>NC_137897.1:3191085-3791085 GCF_963455335.1 Martes martes | reverse complement strand
AGCCTGAAAAGGTTCTGTCTAAGGGGGTTAATAATGATATAAATTCCACGAAGCGGAGGGAGATGCACTTAATTAGGAAGTGCCAATTTAAGCATAGGGATGGCAGGTGCTTCTCTGCCTCCCTCGGCCCCCACCCTGTACCAGCTTCCATCTCACTGTCCCTGTGTCCCCCAGGGAAATTTCACACTCCCATCTTCTTTACTCCCTACTTCAAACCTCCACGGAACAAAGCCCACTCTTTGTTCCCCATGCCTCCAAACAAAGCTGATATCTGTAGCATGACAGTGAAAATATCAAACAACCTCTCTTTTCCTTCATATCCACTGAGGTTGTCAAAAGCTGCAAAAAAAAAAAAAAAAAGGTCACTTCCACCCTTACAAGAAGAATGAGATGGATTACCTACAGAAAACTGAACTTGCCTGGAGCCCCCCAATATGGACAAGACCCTCCAACAAGCAGTGAGATGCTCCAACTCGGTCACCTGTCTCTGCACGAGGGTGCGAGCCATCCTTCAACTCTGACAAGTGTAGGCGAGGAAAAGTCAATCTCCCTCTACCTTTCTAGGTTTTTGGCTGAGAACTCCCCACAGTGAAAGACAGAAGACTAGAAGAGAGATATGGTTGTTATGCAGATTTAAGTCAGTGTCTTCACCGGTGATAAGACTTTGTAGAGATTTAACCAACCTCATCTTTCTGGCACAGAGAAGGAGACACCCTTACAAATGGAAATCTCCCTTCTGAAAGTAAAATGATAAATTCTACTAGGTTTTTGGAGCTTTTCCTGTGCTTGTAGCTTCTCAAAAATAATCAGTTCAAAATAATCATTATGCCAAAGAGGCATATGTTGGTGTTCCAAATTCTACTCCCCTTCATCCTGTTGGGGAGAAAGAATTTCCTCTACCCTTCAGAGTCCTTATAGGTGGACTAAAAATCAGATTGACGTGAGACACATTATCAGGAGAAAGTCAAATTTAGTTTGTACATATAAGGAATCCACACAGACTTGGAAATTCCAAAGACAGGCAACAGGGGACTTATATGAGCTGAGCAGAAGGATAGGGGTTTGACGATACAAAGGGGAACAAAACCATTAGCAGGAACATCACAGGACGTGTTTGGAAAACAAAGGTTGCTCTAAGTTTCTTAGGTAAAGAGGAGTATCTTATTAGTACCTCTTTTCTTGGCATAGGCTCTCCTTTCCAGTGTAAATTTAGGCAGAGGTCAAGGGCTTTCCCTGAATCTGCTTGGTTTTGATTGCTTTTAGCTCAAAATAATGTTCATGCCAAATGGCCCATCTTGAGACAGCCTGCCAGTGGCCCCTACAATAAGCAAGACAAAATCTGTTAAAATATTAACCAACTTTTACAGCACAACCAAGGATGAGTGTGCTAATCTGGAATAATTCCAAGCCCTCTAAAATAAATTTTTAAAAGTCTTTGAAATGTAATGGATGCCCTAACTAGCTCATCCATTCTGGTAATGTCTTCCTTCGTTGGCCTTTCCCAGCCTATCTACAACTACAACAAACCGATGGCAATAATTCCTGTCCAAAGCACTGCGAATTAGGTCCGATGGAGTAGAATTGGTTTTTTACCTTGCAGGTTTTGCCAGTGTGATGTTCTTTGGATGTGTCAAGTTTGCCAGGCTGCAAAATGGCAAGTCAATATACAAGAGTTGGTCAATTTTATATCCATTTCTAAATTTATTTCAGTGTTTTTTTTTAATCAGGCAGTAAATGTGCAAAACTGATTATATATCTTATCAATTCCCTCACTAACTAATAAAAATTAAACAGCATAGTTGGTACATTCTTATTTTATAGCTTGCTGATCATCATGGATTTTCTTTTTTTTTTTTTTAAGATTTTGTTTATTTGTTCGACAGAGAGAAAGGACAAGCAGGGGGAGTGACAGGAAGAGGGAGAGGGAGAAGCAGGCCCCCTGTTGACCATGGTGCCTGATGTGGGGCTCAATCCCAGGGCCCTGGGACTATGACCTGAGCCAAAGACAGGCAGTTAAATGCCTGAGCCACCGAGGTGCCCCATCTTCTTGTGTTTCCTATATGCTTAGGACCCCAGACACAAGGGAGTCTGCATGTATTCATAAACTCTCAAGTGGTCTTCCTGCTTCTCATGAGAGAGGTTGGAAGCAGACTGGGACATGAGACAGAGCTCACGTCAGAGGTCCAGGCATGACAGAGATGGCCAACACCTGCCTGGGGAGAGACACAAAGACTCACAGGCTTCCCTAAATTCCCCACCCATACGAAACAAAATCTTGAACCTCTGGCCAAAGGTACAGCAGATGACGTCACCCCCAGACACAGAGGCATTGCAACTGGGTCAAGGGTAGCAAACAGACCCTCTAGTCCTAAGGGATGGCATAAAATCCTTCTGAGCCCAAGATCATCTGCTGATGACAAGCAGAACTCAGCCATCTCCAGGAGAAGGGCATACAGTCCATCGTGCCCAAGACTAACTGTAGGCGCCAACCCAAGTTTGGCTGACATGGAAGGGAGGGAGGCCAGGGATGCTGAGAAAGTGCCACCTCCAAACCCTGGGAGTAAAAGAGCAGCCTTAACCTGGGACTAGGTTAGGAAGACAGAACAGCCCACCCCATTCCCGCCACCCTGCCCATCCTTGCCATCAGCCCCACATGGATTAACAAGCAACATCAGTTCATGCTGGAGAAATGAAGGAACATGAAGAACCCACTTGGGGGTGGGGGGAAGTGGGTAGGTCAAACCCAAGCAGAAACCGTTGGAAAACCCTCTAGCCTGAGATCCTGTCCTAAGCAAACAATAACAGACCCCCACACCCTCACTGAGACATTGGACAAAGGTGAAGCCTGCACCATTCATTGCAACATTATGGGGGGAAATACAATTTATTTCAGTTCTTACCAGATCTTGCTTCTTTCTCAGACAACCCACTCTTAACAAGACTGCCCCCTCTGCTGCCACCATCTTGGTTTTATGCTCTGCTGCCACCATCTTGAAACTCAAGATAACTTTTGATCAAGGGGCCCCACATTCTTATTTTGTATTGCTCCCTGAATATGATGGAACTAATGCTATCCTCTACTATCCTGTCTGTGGCAGTCCGCTTTTAACAAGTTAGAGCATAGCTTCCCGTAGTGTAATTCAGGAAACCCTGTGTGTCTGCAGGAAGGAAAGGACGCTTCAAAAAGTCCTTGGGCCAAAACTCTGTTCATAAAAAGTCAGACACTGTTGCCTTCCCCCCCCCCCCCCCGCCCCATTCCCTCACTGATTTGCAGGAAAGTTTTCCAGAGACTACATGACATGTGACATTACAACAGATTGAATGCAGAAGCCGATATGAGAATCCAGCTGTCTTTTAACAAGCTCACTAGGGAGATTTGCACAGATACGAAACAATGGGACCCTCATCCCTATTTTAAAAAAATAGTCATCTTTAATAAAAGTTGTTATTTATATTAGCATGCCAAGGGCTCATTGTATCACACATCATTTTAATATAATAATAAGCAAACTCTTCAAATGTTTCTTGCTTTTCATTTCTACTTTGCTAAATAGTAAGTAAATGTAACCCACATTAAAAAATGCCCTTTGAGGTCCTGAATCCTTTTTTTTTAAAGGCAGAGTAGTCCCCAGATTTAAAAGATTGGGACACTGTTGGGTTAGAACATGTTGCCTCCTCCCTGCTCCCTAAAATAAAAATTTCAGAAAGGTTAAATGCGCTCAGTGAGCTGATTTGTGTCGACGTGAGAATCTAATGATGAACCCTGACCCGACCTGGAGGAAGACCCATTGCCCTTTTTTGCTACGGGTACTCCATCACTTCTCAATCAGTTCCAAATCAAATGCCACGTTGTACAGCTTTCCCAATGTTTAACCCTTTCTCTCCTGTTTTTTAGAAAAGGCAGCTAAGGTTGAGAACGCGTCAAGAGACTAGACGTAAGTGAACTAAAATATGTCTACACTGAGGGAAAGGGGACAGGATTTTGTACACGGGAGTGTGTACAGGTGCATGCGTATACCTGTGTAATGAGTAGGAAGACAGTTCCAGGTATAGGACTGGTGAGGCATCTGACATTCACTGAGTATTAGTGAGTACAATTAGTACTCCTTCTCCTTTATGCAAAGATGTCCCTGGGGCTCTAGGTGACTTCTCTCTACAAAGACTTCTTTGCATGAAACATGGTGGTCATGGGCAGCAGGGGTGAGGTCTATGAAGTCTCTCATTGCCCCAGTTTAGGGTGGGGTCGAGCTGTGGCATTTTTTAGCAAACTCCTTGATTTGCCGCTGTTGCAGTCGATGGACCAGGCTTTGAGAAGCAAGGAGATGCGAGTCTCTGGTGCATGTGGTCTTCCTGGACTCCCAGAAGACAAAATGAGGTAGATGAGCTCTTAGCCACTGTATGACCGACATAGATACGTGCATAGTTGTATTTATTTGGGGCTTAGGTTTGTTAGCTATATTTATCTTGAAAGGGACATTTTGCCCAAGTTGTAAAACCTCCTGCATTTTCATGTTGGTACTTAAGGAAAATAGAGTACAATCTTGTTATACTCGATCTTACAAGGCGTGCCTCACAGGAATTCACTCAAAGTCCATAAGATTTTCCATTTTGTCCAGAAAATTTCCTCTAAAAAAGTCCATGTTTCATTGCAGTGCCAACAACCAGGGTTTTAGGTGTCTGCAAAGCCAATAAACAAGCCAAAATGAATTTGAATGGCCACATGAGAAAATTGTCTTAATCTGTGTTTGTAGGACTGATTAAAACATGGCTCTATTTTATAAAACATAAAAATTAAATATGGATGGTCTCTGAAGAGAGCCGTTTACATCTAATTTTTTAAAAATAAACCTTTAAATGATTTACATTTTATTTTCCTATCTAAGCACCAAAAGATTTGATTAAAATTTTATCTACTTTGCTATCTGCTGCTTTATGCAATTACTATCCCCTTGGATGGCTTTCTTTTTATTATTCTTTAAAGAAAAACCGCAAAGATAATACACAGATAGAGTTGAAGGATTTTTACAACCAGGCAATTTTCTCGGTTTTACAACGCTTACAGTTGCACAAAATTTTGAGTCAGGACATCCAAAGTTGGGTTCCAAAGGAGAGACATGCAAGGGTAGGGCAGGTGTAATGTAATGTAATGTGGGAACCTCATCGCCCACAATGGCAGGACAGAATGTACTATTTCTGCATCTATACGAGGTTATTATGGAACGTGTTTTAAATCAAATGGGATGAGCCATCTTATGACTTGAGATCCTTTGGTTGCCATGAGCTTGGAAGCTTGCCATGGATCTATGTATTCCATGAAGATAGTGCTTTCATAGGGACACTAAATATAGCAAAGGCTTTGGGTATTCAACAACTCAGCCTCAGGGCAGAAAATCTACTGGCTTTGCAAAGATACGATGGGGTTTTCCAAATGCTGAATGGAAAAATGTCACTGCAAAGTGTATAGGACTGGATCAGACCCATGTTCTCCTTCCGTTGAAGGGTTTTCTTTACCAAAGGGCCTAAGGGTGGCGATATTGGCAAAATGGAAGGTACATTAGGGAATTCTTTTTTAAATTTTTATTTATTTACTTTTATTTCTTTTCATTTAGGGAAATTTTATAGGAAGGCCAATGACTAAACCATTTATCAGGAATATACTTAGAGAGGTATAGAGCCAATTCAGCTTCCTTTTGATGGAAGACAATTCTGGGATGAAATCTATCCAACTCCATGAAATGGAGTTTCATCATGTGACCAGCTTTAGAAAGGAAACCACGACTCTTCTGCTACAATCCGTATCCTAAAAAGGAGATTTTTCAATCTCTTGGTAAAACTTCACACGGACAGTGTACAAAGGTAGCAAACATTGTGACAAAGACTTTCAGAGAGCTCAAGTGATTCAGCTTCCTGGGAAAAAAATAAATAGGAACAGGAAATAAGCAGAAGATGCTGGGGGTGGGGGTGGGGCATCTGACTGGGTCAGCCAGAGGAGCCTGCAACTCTTGATCTCAGGACTGTGAGTTTAAGTCCCACGTTTGGTGCAGAAATTACTTACAAGCATAAATTTAAGAATGAAAATACTGACTTTAAAAAAAAAAAAACCACATTCAAGTGCCCCAACATACAAAAACTGTAGGTGCCATTCTGTACCAGGACATTTTTTTTTTTCTTTTGGTAGGGCACGGAAATCATAAAACATATTCTCTTAAATTCCCCAAAAATGTACGAGCAGATGAGTAAAGTATGCATATTGTTTTTAAAAAGTTTTTATTTTGTTATGTTAGTTACCATGCAGTACATCATGAGTTTTTGATGCAGGGTTCCATGATTCATTGTTTGTGTATAACACCCAGTGCTCCATGCAACACATGCCCTCCTTAATACCCACCACCAGGCTCACCCATCCCCGCACCGCCTTCCCTTCCAAAATCCTCAGTTTGTTTCTCAGAGTCCACAGTCCCTCATGGTTCGTCTCCTCCTCTGATTTCCCCCAACTCACTTCTCCTCTCCTTCATCCATGTCCTCCTTATGCTCCACAAGTGAGTGAAACCATATGATAATTGGCTTTCTTTGCTTGACTTATTTCACTCAATCTCCTCCAGTTCCATCCATGTTGATGCAAATGTTGGGTATTCATACTTTCTGATGGCCGAGTAATATTCCATTGTATATATGGACCACATCTTCTTTATTCATCTGTTGAAGGACGTCTTGGCTCTTTCCACAGTTTGGCTGTTGTAGACATTGATGCTATGAACCCTGGAGTCCATGTAGCCCTTCTCTTCACTACATCTGTATCTTGGGGGTAAATACCCAGTAGTGCTATTGCCAGATCGTAGGGTAGCTCTATTCTTAACTTTTTGTGGAATCTCCGCACTGTTTTCCAAAGTGGCTGCACCAAATTGCATTCCCACCAACAGAGGAAGAGGGTTCCCCTTTCTCCACATCCTCTCTGGAAGAGTGGGTTAGCATAAGTGCAGCCATCTTAGGTTGGGCAGCCATCTTGAGCCCAAGGGCTGAACTCTCCCCTGCTTGACTTTAGTTCCAGGGACCCCCTTCTGGCTTTAGTTCCAGGGACCCCCTCCCTGCTTTAGTTCCAGGGACCCCCTCCCTGCTTTAGTTCCAGGGACCCCCTCCCTGCTTTAGTTCCAAGAAAGTACCCCACCCTGCAACACCCCGGCTACAGCTAATCAGCTTAAACCACCAGGACGGCTAGGCGGTTGTGGCACGGGGACCAGACGTTGAAGAGAGCTTATCTTGCTAAACCACCAGGGGGGCGCAAGCCAAAAGTATGTATGGTCCCTGAAGTGATGGAAAATTACTGTGAGTTGGATGTTTAAAAAAAAAAATGCTATATAAACCCTTGGCTTTGAGTGCTCGGGGTCCTTGTTGAAACCCACTGCGCCGGGCAGATACTTGGACCCCAGCTAGCTGGAAATAAACCTCGTTGTGTGACTTACATTATCGAGAGTGTTCTCTGTCTAATTGAGGGGTGGTCGACTCCGGACATAACACTCTCCAACATGTGTTGTCTCTTGCCTTGTCTATTTTTGCCATTCTAACTGGTGTTAAGGTGTCCGTGAGTGTACTTGTAACTAACTTAGGAGGCCATTATTTTCTTACATAAAATGTTCCTAAAAATTAATACATTGGAATAGGAGAAAATCAAGTAACAACTCCTATGGTCAAAAGACAACATTAGGTCCATAAAACAAAAAACAAGCTGTCATGTATTTCTTTTAGACAAAATTGTCTATGACGCTAGTGCTGCATTTCATACTTGTTTTTCGTTCTTTTCCTTCAGAATGTCACACGCAGTGGCAAACTTAAGTCCCGTAGGGACCTCAAGAAAATGCAATCCCATAACCTGCCTGAGCTTGACTGTGGATTCATCCCCAGTCAATCTTCTGGATGAGCACTCAGCCCAGACAACACCTTTATGGAACCTTAGGTAGGCTCTGAGCAGAGGACTCCACTGTGAAGAAACTCCTGACCTACAGAAACTGTGAGATCATAGGGCCGCCTGGATGGATCCGTCAGTTAAGCATCTGCTTTCAGTTCAGGTCATGATCCCAGGGTTCTGGGATCAAGCCTTGAGTTGGGCTCCATGTTTAGCAGGGAGTCTGCTTCTCCCTCTGCTCGTGTGTGCTCTCTCTCTCTCTCTCTCTCTGTGTCAAAAAAATAAATTAAATCTAAGAACAAAAAACCTGTGAGATCATAAATGCATGTTACTTTAAGTTTGAGGGAAGGCACAATCCCGTCAGGGCATGGTGGATGGCACTGGACACGGAGGGGGAGAGTATGACTGCATGCATGACTTAGTCTCGCTGCTGAATGTTTCTGAAGTTGGCGCAATCTCTAAAACAAACACAGTTCTAGCAGGAACTAATTCATGTTCCCTCCACAGGTATCAATAAAGAGGTCAGCACTCTGTACCTGGAGGAGAAGGGTCAGAACCCCAGGTCTACCAGTTATCGTCTATGTGAATGTGTCAACCCACTGAACCTTCCTTGGTCTCAGTTTCCTTATTTGGATGGTGTGGATAATAGTAACTCATGGAGAGCTGATTAACTAAATGGAAAGGCATCCCTGAGAGCACCTCAGGCTCTTGTCCATATCTTAGGTGTTTAATCTAGGTGATTTGCTTCCTTTCTTTCTTCTGCAGGCAACCCTTTGTGATGGTTCTCCTAAAAACACAATGAACCTAATGTCTTCCATCCCATGCATAGTATGATTTCTCTACTTATCATTTTTATGACTCATGGAGAAAGGCAACAGAGAGTAAAGGTCCCTGATCTGAGGCAGCTTTCAGTAGATGGAGTTCTCTCTCTCTCTTTCTCTATGTCTAGTGGTCTTCCAAACTATAAGGCACAGCGTTTCGCATGTGCATTAGACTTACTCATTTTTTTTTAAGATTTTATTTATTTATTCAGCAGACGGAAATCACAAGTAGGCAGAGAGGCAGGCAGAGAGAGAGGGGGAAGCAGGCTCCACGGTGAGCAGAGAGCCCGATGCGGGGCTTGACTCCAGGACCCTGGGATCATGACCTGAGCCGAAGGCAGAGGTTTTAACCCACTGAGCCACCCAGGTGTCTCTAGACTTACTCATTTAATCATCTACCCAATACATATACATTGAGGACCTCATTTACTCCTAGAATGGGTATAGACACTGAGGATTTTTTTTTAATGGAAACATTACTATAACATTACTATAATTTTCCATAGTTCCAAGAGTTAAGGTTTTGTTTTGATTTCCCCTTACTGTCTCAGCAACAAAATTCCATAGCATAAGGGATGAAGGTTGGCCAGAGTTAGCCAGGATGCTGCCTTATTTAAAGAATCATTCCCATTTATGACATGAACAGTGCTTTAATAGATAAAACACTATCTTCCTACACCTGTAGGAAGACATAAAAGGAGACGGTTTGCCTATTTTCCCAGTCTTGGCCAAATTTCTCATTGATGGTCAATGAGTGTTTACATCGGCATCACTTTGGAATATATACTCTTAAAGATGGTAATTCTCAGAGATGATGTGCCCACATGACTAGTAGAACATGTCTACTTCCATACAGCTCCTTACATAGAACTCTTTTTAAATTTTTTTAAAGATTTTATTTATTTATTTGACAGACAGAGATCACAAGTAGGCAGAGAGGCAGGCAGAGAGAGGAGGATGTAGCCTTCCTGCTGAGCAAAGAGCCCAATGCGGGGCTCGATCCCAGGACCCCGGGACCATGACCTGAGCCGAAGGCAGAGGCTTAACCCACTGAGCCACCCAGGTGCCCGTACCATGAACTCTTGATGAATTATATGTCAATGGACCGACTTAATTCAATTGATAGCATGGTTTGCTGAAGAATGAAAATGAGAATAATTCATTTTTTATAGATGAAAGAAAGCAGAGTCCTGCCCTCAATGAATTTACATTAAAAACAAACATTAAATATAGATGGGAGTCTAAAAAAAACAAAACAAAGCAAAACGCTTTGCAAGCTATATTTAGAGACCCTATCGCTCTCAACCATTTGAAAAGACAAATGTCGGACACTTGACCGTCTCCTTATCCCCGTCTGCTTTTGATTCTTATCCAACTCCATGGATGTCTTCACTAATTTCATTCCAGTGACAATAAAACTGAGTAAACACAGAAATCATAAATCAGCCCTCTGCTAACGGAAATCACGTATTCCCTAGAGGACTTCACGGAGAGCTTGAAAGAAATTCACAATTTGCTCACATTCTCCATCCCTGAAAAAAATCAGAAAGGTAAATCCTGTAGTTTGGAACTCTCGGGGGCACCCCCCGCCCCAGGGGGGGCGTCTACCTGTTGTTTCACGAGCACATTCTGATGCCGTTAATGACCTAAGGCCACGGTACATTGTACTTCTGAATACATTTGAATGGCAATTTGAGATTCCATTGTTGGAAAGAGATGCCTCTGCGTTCCTTTCCTTTCATCAACATGGAAAGAAAGGAAGCCTTTTTGGAAACAGAGTGAACACTGGGTGAGAGAAGACAGATGTTCATCTTGACTTCCAGGATGCACAGTATCCCCGGGTTCTGGAGTCAATGCCACCGGGTCTCAAAGAGTCGGCTTGAAGAATGTTGCTTTCTGCACTGTTCTCCAAGTCCTTATCTTGGGGGCTTTTAAGCATCAATCTGTCCTAGCCTGTGAACCTAGCTCAGTCTTTCACACCCCCCAAAACGATGAGCTCACCGTCTCTCTCTCTCTCTCTCTCTTTTTTTTTTTTTTTACTTTCTTGGAGAATCTGGGCTGTAGAAAAAGCAGTAAAAACATTTACATCTCACTGTTGGAGCACGAGATGTGAAAACACTCATTTTTACAACTTAACCCACTGCTTAAACTGCGCTGCGAAGATTGCAGAGATTAAATCATAACTCCCGGGAGCATCGACGGTCTAGAACGTAATGAAGGAGAAGGGTCCACTGAGATCTATATCTTTTATATTGCTGCTGGCTGAACCGGTCGGCTCAGGGTCGATCTGTCTAGAAGTTCTTAAAAAAAAAAAAAAGAAAGAAGAAAGAAAAGAAAAAGAAAAAAGCCAGAGTATAGTGGCAGAGGGAGTTACATAATGCTGCCGGTTATTTTTAGAACCACTTCCGTGCTGTGAAAAATAACTCAGGAGAGACTTACATTAATAATGTGTGTCTAGCTACCTAGGAACACACAGAACGTTCTGCGCAGTGGGGTGTGCTGCCCCTGTACTTCTGAGAAAAGCCTTCTGGAGACTCTCTCTGCTTTAGCATTTTGTGTCTGAGAATGCATGGCAGACGTCATCTGGCTCTGATCTCGTAGTTTGGAACTTGGGAGTCACCGCAAAAATCAAGCGGCCGATTCAGCCTGCCAATAATTGCAAAAAGCATCTCCCTTCACCAGTTCCCATGTTCCCGAGTCCGTCTTCTCTTGGACACATGCTAAATCAACATTTTTCTGTACCTGTGTTTCACGCACTCTTCCCAAGTTGAATATCCGCAGTTTCACATTAACCTTTGTCTGTAAGGTATTTTTCTCCCCCCAATCCGCTTTCTTTTGAGAAGAGCCTATTTTTTTTCTGAGCCCGGAGGCAGGAGCTACTCAACAGAGTTCTTCCATGGCCACCATGCCTACTAGGACGTGGTGGGAAAAGACACAGCCAACCCTGCCACACTAGAGTTTGCACACGATTGTAGGAACAGGGACTCCGCGGCCAGGGATGGAGATGTGCATATTTGGAAAGGACTGGGTGTCATGGCGGAGGTACCCAGCAGGAATGGCCGTGGCAGATAGGACCAATGAAGGAACCGTTAAGGGATACAGGAAAACTCTGCAGTATCTTTATGGTGAATAATGCCCTTCCCTGATTGCAGAGATGAAAGCAATGTAGCTCAGCAGGGCTGAGACCAGGGATGTCAGACGAACTTCCTTCTCTCTGGCTGTGTGGACTTTTGGGCTCATAGGTGTTGAGAAGCAGCAGCTCATAGCACCTGCTTGGTCTGCATCCCAGGGGCTCAGGAGATGCTCAGTACCTTGAAAACTGTCTTGCTCACTCCCGCTTCGGGGCATACATCCTGAAGAAATGGAATTGGGGTCCCGAAGATATCCCTGCACCCCCATGGGCACTGCACCATTATTTACACTAGTGAATGTGTAGAAACAACACAAAAGTCCAAGGACAGATGAACGGATCAAGAAAATGTGGTCTATATCCATATAATGGGGTAGGAACCCACCTTAAAAACAAGGAATTCCCGAGGCACCTGGGTGGCTCAGTCATTAGGCATCTACCTTTGGCTCAGGTCGTGATCCCGGGGTCCTGGGATCGAGTCCCGCATCCAGCTCCCTGCTCAGTGGGAAGCCTGCTTCTCCCTCTCCCGCTCCCCCTGCTTCTGTTCCCTCTCCCAATATCTCTCTCTCTGACAAATAATAAATAAAATCTTAAAAAAAAAAAAAAAGAAAAAGAAGGAAATCCTGCCGTTTGTGACACCTGGATGACCGTGGAGGACATTAGGCTAAGTGTAACAACCCAGACACAGAAAGACACATACTGGATGATGTCCCTTACATGTGGAATCTTAAATAGTCAGATTCACAAGAGGCGTGGGTAGAAGGTTGATTGTCAGGGTCTGGAGGAAGAGGCGTCGGTCAGCAGTGCAAGGTTTTGGTTACGCCTGATGAATTAAGTTCTAGAAATCTGTATAGCATCGAGTCTATAGTTGGTAATACCAGATAGTACAAAACGCACTAAAAGGATAGATCTCATACTAAATATGATCTGCCCCATCCCCCACACAATAGTAACAATACATAACCAAGGTGACAGGAAACTTTTGGAGGTATAGACACATTTATGGCATGGATGGTGGTAATCGTTTCATGGGTATATGCTCTTCTCCAAACTCATGACGTTGTACACATGAACTACACATACCTTTCGTAGGCCAATCCTATCCCAACAGAGCTATTTTTTTAAAGGCTGTACTGCTACAAATTACAAAAGAGAAGTTGTCCATTTATCTCAAAATATGAGTTGGAGCCCATTTCTGTGGAGGGAATTTCGAGTAGCAAATGAATAAACCTTGTCACCCATGCCAGCCTGCTGAGTCATAGACCAAGTCAAGGCACGTGTTGGAAAGATGTCAGAAAGCCTTTTCCAAATCCCTATCATGAGCAAGGCAATGAGGATTTGGTGTACCAAATGCAACTACGTGCTCTGAGGTTTTCTCTCTTTTCCCATTTTCTAAGCCAGGTGCAGAGGGCTGGGTCCTGGGTTCGAGGTGTCCCCTGGATATGAATACCTCTTCCCAAAATAGGTCTCTAAGGTTTGGCCCAAAATATCTCCTATCTCGCAGCAAGCTCGTAATTCTCCTTCTACCTCTCTATGTAATTTTAATGGTGCATGCGCTTCTCTGTGGTCTTCCGAGAAGGACTTTGGAATTTTACAACTCTTTGCAGGTTATTTAAAAGATGTCATCGTTTCTAAGCATCAAGAGCAGCTAAGAACTGATTGGCTTTTTTAGGTTTTAGACATCCAAAAAATGGCACATGACACAATCTTTAGTGTCATGGATATTGGGATGAGCTTCTTCCCCTGAGCTATGAGTGTCTCCCAGTTACCATTTGTAACCATGAGCACCTCGTAGGGGCTGGTAAAATGTTGAAACTCACCCAGTTTGGTTAAGTGTATCCCGACCACCTGTTTAGGGTTGGTAACCTAACTGGGAGACAAGCCACTTCTGTTGTTAAAGCCACCCCAGTTCACGGTGCTTTGTAATGGCGGCCCTAGCAAACTATGGAATGCATAAACTAAACATTCTGGTATGAGGCAGACCATGGTCTACCATATGCGGTATGAGGCAGACTGTGGTCTACCAGACTTAAAACATGCCCCAAACAACCACAACAACGTCTCAACAGAATTTGAGGGGAGCAGAAATATATTAAGTTTACATAAGTCCAAAATTCCTTCTCTACTCATAAGTCAAGAAAGGCCAGTCAAAGGTGGTAGGAACTTACATTTTAAACCTTTGAATTGACAGCAGTTTAAACACAGGTATCCCATGGCAAGTGTTTCGATGGTGATACTCATGAATCAAGCAGCCCTTTGAAGGGGAGATTTGACCAAGCAGATCCATATTTAAAATGCACGTGGCCTTTGATCCCGCATTTACCCCCACTTCTGGGAGTGCAGAACTGTTTCAGAATAGCGCAGAAATAGGACAAAAATATCAAAATGACCGTCGACAGAAATTAAATGACAGCCATCCACAAATGGAATATTAGAGAACCACGAACGTGTGTGCGTGGATGCACGCACGTGCATACGCACTCCTGAGCTCAGCTAGACTTTTTCCAGAAGGTTCCAGGAGGAGGATGTAAGAGCCTTCAGGGAACAGTGTCTCCAAACCTGTTCTCTGGCAACGGTAAACTCACGCCTGCCTATCTGTGTGTGACTCTTGGGCTTTGCACTTTTCTGCATGTGTTCTGACTTTCTGTTAAAATCATCCGTTAAGTATTCTTGAATTCCTTCATTCCATGAACACGATGCTAGACTGGGCTCTGTTTTTATAAAATAATCATGGGCTTTCGACGAACAGTTGGCACTCTACAGAGCAGGCTATGAATACAGAAGCGTGCAGCTGGCCCTAGCTTTTTCAGTTCAGTGCTCAATGCTTTTGCAAATCCAGCCTACTGTAGGATAAAGACCCATCATGAGTTCATTGCCAGACCAAGAAAAGGCCAACTTGGCCACGAAGGCATGAGAGAGTTTTGAAGTAGATATCTCGTCTTCAGATCACTCGTTATTACTTCCATCTCGTACCTTAAGAGGGCCGGGTTAAAACCTGCCTTGTCCACACATTTATACCCCGTAATTGATTTGAATTCCAGCCCATCGTCCGATCTGCATCCTGCGCTTAAAAGGAAAGAAGAAACCGTGAATAGTAACAAAAACAGGGACCACAAAAGTTGCATTAAAGAGCAAGGAAGGGAAAAACCTGACATCTCAGATTTGCAGATTTCTTTCCAGGTTCCAAAAATTATGCCAGGAAGTATGACAAACTTAAAATATTCTCAAGTGCCAACAATTTTCACTGCCGCTGCCGAGCGCACAGGCTGTAATTGTTAAGAACCCTTCTGACGAGCCCGTGGAAAAGAAAGTACTTGACATTTATTTAATTGTGCTGCATTAGAACGTGAATAGTTACCAAAGTGGATATTGTGATGATTAGTAGATTGTGTCTAACAATAAGATACAGATTTGAACTCATCGCCTTTGGAATTGGGCAAAGCCTCTTTGATCAGCCAGACTGTGGATAATTTATCAATAGCAAATTAATGGAGGGGCTTCTGCAGAAGTCAGGGAGTCTGACAGTTTGATGTGGCAGAAGCAGGAGACTGCTCTTTTTTGTCATGGAACTGAGTCATGCTTGCCAACGTTTGAGCATCTCTGGGCAGTCCAAAGGGCCCTGAACTTGGATTCCTGAACTCCAGGGCCATTTCTCTGGTTCACTGGTGTTGTGTTGTACCCTCGAAATTCACATGGTGAAGACCTAACCTGGAGCTCCTCAGCATATGACCCGGCTTGGAGAGAGGATCAATGAAGATGTGATTACGTTCAGACGAGGTCATAAAGGTGGGTCCCAATCCAATATGACTGCTGCCCTTATGGAAAGGGCAAATTTGGACACACACACAACACACACATGCACACACACACACACACACACACACACAGAAGGCTATTGTGATGATGAAGCCGGAGATGGGCATGATTTGTCCGTAAGCCAAGGAGCACCAAAGATGGTCAGCCAGCAATCCACCAGAAGCTGGGACACAGGTCTGGAACACAGCCCCCCACCACCCTCCCATCGGCAAAATGAGGCCAAACTCAAAATATTTCAAGGAAAACATGCTGTACCTTCCTCAGAAAAGTATATTCAAATAAGACCCTATACTCAAAAACTTTAAATTGACTCTCTGGCCAAACCCTCTGGAAGGTGGGAAAATTAATCCCCAAAGGAAAACCAGCCCCAAGATGAGAATTTACATTTGCATTCCTAATGAGATTTGTATGACTTCTGGTAGACACAATTTTAGAGCATGAAGGAGGCAACCTTTCAGGTTGACATGTGTGAGTGTCTCCTCCAGACAGAAAGGAAGGTATAAAACAAAACTTAACCTTGTGAGAAGACTTACCCATGAGGGTCTCAGCTCCCATGTTTCATGGTTGTGAGCTGTTCCTAGTTTTATTGCATCTCTCCTAAAACACCTTTGGTCAGCTCCAAAGAGTAGGCATGCATGCCCCAACATGTGACATCTGAGTAGTCAGCCCTGAACTCATGGCCAGGCATCCACTGGGCTTGTCCTGGCCCCACATCCACCGGGCTGCCCCTATGCTAAACCCACGCACACGCTCAACTCTCCATCTCCCACGGCTCGGCAAATCCCAAGCTGGGAGGCTTCACAAAACTTGAATAGAAGGCAGTTGAGAGAAAACAAGAACTTGAAACATGTTCCTAGGTATGGCACTCATACTCCCCATGAGCAAATGTCCGCCATGTCCAATGGGGTAGGGATGGTAAGGGATGTCAATTCCTAGGAGACAGAAGACTTCTCCGATGATCAACTTGGCATGAAGACTCCCAAACTACCTTTCCCAATCTTCCTGTTCCTGTTCTCTCTCTTTTCACTCAAAGTCAGATTTACACTTATATTGAGCTCTGGTGGTTTTCCCAGCCTCATCCAGATCCCACCCCCTTTCTCCTGCAGGCAGGTGTTTCTCTGAAAACCATCCTTTCCCGCTGAATCGTGGCTTGTCTGTTCTCCCAAGTTCATCTTGGAGTCAGCTTCTCAGGGATCTCAGATGAACCCAAGCATCCTTCTGTGCAGCCTCTGCCATCCAAGAAGGTATGTCTATTTGTTTTTCTAAAATAATAGTTGTTTTCTGTAAAATGAGAAGTTAAGTCTTCACCAACTCAGGAAGAGGGGGAAAAAATGCCCCCAGCTTTCAGATGACTCATAGGCCATCCTGAGGCCATGATTGTTTCAAAAATGATTATGATTTATGGAGCACCTGGTGGCTCAGTTGGTTAAGCATCTGACTCTTGATTTCAGCTCAGGTTATGATCTCATGGGTTGTGAGTTTAAGCCCCACGTCTGGCTCCCTCTCTCTCTGCCCCTCCTCCCTCCCTCCCTCTCTATAAGTAAGTAAGTAAATAAATAAATAAATAAATAAATAAATTGGAAATAGACTTTTAGAAAGTGGTTAGGGTGGGGTTTGGTTAAAAGTATATGCTGCCCAACCAAATGTTAGATGTTTCTGGTCACAAAAGGAGTCTGGCTGTGTGTGATGGATGGAGATCATTCCATTGGGATCTTCTTCGGGACCAGAACAAAGGTTCAGTCAAAGCTCATGAATATCAATATGTTAAAAAAAAAAATAGTCTGACATGTAGAATTAAAAAATGAGTAAGAGGGGCGCCTGGGTGGCTCAGTGGGTTAAGCCGCTGCCTTCGGCTCAGGTCATGGTCTCAGGGTCCTGGGATCGAGCCCCGCGTCGGGCTCCTTGCTCGGCGGGGAGCCTGCTTCTCTCTCTGCCTCTGCCTGCCTTTCTGCCTGCTTGTGCTCTCTCTCTCTCTCTGTCAAATAAATAAATAAAATCTTTAAAAAAAAAAAAAAAATGAGTAAGAGCCTGAAAGAGAGTTGAATCCCAAGAAGTATTATACTATGATTTATATATATATTTTTTCTTTTTCTTTCTTTTTTTTTTTTCTGAGTTTACTCCTAAGCTGTGCCAAATACATGTATTTAGGTCAAAAGCTAGGCTCTGTTACTCAGTGATACCAATCTGGGTTGACCTGGATAGCATTTTTTTTTTAAATGCCAACACCCAGGTCCATCCAATTTACAGAAATCTTGATTGAACTGGTGGCAACTAGGATTCTTACCAGGTATGAGTAGTTCTAAACCCCTCCCCAGCCCTCCCCCAGTAATTAAAACACACAGCTGAAGTGGAGAAGGCCTATCTCCCATATTTGGCTACTTTGTTAATTTTAAAATCTGCTACATGAGTTTGTCCACAGAAATGCATAAATATTATAAAACTATTTCTTAGGTTTCTAGCTGCTTTAAGTAGCTATGTAACACTTTTAAGAATAATAAACTTGCTTTTATTATACTAATAAAATTTATTTATTATTAATAATAAAATAAAATTATGGACTTTACACATAATAAGAGCTAAGTGATTTATATCCATTATTCCACTAAAGATTCGTAACAAAGTCAAGTAAACATGATAACGAAAATGAATAGTTGCTATCATTGATTAGACGTTTCAATACATGGCATCAATAAATCAGTTAATATACAAAAGCATATGTTTAGAAACATGACTAATAGAGATACAATTTTAGATTCATTCCATTGCATTCCTTGTTCTTCCCAAGGAGATCCAGCAAGCACATGTAAACAGATAGGAAAGAACCTTCTAGATCTTTCCTATGTGACAAAAAGACAAGGCTAGCCAATTGTGTAACTTCAAATTTTCTAGAAACCTCTTTAAAGTTAAGCAAAGCGAAACAGGTGAAATCAGTGCTAGTAATACGTGTGATGTGACCAAATATAAACCTAATATCATCATCCCGACATGTGATCAATGTTAAAATCTTAGTAGCTTATCTGGCCTTCTTTCTGTCATGGCTCTAAGCATCTGAGATCTGATGTGCATTTTCCACTTTGAGCACATCTCAGGTTGGACTGGCCACATGTCAAGTGCTTTTGGTCACAGGGGGCTACTATCTTTGCAGCAAAGTCCTGCTTCATCGTTTTCTCCAGGCAATAAGCTGTGCACACATCATCGATATCCAAGTAACATAGGAGGTCGTTAGAGATGGAGGAAGCCATAAATACTTTCTAGTCAAGACACATTTTTACCAAGGATGAGTCTAGGACTCCAGAGAGTTTAACTGGCTTGCTTAGGTCACAAAATCAATAGCAAAACTAGGACTAACCTCATTCTTGGCACTAGATTGATACCTTTTATACTTGTATGTGTAAGTTTATTTACCATGCACTTTTTCCTACGACTAGTGTCCTGATAGTTCCTTGGGATTATTTCTGGGATGGTACGCAGACACTAGGGTGATCCCTCTTCTTCCCACCCCATGATGTTTGTGCGTCAAAGTCCCCTTCCCTTGAAAATGGGCAGCTACTGTGATTTGCTTCTAGCCAAGAATGTAACAATGGCAAAGGAACCTTTCAGATGTAATGAATACCCAAAATCAGTTGATTTTGAGCTTGCTCAAAGGGAGATTTTTCTGGGTTTCATCTAACCAAGTGAATGCCCTCCCCAAGCTGAGGGCTCTCTCTACAGGCCTGATGACTTAAGCATCAATGATGCAGAAATCCAAGGAACAATGGGGTGACCTCTATGAATTGTGGAGATCCTCCAAAACCTATGGGCAGCCTCTAGCCAGTAGGTAGAAAAAAGGAGGGACCCTCAGTCATATACCCGCAAAGACATGAACTCTATTGACAAGTTGAATGTGTTTGAAATGGCTTCTCCCCTTTGAACCTCCAGATGAGAACACAGCCCAGCTATGACCTTGATCGTAGCCTGTTGAGATCTTGAGTGAGGACACAACTAAGCCATATTCCAAAGCCACAGAAACTATGAACGAATAAATGTCTATTGTTTTCAGCCATCATGACTGAGACAATGTGTTAAACAACGATGCAAAACAAATATCCTATCTGTTCCCAAAATTTTATCAAATGTAGCCTATGGATCACTGATGACTTTGTAACAGTGGAACCAATGATTGATTTCTTAAACACTCTTCTTCAAAGCAAGGGGTCTTCGGACAGTGAATATCAGAGAGGTCACTTGAAAGAAAATTAATCAGGCTTTTTATGCATTAGTAATATTTTCCTTTCCAGTTTATGTGTTATTTTCCTTGTTTCATCCACTGAGATTAAATAATCTTAAGGGAGGTTGTGATTTCCTTTCAGAAAATCAAATAACTCGGGTGCCCATAAGACATTGTCATACAAGACCCCAAAAGGCTACTAATATTTCTTAGAGCCATAATGAACAAAAGATCAAGATTTTCAAAAATTCCGATGTGGAGTTATATAACAACAGGAGAAGGACGATCAATTTTAGATTTTGGTCAGGGGTCGCAGTCTGAGCTGCTACAGCACATGAGTACCACAGGTTTTGATGCCAAGCCTTTATAAATGATCCTGCTTATAGGTCTGAATGATACCCTAATAGCTGTTCTATCAGGGGATTTCTGTTAGTTCACACAAAGGCCACCACTCATTTATTAAAAGCCTTTGGCATTATAATATGAGAGAGAAAAAAAAAATCAATGTTTTCACTGCAAAAGTCAATAGATTGCTGATGTTTGGGGGCGAGTGTAGAAAGTATATAACTGGAGAGATCTTGAGAAAGGAGAGACCTCATATTTAAAGCTGTCACACAACAGAGAGAGGGTCAGATGTTCTGAAAGAGTGGGTTCTTCAAACAAGTATTTCTATCTAAGAAGAACTCACAGTTGGTCTAAGAAGTAGAAGAAAAATGCCAGCTAAGCAATATTCATTTCTTAGTATGTGTAGCTCCTTGAATGATAAAACAACACGGATAATACGCCTCGCTTGATTAAATATTTATTCTAAATCACTCCCTCTGCTAAGGGCTCTAAAAAGTCCACACTTTATCTACCTAATGACTGTGATGGAGGGAATATTATTTCCCCCAATTAAGAAATGAGCAAATTGTGCCAGAGAGAAGCAAAGTCTGTTTGGATTTGGAAACAAGATCTCCAACTCTCTGCTACAGTGACATTGTAATGGAATCACCCATGTATGGGCTATGTATTGCTGTGTGACCAACGATCCCAGAACACAGCACCTTAACACATTGATTAAATGAAGCCATTCATTACCTTACAGTTTCTGTAGCCCAGGAATCTGGGCATGGCATGGGTGGGTCTGGCACTCAGGGTCTCACAAGGGTACCATCAAGATGTTCACTGGGTGATGGTCACGGCAACTTCTTTCAAGACATGTCTCCAAAGGCAAAGGAAACAAAAGTGAAGATGCACTTTTGGGACTTCATCAAGATCAAATGCTTCTGCACAGCAAAGGAAACAGTCAAGAAAACAAAGAGGTAACCCATGGAATGGGAGAAGATATTTGCAAATGGCACTACAGACAAAGGACTGATACCCAAGACCTACAAAGAACTCCTCGAACTCAACACCCAAGAAACAGATAATCACATCAAAAAATGGGCAGAAGACATGAACATACAGTTCTCTAAAGACTTACAAATGGCTAACAGACACGTGTAAAAATGTTCATCATCATCACTAGCCATCAGGGAGATTCAAATCAAAAACACCGTAAGATACCACCTTACACCAGTTAGAATGGCCAAAATTAGCAAGACAGGAAACAACGTGTGTTGGAGAGGATGTGGAGAAAGGGGAACCCTCTTACACTGTTGGTGGGAATGCAAACTGGTGCAGCCACTTTGGAGAACAGTGTGGAAATTCCTCAGGAAATTAAAAATAGAGCTTCCCTATGACCCTGCAATTGCACGACTGGGTATTTACCCCAAAGATACAGATGTAGTGAAAAGAAGGGCCATCTGTACCCCGATGTTTATAGCAGCCATGGCGATGGTTGCCAAACTGTGGAAAGAACCAAGATGCCCTTCAACGGATGAATGGATAAGGAAGATGTGGTCCATATACACGATGGAGTATTAGGCCTCCATCAGAAAGGATGAATTTTGTATCAACACAGAGGAGACTGGAAGAAATTATGCTGAGTGAAGTAAGTCAAGCAGAGAGAGTCAATTATCATATGGTCTCACTTATTTGTGGAGCATAAGGAATAACACGGAGGACATGGGGAGATGGAGAGGAGAAGGGAGTTGGGGGAAATTGGAGGGGGAGGTGAACCATGAGAGACTGTGGACTTTGAGAAACAGACTGAGAGTTTTGGAGGGGTTGGGGGCGGGAGGTTGGGTGAGCTTGGTGGTGAGTATCAAGGAGGGCATGTATTGCATGGAGCACTGGGTGTGGTGCATAAACAGTGAATTCTGGAACACTGAAAAGAAATTTAAAAAATAAATAAAAATTGAAAAAAAAAAAAAAAAGATGTTCACTGGGTGAGAAGAATATGCTTCTCAACTCACCGAGGTTGTTGGCAGCACTGAGTTCCTTGGTGCTGTAGCACTGCCTGGGCCGTGTCTAGAGATCAGACAGAGGCCGCTCTGCTATCCCAGGAGCCAACCTCAGTAGCTCACCAGGTGACCTTCCAACATGACCACCTACATTGTCAATGTTAGCAACAGAAAGCATCTAGAGAGAATATGGAGGCATCATGGAGTTCTATGCAGCACAAGCAAATGCGGACATCCTAACACCCTGGGCACCCCAAGGAAGGGGGCCTCTATAGAATGGGATACCACGAGATGGCAGCCACTGGGGTCATCTTAAATTCTGTCCAACGCAGGTGGAGCCCAGGTCAGCCTCTCCAGTATGGTTGCTGACTTCAATGACCCACAGCAGAACCTTTTTCTCAGGGAGGGTTCCGTCCGTCTTATGAGGAATTCCATCTGATTAAGTCAGGCTCACCCCCCAGATGACCTTCCTTTAGTTGAACTTGAAATCAACCAATGGGGAACCGTAAATGAGGTCTGCAATCTCCCTTAAGTTTTCCATAGCTTGTGTCTAGAAACAAGTCATTTTAAGGCAATTCACCCCTTTCTGAACACCAGGGAATGGGGATCGTCAGGGTCACCCTGGAAATGCAGTGTGCATCACACTGTATTTGAAATGTTTATCCACCGTATCTGAGAATCTACAATTCCAATCACAGCCATCGATGATGGAAGTTAATAAGATATTTTAATAAAGCTATTTTAAATAATATTTTAATATATTTTATATTTTAATAAATATTAAAATATTTATTATTTTATATTATATTATCACATATATTATATATTTAAAAATAATAAATATTAAAATATTAAAAATAAATAAAATATAAAATAATAAATATATATAAAATAAAATAAATATATATAATAAATATATATAAAAAATAAAAATAAATTAAAATATTAAAATATTTATTAAATATATTAATATTTTTAATAAAGATGTTTTTCAGGCATAAGCGACTCCAGAAATATTTTACCCTTTGTAAAGACACAATGAAAGGAAATACTTCAGCACAAAGAGTAAAACTCGATAGGACGTGCTCGGATTCAACGTGCCCCATAAGTAAAGGCCATATGAGCTATTTCAGTAAACATATAAATATATGTTAATTGTAAAAATGACTTTAAAGCAGTATGAATATTTATATTGCAAAGTAAGCTGGAATAGAAACGCTGAAAAAATCTGGGTGAGGACTGAGGGGTGGGGAACGTATTTGACCAGGGCGAGCACATTCACACCATCGTCTAGTGCCAAAGGGGACAAAGGTACTTCGGTGATTCCAAGTCCATTAAGAAATGGGAAATTTGAACGTTTAAAAGGGCAAGTGGGGAAAAGTAAGAAAAGTGAGAGAGAGGAAAGAAACCAGAAGCCCGGCACAGGACAGGGTGAGAGACGGAAATGCAATTTGAGCTGATAGGAATGGATCCAATTATGTCACGAATCACAGTCCATATAAAAGACTAATCCTGCATCCCCATGAACAGGAACAGACGCTCAGGCTGGATGAAAAGGAACTAGATAAAATCATAACGCATCCCCGGATTATTCACTGGGGACCCATCTATAACAAAACAGCAAAAAGCCTTTGAAAAGAATGGAAATGAAAAGTGCAAAATAGCCAAAATGCAGCAAACATGCAATTGAATAGAAGACAAAAGTGGGGAACAGAGGTTAGGGTTAAATAAATTAAATGTGTTTGCATCATTAGAAAAATATGCCACTAAAAATGCATGATCATCTCAAACTTGTGTTTTCATGCTAACGACCTCTTTGACACGCCTAAAGTTCAAAATGACCGAATCGCCCGAAGACATTTTATTTATTTATTTTTAAAGATTTGATATTTTTTAAGTAATCTCTATAACCAACGCGGGACTCGAACCCACAACCCGGAGATCAAGCGTCCTATGCTCTACCTGGCCAGGTGTCCCTCCCAAAAGTATCTTTTTGAAAATATTTTATTTACTTATTTAAGAAAGATCACAAACAGAGAGGGAGAAGCAGACTCCCCGCAGAGCAGGGAGCCCGAGGAGAGATTCGATCCCAGGACCCCGGGATTGTGACCTGAGCCGAAGGCAGAGGCTTCACCGACAGAGCCACCCAGACATCCCTGAGAACCAACGATATTTTAAAAACCCGTCTTCAACCGAGTGACCCTCTGTCCTGTATTACAAAAGGGAACAGATACAAAAACCAGACGAGGATACAACCTGGAATCTGGTCATTCACACGCTTGATCTAATCGATACATCATAAGAAGAGAGCTAAATATGCACAACAAAAAAGACATTCTGCATAATTTTTGCACCTGAAGCACACTGGTCCCATTAAACCAGGGCTGCAAAGGAAATCTCAGAGAGAGTCCCCAAGAACCGAAGTCATCAAGACGTTGTTCACTTTGCATTGTGCGTTTATATCAGATACCAGCAGTGAGAAAGAATTAAATGTACGGAGGAGACAGGGCAATTGCTTTGTATTAAAACACGCAGGATGCATTGGCTAGGAGAAGGAAATCAGGCAAAAAAAAAAAAAAAAATTAAGGCGTTCTTAGAAAACACGGGACAAGAATGACTTTAAACACTTGGCTTAAGGACAAGCGCTCTGGAAACTGCTAAATTTCTCAGCCCAATGATAGCCACGACTTACTACCATGGTTCATACAGACCCTGATATTATTCAAATTATCCCATAAAGGCTGATTTCACGTGAGTCAGATTGTAGTTTTCAGAACACGACTGTTTGCGTAGAGGATGGCACAACATAGCTAGCTCCATGATCTGTCCCCCTGTGCCCCGAAGAAGTCGTAACTGTCTTTAGGACGTGGATTTTGGTCCATTTTCTCTATGGTAAAACGGCTTGCTCGTTGTCACTGGGCTCATAACATGTTTACATTGAAAAACCTCCATTTCAAAACCAGCGTCTTTTGTGCCACTCACGCACCGCGGTACAGGACGCAGAAACCATATTTTACCAGAAAAATGTATGGACTGACCATTTCCCTAAAGCATCGAGGCAGAAGATGAAACATGAAAACACATCACACAGGTTAAAAATAGCGTGAGATCACTAATTAGGATTTTTTACATCGATGTTGAAATTTTAGGTACCGGTTCCTAAAAATCAGACACTGGCTTTTTTTTTAGATTTTATTTATTTATTTGAGAGAGAGAGAGCATGCGTAGGGGGGAGGACCAGAGGGAGAGGGAGGAATAACCTTCCCACTGAGCGGGGAGCCGGATGCGGGAGTCGATCCCATGACCCCAGGATCATGACCTGAGCCAAAAGCAGACGCCTAATCGACCGAGCCACCCAGGCAGCCCAGGCAACCCAGGCCCTGGAGTTTTGCAGCTCCTTTATTAGAACACTGGATCTTATGAAATGTCAGGAAAAAAAAAATGCCATTCATCAAAGAAAACTATCACTGGGAAACTTAATAAAAAGATGCCACATGATAGCTAGATAGATTGGAGATGTCCTTTTTCAAACTACCCCTTCGATCATTTAATAGTTATTTAATGGTTAAATACCCAAGATAAATTTTTAACTTTATTTTTTCTTAACATTGTAGCTCTGTAACTCTTTGAAGAGTTGTTTACCACCCGAAAATAGAAATTGACCGTCGCGTCCCAGAGGACACCAGCTTCTAGCTGAGGTCACTGCCACACAGTAGGAAATCCCATAGGGAGGAAAGGGGAAAAAAATTTTTTTAAAAAGTACTGTTGCTGCATAATCTTTGATGGTATAATTTTGTATAACAATGTAATAATCACATTAAAGTCATCACCTTTCCATAGAACCTAGTCCTACAATAAAAGGAACTGAGAAAATTCAATTAGTTGTAGAGCCATATTAACCCGGGCACGTTTGATTTTAAGTGTGAAGCAATTAAAGAGAAAACAACATCCATTTAATTATTTTCTCTGAAATAAGATTATCTTCAGAAACCATTTGGCACTTTTCAAAAAAACATTATTATTTTTCTCTCTCCTTCCTGTATCCAAATATATATTTGGAGAGTGATTCAGCCGTAGATGTTCTGAACATTTAACAGCGAAGACAGTGGGTCACGTTACAGCTAATAAGAAGGTGTTGGGTGATAATTGCACCCGTGTAGATCATGTGCCCAAGCATTTTCCCCGTTGTAGCTTCAGAATGTAAGCTGAGTGTCACCCAGAGGTCCCTAAGTCCTCCTGTCTTCTGAGATCCCGGGTCATAGGCACCTATGAAAGGAGGAAGGGTCCATTCGTAGGCTTGGATGAGAGCTTGGATGGCCCATCACCGTCCCCAGGTTCCCAGGGGGCTTGCAAGCCCTGCTCCCTCCGTTTGGGGGGCTGGTTCCTTGCTGTTGCAAAGGTCAGGCCATCCCCTGGACTCTTCCCTCAACCCCAGTGGACCCTCTTACCAGACCAGGGAGGCTGAGAGTTTTGAAGACCAATCACGGACAGGCCAGGGGGAGTTCATTCCTTTAATCTCCATGTGTCTTTCTTTTTCCACGTTTCCAATATACCATCCTTTCTAGAGTTTGCAAGTTCTAAGGATATGGCCAGACGTGGCCCAGAGACCACGGGTTTCCAAACCCTGCTGTGAAGAATGAAGTTCTCTGTTGCTATGATTCTTGACACTCGGTCTGTGAACATCACAGCAGGCAGATCTTTAAAATAACATTTTAAATGCTTAAAATGAAATGTAAAAAAAAAAAAAACCAAAAACACAAAAAACTCTACAACGAGAGGAGGAGCATCCAGTGAACAGGGAAACTTGGGTTTGAGACCTCGGTCAGGCTCACTTATGGTACAACTTGAAAAATCAGCCTCTGTAGGAAAAGACATAATAGTCATTCCTCTGTTGCCCAATTCTGTGGATTTTTGAGCAGCAAACATGAAAGAAAATGGAGAGACTCTGTAACTATGCATCCTTTCCTAAAAACGAAATCCTATGGAAAAGAGCTCCCGTGGTTGGGATTTGAATATTCAAACATCGAGTGCAGAAACATTATTGCTTGCAAGCATTATTACAACAAACACACCCAGGGAAAGAAAGAGAATTGCACCATATTTGCTCTCCCTCATTCTGCTTTTTTAAAAAAGTAATTAATAAAGGGGCACCTGGGGGGCTCAGATGGTTAAGCATCTAACTTCCGCTCAGGTCCTGATCTCGGGGTCCTGGGATCGAGCCCCAGGTCGGGCTCCCAGCTCAGTGGAGAGTCTACTTCTCTCTCTCCCTCTGCTTCTCCTCCTGCGTATGCTCTCTCTCAATCGAATGCATAAAATGTTTTTTTTTAAAATAATGAATAGATTGATTCACATCAACCCCTTGGACACCGTGATGGGACTGCCCCCCGAGGTGAAAATCATTTTGGAGTGCTCTGGTCGGCACGAAATCTTCCATTCAAAGGTGGGTTGGGGGGTCGGGGGGATCAATAAAGAATTACTGGATGGAAACAGATTTCCCTTAGAATGTTTCCCTGTTTGGTCCATTCTTGGCCTCCAAATTCCAGAGTCCAGATTCCTGTAGGCAAACACCGCTTCCTAACAACCCACAGGCGGGCGGCTGTAACGTGATTCTAGACAAACAGTTGACTTTCAAAGTGTCGGATGCCCGATCTCTATTCACATTAGCTTTGTTTTAAATCACTTTCACGATTTTATGGATTAAAACATCTGTGATTACCCTCTTTCCCTCTGGGGTGTGTGTGAGTGCGTGCCCCATCGCACAGTCAAATTTCCTGCATCGTTGGGGTGCGCACGTGTCTGACTCGACTGTTTCAAAGTAACTGGTGGTCTGGACCCTTCCTCTCGGGACGTACGGCCCGAAACGAATCCATTCTTCCAGGAGAAGGAGGGTCATTATGTGTTCGCAGCACGACACCGAGATCGACCTTGCTTTCGTTCGTGTCTAGTGCACGGTATGAAAATTCATAAATAACAAACCCCAAAACAGCTTGTACAATAGCCCTATTCTGCTTACCAAAAATAATCCTCCTTTAAATAAATGACATCATTGTTTAGGCCCAAATGTAACTATGGGAGACATTCCTCCCCCTCCCGCCTCTAGATTTATTTAAGAATGAAACGGGAGGAAGAAACACATCAACGTGGGATGGAAAATCCCATTCCAGGAAAGTGGAGATAAACATTTTTAAATGGAATCCTTTGCCTCGTCTTTTCCTATTTTAGATTCCTGCCGAAAAGCTGTGATGTGTTTTCTTTATTCTTTCTGCAGTCTGGAAATCAAAACTTTTCCTAAAGAGTGCCGAACAGTGAGTTTAAAAGTTAGAGAAGGAAATCAAACTGGCTGAAGCTTGTCTTAATACCCAGACCCAATCAACAGTGACTTAATGGCCAGACCAAATGGATTGTTCAATTTTCAAGGTCTCCCGGAAGAAATAGGGCGTGCTTGCCTTTCTTGTGACTGCAGACCTATTAGGACAGCCAATCCGCTTCCAAGAAACAAAACAAAACAAACAAACAAACAAACAATCAAAAAACACCTTAAATTCAACTCTGTGTTCTCTCTGACTCACCCAAAAACAGAATCAACCCTCTCTGTTTTCAGGTTTTCTTTGATAAATGCAGGGTATCTTTGGAGACAATGTTTCACCGCACCTTTCGAGACAATGTTTCTTTAGGTTGTGCATGGATTTGTTTGCAGAAAAACAATAGTAGCTCAACCTAGGGTTTAGCAACAAGACTGAGCATGAGATAGGGACATAAGAGATCATCGGTTTTTCCCTTCTCATTTTCCAAATGAAAAAAACAAAAAAAATCCGGAGGGAAGACAGCCTTCCCAATGGTCATCTGAAGTCATATATTCATCTTGGACAGGAAAAGGTCCCGGGAAAATTCAAAAGGCAGCGTGGCGCAGTCTGATCAAATTTGTCCTCCATATGCCCTCTGCTCCCTCATCAGCGAGCTCGAGCCTGGCCTTGGCTCCGTGTTCAGCTGGGAGTCTGCTTGGGATACCTCTGGTATCTTATAGGTTCTCTTTAACATAGGAAAATCCTTTTCAGGCTGCAGGACACCATATTTCTTAGCTAGATTCTCTGACCTACGGGCTTCTAGCTGCACTACCTTATAACAGGTATCAGAAGATACACTCTAAGGGCAGACACACTCAGCTCCCCCTAAATGCTAACCTCCAAATCCATGCAAAAATCTAGTCGTTAACAACAGACATCGGAGGGCAGGTCTCCGACTGAAGGGGTCCCAGAAGTAGAACGTACAAAGAGGCAGCCACATTTACAGAGGGGAGGAGCTCTTTCTAGATGCTTCTAGGCACCAACGTTTGGGAAATAAATAGGTGAAAACGACCCATGACAGATTCTTCTAATTAAAAATTAAAAGGTGCTTCTATGTACAATGTATGCACATCCTGAAATAAACAGGTGCATTTCCTATAACCTACCTACGAATGCAAGCAACTTGGCACCGAAACTCATTGACCTTATGACAATCCAAGCGTAATTCTGCCCTGTGACGGCAACAGCTAAGTAGCCTCTAGCACATCTAGTTTTGTTTTATTTTTGGTTTTGCATGTAGTATCTTCACTGTAGATCTCTGGTTTTCATCCCCCATTAAAGCTGGTCGCTGTGCCCCGTGTCTCCCAGTTAAATGAGAACATGTTTGAAGAAATAAGCCAGCACCAGAAAGAACTTGGATGTCCATGATTTCCCTTCCCAGAAAAATCCCCAGCTCAGAAACCAAGAGCTTTGCACAGCTTAAAAAAAAAAGAAAAGAAAGAAAAGAAAAAAGTAACATCATTTTCCTAAGTGTTTTTAAACATCGAACTTGACCAACAAAACATTTCTCGACTGCCACTCTGGGAGAGTAAATACGCGTGACCTTGTAGGAGGAAAGCTTTTCAATCTACATAACAGCCCGCCATGCTCTCGGTGAAAGCTTCCTGCCTCTTAACCTCCCCATAGCTGAATAGAAGAAATCAAATTTAGCACATTCCTATACTTAAGTTCATAAATTGTTTCCTGCCCTTTTTTTTCCTCATAAAATAAAATATTCATCCCTTGCAAATGCTCAAATTCAATCACTGTATTACTTTTACCGAAATGTCTACTCCAATAAGAGAAAGCAAGAGATATTATAAGAACGAAATCTTATAAAAGGTTTTTACTAAAACCAGCTGAAATTTTGTGTCACTATTATTAATCCCTTTAAAGTGTGAGATAAATGTTTAAATCCCTCTCCCTCAGCAAAACAAAGCTCCCTAATCTCACAGGGGAAGAAAAAAAAAAAAACAGCGCTTTTAATTTTATATGCTTTAATTATCATTTAAGAGATCGTTGGCTTACGATTTCAAAATAAGAGTTGGCCTATCTTTGCTTTCCATGGACAGATGCAGGGAATTTTCTTGATGATTCCGGTTCCATCAGAGAACCCAGCGTAACTGGGCCTGATTCACGCCCACTGGGGAAAGGCCGGTCCGTTTTTTCCAATTTCCCAGTTGGATCACCGGGAGACCGATGGTATCCCGTAATCCAGAATAAACAGGGGAGATTTTGTGTGCCAACAACACTCGACTGTGGGCATTTTGTTCACCATCCATTTTGCTGAAATACAAAATTCCTCCAACAACTTTGTAAACGATCTCTAAAGATTATCAGTAAAATGAATAAATAAAATGTATAAATTACAGAGGTATTGAATATGCTGAGCTATTTGCAAACGACATCCACAGCTACCTCCTAAGCAAATGAGTAAAATCCCTTGCCTGGCTCCTGCTCTCTCTCTAATAAATAAATAAATGCTTAAAAAACAGTTCTCCGATGTTGTCCTTAGGAAACCAATATCATATTATCTGTTAATTAAACTTCAGTTAAAAAAGAAAGTTCTGCATCCGCAAGGAAAGGGTTTGCACTACGTTCATCACAGTAACGTGAAAATTTGCTTTATAATAATAAAGCTACCTGGAACAAAGCATGCTTGTGAAAAGCCAGCAAAACTCCAAAGAAACTCAAAAATGGCAAAGTTAAACTAGTCAATTAACGTGTAGTTCTACACACAACAGTAGGAAAGCAATGGTAGTCTACACTTAACTCTTTCATTACTGTGAATAGTTGATGTGTCAATTATATTTGCGAATTCTGGAAGGGCATCTACACAATCAAGGGATTATCCACATACCGCCTCCTGATTCTCTTTCGTTGTGGGGGGTGCTACTGTGGACCCCCACCGACGTTGGCTCCCGATCGCCCACAGCCCACTTTTCAGCAATCATGACACATTGTCGTTCAACGCAACCTCCATTAAAACTTAAATTACTTGATCTTACAACTAAACACACTGTTAAAAAAAAAAAAAGATTATAAATGCTTTGAAATGCATCCCTGACTACTTTGCTACATTTTGGTATCATCCATACTTTGAGGGTAAATCTACTGTTTCTTCATAATGGAAATCCCGTATTATCAGAGACCCCTCTATGCGTTTCTGCGTTCCTGGACTTCACGTGGGTATAGGGTATCGGCAAAGATACAACTATTTCAACACAGAAATCATCACCTACTACAAAATCGGGTCTTACCTTGACCCAAACAACCCGACAGTTAAGCATTTTTCTGCGTGCCACTTTGCGTCACGGCTATTTTTCCCGTGACATAAATTCATTTCTCGAGGACCATGCCTTATACCAATTCCCGTACACATTCAAGTGTCCTGCGCTATACTGAACCCATATACATCACTAAATTTATATTTACTTACTTTTTGGAGTGGCTACAGATGCCGTTTGAAGAAGCGTAATGTCTTCTAATTTGCATCTTAACTCATACATTTAATGTCTAGTAGCAGCTTTGATCAACGTATCGTTCATTATCACTACAGCCCCACGGAGAGTTTTAGAACATGTTTTCCTAATCCCCCTCCCTGTATTTTCTAAATAATACATATTAATATAATATATATTAGATATGCTCTAAATCTGCTTATGTAGTATGTGTATACAGCTGACCCCTGGTAACATGGGTTTGAGCTCTGCAGGACCAGTTATATGTGGATTTTTCCCCCCAATAAACAGAGTGTATCTCCATAAATGCATTCTCTTTTCTCTCTGATTTTTTTCTAGAAGTTTTCACTTTATTAAGATTTATTTTTTTATTTGAGGGAGAGAGGACGGTGCGTGTGAGCTGGGCGAGGGGCAGAGGGAGAGAGTCTTCAAGCAGACTCCCTACCCAGTGCAGACCCCAACTCCGGCTCAACCCTGTGACCCATGAGATCGTGACCTGAGCTGAAACCAAGAGTCAGACGCTCAATTGATGAAGCCATCAGGTGCCCCTTCTCTGTGATCTTCTTAATAATGTTTTCTCTAGGGGCACCTGGGTGGCTCAGTGGGTTAAAGCCTCTGCCTTCGGCTCAGGTCATGATCCCGGGGTCCTGGGATCGAGCCCCACATCGGGCTCCCTGCTCGGCGGGGAGCCTGCTTCCCCCTCTCTCTCTGCCTGCCTCTCTGCCTACTTGTGATCTCTGTCTGCCAAATAAATAAATAAAATTTAAAAAATAATGTTTTCTCTAGCTTGCTTTATGGTAAGAAGGTAGTTTCCAGAATATATATAGTATGTGTTAATTGACTGTTCACATTATCAGTCAAGCGTCTGGGCAATAGTAGACGATTAGACGTTAAGTTTTTGGTTACTCATGGATTTTGGACTGCATGGGGGTTGTCAGTACCCCAACCCCTGCATTATTCAAGGGAGAAATGAGTATATATATTTCTTACTACATAAAAATAATAAGATGATTTTTTTTTTTTTTGGCCAGTTTGACCCCCTTAGCACCACTCCTGTAAAGCACCTGTCACTCTCTGTTCCTGTCCTCTTCCATTTCTTGTTAGCTCAGCCACCTTACATGGAATTTTTCTTCGGTATTTCACTTTTATGTTTTGCTGTTTCTGCTTCTGTGAAGGAAAGAGAATGTTCTTTGACGTCATGCTGGTCGCTTTATCAGCTACTTCCATCAAAAACATGTTTCCTCAACTTCCAAAGCCTTACCCTCCTCATCTGTGTTATGGAGAGATTGAATACCCTCTTCCTGGACTTGTCAAAAACATTCGGCAAGATAATATATTTGGAAAAGTCTATCCTATTCCCCGACAGGCCTCCCCCCGTTTCCCTGGCCGCGCATAAAAATCAGCGGGGAGACTTGCATTCTGATGAGCGTCTTTTCAGAGTGTTTGCAACGTTCCTGTTCCGGGACTGGCTGATGCTGATGAGGCCTTAAAAGAAATGCATGCTGATTCTTGAAAACACAAAGGCAGAGTCACTGCATAATTGTGCTGTTTTTCCTGGAAATGGATGACAGACTTGTAAGAAAATACCAGCACACACTGGCCATCCTGGTTTGGTCACGTCTCTATCCTCCAGCACACCTGCCAGCCGGCACTGTCTACTCAGCCAGGTTCAGTGATGGATTTGCCTCCTTGGGACACTCCCAGGAACTAGGCAGCGTCTGAGATTTTACTCTGGAAGCTATCAAGCCAGCCAGCCAGTTTCATGGATGTTGACAGAAGACACGAAACCCCCGGGTCAGAGACAAAACACTATTATTCCCAGCACAGCAAGCACTATGATTGTCCCCCTCTGCCCTCCAAGTTCTGAAGGGGCCATGCAGGGAGGCCCAGGTGGGTGCCCCACACGTATCCTGAGCTGATGGAAGTCAACTGTGTCAGAATGGGCAACACACAAACCTGCCTTGTGCTCAGTGAAAAGACACTAGCCACTTCTCCAGGCTGTTGACTCTGCAAACCTTCTTGAAAATAGAAGAGCCAATACCTCCCTTGCAAGTCATACAGGACATGAGCGAGACCCATGAAGAGGGTCTCCTCTCTACACCTCTTAAGTAACTGTAAGGTTTACGATGAATGCAACACACTGTATGGATATGCAAGGGGCACCAGATAAGCCAAGAAAATCAGTTTCTCCTCTTCTTTGTTACAAACTATCAGTGATTCCAGCTCCGGATGAATGTTTTGAGGAGGAGCTAAATGTAGAAAGGAACTAAGCATGGTTTCCCTACGGCCTGTCCTGACAGCTTTTTTCCCCCCAAGTCCAGCAACTTCTCTAGCACTTAACGTTTATACCCCACGTGGAAGATGTGGGGACTTGAGGTTCTCAGTGCTACAAAGTGCACAGAGCCACATTAGAAGGGAGTGAAAAAGCAAAGAGAGGGCGTAGTTCCATTTATCCGGATTCACACTTTTCTAAGACAGGTGGAAGAGTGGGAGTCATCACTGTTCCAATGCACTCGTCCTTTACAGATGGAAAGGTCCTCACCGCTTTTCAGAAAGACACAGAGATCAGACACTGGGCACAAAGGAGCAATATTTGTAGATTAACTACCTGCTTTGCAACTCGGGTATATTTAAGTAATTAGATATTATTAATTTCAGTATTAAACTATTGATGCAAGGTTAAATATTTTCATGGGATCTGTGTAAGAGCGAGTTAATAAATGGTATTTAGGGTGGTACCATCGACTGGCATGAGACCAACCAGGCCTGAAAGTGGATAACAGTTTAAGGGGAAAAACAATTCCCTTGGGGTTCTGCTATTTACTTTTTTTCTCTTTTCTCCCTTTCCCGGTTTACCTCATCTTCCCCCTCCTTCTGCTTCTCCCTCTTTCTTTCTCTGCTCTAACACTGATAGTAGGTTTTAAGTATCTACACTACTATAATGAGAAAAAAAATCCCTAAAATTGGAAATAACAGAAGAGGGAAATCACGGTGGAGAGCTGGCAACTTCAAACACTGCATAAAAGGACGTTTGTTTCTCGAGAATTTTTCTAGCAGACTGATATAGCTTCTCAGCCAATGTGGGGTGTTTGAATTTCTAGGAGAAATGAACGTGTGTGTTATTAGTTAAGAAAATGTTGGCTTGAAAGAAGCCAGATGCTTAAGGGATGAGCCTTCGGAGGGAAGACAGCCCCGCTCCTGTGAGGAGGCAGGTGTGGTACAGATGGATGGACCTTGGGAAGACCCAATTGCCACAGTCCGGGGAAGGCTACAGGGAACTGATTGTGTTTCTGTCACTCTGATTTCAAGTGCCAACCCAGAGATTAGCTGAAGTCTTGGAGGTTGCAAGTGGCTGCCTGGTTTTTGGGCACATGGGGAAGACCAGGAGACATCAGTGCTGGACCCAACCACAGGGAGGCTCTTTTGGAAGGGGAAGCCCCCAGTGTCCATCCAGGGGGACATGGGGATGGATTTGAGGGCACATGAGGTCTCACGCCATCCAGGGTTTCTCCACGGGAAAAGGGTAGGGCCCTTATCCCAGTGAAAGAAAAGGCCGTGGGGTCCTTGGGCAAATGGGGAGAATTGGTGAAGAGTGTGAGCCCTGCGTCCTGCTGCCTAGACCTTTCCAGTGGGGGCAGAAATGTGTTTTCCTGTGTGTGTGAGAGAGAAAGAGACAGACAAGAGAGTGAAAGACAGAGGGAGGACAAAGAATTGTAATTTTTTTTCCCTTAGGATTATGTAACACATTTGAATGTGAATTTAAGACCAAGAGCTATAAATAATTTTTATTTGCTTTAAATTGGCCAACCTGGAATATACATTCCTTTGCAGTCTCCTAAGCCATCTGCTAGGTGCTCCCATTAAAGACTATTGATCCCCGATTGCTATCAAAGTGGGCTTGTTTACCGTTGCTGTCAGGGATCTCTGGGCAGAAGAGCTTAATTAGGCTGGTTAGGTGCGCAGGTGACTCGCGATGCCATAGATGTGGCGATCGTGTTCACCGGGGCCTCACATTTTTGCTCTGTAAATAAAAACAGCGCTGCTTGTGATTTTACGACTGGATAAGATGACGTTTGCAAAGGACTTCGGGGTGGTCTCCCCAAGGCGGGGATCTCAAAGCTCCAGAATGAGATGGTATGGGTAGAAAGACAAGGTGACATGCACCCTTCCCGGCGTATTTTGATCGATGTGTTTGGTGTCATTGGCCCAAGGGATGAGATGAAAGTAGACTCAAGAAAATGAAACAAAATTCGACTTGTATTATGTGAAAAGTAAGGGGCATTTTTATTTTATTTAAGATTTTTATTGATTTATCTTAGAGAGAGTACAGGCATGCACACGAGTCGGGGGAGGGGCTGAGGGAGAAGGAGAGAGAATCTCAAGCAGACAGAGCCCATGTCAGGCTCTGTGCTCAGCCTCACCACCCCGAGATCATGACCTGAGCCGTAATCAAGAGTCGGATGCTTAGCCCACTGAGCCCCCCAGGTGCTCCGTAGTGAGCATTTTTAAATCGAAGCATTAGGGGGCTTATAGTCCAGTGAACAAGGTGGGGGTACACAAGATTTGTAGCACATGGGTTCAATGCGTTCAGTGTTGTTTCTGATTGTCTGTACTGCAGGTGGCTTACTGCCGTCCCTATGCCTGTCCACCCAGGAAGACATACGTACATGCACACGCATTTATGTCCCGTGAGCTATCTGTTCCAGCAAATTACCCCAGCCCCAGAGGCTGAAACTTGTACTATCTCACAGCTGCTGGGCACCTGCTGCTGGACCATGGCTGAGCTGACTGTGGTGCTCTACGATGTTCATGGGCTGCACTGCCAGTGTCAGCCAGACAGGGGCTGAGGTCTCATCAGAAAACTCGAGTGGGGAAGAAACCACTTCTGAGATGCCATAGTCGTTGGTGGGATTCAGTACCTCCCAGGCAAATGGACAAAGGACTTCACTTCCTCACTGGCTGTGGCCGAAAGGCATCGTCAGTTTTTTGATATGAAGCTGTGTTACAGGGTCTGCTGTTCTCCTTGTAATTTTGGTCACAAAGATTTGGAAAATACAGAAAATTATTTTCCATATATACCAGGAAAATATCACCATGTTACTAATATGCCAATGCCTTATAACAGTTTGGTCCCCACTCAGAACAAAACCATTGGTCTAAATGTATATGTTCCAGGGGCGCCTGGGTGGCTCAGTGGGTTGGGGCCTCTGCCTTCGGCTCAGGTCATGACCCCAGTGTCCTGGGATCGAGCCCCGTATCGGGCTCTCTGCTCAGCGGGGAGCCTGCTTCCCCCCTCTCTCTGCCTGCCTCTCTGCCTACCTGTGATCTCTGTCTGTCAAATAAATAAATAAAATCTATAAAAAAAAAAAAAGCTGTAAATGTATATGTTCCTACTCCTCTGGATCCACATGCACACACACACACACACACACACATATATGTACACACATATGTGTACATGTCACATGTAAAGCATGTTTGTCATACTTCACATCTCAATGATGATACAAAACTAAAAGAATTATTTTTATTTTTTAAAAAGATTTGGCTTATTTATTTCCAGAGAAAGAGTGAGAGAGAGAGAGAGATCACAAGCAGGCAGAGAGGCAGGCAGAGAGAGAGGGGGAAGCAGACTCCCCTGCTGAGCAAGGAGCCCAATGTGGGGCTCAATCCCAGGACCCCGGGATCATGACCTGAGCTGAAGGCAGACGCTTAACCACTGAGCCACCAGGTGTCCCTAAAATAATAATTTTTAAAAAAGAAATTCCAAAATGAACTTTCAGTTCAAAAGCATGAGACAGCATTTGCCCTAATAATTTTTTGTTAAACTACACTTTATTTATTTTTTCATTTTAAAAAAAAGTATTTATTCAAATTCCAGTTAGTGAACATACAGTGTAACATTAGTTTCAGGGGTACCAAGGAATGATTCAACACTTCCATACAACACCTGTGCTCAGCACGACAGGTGCACTGCTTCCTTCCCATCACCTGTGTTCTCCATCCCCCCAACCACATCCCCTCTGGTGACCGTCAGCCTGTTCTCTGGAGTGAAGAGCCAGCTTCCCGGTCTGTCTCTCTCTTCTTTTCCCTATACCAACTGCACTTTATGTAAACGGAAAATGACACGCCGTGTGGCGTTCACCAGAGATGTTCTAGCTTCCACTGGCATGGTGACCATGGGTGACACGTGTCACTAGAAAGAGAGAGGGCTGTCTGCTCTAGCATCAGTACCCAAAGTACATCCATGCTGCCCCTGATAGTCAACGTACTTTTCTGCACCTCCCAATACAAAATCTCTTTCTTTTCAAATACTAGATTCTCTGAAGTTTAAAGTGTGAAAGTAGGAACACAAGTAGGGCACATACACAGGGCAAACTTACAGAGGCAGGGTCAGGCACGGGTCAACCATTCTGCAAGCATAAACGTCTGTCTCTTCTATATCACATACACAGATACAGAAAGTTATATGCATGTGTGCATACATGTCAAGAAAATACATATATATATATAGAAAGTTGTAGATGCACATGTAGTTACTGTGTCCGTATAGTTCCAATATACAGAATGATACATATTAATAAATAATGAAATGATGTGTGCATTTTATAAATATAATTATAACATATTATATAATTATATTATAATATTATAAATATCATATTAGGTATATTATAACAAATAGATATTTATATATTTGTATATAAGAGATATAAGTATTATATATTATACATCATATATAAATATTTATATATTTTATATTATTTATTTAATATTATAATATTATTTAATATTATATATGAATATTTTATTATATATAAATACAGATTTATATATAAATATATATATAATTTATATATATAAATTTATATATATATTTATTTATATATATATTTATATATATATTTATATATATTTATATATATATATTTATATATATTTATATATATATTTATATATATATATTTATATATAAATTTATATATATAAATTTATATATAAATATAAATTTATATTTATATATAAATACAGATTTATATATAATAAAATCTAAAAGTATATTAAATGTATAATAATATAATATGGTACAATTTTATATTATAGATACACTTACATATAGTATATAGTATAGTATATAGTATATAGTATAGTTTGGTTTATAGTATATAGTACACATACTATATACTATATCGTGTATGTATAGATATATGAATACCTATTGTATAATATACAAAATTGTACCATACTATATTATTATACATGTAATATATATATTTTAGACTTTATTTTATTTTAGGCTTTGGCCTATAATATATAGACTTTAATATAATATATAATTACATTATATATAATGTATTATTATCTTATATTATTTATATAATAATTTAATATAGTATATTAAATATATAATATATATTTTTATTTATTTATATGTATATATAATATACAATTATTTTATAAATATAATGCTGAGTTGTAGAAATATATACTATATGAGTTAATATATATGATATAATACATATCATATATAACTAATTATAATTATATTTATGATACAAATATAAACACTGTTTTATAACTGTATAAATAAATTTACATACAATATTATATATGTGTGATGATAATATATTGTATTTTATGAATATATATATTTATATATAAAATAGAGAGGGGTTATATTTGATATGTATTATATTGTTTGTAACCCTGTGTATCTATCATATATAACCCTATATAATATATAAACTTATATATTATTAAAGCTATGCATAGTGTGTATAAATATACAAATAATATGAATTATAACTATATGTATATTCATAGAACCCTATGTGTATAACCCATCTCTATTTTAGGTATAAATATATATACATTTTCTCTGTGAGATATATATGTGTGTGTATGTATTTGTATATTTAATTCCCTGTAACCTAGAGAGAGGACGTTTAATGCACATTTTTCATAATTTTCAAGTGTGGTGTGTGTTCCTAGTTGTCCAAGGGACGCAGGCTTGTGGAAGATTCTCTTAAAAAACCTTACTTACACAATAACAATGAGACAGTTGCCGCGAATGTCATTTAGGAATGAACTCCAGCTGTATGGGATTTAGAATTCTCGGTTTTCAATACAAAAGCTGTAGTTAATGGCTTTCTCTTCGACAGTGAGTCCTGTCAAATTCAGGAGCTGGGATACTTTCTAAAAATCAGGGCCATTTAAAAGTCATTTAGGCTGATCATGCCCAGTGATGAAATAACAACCAGGGAAAGAATTTAAAATAATCACGTGGAAAGTGAGCACGGAGAATATCTCTGTATAGTGGACGCCTGTTACATTATTAATGGTGTTTTATGGGTTTAAAATAACAAGAGGACAAAAGCTTAGGAAAGACTGGAAGTGGACCCTGGCCCGTGAAGATTTAATTAGTCCCATTTCTGAGATGCAAACGTTGGATTAGGGGCAGGCACAGCCTTCTTTTTTGTTTTTTCTTTTTAAGATTTTATTTATTTATTTGACAGAGAGATTGAGATCACAAGTAGGCAGAGAGGCGGGCAGAGAGAGAGGGGGGAAGCAGGCTCCCTGCTGAGCAGAGAGCCCGATGCGGGGCTCGATCTCAGGACCCTGGGATCATGACCTGAGCAGAAGCCAGGGGCTTTAACCCACTGAGCCACCCAGGCACCCCCATGCACAGCCTTCTTATTGGAAAATATAAGCTTTAATGTATTTCCTTAAAGCTTCCTAAGTCTTATAAAACACTTTACCTACAAGAACGATGAGGAAGGATTAGACAATCGCTTGTGTTTCTTCCCAGTAAGTGTCTATAACTATATTAACAGGGAAGAAAAGGTCTGTACCTTACACCTCTCTTAAGTGATTGACATGAATTTGAAATTCATTATAACTTAAAATAGAGGGGTCTGACGTTTTCTTTCTATCATTGAAAGGACAAGGTTTTATATATATAGCAAGGTTGTATATATATATGTATACATACATATATAACAAAGTTATATATACATACAAGGTTATATATATATATAGCAACTTTGGAATATATAATAATTATTGGTAACACACTAAGGGAGTAAATATTTTTAAGGTTTCCAGCATTTGCTCTTATTCAACCTATATTGTTCATCCTATTATAATCTAGTCATTAGATCCAGTTTGGGAATATTACTACTTAAATATTCAATAATAAATTAAATACATAATGAAATCTAATTATATTTGTTATACATAATATATGTCTGAATCTCTATCCATTTATTGTGAATCTATTATCTATAGATAGATATATCTATATCTATATATCAATATCTATATTCTATCTATATCTATATGTATAGATATATCTCACTATCATCTATCTATTGATCTATCATATTAAAGTTATTTCATATTCTTTTTTTTAAGATTTTATTTATTTATTTGACAGAGTGATCACAAGTAGGCAGAGAGGCAGGCAGAGAGAGAGGAGGAAGCAGGCTCCCCGCTGAGCAGAGAGCCCGACGCGGGGCTCGATCCCAGGACCCTGGGATCATGACCTGAGCCGAGGGCAGAGGCCTTAACCCACTGAGCCACCCAGGTGCCCCTTCATATTCTACCCTTTCTTAAATTTATTAAAATTCATGGTCTGACGTGGTCTCACAGGACTGTGGCCACCCAAAGCATTTACCATCATAATATTGCAGAGATTTTTTTCCAAGAGTGTGTCTACAGGGGTAAATGAATGCAAAAACCCCCCCAAAACCCCAAATAAATAGATACATAAAAATAAAGTGGGATAGTTGTATCGATAAGAAAGGCCATTGATTAAGAATATTTCAGCATTAGCTACTTATGGGCAAAGACCACATCTTATTTTTCCATCCTAGGTGTTTGAAAGAGTTCTTGGAATAAGCAACAATTCTCAGATTCATGTTCGTTAAATAAATGAGTAAGCGTAGCAATCAGCAAGTTACTTAAGAACACCCCCGCCTCAATCCCCCTACCTCTGAATTTGTCATATCAAGTCCCCATCCCCCAACCCCCGCACTGTAAGACTATAATCATGGCTTCAATTTCCGCATCCCCAGGATCCTACTCATGAACCTGCCTACCACATGGGGCTGAAGGCTGTCAATACTCTGTTGATTCCCAAATGCAACGGTTGTCTCGCATCCCTCCCGTTACGATTTCTGCAGTTTCTGCAGCTCTGCACACAGTTAAATCCCGCCCGGTCCTCTGGGAGTCGAAACCCCTCCCTTGAATTCCATACCACACCTCGCTTTCCCAGAGCTCTTGAGCAGATAGGACCAAGCTGCTGTTTGTGCTCAGGCCGCCGTTTGGACGCCTACTCCAAAGTCGATTGCTCCAAAGACCTATCTCTCCATTTAAGCTAATACTTTCTCTCTTTCACACCAAAATTCCAAGTATCCCATGCATCGGGTTTGCTGTCAGATTTACTGACTCTACTCTAAGCTTTGTATCCCTGTCAAATCTCAACGTCCCGAGGTCTGTGTGCCAATACCATTGACGGGATCTTTCAGCATCTCAAGTCAAAGTCTCCAGTTTTCTTCCCACTCAATTTCTTTTGGTTTTGCATAGTATCATTGATCGTAGCCTTTCCATCCTTCAACATGAAGGCCATCTTCTAGACTCTTCTCGTTCTACGGTCCCAGCCCATCATTAACAAACTTCTATGATTCCAAGTCTTAACAATTACTCCACTCACCTCTTGGTTTTCACTTTCACCATTGCTACCTTAGATCGTGAATGCTGCAAAAGATAACTAACTGGGCTCTCCTGTTCTAGAATGTTCCTGCTATAGGCTATCCCTAAAATGAAGCCAAACCCTGAACCCACCCTGAAAGTAAATCTGCGCCTCTCGTGGGCTAGAGTCAGCCATGATTCCAATCGGTGGATGTCCATGACCCTCCATGACTTGGTCTGACCGATGTCTCGTTATTCTTCTTCACGAATGCTATGAACCTACCACTACATCACCGTGATTAGTATGTTAGTATTTAAAGCCTTCTTATAAAAGATGCACTTAGCAAAAATGTAGGTCCCTAGAGCTAACTCAAGAGCCTTGGATTTTACTGACTTAACACCCTCTTAGACTTTAAGCATCTTGTATATTATACATATTTCTATCTCCAATACTGTGTAGCAATTAATCAGGTAGTATATATTACTATTATATTAATAATTATTGTTCAACTTTGTCCTATTTCTGCCTTGCAATCCTTGTATTAGCTGAGTCATGACCTAGTATTGCAATGGAAGTACGTGGTTTAGCCAAGACTGCATTTCGGGTTGATTGTATCAACCCCACAGGAGTGTGAACATTATCCCAGAATCGGGTGGACGGACGCAACAAGATGGAAACATCAAGCAGAGCAAAGGGACAGTAGAGATGGTCAGGCTCCTTCCATTTCCTCCGTACCAGACTCGGTTCATGTCAGTGGCCTTTCTTTGTATGCCATGCCATGGGTTTGTATCTTTCCATGACCTGTTTCTTCATCTCGGCGCATACCGTGCAACTAGACTGCTAGTGGGAGCATAAAGAATTAGGCCCTTATCGCTCCCAGAATTCTGGATTTAAAATCTTTCCTACTCCATTCAGCACATTACAATCTGTCCTCCCAACAGGTTAAAAACTGGTGTGTTTCGGTTCTTCTTCTTCCGCCCCTGGTCTCAGGTGATTAGGATTAGGGAAAATTATAAACTCCTACAATCATACATTCACTTTTTCTTCACAAATTACTCTGCTAAAGTATATTTTTTCGGGGACCTGAGCATTTTATTTTTTTAAGTATTTTGTTAAAGCACAATAAAATCATTCAGACCAGGTAACAGATCTCAGGAAACAGGTCTGCTACTAAACCAATCCACCCCCACACTGAGACAGACATTAAGATCTTACCCGTGGATCCAAGCTCTCCCTCCCCAAGTTCACTTTTTTACGCTGCCTTAACGTATTTAGACATGACCTGTCCTACACCCACATCTGTTCCCATTTTCGTTTTCTTCTCTCTGTCCATCACTCAGGACATCATTTCTCTAGGACATCCGCCCTCCCAAGAGACTCAGAAAGTATCTCCTTTGTTTTCAGAGTTTGGTCCCCTCCAGCTCATTCTCCACTTTGATGGTCCTAAAATGGATATCTGGTTCTTTCTCTCCTACCGTGACTTACACTATGTTCCCAGTGCTCCACCGTCAACACGATAAATTCCACGCAGTCCCAGTGGCATGCAACATCCTCTACACATAGGTCCCACAACAATGCCTTCAACCTCTTGTCTTACCTGCCCTGCTCTGCTTCCAATTCCCACCTACAGCGAGTCGATGCTACCCATTATCCGCCGGGTTTCTGTAGCGTTCTTCCTCAACTTCTGCAGCTGATGGACGGCTATGTACTTCTCTTTCAAAGAAAGATCTTTCCTTCAGCATTCCCACCTCCACGGATCCCTATGAATTCAAGCATCAGCGCATTTTCCCCATACCCTGTGATCCTTTCCTTTTCTTACACTATTGGCCGTCTTGCCCAGCAGACCGTATGCTTCTTCAAAAATAAATGGGTGTGGCTTACTCACAAAGGTGTTCTCAGTGTTTAGGATTATGCCTGCGCTCAAAAATACTTGAATATAAGTCAGTCAATTAATTAATACATTCTTGGCAAACCCAATGACTTTCTGGCCTCCTATAAACTACTGTGTTCAGGTGGAGTCCCTTTTCCAAGCTCTGCTTTGGGAAATACATATGTCTTCTATTATTGGATATATATATGTGTGTGTGTGTATGTGTATAAAATACATATTATGTAAGTTATATACATAAGTTATATATATAAAATATATATAACTTATTATATAATATGTATAATATATAACATGTATAATTGGAGATATATATAACTTATATAATATGTATAATTGTATTATATATGTATATAAAACATATAATATGTATAATATATAACATGTATAATGTAATAATATAATATATTACTATATAATATATGACTTATATAATAGATTATATATAACTTATTAAATATAACTTATTATTATATTATTTTATTATTATATAATTATTATTATATGTAACTTATTTTTTAAAAGATTTTTATTTATTTATTTGACAAACAAAGATCACAAGGAGGCAGAGAGAGAGGAGGAAGCAGGCTCCCTGCTGAGCAGAGAGCCCAATGTGCGGCTCGATCCCAGGACCCTGGGATCATGACCCGAGCCGAAGGCAGAGGCTTAACCCACTGAGCCACCCAGGTGTCCCTATATATAACTTATTATATAAGTCATATATATTATATATAATAAGTTATATATAACGTATTATATGCCACATATATATGTATACATACAATAAATATATGTAAGTTATTATTATATATAATAAGTTATATATATGCATATATATAGATGCAGACAGATTTGTATACATCTTTTTGGTAAAAGATGTTTTCATACATAGTATCTCACTTAATCATCCCCCGAAACCCACAAAAGACCGATTTTAAATCGCGCTTTGACGGATGTAATCTCGCAGATTCACAGAATAGGACAGACTTTCCAGGATGTCAAAGCTAGCAAGGGTAGACCCTTAAAATGAAAACAAGTAACCTGACTCAGTATCCATCACCTTCCCCTTTATTGCCCTCCTACCCCACCATAAGTTTCTCTCTCAAAACTTGGGAGGAATCCCTGATTTTTCCAACACAGCAAATACCGACTGCAGGCTGGATGCCTACATCGGCCGTCTAGGCGCAGAAGGCATGGTGATGATGTCCTCTGGGTAGGGGACACCACCTTTTTCCTTCAATAAATACATTTCCTTCAGTAAAGACATCCTTCCATAGATACATTCTGTGAAATAATTTTAGGAAAAGCAAGTCCTGATTTAGAGGTTCTTGTATGTTGAGTCCTTGTGTTAGCTCATATCACGATGACACCAGCAAGTCCCTACTTCTATGTTCTCCATTTTACGGATGCAGAGACAGAGACAGAACACTTAAATCCACACCTAAGGTCGTGTGCAACGTGAGCCCCAGCAATGTGGTTTTAGCATCTGCGTTCACACACCGTCCCCTGACTTATCTGTTAGAGACCTCAGACACGGCCCATGCAGAGCCAGCTCCCTCCAAGCCAAGGATACATACCAGGTCCTACCGGCGAACTTGAAGTTGGCCGGGGAAGGATAAACTGGACCCTGGAGGCAGGGTTGAGGTGTTGAACTATAACTGGCCAAATCCTAAAAACCTCTCCCAGTCCTGTATTCATGCAAAACATGACTGTATCAGAAAACAAGCAAACAAAAGGTATGGACCCTTCACCTGGGCATCAGGGAGGCTCTGTCCTTTACAGACCTTCTATTGCAATTTGATGCAAAAAAAAAAAAAAAAAAAAAAAAAAAAAGACCAAAAAAGATACTGTTGCTTCCAGCGTAACCACACCACCACCCTGTACAGTAACATATTTGTCAGCCCAACCGCAGGGCTCCTCTCTGCCAGCCTTCTTGCCGTGCAAACCCTCCAAGAGTTAAAGATGTTTGCAAATACTGTAGCGTGTTTGGGGTGGAGGCGAGCGGTACCAACCCCGGCGGCAGCCAGCTTTGTTCCGCGCCCCAGTGGCATGGTGGCCCCGCGGGACGCGCTCACCTGTTTCGCCACCCTGGCCCCGGGGATCTCTGTCACAGCTGGTTTGCACTGGGATTAGCTGCTCTTTGCATTGGCTTGTGGCTGTGGATGTGGTTTCTGTAGTGATGGGACCCAGTGCGGAGATCCATTGGCTGCTGGCTTTGTAATTTTCATTCAGTTTGGTCCAATAGCAGAGGGGGATCGGGGCGACATCAGGAGCTCTCCCTTCAGTCTCCCCTCTCCCCGGCAGACCCGTCTCTGTCTCTCCGCACAGAGCTCTCATTCAGATCCCGCTCTGCCCTTCCTGCTCCCACTGGGTGGCTTTTTCCTCCTCTTTGGGGCCGAAACAACGAATTTCCTCCCAACGGCCGCGTCGGTGGTCCCCACATTCCTCTGGAGGAGCAGATCTAGGGAAAGGGGAGGGGGGGGGATTGGAGAAAGCACAGACTCCCGGACTCAACACAGCCTTCCTGAATCCTACCCTCCGTCAGGGTTCCCTGGAAAAATCTGGATCTGTTGAAAACAGCCGTTCCGGCCAATGCGGGTCTTCACGACTAAGGTAGGTGCCGTGTTAACATGGGGCTCTGGGGTATGGATGTATTTTCCAAGCCTTTTCAACCCTGGGACGTGTGTGCGCGCCCCAGCCAGAGCCTCCCCAAAGGCGCTCGAGTTCCACTTCCTCCAGGCCTTTTCTTTCATTTTATTTTGGAAATTCGGACAAGACTGGCGCCCACCTGCCGCTGCATTTCTTAGGTGTGGGTGGGAGTGTGGACGGATATGTGGGGCCGGTCCTGTGCCAGCTTCATGCACAGATCCACACTCACATTGCATTTCAAAAAAAAAAATTTTTTTTCCCTTTTGACTTAAAAAAAAAAAAATTGGGACCCCCGTGGTTTGGAAGTATTTTGCTGCAATCAGCTCTTTGAAAGGCCCTGGGGCCGTGTGTGATGTGTTTACAAAGTAGCGCTGTCTTACATACAAATAAACAGAACAGTGTGGCGGAGAGAGGAGGAAAAAAAAAATTATCTGCAGTAGAGGGAGAGCAGGAGCAAAGCGTCAGTTCTCTGCAAACCGGGACTGGAGATGAGGACAGGACTACTTCTGGAGACTGTGAGCAGCCACGAGCTTTTTTGGCTTTTTTTTTTTTTTTTTCCCTTTTCTCTCTCTCTCTTTTTTTTTCTCCCCTCCTCCTTCTTCTTTAAGGAAACTGTCAGCTACCAGCTCCCGGGTTGCTTTTTTTGGGGTTAACCAGAGAGGAAAAACGGAAAACAGGCTTGGCCGGGGTTGCATTAAGCGATTTTTTTTTTTTTTCCTCCATCCTCTGCCGGCCTCGTAGAAGATGACGGCTGATGTGATGCACGAAATAACGCACGTGATTGATTAGGACCTGGCTGGGCTTTGCTGGGGAGCGACCCGGGCGCGCCGGAGACCCCGGGTGGAAACCAAATGACGGTAGCTTCGAGCGGGTTCTGCAAAGCCGGGGAGCGGGCTCCAGGCCCCCCTTTCCCGTGCGTGTGGGTAGGGGGGAGGCGAGCGGCGGAAAGAGGGGGTGGCGGCGGCGGTGTTTTGCTGCTTCGGGAGCCTTTGGGTCTGGCCTGGACCTTTTCGCGGGGCACGCAGCTGCCTGGCGAGCAGCATCCCCGCGCCGCCTGCGTGTCTGCGGGACCACAAAAGTTGGTAGCTGCGGGAACGGGCGCCCGGCGCCCTGGCTGGGTCTCAGGGGGATGCCGACCCCAAGTCGCTGCCCCCAGAGAAGCCGGCTGCCGGGAGCAGAGCTCGCGGGGCGCACGGCCGGCCGGTCCCCTGGCCTGCGTTGGAGGTAGGGGTCTGGAGGTAGGAGTCGATTCCTATATGTGGACACCCCCCCCCCGCCCCCTGCCTCGGGGAACCTAGCAGAAACCCCCATCCCAAAGCTCTCCGCCGTCCCGCGCTGCAAATTCCCTCCTGCCCCCCAACCCCGGCTTCCGCGGCCGATCTCTGCCCCCCCCCTCCCCAATCCCGCGCGGCTCGGCCTGGCCCCCCTCCCACTCCACTGGGCAGAGCTGGCCGCGAAGATCCGGCTCCGGGCTGCCCGAGGCGGGGGTGGGGGCACAACGGGGAGTGGGCGCCCGGCTGTGCGACCCCGGAGGCAGCGGGTGAACTTGAGTCCCGCCCCCTCCCCCAGGCCGCGGCGGCGCCCCTCCGCCTGCGCCCGCACCCGCGTGGCCCGACCTGCGGACGTGCGGGCGGGGGTGGGAAGGGGCGCCGTGTCGCTGGGCTGCAGACCCTGCGCCGGGGCGGGGGCGCGGGCGCGGGCGGGGCGGGGGACCGCGGGCTGGCGGTGGTGGGGGCAGGGCCCAGCTCCCCGGCCGCGCGGCCGACCCCTCGGCTGTCCCCTCCCCCGCCCGCTCTCCCGGACGCCCGCCGCCTCCCTGGGCGCGCTCGCCCGTCTGCCTGCTGGACGCCCCCCGCCTTCCCGCGCGCGCCCCCCACCCTGCCCGGCTCCCTCGGCCCGGAGAGCGCGCGCGGGCTCGGAGTGCTGGGCGCGGGTCTCGCGGGCCGGCCCCGGGGTCCGCGCGCGGGGATCGGGGCCCCGTGCGGCGCGCAGCCCTGGGCCCGGGCGCACCACTCCGGCGCCTGCTCGCCGCCAGACACAGCGCCCTTTCTTCCCGGGGCGGGGGCGGGGGCGCCCGGAGCCCCGCACCCCCGGCCCGTGGGACCACCTGGGAGCGCGCGTCCGGCCGGGAGGGCGCGGGGCACGGCCTCTGCGTCCCCCCGCCCTGCCCCAACAAAGCCTCGCTGCCTTTATTTTATGTATTTTTTTCGGCTGCGGCTTGTGCTCGCTCGGACTCCTTGTGCTGAACCGACCGGCAGGTGTGCGTCTATGCGTTGTCGGACCCGCGGGGCCGGGGCTGCTCTTTCGGGGCGGGTTGGGGAGGGGGCGCCGGAGGCCGCGTTGGGGGCCCGGGGGGAGGGGAGCTGGTGGGGGGGGGGCGGCCCCCGCGGAGTGTCCCGGCCGCAGCTCGGGCCAGGCGCCGGGGGCGCGCGGAGCGCACGAACCCGAGCGCGCCGGCGGGTGTGGGGCGAGCGGGCACCGCGGATCCCAATCTCGCTTTTGGACCCAACTTAAGAAATGTGGGGTGAGGGCTGCTGGGTGGGGGTTATTAAACCTAGCAGGTGCTGTCTTTGCGAGCAGAGTCCACAAGGTGGTAGTATGCATTCTGCTTGTGATTTGGGTTTTTTTTCCCCCCATTTGGTCAGTTGTGGGGGGGGACGGTTTTATGTGCTCATGTCCGATGCTTTGGGAAGGGATCTATGGCTTCGGCATCCAGGGCGCGTTGCCTTAACGGCCTTCTAGCGAGAGGTGGGGCGAGCCAGGGCCATGCCCAGAGTCAGCCCTTAGCAGGATTTCAGGGACGCAGAAAAGGAGAAAAAAAAAATGGGGTAAAAGAAGGCAAGAAAAAGTTTAGGGAGACCTAGTTATCCTGATGCAGAATTTGCAGCCTGTGTGGGCGTTTCGCAGGCAACACGCAGGGGCCAGCAGAAGCCCGTGTGGGGAGGTACGTCCTGCAGCCAGACATTCAAGGTCCAGGAGCGAAACCGATGCGACTTCCCGTCAGAACAAAGCAACCTCGGCCGCTCTCACGGCTCCACGGTTGGGAGGGACCTGCTCCCCGCCTTCCTAGAGGGTGGCGGAACGCAGAGAAATGAGCACATTGCACCGAAATCTGCACTTTTGTGGGGGCGGTGGGGAAGGGGGGGTGGGGAGAGAGTGCAGAAGTCTTACGTGCCTGGAGTTGTCTGTGGGAAGACGTTAACAGGAAACATGAAAAAATCTCAGGATAGGTTTCCCTGTGTGCGCGGAACACAAGAGAAACCGTTAATAGCACATGGTTGCATCCATCCCTTATTTCCAGAAAGAAAAAAAAAAAAATCTAGGTTTTGTATTTGTTTTTGTCCCCATATCGGGAACAGAAGAATTTCACCAGGGGGTAGGGATGGCTCTGCAACGATGTATTTTTTTTTTCAGATTAGACTTCCAGAATTGTGTTATCCAAGGAAATGCTATATATATATATGGCCATATATATATATGGCTTAAATGTATGGCATAAATTTGTAGCTGTGGCAGTTTTCAAGAGTATCATCTTGGCGTGGAAGAAAATGATCAGGACCAGTTGTAGCAAGTGGAAAATTACTTCATCAGTTTAAATCACTGAATTCAAATGAGAGGATTGTGTTCTTTGGGGAAACCGGGACGATTTGGAGCAGGAATTGAATGATAATTGTATTTTCATAATCATGGCTGTGATCGGACGCCGGCTTTAAGGTGTTTTGGCATGTTTTTCTGGGGTAAAGGAATGGTTGCTTTCCTTTCCTTTTTTTTTTTTCCTTCAACAAATAATGCTGAATGTACGTTTGGTCTTAAACGCTGCAGTCCAGCCCATGTTGAGCAAATCCAAGAATAGAAAAGATACTTGATACGTAACTGATTGCCCCAGGAGGTGGACAAGGCAGGTACAGAGCTGTTGCTAAATTTGCAAGTGAATGAATTTGAGGATTGTGGCAAGTTCTTTTTTTTTTTTTTTTTTTTTTTGGCTTGGAATGTGTAGACTAATGATAAGTATATGGGGGTTTCTCTTTATTTCTGAACTTGGCCTTTTCATTTGGGTTTCTTTGTAGTAATTTGTGGAAAGCTTCTGGTCTCGGCACAAGGGATAGCGTGCTTACTGGCTAAGCCTGTTACGTTGCTTTCAGAATGTGCAAGGGTCTTTTTCAGAACTCTTTAGAATATGGTCCCCCTTATGCCCCGACCACAGGGAGGGGAAAAAAAAAAAAAGCCTGGAGATGGTTTTTACAAAGTAAACATTCAAGTGCATGGGAATCTGGCTTCTGTTTAAGGGTCTGTGGTTGGAGCTACAGCTGCAGATTTGAAACAGGGAGTATGTGGCTGAGGACGATCAGGACAGGCAACTTGTTGATGGAATGTATCTCACTCCAATGACGTCTCAAGATAAACATATTTGACGTCCCTAAATCCTCACCGGGCAGATAGGCTTTTCTGGCTCAAGTATACTTAAATCCCAAACATGGGGAGAGCTGATTCCAGGATGCTGATTTTAACTGTAAGGAACACATTTTTCTTTTCTTTTCCTTTTTTTTGGGGGGGGGCGGTGGTATAGAAACCACTCTGTGTTTCTTTCTATAATGTTTTCCACCTTAACAATAGATGTTATATTCCCCAATGAGAAAAATACGTTCAGGGGTTAGTTTAAACAAGTTGCATAATTTTTTTTTTTTTGAGAAGAGACTTCGTGTTCTACTTAATTACGTTAAATAGTAATAATGATCTGAAGACAGACTGTGCCCTCTGTGTGGTAACAACGAATTTCTTAAACTCGTCAGCTACCGGTTTCCGACGCGGTGGACGGCGTTTGCCCATTCATGGGCCATTCCCTCCATGAATGTTTTCCAGTTTTGTCATTTTTCCCTACACAACCTACATGGGGCCTTTCAAAGCCTCCACTGTTCTTTGGTTTGTGAATGGCAGGATGGGCAGCCCTCCTTTTTCTGGGGGAGGACGGAGGAGCAGAAATGAGCAGGGCGTAGAAATCAAGGCCTACAGGTTTGCCATTTCGCCATTGCCTGCCTTTGCAGTGGTGACAACTCAACAAAGGTAAAAGTCTCTTAAAATCACAACAATGGAAGGATGCTCGCGGGGCACAGCCTTTCCATCCAGGGCTCCCTTCAAACTCCAGACACTGACTGTTGAGTTCCCTGGTCAGGTGTGTGGCTGCTTGAGCTGTACGTGCCCGTGCCAATTGGCCAGTTTCCAGAATGGTCCTTGTATCTCGCCCAACCCTCCCTTCCTCCCAGAAGTGGTACCTTAAGGAAAACAAACCAAACCCCAACGAACATAACCTACACAGTAAAATGAGGTTGTAGTGAACAGATTCCCGAGCACAGAAAGCGTCACGTTTGCATCATTTAGGGAGAAAACGAGGAAGCGTGAAGCCTAAAGCCTCATCGGAATCAGTCTCCAGGACACAGACCTTTATTCGGGGTGGTGCTAATGAGGTGGCATGTGCTTTCACAGGTGTATGGAAATGTGTGGAAACAATCCAGGGTTTTGTTTGGGTGGCTTTCTTTAAGATGAATGTTCTATAAATAGTGATTTGCTACTAACGAGTGCTCTTTGGGGATTACAATGGGCCCTTCTTGGTTCTGGTTTCGAAAGGCCACTTCCTCATGGCATGATGAGACCCTCGGTCTGGAAGTTACCATCCCAGGTGCATTTTTAGATTTTATATTATTGGGGTAAGAACACGGGAGCTGAGGTCTGCCCTCTTAGCAAACTTTCCAGCGAACGGCAGGCACCCTTTTGCTAACACTGGGTAGGAGGTTGTGTTGCTCAGGTCTCGAATTTGCTTATCTGGCTTACCTAAGGGATTACGCCCATTGATTCCTAATGCCCCTTTCTCGGTCTCCCCAGCCCCCGGCAAGCACCGTTCCCCTCTATGAATCTTGGAATTCGAGTAAGTTACACGCCTGTAGGCATTAGCTGCTCCTCTAGGCTCCATTGCCTTTTTTGTTTCCGTTGGTTGTGCCATCGTGTCCCCTCCCCCCCCCATTGTGTCCCCGCCCAGGAAGAGCAAAGGATTCAAATGTTGCAAGTTTTGCAAAGTGCCCCCTCTTTGAAGCGTGAACCTTGGCCTGCTCTCTTTCGACCATAAAAACAAACGACTTGGTTAGTTGGAAGTCGCATTTCTTGCTCGGGTTTTGGACCCTTTAAAAAAAAAGAACCACCGTTCACTGACCCTGAGTGGCGCTGACTGGAAACCGCACGGAGAAGGCTGTGGCTCCTTTTTGCAAAGTGTGGCAAAGGTCTCTTGCTCTGTTCCCGTCGCCCTGATGGGATTTGCTCTCGGTGTCCCTTTCCCTGTTTCGTATTTCAGCATCACCAAGGCTTGGTTCCGAGCTGGGGCAGGGAGGAGGGTTGAATTCCTTGGCGGGTCTGCTGCACGGAATGGGTGTTGCTCTCAGAAACCGTGGGGAGGGGTGTGGAGAGCCTTCATTGTTTGCAGATGCTTTCTACTTAAGGATAGCTGTGAGTGCACCTTGGGGCAAAACGGGAAAATAAACACTTTTTTTTTTTTTTTAAACCAATGGATCCTTCTCACCTGGTGTTCTGAGTCAGTCAGAAATGCCCTTGTGGGCTAAAGGAATGTGGTAATGATTGAAACCTGTGTATTTACCTACACACCGATGCCCAGATGCCCAGATGCACAAACGTAACCAAGACCCATTCCTTTTCTTTTTTTTTTTTTAAAGATTTATTTATTTGAAAGACAGAGAGCACACTGAGGCAGAGAGGGAGAGCAGGGAGCTTGGTGGGATGCAGGGCTCCATCCCAGGACCCTCGGATCATGACCTGAGCCAAAGGCAGACACTTAACCAACTGAGCCCCCCAGGCGCCCCAACTTTGAGCTGTTTCTTGCATAAAATAATGTTATTAGCAAATCATATCTAGAAACCTTGCATCACTTAGAGAGCCAAATTCCTTGTAAATACGTATACAGTGTATACTTATACCAGTGTATAAGATTACATTTATATGCACTCCTAATTGTACTTGTGTGTTATCCATTTATATACTTGTTTTTACATACGGTTTAGGTAATTGATGGAGAAAGTTTTCATCATTTAAACTTGGTATATTTCGCAATTCACTGGAAAGCTTTTATACATCTGTTTTAGCTTTTAGATATCTTGATGAATGAATTCATTTTTAGATATATATATATACATATATATACACACACAATTATGTATTGTAGTTTTTTGTAAATATACAGCCTACAGAATAAATTACTGTATCAAAAATACTGTAAGCATTAAACATCAAAAGTACCCTAAACATAGAGTAGATTGGTAGATCTAGGGAGATAGACAGTCCTGCATTTTCTAGAAGAAAGTATTGTGTGTGCCGAGTGCATTTCCACGCTGGTCCCCAGTATCGACGTAGAATGGTGCACAGAAACTACAGCTTGGAACATCTAGTACCCACACGTGATGGCAAGCATATTGTAGTAGTCACGGACATGTGATGAATTGATATCTCGTGTGCTTTTGGGAACCGCTTGGGACCTCTTCTGTCCGTGGGACCATGTGGCTAGCTGTGGATCTTTCCTGCCTGGGTGGATAGGCAACTTGTGCTTTTCTCCAAAAACACGGAGACCACCTAAAACGAATTGTGTGTCAACGATACTCCAAGACAAAAAAAAAAAAAGCAGCGTACCATACACAAAACGTGGAGACCATCTGACGGTATGTGGCTGTCAGGCAGGCGTGGCGACACGAGGATGTCCATGAGCACAAGGGCCATGGTGGCCACGGCTCTCGCTCGGTCTGTGTAGCCCTCTGCCCACCGTGTGACGGGTTCTGTTGACTCATTCCCTTGGTGGCTTTGCTCAGCATGAAAAACCAATATGGTGGACTCAGGAGTGGAGCTCCTTGGCCACGGCAGGAAAGAAATCGCATGACTAAGGTATTTCTGTGTTTTTCTGGAAACTAGCTTCTTTGTGCCCTAGAGCTCTGATCTTTGCGTTTGCTCCTCCCCTCTTTCCTGGAGCGCTTCGGTGGAACGCGTACTACGTGCCAGTTGCAGGCTGGGGCAGAAGTTCAGGGCTCGTAGTAGAGAGATGGGTTGGGAAAATGCCAGAACTCTCAGATGTTCTCCTAAGAGCATGGTTAACGTCTTTGGCTCATGCATGTGTCCCCCCTCCTGTTTTGGGCGTGTAGCATGGGTTCTCCCCTTCTCTCTCTGCCCTCCCTTTGCTTCTGAGCTGTCTCCCGTTTTGGGGGAGTGATGAGGTCTCATTGCTCCTTACCGGGTTGAAGGAATCGTAGACGTAACTAGAGAAGATGCAGAGGTCCCATCGTCAGGAGACGGTAGCAAATCACAGCCGCAAAGAGCTCCCACGATGATCTGAAAGAAATCTAAACATGCCATATGTGTGTGGCTGGTTCTCTGTCTCAAAGCTGTCAAACCCCGTATTTGTAAAACACTGGTTTTCGTTTCGGCAAATCTGGGAGTAAATACAGGCGTGAAGCTGACGACTTTGACTCCGTCAAGAAGGGCGCGCCCCTGAGACACTTGTGGGTGTGCTGGTTGCGGGAGCCCTCGGTGGTGGACATGTGCTGGCCGATCCCAGCCGTTTCCTGGTGGTCGTTATGAAAATCCACGCGAGGCGATAGTGAGCTCGGGCAGCGGTCCCAAAGCGTGACCAGCACCTGGAATCCCACTGTCCCTGAGCCTCAGAGGTTGAAAACTCACAGATAGTTGTCTCATACTGGGCCACCTTGGTAGAATCTCTCTCTCTCTTTTTTTTTTTTTTCCAAGATTTTATTTATTTATTTGGCAGAGACCACAAGTAGGCAGAGAGGCAGGCAGAGAGAGAGGAGGAAGCAGGCTCCCCGCTGAGCAGAGAGCCTGACATGGGGCTCGATCCTAGGACCCCGGGATCATGACCTGAGCCGAAGGCAGAGGCTTTAACCCACTGAGCCACCCAGGCGCCCCAATATTTTACCGGCAGAGCAGAGAGAGGAACTGAGAGAGTGTGAGATTCCTTGAGCGGTTCCCTTACCAGGGTAATCTGCAGGTATCAACTGGGTATTGTTTTTTCCTCCCCGTTACATTTATTTATTCAATATCTGTTGAAGGCTAAGAGGTAGCCATATAAAGAAGACCACATTGTTTATTTATTGTTTATTATCCTTATGACAATCTGTACGACATTGCCATTTTGCCCCTCTAGTATAGATATTAAAAAAAATTGTGGGGTGGGTAGAAACAGTAAAACATGAACGACAGTCTTATGATTAGGAACAAAAAAGTTTTATATCAGAATTTCCCTTCGTGTGTGTGTGTGTGTGTGTGTGTGTGTGTGTGTGTGAATGTTTTTATGGGTTTTATCTCTCATGTCCTATGTTCCCTGTTAAGGAAAACCATAGCTTAATTCAGTGCTGATCAATGTAGCTTAAATAATGGGTTCATTAAATAAATAAATAATAAATAAATAAATAAATAAATAAAATAAATAATGGCTTAATTCAATGCCAGTAAGTAGTTAAAGGCAAAATCGCCAGGGTCATAGAGCTTCGATGTTAGCAGTCGGGTTCATTTTTCTAGTTTTCAGAGGACGATGGTAACACTGTGACATTTTACCTGCTTGAACAGGACAAAGTCCTAGAGGCGGACAGACAGGTGACGATGTTCCAAACGGGGGTAGGGAGGCGACCTGGAGCCTTGGGGAAAAGATGGCTGCCTGGCCTATGGGACGCCCGGGGGACATAGCTGTGTGTGTATATAAAACCACACACCTGTGAGCTCATTCTGTGCAAAGAGCTCCTACCGTTAGGATCCTACTACAGAGCATGATTTGGAATTCATGCCGTTAGAGAACTAAAATCAGTGAAAAGTAGACATTTGCAGAAACAAAACAAACATACAAAAAAAAAAAAAAAACCACAAACCAAAACCAAAAAAAAAATACCCCCCTAAGGCCAGCATCTTTCTTTGTGCTCGATTTGGTCTCTTAGCGCAGACTTCAGGGAAAGCATCTGAAAAGGACCCCAGCGGGTGACGCGGGAAAAAATAGTTCTGTCCGAGGGTAAGGGTAAAGTCCACCCAGGAGGAAAGTCTGAGTTACATGGAAATTAAGTAACTGTTAAATGTTCAGGGGTGCCTGGGTGGGGAAACGTCTGCGTTCTGCTCGGGTCCCGGCCTCGGGGTCCTCGGAGTCCTCTGCTCATCGGGGACTCTGCTTCTACTTCTCCCTGCCCACTCCCGCATGCTCTCTCTCTCCAATAAATAAGTAAAAAATCTTTAAAAAATAGCTAAATGTGCAGAGAAATAAAGTACAGTGGTTCGTGCTCATCCCTGGGTTCCAGGCACCCCTGGCCCCTTATCGGGGTCCCCCGTGGGGGAAGCAGGTGCGTCTCCTGCTGACCTAGCCCCCACCTGAGCCACTCCGCCAGGCGACAGCGCCTGCATGCCCCCTTCGCCTCCCCCTGTAGGCATCGTATCCTACACGATGCGGTAAGGTATCCTCTTACCGCATCGTGTGGGGAGGGGGGAGGGTGAGTACAGGGCAAGAAGATGTCTTGAGAGACCACATTGGCATCACTTCTGTTGACTATAGGATTACACCTGTTCTATTGTATCCGGAGTTACTGTGACTGTCTTACTGCATCTAATTGATAAATGAAACGTGATCGTAGCAATGCGTGGCTGCTATATGGGGGATCCGTAGGATTTGCAATTGCATGCCCCTACTAGGAGGTCCTGACTCGTATCCCCCACAGATGGGGGCAGTAACCCCTGGGTAAAGCAGGGATCCTAAAATAGCAGAGCAGAAAGTAGGAGCAACCTGACTCTGTTATAGCAAAAAACAAGCCAACTTCAGTGAAAGGAGGGCTCAGTGGGTGAATTGTAGACTGTGCAAAAACGGGCAACAACGTTATTATGAAACAACAAAACGGGGGGTGCCTGGGTCGCTCCGTTGAGCGTATGACGTTCGGTTTTGGCTCAGGTTGTGAACCCAGAGTGGAGAGATCGAGCCCTGCCTTTGGGCTCTGAACTCAGCCTGGAGTCTGCTTCAGAATCGGTCTCCCTCTCTCTCTCTCTCCAATCAATAAGTATAATCTTAAAGACAAAAACGAAAAAAAAAAAACCAACCCAAACACCCCCCCCAAAAAACCCCAAAAAACAAACAAAAAAAACCCCACCTCCAAAGAGAAACCTTTAATAAATAAAACCGGAAGGTACTCGTGATGCATAATGTCGGAAAAACACCATCTCAGTGAAACACTCCTGACCGTGGGGGTTCATAGTAGAAATCCAACCGCAGCGTATTCTGAGGAGGAAACAGCTCACGTCCTTCCTCACTTAGACTTTAGGCAAAGGTGTTTGATGAGGATTCAGTCTGCCGTGAGCGTTTCACAGACCACGTCCACCCGTTCACGCCGTAATTATGTTGCTTCAAGGTTTCCTTGCGTCAGTGACAAGGAAGACATATTATACCAGATTTGCACTAACTGGCATAAATAAGCATGTGTCTTAATGTCACAATAGAATGTCTCTGCATGTTTAATCCGGTCCCGTCCAAATTAACAAGAAATTGTTTAGTTTTAGTTTTTTTTTTTTAAATTTATTTATTTGAGGGGAGGGGCTGAGGGAGGGGGAGAAACAAGCTCTCCACTGAGCAGAGAACCCGATGCGGGACTCGATCCCAGGACCCTGAGATCATGACCTCAGCCAAAGGCAGATGCTTAATGGACTGAGCCACCCCGGTGCCCAGAAATTGTTTACTTCCATGAGTGCCTAACATATGTACTGATATAAATATATTATCTTTATTTTACATATATTTATATGTATATAATATATAAATATATAGCATTTTATGTTGGTTTTACATATATAAAATATACATAACATGCATACATATACATAAAAACCTACGTGTATGCTGACACTTTATATATTTATATATCTTATTTATAGACGTTTTTCCATTTTCTTAATCTTATTTATATTTTATGTCATATAAATATATAAATACCAGCATACATATGTAAATTCATAAATATACATCAGTATATATAATTTATATGTCTATATAATTTAAGTAATAAATTCTATAAATACTCATATATTTACTAAAGTGTATGATTTATTTTTTATTGAGAAACCTGTCTTTCTGAAGATTTTTAGTGTATGTGCTGCCGAAGTGAGTGGTTTCTGAAGATTTAAAAAAATCATTTATTCATTGGAGAGAGAGCACGAGCAGGGCAGGAGGGGAGGGAGAAGCCGACTCCCCGCTGAGCAGGAGCCCGATGTGAGGCTCGATCCCGGGACCCCGAGATCATGACCTGAGCCGAAAGCAGAGGCTTCACCCACTGAGCCCCCCAGGCGTCCCCTGATTTGTAAAAAGACAAAAAGTACCTGCATTCTGTAATACTGCAACAGGCTCAGTAAAACCTCAGGCACGTTGGTTACACTGACAAACTTGGATTGTTACAACTTTGTTGCTAAATGTTTCCAAGATCTCCAGGGACCTTCTCTGTGTTGTAAATGTAACTTCCGGGGCACCTGGGTGGCTCAGTGGGTTGAGCCTCTGCCTTTGGCTCAGGTCATGATCTCTGAGTCCTGGGGTCGAGCCCTTCATCGGGCTTCCTGCTCAGCGGGGAGCTTGCTTCCCCCCTTCTCTCTCTCTACCTGCATTTCTGCCTACTTGTGATCTCTGTCAAATAAATAAATTAAATCTTAAAAATGTGAGTTAGAAGGGGATACAGGTTGCAATCCTATATTTAAGCATCGTCTACCTCCCCCTGCCCCCCAAATTTGCTGCTTCATTCAGACAAAACACAGCCCAGCCTGCCCACCTGCGGGGGCTTCAGGGCATTCCCAGAGCGAGGCACGGAGCCCCAGGCCGTTTTGTGTCACCTCCCCGGGCATCCCCGGGTCGTCAGGTGTTGAAACATGCCGGCGGCCGTGCCGTCCGCGGTCTTGGCTTTCTCTGGTTCGTCTTCAACCGTGCCGGTTGGCAGCTTCCCCCTCGAGGAGGGACCCCGTACACCGCATGTGTCCCTAACGGTGTTGGCAGCCCACCTGTGGTGGGTGAGGCACGGGGCTCGTCCAGGTGGGTGCTGGCTGCTCCTGGGTCCTCACCGGGGCAGCTCACAAATGGGACGCAGCTGCCTCCCCTCCTTCCTCCCCTCCTCCTCCTCCTGGGCTCCGCCGGCCTCCCCGACCTGCCTCGCAGGACGCACCGGCCTCTCGAATCAAGCACAGTGTTCACGTCGACACCGTGTAAGCTTTGTGGCTATTTCAGTTTTATGTATTATAATTTTTGGAGGGTCTGGACGGCAAGGTGCCAGGATTCTAGAAGAGTACAGGTTTGTACCGACCTTCCGTTGGGGGAATACAAACATCCGCCTGAATGATGATTAAATGGCCTGTATCACATACAGCCTGGAGTTTGTTGGGCTGTTCATGACGATATGAGGCAATAATTCAGAATCACACGTTGTGAGGACTCGTAAGAAACCGCACAAACGTTTGTGTTCCTTCATTTACGTGGAAAGAAACCCAGTCACGCGGAGGTGCTGTGATTTTTCCCGGACGGCACACAGCTGGTCAGTCCTTTCATTTATTATATTTTGTTTAAAGATTTTGTTGATTGGGGAGAGAGCGTGAGCGGAGCGGAGGGAGAGGCAGGCTCCCTGCTGAGCCACGAGCCTAAAGTGGGGCTCGATCCCAGGACCCCAATATCACGACCTGAGCTGGAGGCAGACGCTTAACCAGACCGTCACTGACCCAGACACCCAGGTGCTTCTGGTCAGTATTTTAAAAAAAAAAAAAAAAACACTGTTCACAAAAGGAAGGTGAAGAGCCTGAAATTTCAGGGTCTGATATAGTTCTGTTTGCCGACTCAGCCTACGCATTCATAGCACAAAGCACACGAGGTCAGTTCCAAAACCTACTTTTTTCTTTGCAGGAGTTTCACAAGGTGAATGATTTTGGCAAAAGGCTCTAGGGGAGATCTTTGGCTGGAGGGAGGGAGGGGAGGCAGAACAGGACCCCCAGTCCGCAGGGGCTGGTCTGTGCCTGTCCTGTCTTTGCAGGAGATCTGCCCATTCCCCTGGCGGTGACCTGGGGAAACCTTTTTTTTTTTTTTTAAATTGCCCTCTGATTAACATACAATGTTATCTTAGTTTCCAGGGTATGATACTGATTCGAAATGCTGTGTATTACTGACTCTCCCTGCGGGAAGTCTAGTGACCTCTGTCACGTTTTTCCAATATAATTGACTCTTTTCCCTGGGCTCTCGGTTTCATCCCGGTGATTTCTTCTTTTTTTTTTTTTTTTTTCCCTCGTGACTTCTTTTTATAACCAAGACGGTGCCCCTCTGAATCCCCTTCACCTGTTTCTGCCATCCCTCCTCCCTCCCCGCACGGCACTCCCTCTGGAGACCGAAAGTTCTCTGGATTGTACACTTTTTTTTTTTTTTTGTAGGAAATTATGCTCAGTGAAGTAAGTCAAATCCAGAAAGACAAATACCATATGATTTCACTTCTACGTGAAATCACAAAAACAAAAAAAACAAACAACCCCGAGACAGATGAACAAACAAAAGACAGACTCTTCAGGGCAGGGAAATCTATAGGTCGATGACATTCATCCAGATCAGAGGGGAAGCCGACGTCAGCTTTTAAGAATGGCTGACTTAGGGGCGCCTGGGTGGCTCAGTGGGTTAAAACGTATGCCTTCGGCTCAGGTTATGATCCCAGGGTCCTGGGATCGAGCCCCGAATCGGGCTCTCTGCTCAGCAGGGAGCCTGCTCCCCCCCCCCCTTTTCTGCCTGCCTCTCTACCTACTTGTGATCTCTGTCTGTCATATAAATAAATAAAATCTTAAAAAAAAAAAAGAACAGCTGACTTAGACACCGTGACTTGTGCGTGACAGTGCCCTGCACTGTGACCTAAGCTCACGAGCTGGGAGCTGCAGGGAGGGCGCACTCCCTCTGTCCCACACACTCACAATTTCCCCACGATGCCTTAATGCAAAAAGCGCTTGAAATGGGTCCTCTCTTATTTCAGTGAGACACATTATAGAACTGGAACTTTGTTAGTATTGCTGGAATACGTCGGGGCTTTGATTCCTGATAAAACCAGGAGCTGATGATTCCAGTGCAAGGAGAGTTTCTTTGATACGAAGCTAGCAAAACCCCCTTCCCAACCCTGGGCTGATTCTTACATGTTGATCTTTGTACAAAATATAACCCCCCCCCTCCTTTTTTTCCCTTTAGGACATTTTTGCAATACAATTGGAAACAATTTTGCAAATTGCAAATACAGTTTTGCAGTTGGCAAACTTTTGCAAATTGCAAATACACATTTGCAATACAGTTTTGCAAACAATGTTTGCAATTGTTTTCATTTTTAGAAGTAAGCTTCAAGGGAGTTCTAGATTTACAAAACACCATATGAGTTTACAGAGTGCCTGTTTATCTGTACCAGGTTAGCACACTGCATGGCCTTGGGACGTCGGTCCCAAACAAGGAGCCCACACCTGCTCATTACCGATAACCGGACCCCAGACTTTACTGCCGTTTCACCCGTTTTTACCTACGGCTCCCTTTGCGTGCTGGGATCCCCTCCTGGGAACCACCTTGCAGATGCTTCCCTCATGTGTCCCGTACTCTGGGGCGCTTGCTTTCGGCGACCTTTGTTTTTCATGACTGTCGTCATCGTGCGTTGTGAGTGGAGAACGTCCCCTCGTTCGGGTCTGTCTGACGTTAGAGGGTCTTGTGTGTTTTGGGTTGGGGGGGAGGTTGTGCAAAGAGGAATGGTGTTTATCACTCTGTCAAGGGTGTGTACGATGCGCGTGACTTTCCCGGTTCACGTTGACCCCCATCGCCCGCTGATGTAGGAATACGTGGCCGGGTTTCCCCCGAGAGGTCTCCTGACCCCTCACCTTTGCATCCTGTGTGCTTTCGAAGCAAGTCGCTTAAAGTCCATGCGAGGAGGGGAGCACGGAGAAATCGGCTGTACGTCTTGGGTGATGGCCTTCCCCACCTCAGTGACGGACATTTCCTGTTGGAGGAGGATTTCCTGCATCCCCCTGATTCTCCCATCATCCATTTACGTCACTGTGGACACACAGATATTTTGTGCGTCCTTCGAGGACCACGTGGCACTATCTTCTCATACTTTGTCACCGCTTCTCCTTTTGTTCCTTCCATGGTTTTGCTGCCGTGGTTCGGACCCCAAGAAGTCTCTGCATTTTGATGACTCCCAGATGCCAAGACTGTTGTAGAGCTTCTCGTGGAGATGGGCTGGATGGAGATGGAGGGCGGTGTTCTTGGAAGCCGGGGGGCACCTGATGTGTCCTTCACATTCCCCTCACAGTCTTGCTCGTGTTGGTCGGCTCGGCCCACCCCCTCGCCGGTCCCCGGGGGTGTCCACTCACCGAAATACCACCTTCCTGCAGAAAACCTCAGTGGGTCAGCCCCGGAGGTGCATAGTATCTTTGACAGAGTTTCCTCGCATTAGCTTGCAACCTTCTCCCGCAGGAAGCAACGCTTGAGGGTGACGCGGGCGCCGTTCCTTCCCGCAGCCCCCGCTAGCGTTTTCCGACAGACACGCATGAAACTGCAGGAACGCGCTGCTGCCCCGAGACCTCCAGGGCTGACCCACGGCGTTTACATTTTGTCCTGCTGGCTGTGTGGCCACGTGTTTCTGTTGGCCGTGATCCATACTTTAAAAAGCAACCTCGTTCTCTCAACCCGTGATGTGGGTTTTGATATAAAAGTGCATCCTAGGAAGCAGAGAGGCAGAGAGGCAGGCAGAGAGAGAGGGGAAAGCAGGTTCCCCGCTGAGCAGAGAGCCTGACGTGGGGCTCGATCCCAGGACCCTGAGATCATGACCTGAGCTGAAGGCAAAGGCTTAACCCACTGACCCACCCAGGCGCCCCATAGGAATCATTCTTGTTGGACATCTGGGAACCGGGTCCATTGTATGAATAAGACATAAGCACACTATAGCCTTTCAAGGAGTTTTTTGTTTGTTTGTTTGTTTTATAGATTTTATGTATTTATTTGAGAGTGGGCAGAGGGAGAGGGAGAAGCAGGCTTCCCGCGGCGCACGGAGCCCAATGCGGGGCTTGATCCCAGGATCCTGGGACCATGACCTGAGCCAAGGACAGATGCTCAACAGACCGAGCCACCCAGGTGCCCCGAAAGAGATTCTGAAAGACAGTGCATTTTTCCGTATAGGGAAGGAATGAGAAGTATTATAGGAAACAGTAGTTGCAGATAACTGTATCACTTATCATCCCAAAGCCAGTGGTTAAACACCAAACCATTGGTATCCTTTCTGCAAATAATTTTCTGAATCTTTTAAACATCAATGAACGTTGTCTATCCGTATCTTAATCAACGGTGTCTGTATGTGTTTATAAATCCATGAGTCCAGATCGACATTCATATTTCATCGATACATGATGTCTTGACTCATGACGATATATTGTATGTCTGTGATCTCGCAACTTGATACCATGTTTCTCACTCTGTCTACATCATATTGTTTCCATTTCTACTACCGAAATTCTGTCCATATTTCTATATACATCAACATCTTTCTTTACATTGTATCTATCTGTCTCTGTGCCATTTTGAACTTTTTTTTCTTTTTTTTAAATTAACATATAATATATTTCTTGTTTCAGGGCTATAGCTCTGAAACAAATTCATTATACACAATTCACAACATTCCCCATAGCACGTACCCTCCCCAATGCCCATCCCCCAGCCACCCTGCATCCCTCCCATCCCCCATCCCTCCAGCAACCCTCAGTTTGTTTCCTGAGATTTAGAGTCTCTTATGCTTTGTTGTGCCGTTTTGAACTTTACACGTCCCACAGTTTGGTAGCAAAAGCCACTTGAGGATGACGACGAATCTTAAGCATTATATCTCAAGATTCGTTCTCACAGGTTGCACCTTAACTTACGTCATCATCCTCATTATCATTATTGCATGTTTTTTACCTTTAGGATGTAGGGGCCCGGTGTATTCTGTTGTGTGTATTTCTGCCTAGTGTTTTGATTTGTACACTGGTTGGTATCTCCAAAAAAATACCGAAAATCCTTTTCTTAGCCACTTGAAATGTGACTGGATATTTTACTGGTTGAGGATTTCAAGCATGAGGAGTCATGAATCCCATGGACCCATCATGGAGCTTGAGAAATAAGATTGCATAGTCTGGTCTTTCCTATTTAATCTCATCTATTGCCCGGTTCTCATGATGGCACCATGAGATTCATCTAAACGCGAGTCAATATATTGCTATAAAGTATAAGACCCTTTTTAAAAAAAATAGCCATTGCATTGTATCTTTATCACACTTCCAACTATAATCATCAGCGTCCAAGCCATTAAAGTAAAAATTGACATTTTAAGATCTTGCTAGCTCACACGGGGCTACGCATGACAATAGGTTGATGAGTGTTTTGAATTTCTTTCCGTCCGTCTGCATCCCTACCGTCCATCGTTTCCTCTTCATTGCCAAGTCTCCTTGAAGAAAGGGTTCTTTCTGCATAACCTACAGGGACGTGGGTTAGAGCATCAGCAGAACGGAGCACTCAGGTCATTTTTAGAGGAACATGGGCATTCTCCGGGATCTTCAGTCTCCGTTATCGGTTCCTTAGGAGGGGGAGCCCACGTGGCCTGAGGCTGTGCTCCCCTCACGGAGGAAAGCTGCAGGAACACGGCCAGGTGTGTGTGTGTGTGTGTGTATGTGTGTGTGTGTGTGTATGGGGAGCTCCGTGGCTGCCCTGCGTCTCCTGGGTTCTGTTCCCAGCTTACACACCAGGCTGACGACACGCAATGGGAAAGAGGATGGAAGATAGACTTTGTTCCATCGTTCAACACACACACCTTCCAATTTTCCCCCGTTTTCCCATCTCTCATTCTCTCCCCTTTGCCCACTCAGTCAACCAAATTAGGTCATTTTGGTAGAAGCCCACGTGCTGTATTCTCTTGGCAAAGACAAAAGCCACAGAATAATAACCTAAGCTAGTACGGTCCGCATAGGCCATCGTTCCTACGCTGATGTGTATTTCTGCATTTAGTTTTCTGAATCTTGATAAAAGCCTGCCCCACGTTACTAATTTTTCTCATTTTATGGAAAAATGATTGCCCCCCATCACCGCATACCTTTAAGCTGTACGGCGTGCTGGTCTGATTTGTGTCGGTTGTGACACGATTCTTGCACTGTGACACTTCTCCCAAAACCGTTTGGTAACATCCCTCTGGTCATGTCGCTACCGTGGAACCAAAAAGAAAAAAAATGTCCTTCTTGTGATGAGAACTCTTGGGCTCTATTTCCCTAACTTTTCTAGGTATCATGCCCCTTAATTATGATGTTAACATGGTCCCTGAGTCGCCCCATTACGTCCCCAGGACCGACTTACAGTTTCCCTGAGAGTTTGTGTTCTTTGACCAATTTCCTCCATTTCTCCCTCTCCCCACCGCCCTGCCTTTTGTAACCACATGTCTGATTTCTTTCTTTTTAAAAGATTTTATTTATTTATTTGACAGAGATCACAAGTAGGCAGAGAGGCAGGCAGAGAGAGAGGAGGAAGCAGGCTCCCTCCTGAGCAGAGAGCCCGATGTGGGGCTCGATCCCAGGACCCTGAGATCGTGACCTGAGCCAAAGGCAGAGGCTTAACCCACGGAGCCACCCAGGTGCACCTTCTTTTACTTTATTTTATTTATTTATTTATTTATTTATTTTTTGCATATATTCCCCAAAACAAAAAGGCGGGATTATATGCTGGTTTTGTTTTTCACATTTGAGGGAATGCCATGCTGTCTCCCATAGTGAAGCCAAGCATTTCCAAGCCCACCACACACATGGCCATTGTTCCCATGCTAATGTAAGGATGCCCCATCTCAAGACAGCTTAGGGACCAACAGAAGGTTAACAAAGACGGTTTCTGGTCCCTTTTGCTTTTTTGCAGTACTTTTTCCCCTACAGCTTTACAGAGATATAATTGGCATATAACACTGCATAACTGTAAGGTGTACCCGTTACTTGGATATATTTATACGTAACGTCATGAACACCATAGCTTTCGCAAACTCTTCCCTCCGGTCAAACAGTGACCCTTCCTTTTTGGTGGATATAGTTAAGATTTACTCTCAACAGTTTTGAAGCCTCTAATTTGTTAGTGTTCACTATCATCACAATATCGTGCAGTAGATTTCCATAATCATTCACCTTCCCCCTAGAAGTTGGGACCTTCTGACCAGCATCTCCCCATCTCCCCCTCTTCCCCGGCCCCTGGTCACACCCAGTCCACTCCCTGCTGGTGACATGACCTCCTCCTTCCGTAGGATAGTGACCTACATGCCCTTTGCAGAAATGGATGCACGTTTGAGAACAATGCTATGTGTTACATATTTCTCCTGGGAAACAAAATAAAAGGCATGTCCTACCCACCTTTCAAAGGCATGCTCTTGCAGGAAGTAGCAGTCGTGTCCCTTTTGTTGGTGTGTGTACGTACGCTTGTGCCTGAGCCCTTAATAAATCCAAATTTCCACACCATAGACTAGAGATCCTAAATGATATTAAGTAGAAGATGACTGCAGTTGGTTACGAAAAGGATGCATCAGAGACGTTTGCAAACTGACAGGTGCTGGGTAGTATTTAAGACACGATTCGATGTGCTCAGATATGTGATAGGACTGCATCTCCCTTACATACAAGATTCACCGCCCTTGGCACTGTTGATATTGGGGGTGGGTGATTCATTGATGCAGGTGACCACCTTGTGCCTTGTAGGATGCTTTGCTTAGCCCTGGGGGCTAAAAATCCCTCCCGGTTAAGAAGTCTGTTATAAAATGACATGTGCCTCGGCCACATTCTCATTCTCTTTGGGGTCCTAGCGTCCCCGTAGGTGTGCTGGGCATGGCCAGAAAAACAAGGTGGGGGGGTAAACAGGTGAATGAGCGACAGCACCCACGCGATCCTCGCGGCGTTCTCGTAACAAGAATCGACTGTATGAATTGTATCCGCCGTTATGAGCATCAGGTTGATGTCCGGGCATAGTCGCTATGAAGCTCGTTATCGAAAAGGAATTTGGAAGTGATGTATGTAAGGGAGAGCTTTAGAAAAAATAAAAAGAATAAAGAATCCTCGATAAGCATCTTTCAGGGCAAAATGCAGGGCGCCACGCAGCTAGCTTATCTGAAATTGGTCCGAGCCACGTTGCAAAGGGAAATGCAGTCGAGGGGAAGACGGTGTCTGAGCGTTAGACGGGCAGAGTGATTTCCCGTTCCGGAGATGCCTGCAGATCAATGACCATGACCGCTCAGTCAGGACTTGCTCACGACAAACCACGAACAACGGGCCGAACAGAAAATTAAACGTAAGACTCCTTGAAAACGAGGTTCTATCTTGCAAGCTGGGGTGCCGTCGATGAAAATTAGATTTTCCAACAAAAGAAGACGTTTTCCTAGTCTGCGAGTGAAGACGGGATGGATTTATCGGGGAAGATGTGTTTTGAAGGGAGGGTACTGTGTGTCTCCGAGGTTTGAGAATTAGGATCAGCAACCCCAGCGGACGCAGACGCAAGGTTTGTCGGAAATGACTTCATGATAGCTGACTTTGCGTGACGGTTCTTAAGTCCTGGAATAGCTAACCAGGAGTTAACTTAGTTAATAGTTAACTTAGCTCATAGCTAATAGCTAAATTAACTTATAATAGCTAAGTTAGCTGGTTAACTTAACTCCTGTAACCAGTCCATACAAGAGGGTGCTGGGATGTGCCTCATTGGAGACGCACGCCTTCCCTGGTTTCTGAAAGTCTGAATGAGGCAGGCTGTTGTCAAGGATTTAATTCTGTAATTTTGCATTGTGTGGGGGTGGGGTGGGGTGGGTGTGGTGGAGGGCGCCCGGGTCTCGTCCTGTGCATATTTTAGCATTTATATGGGCTGTGACGAGTATCGTTTCATGGCCCACATTTCGTCGTTCATAAATGTCCTGTCTACCTTTCTCCTTGCCTCCATTTTTAAAACTTCGCTTATATTTTTGAAATTCTTTTTTTTTTTTAAGATTTTATTTATTTCTTTGTCAGAGAGTGAGATCACAAGTAGAGAGGCAGGCAGAGAGAGAGGGAGGGGGAAGCAGGTTCCCTGCTAAGCAGAGAGCCCGACGTGGGGCTCGATCCCAGGACCCCGAGGTCATGACCCGAGCCGAAGGCAGAGGCTTAACCCACTGAGCCACCCAGTCGCCCTATTTTGGAAATTCTGATGCTGTGGCTAAAATGTTCAAACTAGGGGCACCTGGGGGGCTCAGACGGCTGGGCGTCTGCCTTCGGCTCAGGTCGTGATCCCCAGGTCCTGGGATCGAGCACCGTGTCGTTGCTCGGCTCTGGCAAAAGTATAAGAGGGGAAACCCATTGGTTATGCAACTGTTCCGTACGGGGTTTGATGTATGTATGCAAATCGCTCCCTCCGACAATTTGAGCGGATGCGTGTGTGAATGTGAACTCCGCCGACAGCACCCAGCCTGACCTCATTCCTCAACTTCCTGCAAATACGCAGAAGCAGTGAGGTCGTTTCTATGGGGTGGTAACACGCCTGGTTGAAAGGAAACCCATCCAAGCCACTCACCCAAATGTTCTGTTTCCCCAGTTCCAAATTCCTGCATCTGTGTGTGTGTATGTGAGAGAGAGAGAGACAGCGTACAATTTTCCCCCTCGGTTTGTCTCCAGGTTTAACACCAGACGTTCAAGGACAAACGCCATGAATCCAACCATGTCATTTTGCAAATAAGCCAAGCGTGGTGGGTGGCATCGTGTCCCCCCAGAACGATAGAATGCGGTCCTGACGCTCAGCATGTCCCAGTGTGACCTCATTTGGAAAAAGGTTCTTTGCAGATGCTGTAAAGACTTCAGGCAAGGGGGCCCCTGATCCCAGGACAGCGGTGCGTCTAAGAGGGGGACACAGCGTATGCAGACACAGGCACCCACGCTGGGAAGACAAAGTGACGAGTCAGACCCCCAGGGAGAAGGCAGGCTCCTTGGATCATTCAGAGCAGCGTGGTCCTGCCAACACCTTGATTTTTGGCATTTGATGGGAGAATATATTAAACCTCAAGCGTGTGGTCCTTTGTGCCTGCAGCCCTAGGAGCCCCGCCAAGACGCAGGGCTGTGTGCAGGACCGACCCGAAGGCAAGCAGCCTGGGTAGAGCCGGGTGAAGGGCAGACCCCCGGCCTAGCCCCTTGCTCATTCTTTAGCCCTGCCTGGCTTCTCTGACACCGTCTGGCATTGGTGTGCGTGGGACATCTGTCCTCCAGAGTCCCCTCTGTTTCATCAGCGTTTCAGAGATGATGCCGCTGCATCATACCCCGGCACCCACATGTGCTGGGCATGGTTGTGGGGGTGAGGGTGGTGGTCCCCCTTTGTAATTGCAGCCTTCTGTGGGGTTGTGCTGGGGTTTCCTACTCCTCGACTGTGAAACGAGTGGGTTGGACCGATCCCCAGGTCCTCTCCAGCTCATTCTGCATGATTCCAGAGCCACGATCATTGTAATTAAGACTCTTGACTTGAATGCCGCTCATTTTCAGCCCTGATTAGTGATAGGCACGCTCCGTGTGTTTTCTGAATAAACTTCATCGTGACCTGGTGAAGGGGTGCGTACGCGTTGAGAAGGGGGGGTGTGCGGCTAGACATGGTGACGTCTGGAACACGTCCGGGGGTGCTGACGTGCTGGACCACGTCGAGGTGATCCCGAGTCTGGGCGTTCAAGCACGGTGCAGCGTTTACGGGAGAAAAACCTACGCTGCGCTAAAATTAAACGTACAACGTGGGTATGATTTGTCACATCCTCTCTTTGCCTCTGTCTTCGTCCTGTGTCTCGCTCTAAGGAAAGATCAAGGGTGGCATGGGTTTTCTCCAGCGTATTTTCAACGTGTAATCATGCATGATAAACAGTTGAGCGAGAACGATTTGTCAACGTTTATAGGGTGGCATAGGCATGTCTTTCGTCTCCCAATTGGTGTGAATGTCAGATCCTTTTGAAACTTTACCGAACGTTTTATACATTGAGCCACGAGCACGTGTTGGACGTTTTTGTGGGGGAAGGAAGGCACGTTGGCTCCCTCTTGGTGCGTGTGGTCCAGTGTGGTCCAGAAATGATGACATTAAGACCATGTGACATCATTACCTTAAGAAGAGTGGCTCAGTGAACGTTGGCGGGGCTGGGAGAACATGGGGATTCCTCATAGGGGATGCTCCTTCAGGGTTGGGTTCATGGGATGTCTTCCAAGGGAAGTTAAGACCTTCCAGTAGAGAGGGGGTGAAAACAACCGGAGGAAATGGTGGGGAAGAGAGAGATTTTTGAGGCTGAAAGTGTGGCATTCGGAGCAGGTGCTGAAAGACCCCTGTGATATGAGTGAGGGACTGAGCTGGCTTCTGGACTCTTGGTTTAGCCTCCATCCTGTGCCCGTGCATCCGTGGGTCAGAGTAGGTTCCCACCCGTTTTCATTTCTGTTCTTAGAATAATACTGTTGGGAAGATTGCCAGGGAAAGTAGGCACTGAACCCTAAGTCTTAAATGCTTTTGAAGCCCATGATCTAGGGCAGTGTTTGTCAAACTTGACTATCCGAACCCCCTGCAGGACTTCCGGGGTCCATCCATCAGAGTTTCTGAGTTGGCGGATCCAAGATGGCACCCGCGTGAACTTGCTGCTACTGGTCCAGGAGGGGTCACACTCTGAGAACCGTTGCCTTTGGGTCTTTTCACGTCACATTTCCACAAACGACCTGTTTAACTGGTGACTCTCATGTACTATTTCGGTCCTTCCTATGTGGAAGGTGGCTTTAACACTAACTCTGGGTCTGGGAGTTTGGTTTTGACATGAGTTTTGCTTTTCTGATTCACACGTTGTCTTTGTTTTCAGATTCCTGGTCAGTTCAAACTAGTACCTATTTATTGGGCACCTACCATGTGCTGTGCACTGTGCGGGATGTAAAGATTAATAATAACCTCCATAAAAACTCATTGATATGCTGGATGTTATTTATCCCCCCATGCTTCCAAAGGCTCAGCTCATAATTCAAATCACTTGAAGGCAGTCTCTTGTTTTCCACTTCAGAGATCCAAGGGCACATTCTGTCTCAAACAAGGTCTTGTAATTCCAGGCTACATGCAGTTACCTTGCCTTCAGAGACAAAGAAACCATGAATAGAGCTTCACTCATTCACTCCCTCATTCATTCCTTGGATAACCATATATGCACACCTTATTTTGAGAAGGTCACCAGACTAGATAATGCAAGACACAGAAACACAGATAAGATTCAACCCCTGATCCCTGTGAGATCACCATCGCAGTAGAGAAGACAGAATGATCAATGAAGTACTTTTACTCCAAGGCATGCACACCACACATTCCATAAGGACGATGAAAACACGACCTTGGGAAAATAGTCTTATTTTCCACTAGAATCGTATTTGGTTGGCACTGGGATCACTTGGGACAGTTTGTTATTTGTCTGTCACTGCCTAAAACATTCCCCTAATACACTGCTTAAAGCTGAAAATGCGGATTATCTCATAGTTTTCCTGGAACTCAGGAATTCAAGAGCCACAGGGCTTGGTGGTTCCGGTTAGGGGTCTGGCGTGATGCTGCGCTCCAGCTGGAGACTGGGGTGGACATTTTAGAAAGGTGGTGGAGATTCTCCCTTATGTGTCCCTCCTTTAGCAGGAGACCCTAGTTCTTTGCCACATGAGCCACTCCCTAAGGCCAGGTACACAACATGGGTGTTTGGCTTCCTTGAGTTGGGGAGGAGAGAGACAGGCTGAGAGGGAGAGACCCTAAGATGAAAACTGTGGTCTTTTCTGCCTCGAACTGGGAGGTTGGTTCATCATAAGTTCTGCATGCTGTTGGTCACACCTGGCACCAGTTTGGAAGGGGACAGCTGGAGGGTGTTGGTACATGGAGGCCGGGACCATTGAGGGCCACCATGGAAGCCAGTTTGTCAAAGAAACTTTTACAAAGAAGTTCCTTATGATCTGTGTCTCAGGATGGATGGGGTTTTGTGTGAAGAGCAAAGGAGGGAGGGAGTCGATACGAGCGTGCAGCAAGTGTTGAATAAAGGTACTTCTCGAATGAGGACATACATGCATGTGACGTGTGAAAATTTACACAGGTGCACGTGAATGGGTTGAGTGTCATTTCAAGGTCAGGTAGTTGCGTTGGATGAGTAAATTGACATCAGGGCATTCTAGATGGCGGAACCCAATGGTAAAGCAAATAGATGTTATTCTGTTGGCTCTGGTGGAGACCTGCTGTTGCTTTTGCTGACGTGAACCATTCACAGGATGTCGGTTTCATGGCGGTTATAATGGAGGTGGATGGTTGGTAGCGATGGAGATGGAGGTTGAGGCCATGAGGTTAATAGTGTGAATTGAGATCTAGTGGCAGGAGATGGTGAGGAATTCATGACACTCCCACAAAGCCCCAGAAGATGGTATTGATGGCTGTGTCTCGCATAGAGAACCAAGCAATGGGGTCGCCGGCGGAGGCTGGTGTTATATGTCAGGTCATTTCGTTAAGGGAAGAGAGAGGGTTCAGAACTTGGGTGAGGGTTCAGAACATCGGTCAACATTGCCAGATGCTAAAGACATCTGTGAGACTCACAGAGAACCGGTGGTTCTTTGGTGGTTTTCAGGTAACCGATGGACTTGAAAAGATGCACTTCTCAGTCCTCCACATTCTCTAGTTTATAGTGTTTCTTTCTCAAACTGGCTTCCCGTATTCTTTATCAAAACCTTCCCCACCGTTCTCCTCATCTGCCTGCAAACCTGCTTATGTCCTGACATGTTGTACCTTGAGGGAAGGACTTGTCATAACACACATTTCTTTATTTCTTCCTACGTTTCTTCTGCTTTCTGTTCCAACAGCTCACCTGGGCTCCGTGGCTTGCCCCGGGCACCACGACAGGTGCTGACACGTTAGCAGAGCCAACGTTCTTCTCAGAGTTTCTGCATAGACTCTGACATGTTCATCGTCCCTCCTTCAAGGGGCTTTATCCTTCCTTGAATTCCTGAACATTCTGTCCTCTGGTTCCCCCCTACTGCGTTTTGATTCCTGTAATGGACTTTTCTGACTCTGATCTTTTCTGCTGCTCCCTGTGGTTCAGTCCCAGGCCACTTCTCCAGCTTCCAGACTGCCCCACGTAGCTCTGCCTCGGCTCGTGATAGAACCGTGCCTTGCACCTGGGAGCCCCACATAGGCCCACTTTCTGCTCTGACTTCTCTCTCGAGCCGCCTCCCGCTCTCACAGTTGCCTCTTTTTGGACAACTTCGTCTGTGTGCTCTGCGAAAGCCCCGTTCAGTCTGTCCAGATTCTGCCCTTGGTCTTTCTTGCCAAGCTTGCTTCCTGCATTTTGTTTTCCCAGGAGAGGCATCCTCTGCGCTCCGTCCCTCATCCTGCAGTTTGCACCCCTCTCTCCAGTCTGCCTGCTGTAAATCATTTTCCAGGTCTTTCTTTACTGCCCCGACTGTGATACGTCTCTACTGTCCATGGCCATGTTCTCACTTGACTTCTGCTACTTTACCACCATCCTATCTATGGCTGTTCACTCTCTCCCATCTGTTTTTAAAACTCTCCCTGCTCCGCCTTCCTAAAAGATAGGTTGCATCAGAGGACGGTCCAGAAACTGTCCTCGAGCACACATGGTCTTCCGTCTCCTGAACCAGCCATCCTCAAGTCCGTCCAGACCTCTCCTCCCTGAGCATCTCTGGGATGCACCGCACCTGTTCCTGGCCTTTTCGATCTGCCGTGCTCAGCCTGTCCTTCAGCCTAGGGACTGTTACGTTCCCTTCTCCCACGTTGGTTGGGAAAACCACTCCTCAACTCCTGCGTTCCTCCTTTACTCACACACAGTACTTCCTGTGACCAAATGTATGGGGACCCCACTCCCCGCCCCTGAGCCATTCTCTTTGGCACTAGGAGGTTATTGTACAATTCAGTTCAATTTGACACTAACTGCAGTCAGTGCATTTGCCACCGAAGAAGGGCTCAGTCCCATAAGACCGTCTCGACTGCAGATGTCAACTGCAAACAATAGGTCCCCAGGTGACTCACAACTTTTCTCTAATCAGCTACAAATCAGAGGTTCCTACAACCCCCTCCTTGGGTTGCATCGTTTGCTAGAACAGCTCACAGAACTCAGGGAAACATCTCCTCGATGTCTTCTAGTTAATCTTATAATAAAGGACACGATAAATGATACAGATGGAGAGATACATGGGATGAGGTCTGCGAGGGTCCTGAAAGGGAGCTTCTGTCCTCCTGGAGTTGGGGGAGCCACCCTCCCAGCCGTGGATGTGGTCACCAACCCCAGAAACCTCCCTGAACTCTGTCCCTTTCATATTTGATGGAGACTTCATCACGTACCCGTGACCAATCTTTAACTCGATCTCCAGCCTGTTCATCTTTCCAGAGGATCGAACAGGGCTGGAAGTTCCAAGCTTCCAACTGGGACTTGGTTTTCCTGGTGACCAACCCCCACGTTGAAGCCATGTGGGAGACCCGCAAGTGTTGACCTGTTAGAACAAAAGACTCGTTAGAACAAAAATTCCTGGAATTACCCAGGAAATTCCAAGGGCTTTAGGAGCTCTTTACGAGGAGCCGTGGCCAGAGACCAACTATTAGAACAAAGATGTTCCTAGTGCTGTTATCACTTAGGGAATTCCAAGGATTTTAGGAACTCCGGGCCAGGAACCGAGGCAGAGAGAGAGAACCATACATTTCTTTTCCTAGTATTTCACACATATGCGTACCTTCTCCATCACGTGAGGCTTAGATTGTCTTGTACTTACTTCCTTTCTTCTTTAACGTTGGCATGCAGACCCTCATCTCCGGTAGAAAGTGCTCATCACTTTCTACCAAAGGGGCCAGTCTTTGATTTCCTAGCTCTGTGAAGTTTATTTTTTCTTTTGTTTGTTTGTTTTTAAAGATTTTGTTTTTATTTGACAGACAGCCAGCGAGAGAGGGAACAGAGGCAGGGGGCGTGGGAGAGGGAGAAGCAGGCTTCCCACCGAACAGGGAGCCCTACACGGGGCTCGATCCCAGGACCCCGGAATCATGACCTGAGCCAAAGGCAGACGCCCTTCAGCTCAGGCACCCCTGAAGTTGATTTTTTCATGTTCCAGTTTTCTCATCCATAAGGGAGTTATGAAGAGAGTCCCTCCATCGAGAGGTGTTTGCAAGACGGGTAAGTTCATGAAGCATGTAAAAAACCTAAAAATAGAGGCGCATCATAAGGCAGGCTTTTTATAGTATTTATCTTTGATCTTCCTTCCTCTTGCTCTGAAATGTTTTACAAGGGATGGCTACGTGTGACCCTTAGACTCAACCCCGAATTCTCTTTATTGACCTATTTGACTTTACATAGTGAGTTTGGTGCCCCCCGCCCCAGCTTGACCCCACAGCACTGTGGGATTACCACCCTCCTGGTATACCAGTTGTCTTTCGCTAAGCGTGTACCGACTCAGGGCATCGCCTGTGCCCCTTCTCCTACCTTCTCTCTTCCCACGTAACATGGGTTACATGCTCTCCTGTCTCCATATTTAACCCACTGTTGACGTCCTTCTTGGAGCTCCGTCACATTGGAAAGCATTTTGTTTTTTGCCCACCGAGGTGTGTTTTAATGTTTTCCTGCCTTCCCTTAAACACGTGTGTTTCAGCGAGTTCGGCTCAGAGGAGGCGCCGGGTGGGTGATTGTTGGAGAAATGAGTAGTTGCCAGACGCTCTCTGGGTTTTCACTGAATGAAGGAGAAAATCAAAGGTCGCTGTTAAGGACAAGCGTTAAGAACCCGGCCATCTCCGTTTCTTCGAAAATGTCGCCGAGCCAGAGAGACTATGAGAGGACATCTTTGATCCTTTATTTAACGGAGTTGTAGCGGCAAGTTTGTCTTCCCCCAAGGGAACCTCGCTCTTCCTCAATTATCGAGCTTATAAACGAGCATGATTAACTGAAAATGTGTGGATTCGTCAATATACTTATGTGATTTATTTTTAGAAGCCTTTTATCTTTTTTTTTTTTCTGGTATGCATGTTCCTAGACTTTTTACAATTTTTCTTCTGTATATATTTTTTTAAAGACAGCATCAGAGAAAGGCTTCAAATTTCCCATTCTAGCCCATGCCTATACAATTGAGAGTGATAAATTTTAGGGATGCTAAGGATTTTGGAGCTTAATTATTTTATGTCTTATACAAAAGCTGTAAATCTGCGTGCTCTGCTGTTTGTGTCTACTCCTTGCTGAATAGATGACTCAAGTACTTTTTAATTTTGTTGTAAAGGTTTAGGTCAAAACTAGCCGTGTGGGGCAAGAGATGAATTCTTTGAGAGTTCATCTGAATTTTGGGTTGATTCAGGAGGAGTAGACTTGTGTAACACTGTAATTGACAGTATATATTTTAAGTTACGCTTTTTACATTCTGAAGAGAAATTTGTCTCTCCGTGGTTTTTCACTCGGCTTTGATAATGCTAAAAATTAAACAATTTGAACATTGTGTAAAGCTGGGAGCAAATCCAAGGCAGAAACAGATGTTTTATTAAATATGCATCTTTTCAAAAATGGATATAATTTGGAAGATTGTTCTGTTTGAGAGATGGGAGATGAAATTTGGGTTACATAAATTAGGTTACTTATGTTAATTTGAACATTTATGTACACATCTAGAAATATCCAGGATGACCCCCCCTGAAACCTACACATACATTCTCTTCTTATGTCAGCATGCCTTTTCTTTCTTTCTTTTTTTTTTTATAGCTACCCAAGAAATCTCTCAAAATGAAAATTCCTCTCATCTTTTTTGCAGAAATTCAGCAGGTCACTGTGACTCAAGAGAAAATTAAATAAAGGATGAAGAACCCTAGAATTTTTTCTTTTTTTAAAGATTTTATTTATTTATTGGACAGACAGCGATCACAAGTAGGCAGAGAGGCAGGCAGAGAAGGGGAAGCAGGCTCCCCACTGAGCAGAGAGCCTGATGCGGGGCCTCGATCCCAGGACCCTGACATCACGACCTGAGCTGAAGGCAGAGACCTCAACCTACTGAGCCATCCAGGCACCCCTAGGATTTTTAAAACATTTTTTAGGGGAACCTGGGTGGCTTAATTGGTTAAGCATTTGCTTTTGGCTCAGGTCATGATCTCAAAGTCCTGGGATCGAGCCCTGCATGGGGCTCCCTGCTCAGTGGGAAGTCTGCTCCTCCCTCTGCCCCTCTCCCTCTGCTCTGGCTCTCTCTCTCAAATTTCATAAACAAAAATCTTAGAAAAAAATTTTGTGGAGCATAAGGAATAACACAAAGGACATTAGGAGAAGGAAAGGAAAAGTGAATTGGGGGAAATCAGAAGGGGAGACGAAGCATGAGACTGTGGACTCTGAGAAACAAACTGAGTGTTTTGGGGGGGAGGGGAGTGGGGAGATGGGAGGGCTTGGTGGTGGGTATTAAGGAGGGCACATATTGCATGGAGCACTGGGTTTGGTGCATAAACAAGGAATCTTGGAACACTGAAAAAATAAAATAAAATGAAAAAAAATTTAAATAGCTCTGAAATGTATTTAGGTTTTAAAAAAAGAGTTTCTCTTCTCCTGTTTTTGTACACATATGTGTAAGCCTGGTGCAGACATTTGTGATGGTGCTGCTGAGGCCTAGGGAGTCCCGAGCTGAGTCATAGTGTGGACCTCTTGAGGACCCTGTGGGCTCTGGTGCAGCTGCCTGCTCATGCTTTCTGTAGGCTCTGACAAATATGGCCCTTCTCACCCTCCTGTCTTTAGACCCTCTCTTCTGCAGCTCCTAAGACTTTCCTAGGGTGGTCACCTGTTCCCGGCCTGGTACTTTCTGTTCTTTTATCAGTGGAGTTCTAGACGATATTTATTACAAGTTACTTAGGTACAAAGGGATTCAATCGTATCAGTGCCCTCTTGGAAAGCCAGAGGCCCATGAATGCCATCTTTTAGGAAGGCATTTATATCTTTCTCTCTTGTATTCTAGGTATCCCCTTGACCCACTACCCAGGGTGAACAGGAATGGCTATGAACGTCTTCACGAAGCCCCATATCTTCAGTTGTAAAGATGAAAGCATATGGAGAGGCTTCTTTGAAGCATTGTCATAGTGTGGAGCTCATCATTCTCCATCCCACGCCTCCTGTTCCTCAAAAGGTCTGTATGCTTTGACTAAGGTACTCTCTACAGGCTAAGATTCTGTTAAAATGAAATGATAATGTTATGGCAACATATGCTAATATATTAATGAGCTATAATATTGTTAATATATTAGTGACTCATAAATATAATAAATATGGCTTTAATTAGGGCTCAGTCACTAGGCCATGCGACTCTCAATCCTGGAGTTGTAGGTTCAAGTCCTATGTTGGGTGCGGACATGACTAAAAAAACCAAAAAAACCAAAAAAACCCACAAAACTTAAAAGAAAAGAGTTCTTTTCTATATCAATGAATAAATATTAAGTACAGAGTAAGTCTTTATAAATGGTAAGTACATGATAGGGTATAGTTTCTATGTCAGACCTTAGATTATAAAGTGTAATGTGACATCACTTCCAAAATAATCAGCAATTTGTAGTCACATTTATCTGCCTTTTATGGCCTTTGATATAGGCCATCAGTTCAAATGTAATAGCAAAATAAAGAAGTATTATTTTCCTATAGTCAATTATTGCATCCCCAAAGCATATTTTATTAGTACATTTTTTCAAATATTACAGGTTTTTTAAAAAAATTAACATATAATGTTTTATTAGCCCCCCAGGGTTACAGGTCTATAAATTGCCAGGTTTACACTTCATAGCACTCACCATAGCACATCCCTTCCCCAATGTCCATAACCCAACCACATGCCCCCAACCCCCCCACGCCCAGCAACCCTCAGTTCATTTCATGAGGTTAAGTGTCTTATGGTTTGTCTGCCTCCCCGGTCCCATCTTTTTTCATTTTTCCCTCCCTACCTGTCATGACCCCACTCCCTTCCTCTCAAATTCCTCATATCCAGAGAGATCATATGATAGTTCTCTTTCTCTGATTGATTTATTTTGCTTAGCCTTCTAGTTCCAACCCTGTCTTTGTAAATGGCAAAATTTCGTTCCATTTTTGATGACTGCATAGTATTCCATTGTATATATGAACCGCATCTTCTTTATCCATTCATCTGTGGATGGACATCTAGGTTCTTTCCATAGTTTGGCTACGGTGGACATTGCTGCTGTAAACATTTGGGTGCACGTGCCCCTTCGGATCACTACATTTGTATCTTTAGGGTAAATAACCAGTAGTGCAATTGCTGGGTTGTAGGGTAGCTCTATTGTCAACTTTTTGAGGAACCTCCATGCTGTTTTCCAGAGTGGCCGCACCAGCTTGCATTCCCACCAACAGTGTAGGAGGGTTCCCCTTTCTCTGCATCCTCACCAACACCAAGAAGTATTTTTATTTTAAAAAAAGTAATATTTTAATCTAGAGAGTTTATTCTTTAACCTTCCTTAACATTGGACACATGACTATATCTTATAATTTAGCTTCAGATACACAAAGTAAGGCTTCCCACAGCATGTCCCATGGTGAATCATGAAGCCAAAAACACATGAGAAAAATGGCGTATTTGCATGGGGGTGTGTTGGTGATTTGTATCCTTCCTTGATTTTCAACGGTTAGTCCCAAAGTGGCATAACTTGGATGGATATCCTAATGGGCCCATCTCTGTCTCAGACTCCTCATTGTTGGGCAGTTTCTCACACAAAAACCAGTCTGGGAAAATGCTATGTTGTGAGTTCACACCTAAAGGGTTTTCCTTGATGAAGAAACTAAAAATATTTGGAATGTATTTAGCCTTGCACAGCAGGAGACATAATACAATAAGATTGGGGGAGGGTAGGCTCCATTAAGAGAGGTGGGGGAGATGATGGGACGGGGGAAGCAGGACAGGTAGAAGCATTCCTGATGTAGGGTGTACCAGCTTCGAATACCGGTCGGTATTATGGTATACAGATGAACAGAGTTCTTTCCAGAGACTTCCACTCAACTAGATGACCATGGCATTGGACTATTGATTTTGTTCTATCAGATTTTAGTAATATCGGATTTTAAAATAAAACACATGCTGATATGACGAATCATTCCATCCTACTTGTGTACCTTAAAAAAAAGTAACAAAAAAGGAAAGCAAGAAACCAACAAAAACTCAATCTTAAGGTAATAATTAAGGACCATTTCTCTCGTCCCCATCAGAAGAAAGAAAAAATTACGGCTAGTCAGACATAATTCATACTAATAATGTTTCTAGAACTTTCCTGAACCACGTATATAGTTAACTTTGTAGTTGTGTATTTAACACTTGTATGTGGGTGGGAGCCAAGAGATGACCTGTGATCAGCTGAAATAGAAATAGGGGTTATTTTCAAGTTGCAGTATTAATGATACAGTGTGGGGATAGCTGGTATTCAGTGAGCGTCTACTGCATGCATCACTCATGCACTATGAGTCTGTCATTGCTGTGGATATCAAATAGCCCATCTTGTGGGTGAAAACCATTTTCGCGGTAGATTCCCACAGTGTGGGGGCTGAGGATGTGGGACAGAAAAGATGTTCATTGTCCTACCTGAGCCCGGGTAGCAGGGTACCTCATGTGAGTCCAGCCCTGAGTTTGCAGCTCTGTGCTCTTGGGCTCATTGCCTAATATCCTTCTGGTTCCCCCTTTTCAGCTCATGGTGATAATGCTGTTCCCTATCTTCTATGCTTCTTGAGAAGATGATGTGTGAAATGTTGATCCACAACATACATGTGAGCTATGATCGTTCATTTAGTGAAGAAGCAGCTCAATTTGGTCAACTTATGTGGTCGCGGACGTACAGGGAGACTCAGCTCTGCCTTCCTCTGCCACAAAGCCTATGAGCCACGTGACTTAGCGTGTGAACACCGGTTTTCCAACTATAAAACAGGTGTTCTGATAGCCACCCCGCACGGCTATAGAAGGGTCAGCAATGATGAATGCCATTGTGATCGTTGTGACATATGAAATCATTTTCAAAAATATGTTTAATCCACACTGTTCCTGAAACACCTAATAATAGGTAATTGTGCTAGTTGTTATGAGTAATCAAAGCATCCTTAAAATAGGACCCCGCTTCCTATAGTTTAATAATGTGCTAGCTCGTTAGCTTTGAAAACCAAAGACCTCATCTACTTGGTCCTAAGTCTCCTCAAGCACTGAGGTAGCGTGAGAAGTGCATTAAGTGAGGTAGTCTCTCTTTCCGCTCCCTCTCCTTCCTAGCACTCTGAAATGGTGCCGTGGCAAGCTGGTATTCTGTCAAAGAGCTCACAAGGACCCACTTGCCTTGTTGTGATCGTCACTTGTAAGTAGAGGGGGCAGCGTTGCGTGAGAGTCACCCTCTAGACAGAAGATTCCATGTTGAGATGACAAGAAGGATGCTCGATGATCCTGGGATGATTACTGCTGCAGTGAATGTGAGTTTTCTCACAGTACAGGCAGGAAAGAGCACAGTGTTACGTCTTCCCATCCTGACCCATTGCTGTAGGGGAAAGAACGGTGTCTGCAGACTCAGGCTTAGTTCTTCCAAATAAACGATTTGTAGAACATGGATGAGCTCTCTTGGCCAATTGCATTTTGCAAGGATTTAAAACTCAACATAAATAAGCTAGATCGCATGTAGACATGTGCTAAATTGATTGTCATCGTCAATAAACGTGGAACAGAGCCCGAATGAATGCAGATGAGACTGGAATTCTTAATCTGTCTCCATTGATTCTAAAAATTGTCATGCCACTTGATGACCAGCACAACGGGTTGTGGCTTCTACAGTTAGCCACACCTGTGCAGGTGTCGTGTCATGATGAGCACCTAGACCGTTGAAGAACTAAGAATCACTTTCTGGGGGCACGTGGGTGGCTCAGTGGGTTAAGCCTCTGCCTTCAGCTCAGATCATGATCTTAGGGTCCTGGGATCGAGCCCCACATCGGGCTCTCTGCTCTTCAGGGAGCCTGTTTCCCTTCCTCTCTCTCTGCCTGCCTCTCTGCCTAATTGTGATCTCTGTCTGTCAAATAAATAAATAAAATCTTTAAAAAAAAAATCACTTTCTGCCATTACCAGCTGGTTCCTATAACAACCCATAAGAAAGGTTATATGAGCAATAGAACATTGGCTTCGAAGCGGGCTCACCAATCTCTTTTATTGAGTGCACCAATGTCTCTTTGTCGTTTTTATCTTGATAGGAACGAATGTGTTGAGATGGAAAAGACGGCAACTATATGTCCATGGAGGCATTTTTAAAGGCATCTTCTTAGAAGGACAACGTAATGGTGAGTATCAAAAGTGATCGTTGACTTCTGCCTACTTACGTTATTGAGGCATTCGTAGCCTGGGTAAACCAAATCTAGCAATGCTTTCTGGCTACTTTGGTAGTAAAAATAGTTTTCTTTCTCGCAATCTATTGGAAATGAACCAAAGTGCAAAGCGGTGATTTGGAGCTCGTTTGGAGTGCATATAATGGGATGCATTGGAAATTGAGGATTTTGTAATAATTGCTTGTTCCTCCAAATAGCTACAAGGCTGACTATATCTTATTAATTAGGTGTATGCAAATGAGAGGCTCAGCTTTCTGATCACCTGTATAAACCGCTGCAAAATTGACCCTCAAGCTCATGGGACACTGAACGCCCACTCTGTTCTAGAGAGAGCATCCCAAGCTACGAGGGTATTTGAATGGCAGGTGCCCCTTGAGAATGGGATCCAAAATGTCAGAGGTGTGGTTCTAATGCAGGCCAAGGGCCCACTGAGACCACGGGATCTTTCTCTCTGTTTGGAGAACAGGAATAGAGCAGATCCCAAGGAAGGGAACATGGGTAGAATACTTTTGTGATCTCTGGTTGTGAGCACTTGTTCGTAGAATCATTGCACACTTCGAAATCTGGACCTGTCCCTTCCCACGCTTAGATATGAGGAAGGATATGTTTTAATATGTTTCAGGTGAATGGTTACGTCTTTTCACGGCTCAGGTGTCAATTCAAGCTCTGCTGAGGAAGTATTTATGATTATGTCACTTCCATATTCGTTATATATCATTTTTCTCATCAGTTTGTGTACCAAGCTTCCAAACATTTTCCACCATTGAGACCCACAATCGGCTTTCATCTTCCTTAGACCTGACCACAAAATTTCCATGTCTTTTCTCTGTCAGAAACAAACTTCCATAGGATTCCTGGATTCTACAAGATTGTCAAGGTCATGTGTTTTATATGAAACCCTTGTTTCCAAGAAACTGGATTTCCAAACTCCTCCCCCATTTCCTGCCATGCAAAAAAGTGCTCTTTTTTTTTCGAAGATTATTTTTAATTAACAAAGACTCACGCTGTCCCCCTTTTGTTATCAACATGCAAATTTGGAAGATGATTATAGATGGGAAAATGATTTCTATTTTGAGCTGTGTAGGTTATTTTACCAAAGGCATTCAACATACAGAGACATTTCTCATCAGCACATACACCTAAATCATCATTAACAGCGCATTATGTAAATTCCTTTGTCTTATGAATTGTACAGCTTTTTAAAAAAAAATAGGGCTTTTTTTTTCTTTTTTTTTTTCCCCTACATATTTTTATTTCCATTTTTCAATCTGGAGGAGTACTGGTATCTAACGGAGGCATGGAGTCTTGGAATGCTTTGTCTTCCTTCTCACACTGTCCGACTTTGGAATGGCAGCCCATTCGGTCATAATCATTCCGGTAGCCGCTGTGCTAGGAGCACTCCGCTTGATACAATCAGGCTGTCCGGCTTCCAAGGAGAAGCCGTGGTAATAGGTCTGGCGTCGCGCTCCGAGCCGTGGACCGGTCACAGCTCATAATGTGACAGCTCACGTAATGAAACCCAGAGGGAACATTGTATAAATTGCACCATCGGGAGAGCAGAATGAGGACTTCTGAATCTAGAAAGGCCTCTTGGGTTTTGGCCATGGGCACTTGGGCTCAATCTGCATTTGAAAGCACCAGGCATTATCGACCTGAGTGCGTGTGTGTGTGCGTGTGTGTGTGTGCATGCATGTGTGCACGCGCACACGCAAGAGGTTGTCTAAGTGCCCGTCTGAATCGGGGCATGCTCGGTGGTTCTTACACTTTGGGATGACGTTGATGGAGGCTGATTCCAAATTGGAGCCCGTCTGAATCGGGGTGTGCTTGGCGCTCACACTTGGTGAGCGGTGATCCCCACCTGGAACTTCCTGTGCTATCTCCTGACGATGGCATGGCTCGATGCAAAGCTTATGACAGAGTTTTCTTGCTCGGGCATTCCCAGCATGGGTCCATGAGAAGTGAGAGCTCCGTGGGTCTGCGTTTGCAGTCATTGTCATTTACAAGGGGCGCTGGCAGGTGCATGGGCAACGATGCCTTGATCTCGATCTGCTGCTAAATAGCTCCTTCTTGATGACCAGGCTGCGGAGAGATGGAAAGGACAGAGAGACGGGCGTCCATCCCCCTTTCACGGGGGGCATCCATGATTACAAATGATATAAGCCAGCTTCCTAGGAAAAACATTCAGGAACCTCTCTGATACTTGAAAATTTCAACGTATGCCCCTTGCATCACATTTTGTCTGTTGCCTGAGCATCGTCTGCTTTGGTAACGTCTGGGAAAGGAGACTCTTTGCAGTGGATTTTCGTACGTGTCTGCGATGGCTTTCGAAATTACTCGATTTTATTCCCAAGATGGCTTATTAGTTCAGTTCAAAACTGATGACCAAGGGAAATTCCTTCCACGCCATCCTGGAGTCCTAATTTTCGTTTTTAAGTGAAGAGATGTAGAGAGATGCCCGGGTGGCTCAGTGGGTGAAGCGGCTGCCTTCGGCTCAGGTCACGATCCTGGGATCCTGGGATCGAGCCCCTCACTGGGCTCCTTGCTCAGTGGGGAGCCTGCCCCCCCCTCTGCCGCTCTCCCCGCTCGTGCTCTCTCTCTGACAAATAAATAAATAAAAATTTAAAAAAAAAAAAAAGAGATGCAGAGATGAACCAAGAATTGGGATTTCAGGATTATATGGAACTGAATTTATGAGTCCGTCAGAGGTCCTGATGATGAGGACTAGTGTGGGGGCTAAGAATAAATTTGAATGTTCAGATAGTTTGTTTATTTAGTTCTCAGCTCATTATGCCAGTAGATCTTTTATTAAACGTTTTGTGATTCAGAGAGACACAGAGGAGTTCTGTCAATCCATTGGTAAAGGGACTGGTATACAGATTTAAATATAATATACAACATATACATATAATGTAAATATAATATTGCTATACACATATAAAATATGTGATATGTAATATATAGTATCTAATACTGAAGATAAGTGTAAATACTTTGGTTTGGGTTCTCCCTGATCCTTTTCCTTCCAACGATTTTCCAAACCCATAATGTTTCCTTTGCACCAACACAGTACTTGTTGCTTTTCCCCCTAATTTAATGCTGCTTTTCTGCCAAAATGATATATTTCAGAGTAGAATAAAGGGGCAATTATATCTAGTTACGTAGATTCTTTTATACTATTTATGAGTTATTTATGCCCAAGTTAATTTTATTCTTCTCTGGAGGACATTAATAAACCCAGCTTTTGAGTAAATGACCTTGAAACAGATGCAGGCACAAGGTGAGTCAGCCATAACTTGTGGGCAAGTCGCCTGTTTCTATAAGTTCTATTGGAACCCAGTCCACACCGTGGCATTTATTTATTTATGGTCTGTGACTCTTGTACACCTGCTGGGCCAAAATCAAATGACTGTCCCAGAACACAGGGCCTGGAAAGCCAAAGATATTTCTCCTTTGACCCTATACCATGAGTTTCCCCATCCATAGTTGAGGACATGGCATGATTCTTTGGAGGGTCGCAGGGCCATTCATGAAGAACATCTCGGATTCACAAATCAGTCATGAATATTAGTATAAATAAATTATGCATTCATATGTAATACATGCATGTACACACATGTGTATGATACATGTGTGCACCGATGATACATGCATTATGTATGTATACATGTACATAAGATATATGTGCATTCATGTTTTCACAGGGAGAACATTTTGGATTTACAAATGATCATGAATATTAATATAAAATAAATTATGTATGCATATACGATACATACATCTATACATGCACGTGTGTTTGATACATGTGTATGCAGATGATACATGTATTATACATGTACACACATATACATAAGATATATATGCATACATGTTTTCACATGGAGAACATCTTGGACTCACAAATCAGGCATGAATAGTAATATGAAATAAATTATACATGCATCTACAGTACACACATGTACACACATATACATGCATGCGCACAAATGATACATGGATTATGTATGTACACACATAAATAAGATATGTACATACATGTTTTCACATGGAGAACATCTTGGGTTCACAAATCGGTCATGAATATTAATATAAAATAAATCATGCACTCATATATAACGTACGTACACATACATGCGTATGATACATGCACGTACACGGATGACTCATGTATTATGTATGTATACAGAAAATAACACATGTGTGCATACATGTTTTCACATGGAGAACATCTTGCATTCACCAATCAGTCATGAATATTAACATAAATTATGCATGCATATATAACATGCATATACACATACAGGTGCATATGATACACATGTGCACACATGAAGCATGTATGAGGCGTGTGCAGACATATACACAAGCTATATGTGTGTGCATGCGTGTTTTCACATTGGGAATTCCATTAATGCCTCCTCTACACTCTTTTAGACATAGAACAGGTGTTTGTAACCTGCAACATGGTATGCATGCATGAGTGGGGTCTGGGAGCACTCGGGAACGTCACCTGTGAAATCTCCACGCACCAAGGAGAGATTTGACGACCATTCACACAACATGTGTGATGCCGCAGACAAGCACCTGTTAGCATGCCTCCTCTTCAACTGTTGTAGCAATAATTCTGATGGCTGCGTCTGCTAGGATTCAGGCTCCCAATTAAGGACCGGTGTGGCCAAGCCCCCATCCATTTGTTTTGTCATCTAGAAGAAAGAGCACTTGATTCAGTGCACGCAATTATCTTGACTTTATTCTGCTTCAGTAAACTTTTGAGCAAAGGGCATTGGGTAAAATTAAAGCCAAGGAGTTCATTGATTCCATTTTTGGTGTGTTTGAGAATTTGAGAGCAAGAAAATTCTGACTCAGCATGCTTCCTTGAAGTGGGTAATTAATATCCACAGGGAATGGGGCTGTTTTGTTTTTCTCTGGCAGGTTGTTGGATGTCCTACTTGGCATGCTGTGGTAGTAAATATTAACAAACTATATTTCACTTGTAGATGATTGAGGATCTTTTGCTTAAGCATGTCCCTTTACATGCCCTACTTCTTTCCCTTTCTGTAGCGAATGCCGAAACAGGAGTGTCCGTGGAGTCCCTCGAGATGAATTTATTTACCCATGACGTGGGGCGATGGGGAAAGGCAACATTTAGGACTTGGGTGGGGCAGAACGTAACGGAACCCACGCAAGCATGGTTAATACACTGGATGGCAGCAGTGTTCCTTATCCCCTTACAAGAACCTTTACAGAGTCCTGGTTTATATGCAGTCGGCAGTGGAAGTAGAGAACTTTCACTCTTCCCCGTACCGAGCACAATGCATGGCGCATAGGAGATTCTCAGGAAGGGCTGGGCTAGTGCAGGTCGGCACGCTCGAACCCGTAGTTTTGAAGTGGGGCGAGGCCCAGTCCTGGCTAAGTAGACCACGCAGGCAAGGGACTGGACTGTCCTGTCCGTTCAGCTGAGAAGGGGAGGGAATGAGCCTGCAGGATGCCAATTTCATCCGACTCTGGGAAGGTATCCTTCTGAGCCTAAAGCTTCCCTACACAGTGGTCCAGAGCTGACCAGCCTCTGAGAGGGTGCAGCTTTTTCCTATTACACAGAAAATTCTTCTGCACGTCTTTCTTAACATGATGACACCATTGCAGAGCATATGTTGTGGTAAGGGGGATTCTGACCGCCCGTTAGGATGTCTGTGCTGGGGAGGGTTTCCCACACCGTAAAGCTGGTCTCCGACAGCAGCTGGGTGTCCTACAGTTCTACCTGGAGACAGGGTCAGATCCCACAGGGTAAGGGCTCAGTCCTGCAAGACTGCCCACCTTACCCTTCACACGCCAGTGGCAAGTTCACACTGTTACTTGTACTTCTGACCCACAAGCTGTATAGATCAGAGGGTCCAAGGATGCCCTCCTTGGGTTCCATTAATCTGCTAAAGCAGCTGGTTCACAGAACTCAAAAAGAAACATGTCACTCTCTCAATTATAGGTTTATTATTAAGGGCTGTAAGTCAGGGGTAGCCCAGAGTAAGGTATGGACAGAGGGTATGGCATGTTCATAGTCTCTCCACGTCTTCCTCTCTCCCCAAGCCCTCCCCATCTTCACCAACCTATAAGCTCTCGGAACCCCATCCTTTTGGGTTTTTATGGAGGCTTCTTCATTACACAGGCATGATTGATTAAATCACTGGGGCTGGTGACTGATCCAACCTTCAGCTCTTCTCCCCTCCCTGGGGTTCGAGGTAGGTAGGTCAGAGCCAGGACAGAAAGTTCCACTTCTAATCAATCACACAGGTGTCTCTGCTAGCCACCAGCTTCCCCTTCCTAGATACTTGCCAAAAATCACCTCATAACATAACCAAAACACCTTCATTGCTCTCCCCACTTAGTAAATTCCCAGGGTTTTAGGAGCTCTGTGTTCAGAAAGATGATCAAATAAATTTTTCTTACTATAAATCCCAGTATCACACTCAGGAAGCCAGGCATTTTATTTTTATCCACAGATGAATGAGTATTATTTTCTTCCTTGAATTTTGCAAACCTGGAATAAGAAGAAAATAAATATGGTGTCTTATGCCATTTGTCTATAGGTAACAGGCACTTGGAGGCAAAGCAGTGGTTCCTCCCTCTCCCAATTCTTGTTCTAGTCTCATATATATGCACAGAAGAATATAAATTATTTAGCATTGACTTATCTGTAATTAAGTCTTCTAAATGGACTAGTATTTTAGCCGCTATATTTTCTTCTCAATTACTTAGAAAATTCAAGCCTTCCTTGGGGAACGCTTGGTTTTTCACTTGTGCTTTTAATGGTAATTGATTGGCTTGTTCAAATGATGCTGTTCTGGGAAGAAGGTTAACAAATAAAATCTGGCGAGGTGACAGGGGAAGGGCGTCGGGTGAATGAAGAGTATTCTGAGTCCAATATAGGTGACCTCACGAATTTCTTACCTTTCCAGAGTTACCGATTCATGAGGGAGGTGAAGTTTACAATGGGACAGGGGCTGGCCACAGAGTCATCGTTTCAGAGTAGGTGTTCCTTTGGTCTGTCACTGGTAGGATTTACACGTCAAAGCCTTTTATAATCATGACTTCATTAGAAGTCTTGACTAATTTAGTTCTTTTTAAAGACTTAATTATTTTAGAGTGAGAGAGGGAGCAAGGGGGAGGGGCAGTGGGAGAGGAGAGAGATCTCAAGCGGTCTCCCGTTGAGTGTGGAGCCCAACCTGGGGCTCAGTCTCATGACCTTGAGATCGTGACCTGAGCTGAGACCACGGGTCAGACGCTCCATGGGCTTCTGACTCCAGGTGCCCCTAATTTAATTATTTTGATGAGATCTCATAAATTGCAGGTTAAAAATATTTAAACCCAATACTTGCTCAGACGTTAATGAATGAGGGCAACTGCAGCTGACAGCGCATGACTGTCCTTTAGCATTTTATGTTTGGAAACATCAGATTATCGTGCCAACGTGTCCCGGTACCGATCCCGTTTCACCACCACCAACGTTTAAAAAGCATTCCCATTTCTGTGGTTTTAAGTCTTAGAACCAGTCTCGGAAATGATGTGACATCGACCATCGCTTACATTTTTTTAAAAGGAATAAAATATTATTGAATTGGAATTCCAGTCTAGCTGACCAGAATAAAAGTGGATTTAAGGAGGAAGTCTGTTTAAGTCAATGTCATCGGACGTGTGTGGTGGTGTTTGAAGGCATTCTCAACAGTGCCGCCATCTTGTTTTTGTGTCTTTGAAAAATCCTTGGCTTGATCTATTTTAAAGAGTCATTGGAACAATCCTTTTTTTTTTTTTTTGAAAAAACTTACCAAATAATTTGACTATTCAGGGTTGAGAAAGCAAACACCAGCTCTAATGGTGTATGTGTCCTCATCAGTGCTCTGTGCTAGATGCTTGACGATCTCTCTTCTTGGTTTCTTATGTGCCTTGAATTTGGAAATGCAATGGCAATCTTGCACATCCAAAAGGCACCATTCTGCTGTTCTGTACCTTTTCCTGCTCTGTGTTTCTTAAAAAAAAACGAGTGATAATTACGTTCCTCTGTCGCTACTCTTCCTCCCAGGTATGAGTTTCTCATGGCTGCTGTAACAGATGATCACAACCTTAATGATCTGCACAGCACATGTGAATAAATACAGCTTTGGAGACCAGTGGTTGGGGGCAAACACCCAAGTGTCCCCCTGGGCTGGTGCCTCCTGCAAGTGCTAGGGGGAGAACGTGTTTTCTTGCATTTTTGCACATCAAGGGGTGGCCACCCTTCCTTGCTTCGTGGCTCCATATTCCTTTTCACCTCTCTGCTTACTGGTCACATCCAGTCCCATCTTCTTCTCTGATGCCCTGCTGCCTTCTTCTAGGAAGGACCTTGTAATTCCTCTGGGCTCACCCAGATCATCCAGCACCATTTCTCCATCTCACGGTCCTATATTTAATTACATATGCAAAACCCTTGTGAAGTCGTTTCCTGTGGAAGGTTATATACACTTGACTCTCGAACAATATGTGCCTGAACTCCCCAGGTTCACTGACACATACGATTTTTTTAAAAGAAGATTTTAAAAAATCAGGGAGAGTGGAAAGTAGAGGGAGGGAGAGAAGGAGACTCTCCAATGAGCAGAGAGCCCGATGCAGGGCTTGACCCCAGGGCCCCGAAATCATGACCTGAGCTGAAGGCAGATGCTTAACCAACTGAACCACCAAGGCACCCTGAATTTCTTTTTATCAATATAGTCTTGTAAATGTATTTTGTCTTCCTTGTGATTTTCTTAAGAACGTTTTCTTTTCTCTAGCTTACTTTGTTGTACAAATACAGTACATAATACATAGAACATACAAAATATGTGTAAACTGACTTTATGTTTTTGGTAAGGCTTGCAGTCAACACTTGGCTGGAAGTAGGTATGCTTTCGGGGAGTCAGAAGTTAGATGTGGATTTCCAATTGCACAGGGGTCAGTGCTCCATTGTTCCAGGATCAAGGGTTCTGGGGGATTTGGATATGCATGACTTTGGGGAGGTGCACTCTTCAGTCTATCACGTATAGTTGGCCATGATCTTGGGAGTGCCTGGAGATGAATCTCAGCTGTCCTCGTCGATGACCTCCAGGACATCCGTCTCCTTCCTTGGGATGCTCTTCTCATGTGTGATGAGCTCTTGTTTCTCCTTCTCCTTCCCGAGGCTGCTTCTCAGTCTTTCAGTAAGAACCCTCCTGACTTCTCCTTCACTGGAGTTTAGTTTAGCTCTCGCTCACAAGCATGTGCACTTAGCGTGCTCCTTCCTTCTTTGCTGTCTCCTTCTGGAGTCCTACCCTCTGTACCTGAGGATGGGTGTGTCTGGAAGACCCCTCCCCTGTGTGAACAAAGACTGGGGGCTACTGGGATGTCCTTTGGTACCTTGACCCAAGGTCCCCATTGAATCCCATTTTTCACATCCTTCAAGTGCTCTGTCCTGGGCAGCTTGAACCATTCAGAACCTTCCAGAATCAGCAGTGTTGACTCAGACCCTCCTGTACTGTGATGTGCTGCTTTCTTCTCCTCCCTTAGCTGACCTTTCTTCCTGTATCTGAGTTTCTGAAAAAATCCTGTTTCATCTAATGTCATGATGTCACCTGAATGTCATTTCCCAGGGAAGCCTTTCTCCTCCATGATGATCATTTATTGAAGAGGGCATCTTTGTTAACCTGCATTCTCCTCCGTATTTGCTTAAATGTCTGACTTCCCAATGAGCCTGAAAAATCCCTCAAATATAGGATATATTTTCTATTATGGTAACCACCACCCCATGTGTCCCAGTGCCCCTACACAGTCCAAAGTGAATTATTGAATTAATTGAATTAATACTTAATTATTGAATTTATTAAATTAATAATACAAGAACGATGAAGTCAGTCCTTGGTGATCGTGTCATGACTTTGTCCATCTCTCATAAATATATTCATATTCATTCCATAGCCTGTGCATCCCTGCGTGAGGTATATTATAATTATGATAGAAGTCATTGAACTTGAGGGTTCTTTGTTACTGTCTGCTAGAATTTATTGACATGCATGTAGAGTCCTCAAAAGAGGGCCAAGGTTCCTAATGACCATACCCTATCCTAATGTTTCTGGGCAGCCATGGATGCAGCTAGGAAGATGAGTTGAAGTTCTCCCCGAAGCACAGAGACTTATCAGACTGTCGCTTGGAGGGAGACAGGCACAATATTGGTGCCTCCTAATGCAATAGCGTTTTCCCCAGGAATGCTTTACCTTCACTTGACTTAAAGAAAAATGTAGGCCAGGGTAGTGGAAATGAACCGATAACCTTGTGCCGCTGCATAGGGCTCTGCTCCAGGGGAGATCCTGAAGAATAAAGCTTTCAGAATTACATCAAGAAATCAGAGTGAAGATTGAAAAAAAATAATGCTGTCAGCGGTTTAGACTTTGTGAAGGTCATGGGGAGAACCGCTTATCTGGAGTTTACAGCAACTCTGATCTCTCTTCGTTTTTGTTGTTTTGTTTTTATTTTTTTAGGAAAATCATAGTCAAAGATTGTTTTCTTCTTAACAGTTTCTGCTGCTACTTTCTGTTTAGCAGCAGTAAACAAATGCAGGAAGCATTCATTATCTACGATAAGCGGACATATCTAGCATTCCACTGCAAGCCTGTCATTACAGTTTAGTGTAGCACTCACTCACGGGCATATGTACTTAGCACTTTTGTTCTTTGTAGGTTCCTTGTGTTAAAGTCTTTTCAAATTGAACCTGCTTCCTAAAGATACACATCCATTGTTCAAACACAAAATGAGGTGAATTTATTAAAAACTCAAACGGATCTTAGTGACAGGACATTCATCTATTTTAGTCATGTCTCGTAAGCTCTGGAAAGGTGGACACTTGTCTTCAGTGCGATAACAGGGAGTCGTAAGAGGATGTCTCTAGGAAGACAGAAAGGGACCTCAGTCACAGCCTTGTAAGCTGAGAAGAAGCCACCTACTTCTCCACCTCGTTTTTGCACTTGGCTTCAGCCGATCTTTGATGGTGTCCCTGTGATGTGCACTTGCCTTTTGGTCCTGAGGGAGAAGCACCTGCTCTCTCCACCTGCTTGACCTGAGAGGTTGGGATTCAGATGGCTAGTAGTGAGTACGGAGAAGGCTGAGCTCAGTGAGAGCCCTCTGAGCAGATGAGGTTGGTGTGAACCCGAGACTGAGCAGATGAGGGCATCGGCATCAGTGAGCAACCATCCAGTGACCAGACAAGGTACCCCACGTACACTGGGAAATTACAATATCTGGGTTTGTTGTCTCTTAGCAATGCCATAAAAATCACATAAATAGCATGACTTGAAATTTTAACCTACTCTATTTTTTTAATGACTTTTTCAAAGCCCTTGACACTCATGGGAGTTGGTTTACATGTGGGATGGCATGATCTTGTCTCTGGGATGACGTTACCGGAAACCTTATCCCCTTCTCTTGAGTGTATTAATGTTTTATAGTTTTTGTCAACAAAATATGCCTGATTTTCCTTACCAAGCCATCCTCAGCATTTTGGTGTGTTTTTTTAGGTATTAAGGTATAGGAGCTTTCTTGGCTCAGGCCTTCAAAAGCTTGACTTGATGTTGTCTCTTTGCCAGTCCCATGGAATTTAGCGTCCCTCGGTTTGACCTGAGTTATGTGAACCGTGTTAGCATTCTCACACAAGTGACAAGATCAGTGGATGCTTAGCGTTTCTGTATTTTACTCATTTTTAGGAGAAGTCCTTGAGGGAGATGTGTTTCTTTTGCTCATGCATGATCTTGAACGATGGGCACACTGGTGATGATAGTGACTGTCAGCACATTGCAGTACCTGATTTTAAAGAAAATGAAGTAGTCAGGGCCCAGCAGAATAATTATGGATGGATTTGCTGGCTCTGTGGCTTTCAACCTTCCTTTCACAGGAGCGGTCCTATTTGACTGGTTAGACAGAGATCTCCTGTCCATTTTCTGTGGGTAGAAATTGAGTTCGAAGGAAGTGAATTGGTTGCCAGAAAAATCACTGTGGGCTCTTGTTCAGTGATTGTCTTCTCCATTGGAGAGGATCCCAGGAGATGGTGATGTCCTACAAGTATAGAGAGACACAATCAATAGATGAATCATGTGATTTGCTCCGGTATCAGAACTTAGTGGGCGAACGTGATCACATCTGATTGTGCTACAATATGTCATCGAGCCTGCCTCTTACCTCAGGTGGTCACGGAAGCCAGAGTAATATTCTAGAACACCAAGGGAGAGCGTGAAGGCCTGTCCAGGGCCATGGCGACATCTGAAATCTGTCAGCCCCCGTCGTCCCACTTTCTAAATGTCAGGTGTGTCATATGTCAACTTTGTAGATTCCCTCCTGGTGTTCTTTGAAAATGTCCAGTGGTTCCCCTACCTCTAAGCAGTTTTCCATGTTCAAAGGACATGGTTCTGTATGCGTAATCGGTTATTTGGCAAGAAAATAAATTTAGGCCATCCTGTGCAGGAAATAAACATGTACCAAGATATTTCATGATGCTTGTGAAATCAAAACAATGACAGATGGTATAGGATGTTATTTAAGTGCATAATATAAGGGGGATCGTGTGCCCTCAAATACCGTTATTTCTGCTTCTTCCCACGCCACCCAGGCATTCTCCATCCTGAACCCAGCGTTCTCGCTCTGGGCTATCAACCGTAACATAGGCTGACAATCAGATAGCTTTTCTTTGCTAGGACCTGTTCCAAGTGCTTTTTGTGCACTCACTCGATCATCTCAACCTCTGTATCCAGTACTTACCATTCATATTTGTTTCCTATGGTGGCTGCAACAAATTACTACAAGCCGGTGACTTAAGACAATACACATTTATGATGTTATACTTCCGGAGTTCAGAAGTCCAAAGTGAGTCTCAGGGAGCTAGAATCAATATGGCAGCAAGGCTGTATTTCTTCCCAGGCTCTAGGGGAGAATCTGTGTCTTTGCCAGAGATCCCAGAGTCTGCCCCAATCCTTGGCTCATTGCCCCCTTCCTCTGTCTCCAGAGCCACTGGCTTTGGTCCTTCTCATGCTGAGATCTCTGTGGTTTGCTCTCTTCTGTGTCCCTCATTCTCCGATAACAATCCCCGTCCTTCCATTGGGACCATCTGGGGGACCAGGATCATCCTCCCGTCTCCAGATCGGGCGATCAGCACCCGTTATTCTATCCGCAACTTTGATTGCTGTTTTCCATGTAATGTGATGTATTCAGAAGTTCTGGGGATTAACACGGGCACATCTTTGGGGGGGGGGGTCATCATTTCAACTACCACACAAGTACAGTCCTTACTTTAGAGGTGAGGAAACTCCACGCTGAAGGTTGAGTGATGTCTCTGAGGTCATAGGGTGGCTATGTGGTAGAGGTATGGGAAAGTATGACCACAACGTGAAGCCAGGAGGCCATTGTCAGGGTTTGCTGTGGGCTGGAGGTAGGACACGTACTGACCTCAGATCCTTGTGAATCCAAAAATCACTCGGGAGCTGCCTTTTGACGTTCAATATGAAGGAACGGGTACAAGGCAATGGGTTATAAGTAATGGCGGGGGGCAGGGGAGGTACAGAGTAAAGTGAAATTAACATGGACAGTGAAACAATATTGAACCAGACACTTTAAGCCAAATCTGAACAGTTTTCGAGTCCTAGATTTTTTGCGTGTGCAGAAAGAGCAGGTACCAATGTCCTCAAAATCTTAATTTAGTGGGTGCTCTTTTTTCCCAACAAGACTTAGAAATTTTAAATGAACTGTCAGAAGGAAAAGGTGTCTAACGATTACCTACACTCATCCGTGGAGGGTATGGCGTGCCCTCCCCCACCCCTCCTTTGCAAGCGCTTTGATCGTGGCTTCAGACACGCGTTAATTGCTTCCGCAAACTTGTAAATAATATTTCCACAACATGAACGGAAACTTTCTCCGTAATCCTTTTTGATTCGCTGATTGTGGCTTTTCTTTTAAATACTCAATTTTGCTGATGTATTTTAAGAACCCAATTAAATTACAGAGGGATTGATTTGAAGTCGCCAACCTCTTTATGTTAACACTGCCAAATATCCTTTAACGTGAGAAAGCTAAGAGGCACCAGAAAATTTAAAACTCAATTAACACCGAGGGGTTATATTATTGAATCGTTTTGGCTCTATTGCATAGAATGCCATCGCGTTGGAAAAGACTTTATATCCTCACGGTTAAGAGCGTAGGGTTTAGAAGACAAAAAAGAAACGGCGCAAAGCCTAGAACCACACTTTTCTCCTTGGACAGGTGTCAACTTTATATATAGATTTTTATTACCAAGGAAGAACTTGTATTTATACATCATTATCCCGTAAACTTCACAGCTTACATTAGGGTTCCCTCTTGGGGGCCTACATTTTGTGGGTTTGCGCAGACGTAGAATGACCTACATCCAGCATGACAGCGTCATACAGAACACGTTCATGGCCCCAAGTTTTCTCAGTGCTCTCCTTATTCATCTCTCCCATGCCCATCCCAAGCCCTGGCAACCACTGATGCTTTTATTGTCTCTATGGTTTTATCTCTTCCAAAATGTCCTAGAGTTGGAATCATAGACCACGTAGCCTTTCCAGATGGCCTTCCTTCACTTAGTAATGCACATTGAAGACTCATTCCCCGGTTTTCCATACATAGCTTGCTCGCTTACTTCTTTTTAGCCCCGAGCACTCTTCTGTTGTCTGGATGGACCCCAGTTTACCCATCCACCTAGGCAGGGACATCTTGGTTTTTTCCCAATGTGGGCCATTATGAATAAAGCCGCTATTAACATCCATGTGTGGGTTTTTGTATGGATGTAACTCTTGGACTCCTTTGGGTAAACACCAGGGAGCGCGATTGCTGTCATATACATAATTTGTCATCTTCTGGAAAGGGGAAGACGCTACTGCTTGTCTTGACTTCTGAAACCATTGTGTGCATCGGGCATGAGAATGCCCTCGGCAGAATCATTCTTCCAAAGACAGTGGCGGCGTGTGTGCCAAAGGGATTAATCAGAGCTATTTTTAGGGTAGCGTTTCTAGCATGGAAAACAAGCAAATAAAAGGAGGCATATGGAAGGGTCCGTTGTTCAGTAGACCACCCCGTGGACCTCCGTTCTTTGGGTAAGGCCGCTGTGGTAGGCACTGCGAGCTTGCTGACTTCCCCGTTCACGGTCACACGTGTCCTGGTGATGGATCTCTCCCATGGCGAGCGTAAAGGAGGAGACCCACGTAACACATTGTTGACGTTACAGAAAATTACATCTCTCCCTTGTCATCTGCTTTCCTTCCCCTCCATGCTTTGCAACCTTCTATCCCTGTGTAAGCGTCTCTTCTGGGGGAAAATGTATGGGATTTAATTTTCTGTAGATGTAATCCTAAAATTGGAAAGTTAATCCCACAGTACTGTTTAGATAAGCCGTGGACTTTTCATTTGCAAATGCAAGGATATGGAAATCGTCATAGATGGCTGATATATTTCAGATAAAAGACTAAAGGGCCAGAGAAGGTCTGTAATTCTGAATGAAGGCGCTGTCTGGCGTTTTTGCAAAACAGCTGTATCGCATTCTTCTTTGATAGGCAACTCTGTTTAGTAGTTTCTTTTCTGTACTTTTCAAAGTCATCTTTGTGCCTCTTACCCTGAGGAAAGGAAGGGGGATCCGCCCCGTTGAGCTGGTTGTTCTCCTGATTGGAGAGGGAGGCTCTTCTCCCATCCCGTGTGAACATTACTGTTGCTGCTACCCTGACAGGGGATGGTGGTGTGCGGAAAACGGCCAGTGACTACGGGGCCCATCTCTGCTCTTCTCTCCATTGGATTTTGGCGACCGCTTACTCTCATGTAGGATATTAGTAAATTCATTGACTTTAGAGCTTTGTCAGGAGACCTGCAAACAGTCCGTTCCACTAACTGTCCTGTTGTCTAAACATATACACGACGTTCTCACTCAGGTTTAGATGGGAGACCCCAGCCTAAGTGGAAACATTGGGGCCATTAGGGCTTACAGTCTTACAGCTTACAGTCTTGAACTGATTGGACAGCCTCGATGGAAGAAAGTGAGAATATTAATTGAGGAACGTTTAGAGCTCAGTGTTGGCAAATGTATTTTGTCATGTGTTCGAAGCATGGCACTCACCCTCGCTCCTGGGGTCACCTTATTTTTCCGCGTGAATTTACGCTTTTTGCCCTATTTCTTAGTTATCTAAAAATCGTTTTAATCTAGCCGTATTAGATGCGTCTGCGCCAGATAAAAACGAGAACGAAGAAGAGATACTTGATGACGAGCTCTGTAAGAAGAATGCAATAATACACGAAATATATTGGATCAAGCTAGGTCCTAAATGACTTTGGAAAGCATTTACTTGGATGTAATGAAATTGCAAGTCGTAGAGACCATTCTCCATGCTTCCGGGTGGTATAATGGCCCACGATCTCACGCCACCCCACCGTCTCTCTCTAGTTTATTTGTTACTGCTGGTTCTTGTATTATGTGTGGAGCTATTTTTGTCAGAGTAAGAAAAATAAATCATTTCCACGGGGTGGAGAATTCCATGTTTCTCTTCACCCAAGTTCGATTGGATGCATGCATCCATCATGCTATCTCTTCCAAAACCTCAGGCTCCGTTGAAGTTTTGCAGAACCACACATTTTCCATCCTGTGTGGCAAAGTAGTGCCCTTTGCCCCACTCCTGAGGAAACTGAAGAAATTTATTCAGGAGGAATTCAACCCAGACAAGAGGCAGCAGGCTCTTGAAGATTAGTGGAGTGAGCATCGAGCATTTAGACTGGAAACTAGGGAATTGGATACAGTTTGCTTGCCAGTGGCCCGTCAGCCTTCTCTCTCGCCGTCTCCCCCCACCCAGGGTAAAAGCCACTGGACTTGCACAAAGCAATATTGGAGCATCCTTTTTTACGGGGAAGCTGAACATCAGTTCTTTCTGAAAAGAATCCCGTAAAAGGCATTTGAAGACCACTTGAGTAAATTGCTTTTTCATTATACAAAGGTCCACCTGCTGAAAACCCCCACATAGAGCTTATTCTCAAATGAAAAAAGATAGTCTTTTTTTTTTTTTAAGATTTTATTTATTTATTTGAGAGAGAGAGAGAGAGGGAGACAGAGAGAGCATGAGAGGGGGAGGGTCAGAGGTAGAGGCACCGTCCCTGCTGAGCAGGGAGCCCGGTACGGGACTCGATCCTGGGACTCTGGGATCATAACCCGAGCCGAAGGCAGTTGCTTAACCAACTGAGCCACCCAGGCGCCCCGAAAAAAGATAGTCTTACTCCTACATATTCTAGCAAAAAACCTTTAGTAAGAGAGCTTCAAGATAGCGAATCAAAAAGGGTTATCAGGATCAGCACACAAAGCATCAAATAGAAAAAAGAAAGAAATCTCTAATCTACCCAAGAAATCTCTAATCTACAACCAAAATATTGATCCTTAAAACAAACTAACAAAAAACAAATGAGGATCCTATGCAAAAGTGACATCATAGGCATGCTTTTAAAACTTGGATGGGAAAATAAGTAGGAGTCTATTTCCCTTTGGTAAAAACTAATGAGAGCATGATAGAGAAAAGGAAAGAAAATTAAAACTCAATCCAGGATACACGCAGTGATTCAGAAAAGAAGTAGAAATGAGTTCTAAGTAATTTGATTTTCCCTTAGCATTAAAAGACCTGAGCTTGGAGGTTGGAGGGGGGGGGCGGGCACTGGATGTCCAGTCGGTGAATGGAACGAAAATTACTCCCAAGCACCATGTCCTGGGATATCCATGAAGGAGATGCTGAGAGGTTGGGATCCTCAGACCAGTTGGAGAAGCAGATAAACAAAGCCCACAACCCATAAATAACCCAGAGTTCGAATGCCCTGGGACCCTTCCAAGTCTTTAGTGAAGGTTCGGAGACAGAGAATCCCTTTAGCAGCTGTAAGAAAAGAGAATGGACAAGATCGACGTCTATCCTGAACCAAACTGTCCATGTGAAGTCACAGTAAAGAATTTTTATTCCTGCCGGGTCTTGAAAGTTTTGTTTCATGCCCTCCTCCTCAGAAGACTGTGTGATTATGTCTTCCTTCAAGTAGCAGAGTAAATAACATGGAAAGCCGTGGTTTCCAAGGAAACGAAATGGACTCGGTGGAAGATGATGGGAGGGACTGGGTCCCAGAGGAGCACTGGGTGCACGTTGGGACAAAAAGGGTCCTAGAGAGACAGATATGGATGGGAAAAAAAAAAATAAATAAAATAAAAGGAAAGAGGCATTTGACCCTGTACAAATAGTACTTGGGATGGGCTACCGTTTGTGGGAGCATTTAGAAAAATGGAAGAGTAGGTACAGGAAAAGCATGAAAATGAAAATCTGAGGCTGTTACTGTCTCCGGAGAGAACGGATTATTCCGGGAAGGAGACTTTACAGAGCACAGAGCTCGGTTCAAGAGTCACCATGAATCACTGCTTACGATAATGCTCATAGTGAAGAGTGATATACCCAACATAGTGTGGTCCCTCTACTGGGATGGGAGCAGGGAAGGTGCCAACAGGGTGGTGGTTGCCTATAGAAAAATGTTAGATAGCATCCAGAAATAACATATCAGTATATAATAGATCTTCAGAGACAGGTGTGGTCATGGCGAGACGGTGGGGCTGTGTGTGTTGGCACAGGGGTTTGCTGGTCGGTGTTCCTGACCTTGTTTGAAAGACGCTCATAGTTTGGGTTTTAGGACTTCATGAGGGTCTTTGTGGACACACAGTTTCTGTATAAGCAGAGGCTAATAAAAGGCGCCAGTCGCATGGCACGCGTGGTTGAGTAACCTCATCAGAAACAGCACCATTTTGCAAATTCGGCGGGCCCTTAGCGTGGCCTGGAGAATTTCAGAGATATCTGGTATCTGTGCCTCATTCCCCCCAGAGATTCTGGCCCACTGGGTCCCGGGTGCTACCCGTGCAGTGGGATTTTTCAGAGTTCTCCAAGGATTCACACGGTCACATTTGAAAACCACGGGTCTAGAGTGGCACAGATCATTGCTTTGACTTAAAAATCCCATCCGCTGTTCCCTTCATCTAGACACAGTGCTTTCCGTTGAAAACGTAAATGAAGAATGCACCTTAAGCAAATTTCATCACTCAGTCGCATTTTTGTCCCCTCTATTATGTGATGTGTTCTTTAGAGAAAGCCTGTAATCACTTAAAAATGACCTAATGTTTTCTCTCAAAAGCTTTCTATTTTCTGGTTGTTTTCTTTCTCTCCCCAACCCCCCCCCCCCCCCCACCCCTGGCCTTTAACTGAAGTCACAGAATGTTCTTGTTTTGGAGTGCTTTGCCTATCCTACGGGAAGCCCATTGTGCATGGTCCATGGCGCGGTTCCAACATAATTGTTCTACTTTCTCCTGTTTTGGTGACCGCACATGAGGTTGAATTAAATATAATTTTCTCTGTTTGCATTTCCCTGGCGTTCATCCTAAGTGGTCCCACACAGGAGCTCCGGGCACTCCTCTGGTCTCATTCTGTGAGCTCCTTTCAGTCAAGGGCCAGGGACATCATTACCGGTGCCAGAAATTTGCTCCGTGCTCAAGGATGCTTCTATTGGAGCACAATTTTCTTTCATTATGACCTGCTCTTTCCCAAGCTGTTACGGTGGGAAGGACTGAGTTCCTGCACACTTGCATTGGCCACGATCCATAGACCACTTTCCCGACCTTTTGCAGCAAGTCTCATCTACCTTTCTTCAATGGAGCTTTCACGTGATCCGTCAGACAGGTTGTAGGTCTGCATGTTCCCCAGCAAGATGCTGCTGAGTTCCTCAAGCCTTTCTTTTTGAGTTCCTTGTATCCTCAGAGACGCTAACTCATTAAAACCATGCAGTGCTGACATTTTGAATGGACACCATGACATGATCTTCTTCCTCAGTCTCCTTCTCGAATTACTCATTTTGGGAGACCTGACTGATTTCGTCCCCCTCTCTGCTGGAGATGCCTGCGGTCTCTCCTCCTTTGAGGTCCCTTTCCAGGATCGGAAAAACCAGAGCATTTCTGATGGGGAGCTATGTCTCTATCCTGCCTCTTCTGATTTTCCTTTGCTTTTTTATGAGTTTTGGCTTCCTAAGGTTGCTCTTTTAGAAGATCCTTACAGCTGATGAATTTTTTAAATAGTCCTTCGTGTATTTCTATAAGCTTTTAATCGGCGAGATGAAATTTAACACCACAAATGTCCTGATGGAGGGTGGGGCTTGTAATTTTAATCTAGTCTGTTCAAAGCTTCGGGAAGTGGCTAATGTCTATCACACACTCACCAATGTGTACACACCGAGACACGCACATATAAAACTGAAGCTTATTTGCTAATACATATTGAAGTCAGTTATCTGGGCTGCATAAATTCAACACATTTTCCCAGTGACCTAGTTAATTCAAAGGACGTACTTCATAGAGGCGAGTTGTTTTCTATTTGTTGTTTTAAGGCCTTTTAACACGACTAGCTGATGGTGCTCTCATACTTGAAGTTGCCGTAGGAGCTCTTAAAATAAAATGGAACCTTCCCTCTTGGTACCTTTCCACTCGGGGGAGTTTGCCAGGTGATAATTTCACATCCAGACTTCATAGATGTGTGTACCGCATCCTCTCAATGGCACCGTCTGGGGTGGCCAATTGAAAACATGCAATAACAGACTTGTTAAGAGATAATTAAACATGGGGGAAATAGAACAATTGTGGCAGAGGATTTAATTGGGTTTAATTGGGTTCGGAGGAATAGGCTACGGTAAGAGAATAGCTCTTAATAGGAGGTCTGAAAATAGCCAAGGAAAGCATTAATTGCAGAAAAATCTGTGACATCTGATTACTGTAGTGGGAAAAAAAAAAAAGAACCAACCTTTTTATATCCTTCTGTATAGAGAAGGAGGGGACTGAGAGAAAGAAATCTTCCCATATATCTATTTAAGAAACACAAGTGGTTTTGAGATTCAAAAGGGATCAAAAGGAATAACCATACAGGTGAGAGAGAGAGACCTACTCATTTAGAGTTTCAGGATTTTGCCATTTGTTATGAAATACTCTGGAGATTATATAACATTGAGCCTTTCCTGGTCTTTTCTCTGAGAAATGGAGCATGGGGGTGGGAGGACGGGGTGGAGAAGCAGCAGAGTTTCTATCAGTTCTTCTTATCACCGGCGTTCTTTCTCGTGGCTTCAGAGAACGAACTCTCCCTGGGCACACAGCAGCCAATTAAGCATTCCTTTATTTTTCAAGTTGTAGGTTTGAAATTTAAGGGGCTCGGTTCAGAGAGAGACAGACCATGTGCTTGCTGGAGTCTCTGGAGGTTAGAGGTGACTTGGTCTTAGAGATGACTCTCTCCGCCCAGGTCCCTATGCCTATGCAAGGGGCACCCATAGGTGTTTTGGTTCCTGGATGAGAGAAGCTAAAATGTTCCTATTAACCACTTGTTGTGGGCATAGGTTTGGATTTTAGGGAGGCCAAGGTGACATGGTCTCAAGTTCCACCAAACGTGTCCAGGGAGAGGTGACCAGGAAGACGTCTTTCACCTGGCTGGATAAGACCAGAGCCAAGGGAGACCTGCAGGTGGAGGGAAGGGTCATTTATCTTCATGGTGGACTGATGCTAAGGGCAGGTCTTCCCAAGGGAGGGAGGAAGAGCCAGAAACACTCATACAAAAGAGTTGAGTAGATGGTCTTCATTCACCCAACCACATTCACCTTCTCCACCAGCAGAGAGCTGTTCTGTAACCTTTGCTGTATCCACCAGGTCATGAGAGCTGTCTCCTCACCTCCATGAGCCAGATTGTGTCAATAGTTTGGCCATTAGTCAAGGGTTCTTAACCATGAATGTTTGGGGTATGTGTGTGATTATGTGAGACCCGTTTGTCAGCTTGTTGAGAAATGGACCCTTTTTCTAAAAATAACACTTTTAAGGGTCCCTGGGTGGCTCAGTCAGTTAAGCATCTGCCTTCAGGTCAGGTCTTGATCCCACAGTCCTGGGATGGAGTCCTGCATCGGGCTCCTTCCTCAGTGGGTAGCCTGCTTCTCCCTCTCTCTCTGCCTGATGCCCTGCCTGCTTGTGCTCTCTGTCAAATAAATAAATAAATAAATAAATAAATAAATAAATAAAATCTTAAAAAAATAAAAATAAAAACAATACTTTTAAGTTCTAAGATAAATAAGCTTAAAAGGAGACCAGGTTTTTTTTTTTTTTTAATTTCATTTCATTTTAGTTTTTTTCAGTGTTCCAGAATTCATTGTTTATGCCCCATACCCAGCGCTTGATGCAGTCGGTGCCCTCCATAATACCCACCACCAGACTCCCCCAATCTCCCACCCTCCTCCCCTCCAAAACCCTCAGTTTGTTTCTCAGAGTCCACAGTCTCTCCTGGTTTGTCTCCCCCTATGATTTCCCCCAACTTCCTTCTCCTCTCCATTTCCCAGTGTCCTGCGTGTTATTCCTTATGCTCCACAAATAAGTAAAACCATATGATAGTTGACTCTCTCTGCTTGACTTACTTCACTCAGCATCATCTCCTCCAGTCCCATCCATGTTGCTACAAAAGTTGGGTATTCATCCTTTCTGATGGAGGCATCATACTCCACAGTGTATATGGACCACATCTTCTTTATCCATTCGTCCGTTGAAGGCTCTTGGCTCTTTCCAGTTTGGCGACTGTGGCCATTGCTGCTATGAACATTGGGGTACAGATGGCCCTTCTTTTCACTACATCTGTATCTTTGGGGTAACTACCCAGTTGTGCAATTGCAGGGTCATAGGGAAGCTCTATTTTTAATTTCTTAAGGAATCTCCACACTGTTCCCAAATTGGCTGCACCAACTTGCATTCCCACCAACAGTGTAAGAGGGTTCCCCTTTCTCCACATCCTCTCCAACACTTGTTTCCTGTATTGCTAATTTTGGCCGTTCTAACTCGTGTAAGGTGGTATCTCAATGTGGTTTTGATTTGAATGTCCCTGATGGCTAATGATGGTGAACATTTTTTCGTGTGTCTGGTAGCCATTTGTATGTCTTCATTGGAGAAGTGTCTGTTCGTGTCTTCTGCCCATTTTTGATGTAATTATCTGTTTTTGTGTGTTGAGTTTGAGGAGTTCTTTATAGATCTTAGATATCAGCCAAATGGAGACCAGTTTTATTGGAAGGATTATCAGGATGCTTTTTTAAAAAAAAAAAAAATCTGCCGTATGGGGCGCTTGGGTGGCTAGATGTGTTAAAACCTTTGCCTTCGGCTCAGGTCATGATCCCAGGGTCCTGGGATCGAGCCCCACATCGGGCTCTCTGCTCAGCAGGGAGTCTGCTTCCTCCTCTCTCTCTGCCTGCCTCTCTGCCTACTTGTGATCTCTGTCTGTCGAATAAATAAATAAAATCTTAAAAAAAAATCTGCCGTAATAATGTATGTACTTTTTTCCTGTATTACATATTCAGATCTGCTTAAGAGCCTCATAAATGCACAATTTCAAAGTGGTGGTGAGTATGCATAGTATTTTCAGGTGTCTGCAATAGCATTAATTTGATAGGAAAATATATGTGATTTTTTTTATTGGGGGAAAATGGCAGGGATTTCTGATACTATTGAGTGTGTGTGTGTGTGTCTGTGTGTGTTACATTTAACGTTTCTAATTGGGGGAGAAAACACCACATTTCAGTTCACATTCAGCAAAAACAAAGATGAGATTTATCCGTTTACATTCATAGAACCCTTGAAGGGTTCCACTGAAGGGCGTCCATGGGAGGGCATCTGGGTGGGAGAGGGGATCATGGAGCCTCAGTAGAGGAAAGGGTTTTAAACATTTTCTACGCAGATTTCCTTTTTTAAAGCCTGCATGTGTAGGTAGGGATTTTTGCCAGAGCTGGGGGATGGGTGTGAGACAGACTAGGTCTCAGTTTGGTGGGTAGAGTGTGAGAATTCCTCTCTGTCAAAATAAACCCAAAAAATAGCATTATAGTGGCTTATGCTCTCCCTATCATTTTTACTTGAGAAACTTTCAGGTCTCAAGATCAGTTATTGTTGAATGCTATTTACTGCCTTTCTTGGCAAAATGCTTTTCATTTTAATGGATTTTGTCTTGTGATAATGTTCGTGAGGCTTTGGAGGTAGATGTGCAAGGAGATGCCTTGGAGTCCCGTCATGAGTTCTGGAATTGATCCTGGTTCTGTCTCTCAACTTTGAACTTCTCATTCTTGCCTTACTTTCTGAACCTGACCCTTTATTTTGCAGCCCCCACCCCCTTCCTTTCTCTTCTCCCATCCCATGCAAATGTGCAGGAACAGCTTTTAAGGGAAGCCTCCTCCCATATTCCTGATCTCAGAAGCCCTGGTCATGTCCTAGAGCTGGAAAGTCATCACTGCTAGGTTCTGATTCCCCATGCAGGAAACCTTTCTGTAATGTCTCCGTTGCTGGGCAAGACTCTGTTTTCACACACCAGTACTCCTGGCGGAAGGATGCAGAGCAGATATTTTTGGGAATGGACTGGGGGGATCTGGTGCTCAAGACAGAAGACAAATCCTGGGAGCTGGTGCCAGAGTCGTGCTCGGGAAGGAAGATGCGTTGCAGAAAGGATTGTTTCATAACCCGGAGCCCTACAGCTTATAATCCCGTTACCTTTCATTGCAAGTGACTGTGCCATCCGAAACTCAACTTGGCTCTGAACAGTCAGAGCAAACATCACACAGAAATAGTAATTTCCAAAATACAGGGTCTTTCCTGCAAGAGGAAGCAGGCTTCCCTAGGAGATAAAGTAGGCAGAGAGGGTACAGGCTTCAGAGAGAAAAGAGGGCACTCCTGCTGGGGTTATGTAACATCGAAGTGGTTCTTGGGTCATGGATGGTGTCTTGGGATACGTTCTGAAGACACCCTCCCTTTTGGACAGCACACGGCTCATTAGGAGAGGCTGTGAACAGCAGTTTCGAAGCTACTTACTCAAAACCCGCAGAGACCTACTTCTCATTATCGCCTGAGATGGTTCTTGTGGTCGTCTCCCCCTCGGGAGCACACGCTTCTTGTGCACACTAACCTGAGAGGGTCCACGTGTTCAACCATCTGTCCGCAAACCCACCACAAGGGCTCAACCATCTGTCTGCAAACCCACCACACCTAAGGTTGCCGTTCCAAGTCAAACTGCGTTGTTAATCACTGTGCAAGTCTTACTCAAACTGATCGTTTCCTTTTGCAGGACAACTCCTTCAGCGTCCTCTCTATCTTCAATATTGCCTTTTAGTGACTTAGATTTTATCGTAAGTATAAACGATGGGAAGACATAGCTTTTCGAGAGCTCGTCAAGAGTGCCTGGCTCCCGGGGTCCTTCCTTTCCTTGCAGATGTGCAGACAAATTTAGTCTCCAAACTGGATCAGAACGCTATTTTTTTTTTAAAGTTAGTTCTCATTGAAATTGGCTGAAACTGGTAAAGTGTCAAAGAGTCTGCCATGTTCTACTGAGGTGTCAAAGAGGGAACCAAGTCTCCCTGTTTTCAGGATAAAATTCCTATGGGTAGAAACCACAAGCGCTAGACCATGGGGCACAAAGGAGGTTGAGGTCCGGAACACGAGTGGAGCTGGGGGTCGGCACACGGGTTTAAGGTGGTACCCACAGGAGGCGAGCTAAGGAGAACGTCGGGGAACCTGACCTTGCCAGTTCTTCTGCCCTTGTCTTATCTGACTTCCTTGTGCATCTTTTCTCTTCCCTTTCATTTCATAACCTCTGCCGAGACCTTCTGTTTTCCCAGTGCAAGTATTAATCATCTCGGGTCTTTGCCCTTAGGTTGCTCATGGTCTAGCCAGGAATGTGAACATTTAGGAAGTAACTATGACATCATATAAGTGTTCCTTCTGGTTATTATCTTTCCCACTCTCCATAAATCTTGGTAAGCTCGTATGCACATCCTTGAAGTGCAGACTCCTCCGTGACTGTCTTGAAGAACCCAGCTCTCCCTCCATACCTGAAATTTTAAATGCATCTCTTAGACACTCCATCCCAGTTCAGCACCCACAGTGCCGAAGAAGGAGGAAGTGGACCGCACGTGTGCTTCATTGTACGAATTTCAATACAGGCTATAGGTCATCAACTGGGATGTAGAACATGTTCAGATGGGACTTGGATGGGCCTCTCTTTATCAGAGTGGGTTCCAAGTGGACCCAGAAAGTAATTCTGGTTAATTCTGGTTAGCGAGCATTTCTTGGAAGGATACTTTAGTCTAAATTTACCTATGTATGCACATATTTACGTATGTTTATATCTATGTATATTTATATAAACTCTATACTTATGGGTATGTAGTCACACACATACGTTCCCACACACTTAGAGTAGCGTACCCACTAACGTCCCCGCATCACGTTCTGTACTGTGCCCATTTCATAGATAAGAAGCTGGACGTGTTGATGGCTTACACTCTCCTCCGTGGTTGCTGATGGAGTTGAAGGCGGGGTTAATTGTAGGCGGCGTGAGTCTAGAGGGCTCGTGTCTGACCAAGCCCCAGATGGTCCCCTAGGTATTTAACACGTGCACAAATACGTGTTGCGATGTCTCTCCTTGTGTATTTGAGTCTAGTTCTTCTACGGGCTCATGCCTAGATTCTACTCTTTGGAAAGGGATAATCAGCATTACATATAACATGTTTTCTTGACTATCTACAACACAAAGACCATTGGACAAGGTACTATGGGGATCTACAAAGAATGGAGAAGGCATAATTTCTGAACCTAAGGGGCTTAATATCTCAGTGGTTTAGTTGGGAGACACACACACACACACACACGCACACACACACACACATGCACAGGTGCATATTCATATCACATTATCAGTTTGCGTTAGTAGACCTATATATGGAAGAACCTGTGTATAGGGGATATATAGTGTTTCAGTATAATACATTTTCCATGTCTATGTATGTAAACAATGTGTGTATAATATATATAGATGTAAAGTTTAGGAACAAACTTATGAAATAACTCCATAGAATTAGATATGAGAGGAAGGGAATAGATTATTTATACCGAACAAATAGTACCATAAATCAGTGTATTGGAAACAACAGCATGTTCGTCCTGACTCTTGACGAAAGAGACACGTGAATGTTGTTGGTGATGTTTTTACCGCGCTAATCTATGTCTGGTGTATTGCAAAATGCATTTCTGTTTCGAGAATAATAGTGTGTGGTTTCCGATAATCCTCAGGCTGAAGGCATCTTAAGAGGTGACTTGGTCTGAGCCCTCCCTGTGTAGATCAGGAAACGGAAGCCCTGTCGCCTATAGGATGGTCTAGAAATCTCCTGGCTAATTAGTGACCAGGGCAGTGGGGCTCTTAGCTGACCTGACTTTCCGTTTCAACAATGCCACCAGGACCCTGCTCTTTTTTTTTTTTTTTTTTTTTAAAGATTTTACTTATTTATTTGACAGACAGAGATCACAAGTAGGCAGAGGGGCAGGCAGAGAGAGAGAGAGGAGGAAGCAGGCTCCCCGCTGAGCAGAGAGCCCGATGCGGGGCTCGATCCCGGGACCCTGGGATCATGACCTGAGCTGAAGGCAGAGGCTTTAACCCACTGAGCCACCCAGGCGCCCTGACCCTGCTCTTTTTTATGGACTGCGTTAGCAGATGGCCTCTTCCCCCTTGGGCTTGTAACGTAACTTTGGAGACAACAGTCCCCATCTTTCCTTCAGTTTATAAATCTATTTCCATAGTGCATGGGAAAGTGAGGTTACTGAGCCAAACCCACAGAGACATGCAACTCTTTAACCCACTGAACCACTCAGGCACCCCGAGACATGCAACTCTGGATTAAAACTTCCGTTGTTAAAGAATCATACTCCTAAAATGTGCACTATATATAAACATAGAAGTATATAAATTATATATATTTATGTAGAAACAAAAATTGAGCACACATACCCATGGCCAGATCGCAAAATAGAATGTTATCAATTATCTTTGCACATCCGTGTGGGTGGAGCCCCACTGTCTCGTGTCTCAGACACAACAGCTATCCCAGAATTTGGCTTTAATGATGCCCTCGCAGTTTTAATATTTTAGCACAACTATAGCTCTAAGCAATGCCCTGTCTAGTTTTATGTAATACTATATAAATAAAACCACGCCATATGTATTCTTCTGTGACTTGCTTTTTGTTTTTGCGATTTCTCCATCTTGATACATACTCTCTGTATTTTATTCATTTTTCACTACTGTATAGTATTCTGTTTGGGGGAGCCAACATTTATTAGTCCATTCTTCTGTTAATAGGCATCTGGGTTATCCTACTTTTTTGTGTGTGTGCGCGCTCCTGTGACACAAATATTTAAGAAACTCTCTAGAGGCGCCTGGGGGGCTTAGCTGGTTGCGCCTGTGACTTGTGGTTTTGGCTCAGGTCATGATCTCAGGGTCGTGGGCTCGCGCTCTGCATTGGGCTCTGTACTCAGTGTGGGGTCTGCTGGAGAGTTTCTCCCTCTGCCCCTCGCCCAACTCATGCTTTCTGCCTCAAATAAATGAATAAATAATTTTTTTTAAAAGCAGCTCTTTAGGAGAGATGGAGAAGATATATACCAGGTAGTAAGTACATGAGACTGTATGTGTGTTTATGTTTACTGGCACCAAAGTCTTCTCTATGTTCGAGTTCCTCATGGCACACAAACTTGGTTTCCAGTGGAATGGCACTGATTGCCACGAGGGTGCTATGATGATCTACTTGGACCCCACATCTTTGCTCAACACTCGATACCATTTGTCTTCCGAATGTTTGCTAATCCTTCCTGATCTCTTCCTGTATCTCGCCAAGAATGAATGAGGTCAAGCCTCCTGTCCTGTGAGACCCTTGGCCCATCTGAGGGTTTACCATATGGACTCATGGAAAAGAGCCACCAAAGATGGTTTTTAATCTCACCTGCATAACTAAAAAAAAATTAATGATACTAGTTATTGAGATAGGGAACAAAATATGGAGACAATGTGAGTGAATAAAAAAATGAGACTTTCAGCACATGTAAGACATGTAAGCGATAATATTCAGGAGACACTATGGTCTGACTTTGAAGATAAATGACCGAGTTTGGTGACAGAAGTTCACACACACATTCTGGAGACGTTTGCAAGTTACTTCATTTAGACTTGGAAATCGTACTTGGTAATAGTTGAATCAGACACAGAAAATGAAGCATTTAATGTGTTGTTCACACATGCTGATCCCTGTGCTTTCTTTGAATGCACAGAACGTGAATGAGGAAGCAAAGCAGCCTGTTAGGGGTAGTTTCATGGAAATAGAAACTTGTCACAGGGCGGGATCATGTCTCCTTCCCTCACGGTGTTCCCATAACCTAGAATGGTGATATTTACAAAATACGTATTGACCTGCATCTAGGTTTTGGTCCTAGATGTGACCGTGGTAGGTCCTCTTGTCCACATAGTTCTTCTAGAAATATCCATATCTTACTTCTAATCCTATTTTCAGACTACATAGTATTGAGTGTCTCCCTATCCAGCCAGTTTTGACTGGACCCTCTGGAAGCCAGTGTTTCTTTGTCTTGGGTTTAGTCCGGGTTGCACGGATCCTCTCACTATAAACTCCAGGTCCTTCCAGTATGGCTCAGAGGTGCTCCTGACACATTCAGCTTCAGCAGAAGAACAGAAGTAGGGTGGGCAGGTGACGTCGCTGTTGTTCTGAGGCTATTGTGGGGCATAAACCCACCCCGAAGAACGTCTTGCCTTCTCAGCATCTTTATCTTCCCCTCCAATTACTTTGTTTACACCTAAGGTTCATGGTTCAACATGGCGGACTTGTATGCGATCTGATTTTCAGAACTGAAAGCAAGTGCAGAGCTCAATGGGCAATGAGCTGTAACATTTGACTAAAGAGTATTGATAGAGTGTAACCTTGCTCCCCTAGGAGAGAAGACCAGAATATAAATATATGCAAATAATATGCTAAGTGGCTGATGGCTAGCATTGAGTGACTCTTAGTAGGGACTTAGTAGGGACCACCCCTACTCTTAGTAGGGGTGTGTGTGTATGTACACGCATGTGCATATATGTGTGTGTATGTGTGTGTCTGTATGTTGTGTAAGCCCATTCACAAAGTGGACATTGTTCCTCTAGGTAACACACTCACTGGGCTACCTCATGAGCGAGCTCTCTGTTTGAGGACAAACGATGGACCACACCCCACTCAGATAGTGGAAAAAGTTGGTGTGTTCCCCAAAAGCAAAAGGGAGGGACCCCAGTGATACCTATAGGTTGCACACAGTTTCAGGACTGGCTGTCTTAGACTTTCGTAGTAAACAGCACAGGAGGTCTATTGTACAAGGTCATTAACTTGGGCAAGGACCAGGGTCTGCTGTTCTTGTCCCGATGCTTCATGATGTCAGATGAAAGTGACTTTTCAAAGTGCCTCTTGGCATCAGACCTCTCTGTGACTCTCAGGCTTTCCCTGTAGCTGTGAGAGCAGCACGAAGTAGGGCTGCTTCAAGCTCATTCATTCTTGTTCCCTTTTTGGGGGGACTGGAGGTTGTGTTTTTGAAGATACATCCCCAAAGCGCTCTGTCCTCTAATGTATTTGTCACAGCCTGGAAAGGAAACGCCTTGAGTGCCCAGAAGATGTGATTTTATTCCTTGTTGGTTCAGAATACCAAAATAACTTTAGTCTGGGCTGTTCTTAATGAAACACATCTTTTAACGTGAAACCAGTCTCCATTGGAGGGATGCACACTTTGGGGGAGAAATGCATGGCGACTTTTATTTTGAGTCATTTATATTCTGATATGCTTGCATGGTTTCTGCCTTGTCTTAATTACAATCTCAGGCAGAATGACTGCCCTGTAGAGAATCATCCTAAAATACCCAATCAAGTTATAAATCACGTCGAAATGCCAGTCTGAAATATTCCTCTCTGTGCAACCTTGGCAGAGACACCATGCTGGAAAGCCCTTCTTCACGTTACCATCGTATATCTTCAATGAAAATATGATTTTCACTTTTTTTCCATTAAATTCTTTTATTCAGCTAATAATTTATTCAGCTAATAATTAGAATTTTTAATAATATTAAAATTCTAATAATTCTAATGATTAGAATTTTTTCTAATTTTAGAAAAAATAATTAGAATTTTTCTAATAATCAGAATTCTAATAATTAGAATTTTTAAAAAATTCTTTATGACTTGTAATGCCAAGACTTTTAAAGTTGACAAATACTTGAATGTGTGACCCCCCCCCCCACACCCATGACACATGCACACATATCGTAATCTTTCGTTGTACGCACAGACCCTTAATCAGATGCATGGCCACCAGATTCCATATTGGATGACTCAGACCTCTGGTTTTCCCTCTGGGATGGTCATTTAGTGGTCTACAGTGTCAGCGGGGCCGAGATCCAGAAACCATGGATTTCAGATTGTAATGACTTGTGTGCAAATCAGGAAAATTTCAAAAAAGCAAGGAAATGAGTAAGCCAGCCCCAAATGTGTGCACATTATCTAGAAAGTGCTCACATCCCTCAGGTGCCTGCTCTTGGGTCCTGCTGGTCCATAATCTCTTTCTGGCCCTCAGCACTCTCTCGGTTCCCGGGGGGGGGGTAGATTTGGGCAGTAGAAAGACTTGATCCTTGGACTCAGCGTAAAGTCTAGGCATGACCCTGATTATGCACCTGTCATGTGTCTGTGGCTCATGGATACTCTCATCCATGTTGACTGGAGAAGAGTTGAGTGGGCCAGAATTTCCCAACAGAACTCACTTTCCAAGTCCTGACATAAACCCGCCAACCGAGTCCCACAATTACCAAGCTCTGCCTTCCAGGGACAGTGTGCCGCCTTGTGCGCACGATCTCACTTCACTCTCAGTTGCAAACAGATCAGGAAAGGGAGGCTCAAAGATTTTAAATTCTTTGTTCTGCACTTGCTCAGCCCCGTGACCCTGGGCTGACTTTGGAGCCTGTGCCTTTTGTCTCTATAGGCAGGACTCTTTCAAGGACGCCCCCGTTAGGGTTCCTACCATTTTGTGTTTATTGAGTGGGCGTTTTTCTCTGCCCTACACCTTTGCATAGTGCACACCTCAGGAAGAAACTATGATGATACACCATTAACGTGAATCGCAGGCAGCTCGGCTCACTTCCCTCAGCTCACAGATGTAGCATTTAGGGACCTGAGTCCATCAGAATCACAAATTCATGGCGTCTCCTTTTATCGCCCAGAAGGCTCCAGGAGGAACAGAGAATGCTGGTTCCAAAGCAGAAGGGCTTTCTGGAAAACAAAAGATTCCAAACATGTCATCACCTTCTTCTTGTTCTTGTCTGCCTCCTAATTATTCAGAAATTGGATCACAGTGTGGCAGAAATCCAAGTGTTGTGCACGGCAGAATTCAAAGATAGAAGGGAACACATACAACCAATGTTGGGTGAGATGCTCTTTTTCACTGTCAATGGTGAAACCCAGACTCAGAGTGCATTTTCATTCAGCTCTGATGAACTTGGCCCAGGATGTCAGGACTATGGAATTCCCCCCAGAGGTGGCAGAGCTCCATGACCCATCCAGCTCCATTAAAAAAAAAAAAAAAAAAAAGAAAGAAAGAAAGAAAAAAAAAAGAAAAAAAAGAGCTTATTGACATATTACTCAATAACGGCTCATCTATCCATCTAAATGCATAATTATACCCTAGTCTAGAAATACTCAGAATCACCCACAACATCTTTCCAAGCGTGGTTGTCTGTTTTTGGAGTTGAGGAACGCTCTCTTTCAAGCTACACTGGTTGCTACACATAATGTGATGTTTTGTATTGCTTACGGGTCATTTACCATACTCTCCCACTCAGGCACAACTTTCTTTACTGTCCTCAGAGGAATGACTTCTCTAGTGACAGTCCTAGGATCGATACCTAGACAAGTCTGGGAGATCACACTCAGTGGGGAGGGTAGCTCCAGTGTACCACCAGATTTTAAAATGGGCTGCTTGGGGCATCTGTGTGGTTCATTCGGTTGAGTGTCTGCCTTTAACTCAGGTCATGATCCCGGAGTCCTGGGATCGAGCCCCACATTGGGCTCTCTGCTCAACGGCCGACCTGCTTCTCCCTCTCCCTTTGCGCTCTTCCTCTCTCTCGAATAAATAAATAAAACCTTAAAAAATTTAAATGGGCTACAAAAGCAAGCAAACAAAAATAAACGAAATGGGCTGAGAGCTGAAAGGTTTACTGTAGATGGCTTAGGTGAAAATCAGGACGGCCGTTTGGACAACTTTACCTAGGAATGATGTTCTGGTGGGACATACTATGTCTTGTGTGATCTTCCGTCCTGCTCAGTTTTTATGAGGAGGGGGCACTTCAGGGTGACGATCTGTGTAGCCTAATGGTGTATGCCACAGAATAACCCCACAAGGATTAGAATCCAGAGCCTACACTCTCTTGCTCCCTTACATATCTGACGATTATCTACATGTCATAAAGCCAGTTTGGTCTGGTCCCACATGGCTCCTGCTCTCCTACTGCACAGGGTTGCTAGGCTCCATGCCTATATCCCCTTAGGGAGAAGTGGCAGCTTCCTTAGACATCTGAGAAACACTGTTTCGGGGGCACCCATCCCCTGACTGGCTAGTCTTTGCAAAGAGTGAAACTGGGAGCCATCACTACAGTCATCTGAACAACAAGTATAATTTCTGGGGATCTCTTTGTTAACTCAACGGAGACTTGTTGAATGTTTTCTAACCGTCATGCATCGTTCCAGGTAATGGGGTGTCCAGTGAGAATGAGGGCAAGTCCTGTTCTGCTACATTCTTCTCCGTGGAGACATGGGTGGGCAGATTCATCCTGAATGAGAATTTCATTGAACGATGTTGAGCGTTGCACGGAAGAGATGTGGGTAGCATGCCTTCCCTTGGCTTCATTATTCTCATCTGCTTTCTTTCCCCATTAGGAGGACTGCTCTGCCTTGGAGTTTTCCTAAGGAATCCTTGTCCTTGGGACGTGTTGGATGGTCCCCGCGTCCTTTGAGGCTCACACCTGCTGGAATTCCCTCCCAGGATTAAGAGAGTGCTGCTCTCTCCCGCAATGGGCTCTCGAGAAAACAGCTGGGTGCGTCCTTAACCTCGGGCTCTGTCTATGACCCACTGCTGGGGCTCCTCTCCTGGGTCTTCTGCTCCCCGGAAAGCCCTGTCTGTCTGCAGGCTTGCTTCCCGGCTTTGCTTGCTTGGAGTCGTGTCACACAGACCCCCGCGGATGTGGCAGTGAACAATGTCGAGACCCAAGGGACTGTTATGGGTGCCGCTGTTCTTCACGCCGGTCTGCGTCATGCTGAACTCCAATGTTCTCCTGTGGATAACCGCTCTCGTCATCCGCTTCACGCTCATCGACAGCCAAGCCCAGTACCCGGTCGTCAACACAAATTATGGCAAAATCCGGGGCCTAAGAACACCATTGCCCAATGAGATTCTGGGTCCAGTGGAACAGTACTTGGGGGTCCCCTATGCCTCGCCCCCCACTGGCGAGAGGCGGTTTCAGCCCCCGGAACCCCCTTCTTCATGGACTGGCGTTCGGAACGCCACCCAGTTCGCGGCTGTGTGCCCCCAGCACCTCGATGAGAGGTCCTTATTGCACGATATGCTGCCCATCTGGTTTACCGCGAATCTGGATACTTTAATGAGCTATGTGCAAGATCAGAACGAGGACTGCCTTTACTTAAACATCTACGTGCCCACGGAAGACGGTAAGTACATCCTTCAGACACTCGGAGGTCAGATCGGCCAGCAGGCTTTTAGAATGTCCTGTGTGGGATTCATCTTCTATAACCCGGTTGTTCTTTCTTCGTATTCTGAATGCCGCTGTTGCCCTAACTTATAAATTATGACACTTGTATTTATTGGGCATCTAGGAAACGGACAGTGCTGTAGTTAATGACTTAATGACTATCATGTGTTGCCTTTTCAGCGTGTTACAATGTTTCTTTCTAGTTGATCACCTGTGTCCGCATAAAGGGTTACATCGTCTATAAAGATAGATGAAATCTATAGAAAAATCTAGAGAAAACAATAGAATTAAGAACATTTTCATGCCCAAGTTAGCCAGCTGAAGGTTATGAAACAGGGTTTCTTTTCCTTTAATGACTTAAGATTTTAGCTTGCTTCCTTCCTTCTCTCGTTCCCCCCGCTCCTTTCTTCCTTCCTTCCCTCCCTCCCTCCTTCGTTTGAGTCTTCAAAGGAAAACCACTCATTGTCTTAACTACACAGGCAAGGCACATTTCATAAAATGGTTGGCTTTCGTTGTGTAGAATCTGTGTTATTAACGTCAGTGTGCACCTTGTTTCCTTCCAGGATGCACAGCGATCAGTGGCAAATGGGTGTCCTTAGATGATTCTGGCTATATTTGGAAATAATGTGCTTGCTTGAACAAAATGGCTCCTTTGTTTTCAATAACACAGCAGTGAAAATTTGTTAAAAAAAAAAAAAAAGGTCTGATTTATCAATTTCATGCAATGGTAGTAGCTAATTCGATGATCTTCTCCTCTGTGTAGGTTTCAAATTAAAAACATTTTTTAGAAAGGCGAACCAGACGAAAGTTGTACTATAATGTAAACACATTTCTCATTTACCATTCGCACGTGCTATTTTTAGGCAAGGAGAGAAAGAAGCCTGGAAAGTAAATCTTCCTGGAATTAAAAGCAGGGATTTACAGGAATCATGGACCTCATCTATTGTAGAAACCACAGTGTGTCCTTTGTCACTTCTAGGGGAGAAATTCCATTTTTCTTTTCCTCGAGTCCTTGGAGAATGATTTTCCATTAAGATTTGGCTGAAGGTCTGAAAGAAGGGATTGCATTACCCACGATCTCCCTGAGTTGTAATGGCGCCACCATATTGTATTTTCCTGCACATACATGGTCCAAGGTAGCTCGCGTAGGGTGTCTTGAAACACGAGGCCAGGGCTGAGTTACTGGGATCTCAGAAAATACGTAGAGAAAGAAATGGGAAGCTGGGGCTTTATGATGTGAGTAATCTCTGGGGGGTGGCCCTCGTCGTGATGCTAAGAGATCACCCCATTACCTTGTAGGTCTGCGTCTGAATGCAATGTTCAGGAGTTAGAGGGACCCACGCATGCCCTCTTGGCACACCGTGGGCTGGGGCACATTAGTGGCTGCCTCGTGCACAAGTGTGGACAAGGCTCAGTGCACCCAAACCCAGGGAGACGTGTCCCCGCAGAAGCCGTCTGGCTTGTGGTGTTTCTGGTCATCAACCCCGGTGTCTAGGAGCCGGCAACAGGACACACTCCCCTCCCGGTGCCCTGGGCACTCCGCAGCATGCTTTCCCACAGAGGCTGGGCGGAAGGAGACCACCCTTGGGGACAAAACTCAATAACCTCCCTGATTACAGAACCAGTGTGGGTGGGCAAGCCTGTGGCTCCAAACCATAAACAGTGTGGCCGTTTCCTTGCGGTTCTGTCTTAAATAGGAATTTGGGAACATAAACAGAGGGAAAGGGCGATCCCGTGGAAAAGCCGTGGAACGTTAAGAAAAACCCCCGGGGCCACTTGTTTACATTTTCGGGTTTTTCAGAGTGTCTTTGCCTGGTGTCTCGCACGATCATGACAAAAGAATCAGAAACCCAGGTAGAATCTGTTTTCCTATAAATACGCGTTTTGCTGGTGAGTGAAGGTACGTGCCTCATGTTTGTACAAACAACACATCACAGACAGTCGGTACGAGTTTTCTGGCTTCTTTTCATCTTTTTTTTTTTTTTTTTAAACATTTGCATCCATTTGAGGATCAATATGGAGCTTTAGATATTTAATTATTGGGAAAAATTATTGGTTATTCACTTACTGAATAAAACTCCCCATCCTTCATAACCCATTGAAATCACGGCGTCGTGCCGATTTCTCCAAAGACCTCCCTTTGTGGGCTCTCTTAATTCATATCAGTGCATTTACTTAACAGTGTAGACCGCCATGTTTCAGATTTGGAATTAAGAATTCCGCTCCGACACTTCAGGATTTTAGATCTTTCTTCGGCACAACTTGATCAGGCACAACGTGACGTCGCTGCCAAGAACGGTGCCGAGTATCTACTACGTGCCGGGCATGGTGTAGACGTTCACGAGGGCAGCAGACACAAGCATTCCTCATTCAGGGAGATAGATAGGCACTTGGAGGCAGCATACGCACTCCCCCAAGGGGTGTCCATCCTAATCCCTGGGACCGGTGACTCTGTGACCTTCCGTGGCAAAGGGGGAATGAATTTAGCCTGCCGCTGGAATTGTATTTGCTCATAAGTTGACTTGACCATCAAGGGAGCGGGTGTTGGATTACCTGGGTGGGCCCAGTGTTTAAGAGCAAAGACCTTGGATTGTGGAACAGGGAGACCCAGAACTTCAGAGCTAGCATGCCGACAATGTTATAAAGACACGACTAGCCTTCTGGACTTCAAGGATGGTGTGGGGCCAAGAGGCCAGGACTGTGGGCAGCTTCTAGAAGCCAGAGAAGACCAGGAAATGGATTCTCCCCGGGGGCCTCAGAAAGCTGCCCCATCACGCCTGCCATCTTGATTTCAGCCCCGTGCAACTCTGACCTACAAAACTGTAGGATAATACCCGTTGGCTGCTGTTGGATGCCCCCAACGTTTGTGGCAGTGTGTCACACACCTATTTGAAAGGTACAGTCAAGTCTCTACCCTAATCGAAGCCAATGTCATCGCTGAAAAACTGTTTTGTGGTGAGCCTTTGGAACCCGTACCCATTCTGACACTCTTCTTTGCTTCTCTTTCAAGGTCAAGACTTAATGACAGAAAAACCCTCTTCTCTTAATGCTGGGTCTTTAAAACAGCAGCTTTCCCGCACGGGTGCCCGGAAGACAATATGGGTCCCAGTCTGTGGGGTGACACTTTGCAGATTTGAGACCTTAAATCTATAGTGCATATACCCAACGTTTTTCCCCAGTGGGTTATCACAGTGTTGGGGCAAATCCTACTAAATACGGTAATTTTACATAGGGATGTGCTAAAGGGACACTTAAATTTACCCAGGCACCTAAAAGAAATTTCCAGAATGTCCGTGAATGACCTACAGCAAAGCGCCCATGTCGTCTGCTCACATCCATTAAATGTCACTCACAAAGGCAATCGTATCTCTAAATGGCTTCTTGTCCTGCATGCTATATGCTAGCAAAATATTTTGGGTTCCCCACTCTGCCTCTCTAGACCTCAAGATCTGATGTATTCTGGCCAGAGTGATGCTTCTTGTTTTTTGTTTTTTTGATTCTTCATGCTTTTTAACGTCAAGTTGGTTCCCTCCTCCCTGCTCCTTTAGAGTTTAGAGGAACAGCTCTAAAACCATGCCTGCTTGGGTTAAAAATGCCGTCTTGTCCCCTCACCAGCTGAGGGACTGCAGGCCGGTCACTTGGCTTGTAGGTCACCCCCCCCCCCCTTTTCCTTGTGTGTCTGAGATGTGCTGGGAGGGAGGTTAAGTCATTAATCCATATAAAGTGATTTACCCCCGTATCCTGCACACGTAACCTCTCTGTAGTCCGATGTTAGCAGAATGTAATCAGTCGTCAGAAAGGGAACCAGAATGTATCAGCGAAATTGCTTGTGCATATGGGGTCTCATATAAACATTAATCCCATGCATACTACATGTTTCTTGTCTATAACATAATTATTTACTGTAATCGTAGAGGATTCAGCTTAAGGAACGGGAACAAGGGACCATCATTTCTGACAGGATTGAGTGTGGTTTCAATAAGAGAGAATTTAGAGGGAATACAGTTTTTTTTTTTTTCTAAGAGCAGAGAATTATTCTGCTCTGTTTTATTCCTAAGCTTTGTCTTTTTCAGCCACAGTTGTGAAATGAATTTCAGCATCCTATGTGAGTTACAGAAATTAATCATTAAGAAAGCTTTAAAAATTCATTTCTTGGAAGAGTGTCTTAGAACATCCAAAGACAATAGTTTCTTTTTTTCTTTCTTTCTTTCTTTTTTTTTTTTTTTTTTTTTGGTTACGTGAGATAAAGGAGAAAGTAATTTCCTTTCTCGTCTCATCAAGTCTCAGATAGTCCAATTGTATGCAGACAGTGGCAGAATCCAGCTGACAAAGGGAAACTTAAGTGAGTTACCACAGCGAGACAGACGTTTGAACCAATCCACATCAGCAGGCAACCGACGGGAAGACAATTCGGTGATTGCCGTTTTCATGTGTCACCTGGATGTTTTGATGTTGCGTAGATGTCGCTTGTAAGGGAAGAGAATTACGGAAGACGATTAAACAAATACCTGCCCGACAGGGGTTCATTGAAAGGAATTTAGCATTTTGTGACGACGGTGTGACTGGAGTACATTTCTGATCACAGGCGTCTCTCCCCCAGCTCGAAAGTTTTCGCCCATTTGAATGTAGAATCATACCCTTATGGAGCGTTGAGCAATCATGCTATTTGGGTAGTGTGAATTATACATGTTTGGAAAACAGAGCCAAATCATTTCCTAAGAAGAAAACCATCCCTTATTTTCCATCAGATGAACTCTAACACCATCCCATTTGCAACTTAGATGTTTCTCCCCATTCGAACAAGTCTCAATTACATACAATGTGTCAAAAATCCGACTCGCCATAGGGTGCGTACCATAAATAATGTTGCAAAGAACGCATTTAAGATGGAAACTGGGCACGCGACTGGTCTGCTCGAATCTGTCCCTTTGTAACAATTGGCTCATTATTTTCTTGCACAGTCTTGCCTCTGGGACACTGAATAACTTTATTTGTTGCCGACTGATACCCCTAGTTCGGACACGGTCATTTATTTTCCATGTCGTCTTGTCTGAGACAGTCAACCTTCTCGATATTTAGTGACCTCTGTTATTAGTAATAATAACACTCCTGGTGTATCTCCTCTGAATGTTGTTTGGGGTTATAGCAATTTTGGAGGAAGCCGCTGCATCATTATAAATTGTGACGAACAATATTAATTATAGAAATGATGATGATATGGAAAAGGTCAATACGTTACCCATTTAATTTTGTGTGAATTTAATAGAAATCTCCTTATATGATCATTCACCAGAAGATTCTGTCTCTCGGGTACGCTGGCCGGAGTAGGTCTCTGCCTTCCTCCTGCGTGTGTTTTGGTTCTACACCACGTTGCTTTTGTAAAGGGTTTGTTCTATATTCGTTCTTTGTCTATAAGAACCGTTGTCCTTCGAGTGTCGATGTCGAAACTACAGTAAACTCGGACGGAAGGAGACACTTCATTAGCTTTGGATTCAAGGGCCATGGAGGGTGTGTGAGATGCCAAACAGTGACCCTTTGTTAAATGAGTCCGACCTACAGATCCCACATGGAACGTGCAGGAGACAATGCAGGGAAAGTCTGAGCGACCTCTTCCCCTACTAATACTTGTTAAGATAAAGGAAGACAAGGAGTCTCTATTTTATTTGTTCCATCAAATATTCTGTATTTCGGTTCAGAGAAATAGGTTTCTGCAAACTGGAAGTAGATTTTTTTTTTTTTAAATGGAAAAGGATGCCTATTAGATTTTGCATGTGTGCTTTGGATATTGCATATGGATATGCCGTGTGTGTGTGTGTGTGTGTGTGTGTAAGGTGTTGGAGGAAAGCCAACGAGAGATATCCACAGTTCAATTAAGATCAAATGTGTTATGAGTTTTGGAAAAGTCAACTTGAACACGGGAACTACCGGACTGTTCTGTCCTCGCTGAAATCCCGAGTCCTCTGATGTCCCGCTAAGCAGAACACCCTCTTGTCTGATGGGAATGTGGTCCTGAGCACAATATTCCAGTCTGTTCTGTGGGGGATGGGGGGGCATTCCCATCAGAAAGGGAAGGAACATGGGAAGTTTTGACTCTTCTCAAGATAGGGAGATTTTGTAGTGCGTTTCCTCAAGATAGGAAAATGTTCATTAACCCTCTTTCTTCCTAAAATTGATGCCTTCAGTTACATTCTGCTCCTATCCCATTTGGGACTTACTCATCTCTCTATCCACTCATACAGTTTTCCCGAAACATCCCATCCACATGCTTTGCATTCACTGACTTTCGTCCCACCTCAAGCCACGTCACCTACAGATCTCCTCATCTCCAGTGTCTGGTTCTTTGTCTTCTCTTTCGTCTTTCAATCCGTACTCTCCTGAGAGCCCTTTTAGCTGACTCACTTGAACATTATTGATTTGAAGAAAAAAAAAAAGTTAAAATCATTGATTTGAAAAATGACTCTTTGCACTTCCCGTATACAAGGCATCGAACCAGTCCAAGTGATGATACGAGGAAATGCAACCTCTTTGCTTGGAAAACGATTAAGCCCCAACAAAACTCAAGGTTCACAAAGGGATCCGTGAGTTCAAGTTTTTTTTTTTTTTTTTTTTTTTTTTTAAAGGACAGATAATCTGTACCTAGATGCTTTCCGTTGATGACCCATGATGGAAATTTTCCCACCAGTCCGGAAACGAATACACAAGGCAAACACACATACGTTGTGCGTGAGGAGATGGTTTCTGAGTCCCCCCAATGTAATCTCATTTTTTATTGCTTTTCTAGATGGGCCAACACATAAAAAGTGCAAAAATGGGAAGGAGGGAGAGATAAAAACCTAACAAAACCATAGAAAGGTACATTGATCTTATAGTCTAACATTGAACATTGAACACACACACCTGGGTGTTTGTTTTTTTTTTTTTTTAATTTTTAATTTTTTAAATTTCTTTTCAGTGTTCCAATATTCATTGTTTATGCACCACACCCAGTGCTCCATGCAATCCGTGCCCTCCCTAATACCCACCACCTGGTTCCCCCTACCTCCCACCCCCCGCCCCTCCAAAACCCTCAGATTGTTTTTCAGAGTCCACAGTCTCTCATGGTTCACCTCCCCCTCCAATTCCCCCAACTCCCTTCTCCTCTCCATCTCCCCATGTCCTCCGTGTTATTTCTTATGCTCCACAAATAAGTGAGACCATATGATAATTGACTCTCTCTGCTTGACTTATTTCACTCAGCACAATCTCTTCCAGTCCCGTCCATGTTGCTACAAAAGTTGGGTATTCGTCCTTTCTGATGGAGGCATCGTACTCCATAGTGTATATGGACCACGTCTTCCTTACCCATTCGTCCGTTGAAGGGCATCTTGGTTCTTTCCACAGTTTGGCGACCGTGGCCATGGCTGCTATGAACATTGGGGTACAGATGGCCCTTCTTTTCACTACATCTGTATCTTTGGGGTAAATACCCAGTACACACTGGGGTGTTTTTTGCACGGCTACATTTTTGACATTGCGGGATTCATAACCGGAATTCCATCCCAAGGAATTCTAATGCACGTTTTTCTTCTCAGCAGACTGTGCGGTGAGATTAAATCCAAAGAACGTAAGGTTCTGTTCTGATCAAATAGCAACGTACTTTCATCCCCTGAAATTTAAACCAAAAAAACCCAAAAATCGTTTATTAAAAGCTTTCTGTCTCCCTCCCAGGTTTTTATCTACTGAAATACTTTCATCACTGTGTTTTGTCGTGTATCCAGATAATATGCAACAAAGTTATATTAATTTTGTCTATTTAAAAATACTTTAGATTCAAAAGTAGCAGCAGAGCACAGAGAGAAAATGACATCTTCCCCCAAGAAAATTGAAATGTTTAAAATACATCAACATAGGCAGGATCTGAGCATGCAGCCTAAGCAGAGCTCGAACCCCGGAGCCCAGGACCATGAGCTGAGCCAAAATCAGACACCTAACCCACTGAACCACCTAGCTACCCCCATCCTTTTTTTTTTTTTTTTTCCCCTGAAAGAAAGGGATTTTTGGCATGTTGACTTTCACTGTCAGAGTTCATCTGTAGTCGGTGATGGAACTGAGCAGGACGTCTATCCCAGAAGGATAAAGACCTCCACGAGGGGGGATCTGAAGGGCTCATTCCATCCCCAGTCCTCTGCAACTTGGAACGGCCCTGTCCATGACTCTCTGAAGCCCTACACAGATGGCGCGTCCTTCTGCGTGTTTGTAGGGTTCTGATGCATTATTTTACAAGTCTACACCTCCAGCAGACTGCATAAATTTAAAACAAAAAGTATTCAGTCATTTATACCTGCTGCAAGTGTTGCCCGGCCTCTTCTGTGCTCTGGGCGTTGCCTCCTGGCCTTTACCTACACCAGGTGAGAGAGAGAGAGACAGACTGGGAAGAAGAGCCAAGCTGCCAGGGACCACCCCAGAACCCCCGATACGTTCCCAGTGCCTCCCTGCACCAAACCATCCTCAAAGTGGCATTGGTAGGCGCAACGCTGAAACTCAGAAAGCAAGACGATCACCAGCAAAACAAAGTCCCCACTGTCATCGGGCTGGTAACGAGAGATGGGCGGTACGTGCGTCACAAAGACGCAGATGCCCAGTAGACTGGGGGACATCGGCGAGACGATGGAATGAACGCCGTGTCTGTCGGCCGGGATGCACGGCACAAATGAATGAATGCAAGCTACGGGTTTGAACCTGACCCAGAAGGACGTTGGCGGTTCGAGGAGAGAGCTCACTTCATTGTTCCAGAGGGCTGCTGATGTCTACGCGGGAAAGCGCTACCAACAGAACTGCAGAAAATTGGAAGACGGCTTTTTCTCATTCTGTTGCTTGCCACATCTTTGAAGATAAGCCCTTTCTTGTGGCATCTTCTGCAAACCTCCTCTGCACAATTCACCTCTTCCTGCAAGTGGCTTTGAGACCCTCCCGTTCTCCTTCCTAGCTCACGGCGCCTGGGCTGCCCACGGATGGTTTGTTCATATATGGAGGTCTCGGTAACCGTGATCACGGCTGATGTCCACCACTAGCCACGCATTTCTTCTCTATCACAAAGTACGTCCTAAATATACCCAGAGTTGACGTTGGATTGTTTTTGTTTGTCTGGCAAATGTATGAAGCTCTTGGCTTCTCCCTCTTGTGCCTGAAAGTCCCACATTCTCCTAATTTTTTAAAGAGGTCGTTTTGTCGTTTACGGCAAGATTTAGGAAGTAGTAGAAAACGGGATCCCTCTGTTTCCCAGGACAGAATGCATACACCAGGGTGAAGCGACCGGCCGCTGTGGCCGAGATCGCCCCACGGGATGTCGACCCACATCATCCCTACCAACTGCAGCCCGGCCAACGTCTATTTGCTGACGTTTCCCTAAAACACCGAGCCCCAGAAGCGTTGCAAGGGAAGGCAGCTTAAAATCATCATAGAAAGGCCAAGAAGCTAATTGATTTATAGTTTTGAGGAAGCCGTGCCTTGCCTCCTTTTAAATATCATCGAGTAAGATTTGATTTAATGGTGCAGGAATTCTTTCCAAGAAATTAATTGAAGTTCACAGGTTAGAATCATTGAAATGAGAAGAATCATCATCTTTGAAGGCTTTCTCTAGACGTAGGGGGAAATGAGCTTTCTCCCGCATTTGCTCTACTGAAGGCTTTCTTGGTACTATTCCCGTGGTTGTCATCACGGTCATCAACAGCAACGTCATTGACATTAGATGATCTCTGATGAGACATTATGAGGTCCGGGCCCGAGGAAAATTTGGGGTCTATGAGATTCCCAATTGTTATTCTAAGACTTCAAAACATCACTTAGAATCTTTTAAAAACCCTTGCCGATCATAACATACCTATTAATCCTTCAGACTTTTCTCTTGTCAAAGGGTATTTGACTTGACCTGTGTTATGGTTTGAATTGTGTTCCCCCACCCCACCAAAAGGATACGTTGAAATCCTAATCCCTGGAACTTATGAATGTCAGTTTATTTGGGTTTAAGGTTTTTAATAGATGTAATCAAGGTACGATGAGGCCAGAGTATATTAGGAAGGACACGAAATCTATTATGACTGGTGTCCTTACAAGAAGAGACACAGGGAGGAAGACAGACAGAGACACATGGACAGAACATGATGTGAAGATGGAGGCAGAGATACGAGGGACGGATCTCCAAGATAGGGAGCACGCAGGGCCACTGGAAACCACCAGACACTAAGAACTGAGAGACAGACAGACATATCATGGTCCACCAGACTCTAGTCAAGCAATCAACCCTGCTGACTCTGTAATTTCAGACATCAAGAGGAATTTATTGTACCACAGTATTGCAGGATGGATGTGAAATTACAGAGTCGTCCTACAACACAGTGGGACAATAAGTTCCTGTAGTTTTAAGCCACCTGGATTTGGGTCTGAATCATTGCTATTAGTAACCTGGCATTTTTGGTTTATCATTGGCTTTCTGTGGTCTCTCCGTGATGCTGTTTCTATATGCCCCCCCCCCCCCCAAATAACTGGTAACCAGCATGCCTCTGTGATGTCACCCTTGAGCCCAGAGGATCACATTGGCCTGGGGATGATTCCACTGTCCAGTTTGGGGTCAAAGACCAACTCACACCAATTCCCAAATCTAGGGGGAAAATTACCCTTGGATCAGCATGGCTTGGGTGACATACATTTCCGAATGGGGAGAGGGATGGGTGAATCCAACAGGACCTACCTTAGGGCTGACGTAGGCAACGTAGGTTCCCAAAGGAAAACAGAATGGTAAGCAGGCAAAACCCATGGATGTCCACTACCCTCAGTCATATTTGAGATAGAAACTAGACAAGAAATGGTATGGCTTCAGGGGCAGAAAAGCACTACCCTAGATAATTCTTCCTTTTTAACCCAGGAGAAGAACGTGAGGAATTGGAAATGGGAAACCTTGTTTATGAGTTGTCGTTGCTGGTGTTGTTTAAGCATGGGGACCCTTTTGGGACGTAGAGTGATGATAAAGTGACAGGAACATCTCGCTCATCAAGAAATTTTTATTCAGACAACGCTGAGGCAGGACCATATTGGGAACTGCACTGGAAGGACATCTGGATCTGGAAGCTGGCCTCTGGTGGCAAAGCAGGGGTAGCGTGAGCTGTGACTCCAGGTGGAAAACATGCCCTGTTTAGGACAGGGTGTAACTTACTGTCTCTACTATTTCCCTGAAGCATTCCAGCTAATGGGTTGACTTTATGGAAGAGGTATCCAATGTGGACAGTTGATCTAGGGGAAATGAAATTGAATTTGAATAAGTCTCAGCCCAAACCTTTTAACAGGGGAAGGGCTTGGTGAGAGTTGCACTGTAGGGCACTGGGCAAATGGCTGACAAGCTTGCATCTAGCGAATTCTGCAAGAAGCACTGGGTATCCCACTTAGTGGCTACCTCTGCTCATTGGGCTTCTCTGAGAATATGAGGTGGGTGGGTTCTCAGGATGGTGGTAAAACTGGTCTTCCATTCTGTCAAGACAACTAGGTACCCTCAAGACCCTTACTTCATTGTATTTCTTTGGCTTGTTTGTTAAATGTATTCATTCGTTGCGTCCTTATTGAGCATGTTCAAAGTCTGGCCATTTTGCTGAATGTAATACCACCTTTTCCCTTGCAGGTCATACAGGGGAGGGAGGAAGGGTGGGGAGATAGACAATGAACCAGAATTTTGTATAATCTGTGCTGTGATGTGACCCTTTGGGGAGACAGGAGAACATCTCGGAGGAACATGTTTCTGACTCAGAGGTCAGAACAGGCCAAGGAGAACTTTGAGGGACAGCAGCTGGCCAAATTGGTGGGTTAGGGGAAACTTCAGATGGAGGGGACAACGTGGTCAAGGATGGAGCCCAGAAGCTGATGTTAATATTGATTCTTTTGGCCGTGCAAGGTTTAAGAGACTGAGCGAGCGAATTTGAAGTCTTGGCTCAGCCAGTCATCCAAAGTACAGTCACTGTTGTGGTCACTTAATTGCATGGTGTCATGATCCCATCATCCACTGAGCTACAGGGACTGCTGGTCAGATGTGATCTTATGAAAACTGAGAAACCCAACAAGGGCGAGGGTTCAGTGAAAAGAGGGCCTCATGTCCTGTCAGAGATGTAAAACAAGAGGGGACAATATGACTCAGGCGGAATCCATCTTGCTCCTGCCTGTTTTTGCAACAAAGGTTAATGGAACATATTACCCATTGATGTGCCTAATTCCTGTGGCCGCTTTCACAGTACAATGGCAGAGTCGAACAGCTACAAAAGAGGGCATATGGCCCACAAAGTGCAAAATACTTATCATCCTGCCCTTTATAGGGAAAGTTTGCTGACTCTTGATGTAAAGGGAAATCTTCATGAAGTCATGTGGGTATCTTCTAGTGAATGCACGGAATGGCCGAGTCCATTGTTGGATGCCATAGCATCGTGGTTCTCAAACTTACCAGGAACTTTTTCATATGCAGACTCCTAGAGCTCCACCCAAGCTAGTCCTGACTCTTGAGTTCTGGAGATGGGCCCCAAGAACTTGAATTTTAATGACTTATGGTCAAAGATTGTGTCATATGTTAGTCATTACAAGATACGTTTGTATATTAATTATAGGACGCTTTACACAATGGTTAGTGACAGGATTAATGATGTGAAAAATAGTCATAAATACGGGCTCAGAAAATTGGACCTGAAACATTGTTAAACCAGATATAGACAAATGCTCCTTTCTGCCATTAGAAAAAAATAGAAAAAAAGTATAACGAAATCCATTAAGGAAACATGGTCCTTATAGCATAGACCAAGGTAAATTTCTGGAGTGACCTCTAAGAGCAGCCAGTTGCAAAGTGTATCTGTAGGCCGTTAAGAGACACAGAACAAGGGATTGTTAGCTATAGAGCCTTAAAATCAAATTTTAAATAAAGCACTGACAGAACAATGGCCCAAGGATACAACCAACCCATAAATAAATACACATAGACAGTAATAGTAGTCATAGAAGTAAAAATAGTAGATGGAGATTTTGTTAATTGTGGTGAAAGAGATGATGGAGATGAAGGTGATGATGGTGGGATTATGAGGGAGGTGATAATGACCATGATGATGATGATGATGATGATGATGATGATTTTGATGAGAGTGCTAATGGTGCTAGCCATGAAGATGGTGATGATGATGATGGTGGTGATGATGGTGATGGTGTTGATGATGGTGTTGAAGATGGTGATGATGACAATGATGGTGGTGATGGTGATAGTCATGTGATCATGGCAGGGATACGGATGATGATGATGATGGTGGTGGTGATGATGGAGATGACGGACGCTCATAAGGATAGCTGTGAAGATGTCAAGGATGACTTTTGTGGTGGTGGTGAGGGTAAGGAAGATGGCGTCAGTTGGAATTGAGTATGAGTTTTTTACAGCAGCCACTTTGGACAAAAGCTTGTGCTTTTTCTATCAGTGAGTGTACCTCATAGCTCTCCAAAGTGCCAAGTCACAAATGGGAAACATAAAACCATGATTGGTTCATCCTTTACCTAAATTGCCCAATATATAAAAAGAAAAAGCAGAATTCAGCTCTAAGTCTTTGAGAGTTTCCCAGGTAATTTTCTTAAGAGTTATTAATGCAATTTTAATAAAAGCAAACACCATTTTACTGATAATATTAGCAGCACCATAATAAAATAATATTCAGTGCTGAAGAGAATGTGCGTGCATGGCTTCTTTAGGTAGGTGTTTTTGTCAAGTGCTGCATCGGTTTTTGAAGAAGCCATATAACATTATGGGTGAAAAAAGTTTTTGAAACGTCCATAAGTTTTGAACCATAACTCTATCTCAAGAAATCCATTTAATGAAATATGTTTATAAATGCTCCTAGAGATTAATGCCTAAAGATGCCTAAATGCTTTCTTATAATTTATGATCGGAAAATAAAAAAAAAGAAAGGATGAGCTGTGTGTTATGACATATCTCTGGTGTGAAGGACGGATCGGCCCTGCTTTCATTCATTTCTTGGCGCTCTGTGTTGATGTTCTGCCTTCCTCATTGGTAGCTGGATGGCCTGTGACATGTCATGAGCTAGTTCTCGATCTATCCTCACATTTTCACGTGACCCCCAAGACCCCTGCAGACACACGTAGTCCATGGCTCACTCAAAGATGCTGTGTTTAGGTTCTAGATCATCTTCTTAAATCATTTAAGGGAGCAGCTGTAGGCAGGTGTGGCCTTGGGAGCAAACCCAGGGCTGGTGCATTGAACACAGGATTGCACGGTATGTGGGGTCTTCACAGGAGAATATCTCAACCTGGTATATGAGCAGGACCTCACTCTACTCTTTCCGGAACAAAGTCTTAACAGTTGTCTCTTCAAGAATTCTTGATGTAACTTGCTAGCAGAGTAATGAACAGCAACAACAAAAAAATGAAATGTGTATCTACTTATATATTCTATGTTTAGGTCTCGTAGTTTTTAAGAAGTCAGTATTCCTCATGGATCCATATATATTTTCCCCCAAATTTTAGTGACCGCGCAGTGTTCACAGTATCTGTCATTCGGTCACCCCTGGGATGCATTCTTGCAGAACCAGCGAGGAACCAAATGGTAGTCGACTTCCAGCGGGACAGGGACGGGGAGAGAGGCCAACATTTCTCGACCGCTCGCCGAGGGGCCAGGCATTGTTGTAGGCGATCTGCGTGTATTACCTCATTGATCCTGTTTGGGAATTATCTTGTCGACAGCTGGAGTCCCATGAAGGAATATTTTTAAGAAACGAAATGACAGGCTCTCATTTGCATCTGGAGATTAATTACTCAGACTGCCAGTTATCCGTTAACTTGCCCAGCTCGCCCCGAGCCCGCATCGAGATGGTGTAATTTGATGTACTCTGCGGAGAGGTGATTTGCCCCTCTATTATCTTGGCCGGCTGCCCGAGTTTCTGACCACTGGAGACTTATTTGTTTAGGTTATGACATCTCATTTCTGAAACCCATCAGAGAAGCGAGCATGGATTAGATTATCGAATAAATTGACCAGGGGGTTCGTTTATCAAGGAATGGCTTTGCCAAGCTAGTTTATCAAGAAATGGGGCCTCTTTTAGGGTAAAGTAGCACTTACGGAAAGCAGGAGACCTTTATCTCAATGACTTTCTATTTCTTATTTAAGATTTCATCTATTTGAGAGCGGGAGAGACAGTGAGAGATCACGAGCCGAGGGGAGGGGTAGAGGAAGAAGCCGATTCCCCATTGAGCAGAGAGCCCGAAGCTCGGCTCGATCCCAGGACCTCTGGGATCATGTTCAGGGCTGAAGGTGGGCGCTTCACCAACTGAGCCACCCAGGTGTCCCGATAACTTTCCATTTTTGATTTTTGTACAAATAAGTCCATTGGTAAATATACTGAGTGTTTGGTTCTGCTTCCTAACTTAGGCTGTAAACAATTTTTATGAGTGTTGAGCGCTCTAGAAGACCAAAGGGGAGTATCTCCCCATAGGCACCCTTAAAAAAAAAAATAAGTCTTTCATCCTTTGTAGAAAAAGCAAACTGTTGAGTATTGCATGGAATAGAAAGCAGAATTTAGTGATGGCCATTAGGAAGGGATAGACAATCCCCTATGAGCTTTTCCCTCTACGCCATCATTATAGCTCTACGATGATGTAAAAAAAAGACATAGTTTGGCCCTTTTATATACAATTGGTACAAAAAGGTTCACACGCAGGAATACCGTAGAGAATGCACTACAAAAAGAGAAACTTCTCGTGCTCTTCATGAAATGAATCAGCGGTCATTAACATGGGATTGGTGATACATTTTATATGTCCTCGACGAGATCCAAGAACCAAAGAATAAGGCCTGATTGATGAAAATGGGCGGTAATTTTATGCTTTTAATATAATGGCCTCTGGCCACATCCGGACAAAAGGAAGACCGTTTGGTTTGTTACTTTAGAATTGTTTCTCCCATCGTCCTCGAGAATAGAAATGATTTACAGTTTTAATATATTTTTCATGTACAATGAACATGGTTGTCTCCACATTGACACAGCAGCCAGGAGAAAAGAGCTCTAATGATTTATTAGGGGCTCACGGAACGGAATTAATGTGCTCACCAGCAGAGTTCAATGGGAGAAAGTGAAAACACAAAAATCTTAAAAATGGAAAGAACATTTGGTGTTCAAAGCATACTTGCTTTGGGCAAGATCTTGGTCTTACAAGATACCCACCCCCCCCCCCTTTTTTAAATTTTACTTTAACAGCAACAACAAAATATGATATTCACATTGGGGATCTCTTTTGATTTCAGGTTTCACATGGAATTTCCATGTGGTAAAAAATACGTAATGTTGTTCTGTGAGGAACCGAGGGAAAAATCCAGTTAAGATCGACATTTTTAGAAAGAAATGGGGCCCGGAGATTATTTTAAAGATTCAGTATCTTCTTCCCCAATTGGCATAGAATTGAAAGCCGTGTTTTCTAGGACAAATAGATTTTTTAAAAAAAAACATTTCCGTATTCAAAAAACGGCCAGGCTTGCGTGTTTATACATGATTTTGCTTTGTGTGTGTGTTTTCTTCAAAAGACCCTCTCACTGGATTTTGGAAGATGAACACAGGTTTGCCCTGAGGGGCTCATCACAGACTCAACGTTTCACCACTGACCGTCTGTCCTGGTTGGAGACCGGGGAAGTAGGCAGACCTTCCTCGGAGTCACAGACATGAAACTCTCACGCCTGCTCCTCAGTGGTTGTCTTTTAAAAGAAAGAGAGCCATGTTGCAGAAAATGGGGGCAAACCAGAGATGTTGCTAGAAAGCACTCAGGTATCTGCGAATTTAATGTGTGGGAGGAAGGACTCTAATGAGGGGTAGCTCTTTGCCTACTTTCCAGTAAACGTGTGTAGGGCCACGTCAAACATCATTGAATAAGCTCAGGTAACCTTGCTTCCAAAATGCAGACCTCGAAGGTAGCTCCTGGGTGCATTGTGGATTATCCGTCCCTTGTCCTGGTTTTCATCCTTTCCCGTTTCTGTAGCTGGCATGTTTCCCTTTTAAATCCATCCAGAGTAGTAACGGGTGTCTTAGCCCCCCCCCCCCCCCCCCACCGCCCCGTGAGTCCGCCAAGCTGCTAACAACCGAGACCCTAGTTCTCTGTTAGAATACACATGAACTTGGCATAAACGTTGGACGAGGGGTTTCCTTTCCTCTTTGGAAAGGGTCCCTTCTGTTTTCTCTGTAGCTGTTGTACTCTACAGAATCATCCCCTCCAACATCTCCTAAAACCACAATTATTAAAAATCCCATTAGCTGTGAGAAATGCCCACTCATGCAAGGCTAGAGTGTTTGCAAATGGTCATAATGTTTTTCGGGAGACAACATGACAATACGTAGCAAAATGCCGTGACATACATCGCACTCGAAGGCATTTTATCCTCAAGAAGCAATTGGACAGGTGCCGAAGGATGAATGTGTAGGGATTTTCACTGTCTAGTGCTTACGATAACCAATGATAATAATAATAATAAAATAATAATAAAAGAGGGAAAGGCTACAACAATTTTTAACGGTGTACAAATTGTTCTATAATTAGAGGTACAACACAAACATGGCTTACTGGCCATTAAAATGGCATTATAGCGTAATATTTCGCGATATGGGGAAATAGTCATTGTGTGGGATTATTATGTTTATTAAAAACGTCTTAATCATATTATCTTCTGTGGTCTTGCAACCTCTTTCTTTCAAGTTCCCTTGTGTAATTACCCTGGAGCGTCTCAATTTTATTTCATATAATGACAGGAGCAGAAGATAATGACAGGTTGACATGTTGTGTGCTGAGACTATTTACAGGGGTGTGAACAGAAATGTTGGGGGAGGCAGGAGGAATCTGCCCGGCAGCTTTGTATGCTTTGGGCAGCACGAGCCACGAGGACCCCATGTCCTGCTCCTGTTTTACCCCTACATGTAAGACTGTGAGCGTACTCTGGTTGAAGCAGTCGACCAGTGTTTGTGTGCACGTTGCAAATCTCTCCTCCGTATCCTACCCATGATCCTCTTTTCTGATTTTCTTGAAATAAAAATCAATAGTTTCGACTTAGCAAAGATCCCTCAACTTTTTTTTTTTTCTTTCTTCTTTCTCCCTTATGCCTTTTTCGAAGTGGGACCCATTTCAGAATGCCGGACCTCAGCCCCAGCATCACAATGATGTCCTCCTACATATTTCTCTAGGAATGTTAGAGTTCATGGGTACATTGTTCATCGATACAGAGTTAATTTTCTTATATATGGTGTGAGATAGGGATCCACTGTTATGTTTCTCCAAACAGAGAACTGATGTTTTCAGCATGTAATATAACCTTTGTCTCCTTTTCCAGTGATTGGGTGTCAGGCAGCATCCTAATAGGGACAGATGTCGCACAAAGGTATTTATTAATAAGTGGGACAGGATATAAGGCAAACCAGCACAGGACAGTTCGCTAAGCCTGGAATAGCCATATTTTGGAGCTTTTATGAAAATTAACTGATGCCCATTTGGGTTGTACTGGTCGTACAACCTGCTAGGGCCTGCTAGGGAGGTGACTGGAGGTTGTAGGTACAGGGTCTTGTCTCTGTTTGCCTCCAGATGGTCTGCCAAGACCTCCCTTGGTTTCCCTGTGGGAGACCACAGGCATGAGTGATTCCCTATGGGTTTGGGGCAGAGAGCACTGTGGTCTGAGCATGAGAGAGTCCATCTCAAAGGGGTCTGCCCCCGAGTACAACTTCCTATCATCAACCATAAACATACACGTAGGGCAATTCTGTGTTTTATATCGGGTCTGGTTCCCTCACCAGTCGGTTCCTGCAGGAGGCCAACAATGACTCCCATAAAACGAAACGGCCCTATGCATTTTCTTTGTGTTTATAGGTCTCTCCTCTTTTACGGACAATTTAGAATCAACACACCAAATTCTGCCAAATTCTGCCATCTTTGTCGGGAGTTGTATTGAACGGAGCGACGACTTTAGGAAGAAGAGATTTCCTTCCATGTTCATGTTGTCTTATCCATAAGCTGGCACGGTTTACCACTCAAGATCTAATTTTAGCTTTGTTGAGCTAATGTGTTCATTTCTTCCTCCTCCTCCATGTCCTCCTCCTCCTTTCTGCAAATTGTATCTTATTTTATATGTCCTTTCCTGCTCCTGCTATAAAAGGATGTCTTGATTATATATTCAGAAATCTTTGGGGGATTATCTGTTATTTCTAGTAGCTTGTCTATCCAACTGCATGGATTCTGTAAAAGCGATCATACTCTCTACAAATAACGACCATTTTCTCTCTCCCCCTTTGCAATATTTATACCCTTCATTGTCTTTATTCTTGTTGTCATCGTATTGATTGTGGACATCGATTGCTGGGTTGAACTGTGTTGGGGCAAATGGACACCCCTGTTCATGATTTTATAGGAAACGAGTGCAACACTCTTTAATAAATATGATAATGACTAGACGTTTTGGGGAAATGACCATTATCAGGTAAAAAAAAAAATTAACCTTCTATTTCCAGTTTCTACTATGTTAAAACATTTAAAACCATAAATAAGCATTGAATATGTCACAATTATTTCTAACATCTTTATGACGGGTTACAAGATTTTTCTTTCTTTTTTTTTTTTAATTTACTTGGTTTAATAATACAGTAGGTTTTTTTTCTGTTAGGGCAATTTCGAAACAGCCCCTTGTTGATCATAAGGAGAATGTTTAAAAATCAGGCAGTACACTATTATATTTCATTTGTTAATATTCACATGGGATATCTACATCTTTATTCATAAGTGAATTTCATTTAAAATTTTGATTTAAATTTAAGTTTGATTTGGCTTCGAAATTGGATCTTCTGATCTTGGATAGTCCTTATGGTTAAACTAATCTTACAAAAATATTTTGGCTGCCTCTTCATTTTATATTTTCTGAGCAAAACTTTAGTAAGAGCTGAATTACTAGAAATTGCTTGAAAATAATCTTGACTCTTGAGTTTTTATGTGGCAGAATTTTTTATTACTGTTTCATATTCATAGCCTTCATTTAGATCGATCTCTGTTCTAGATTCTTTACTTTTTCTCAGATATTCATTTAAATTTATTTTTTAACATCAGTACGTATATCGTTAAAATATCTCCGTTTTCATACGTTTATTTTGTTTGGAATTACTTAAAGCGATTCCCTCACTTCTCAAGATTATTAATTTTCATTATTTCTTGGTTTTGCTTGATTCGTGTTGCCAGAAGTTTGCTTATACTAATAAGCTTCCAGTAAACTAACTTTCCTTTTGATAATTAGCTTGACACTTATTTCATTCCCTATTTCACTGATTTCTACTCTATATGATGTATTATTTTCTGATTGAGTTGGATTTATTCTGTTCCTATTATTGTAGCTTTTTGACTTGCCTCCATGGCTCATTTATTTGCAATCTTTCTTATTATCTTGTAAATGCGGTTGAAGTTTTAATTATCCCCGTAAACACTGCTTTAGACCTGTCAGACAAATTTTCACATGTGACACCTAAATTATCACTAGGTTTCACGTGGTTTGTATTTTTCCTCTAGCTTCAAGGTATACACACACAAATATTTAGTGTTCTAACACTTTCATAAGCTGTTTCTATCAACTTTGATTTGATGTGGTTGGGTTCAAAGACTATATGGCTGTCTGGTACCCCTCCTTTAAAGTCCCGTTTATGAATGGTACTGTTTCGAATCGTTCCGCATCTGCTCAAGATAACACTTAAGAGGATAACTCAGACCTTCTGTGACTCCTCTTTCTCTTTGATCTCCTACATCTGCCCATGTCAAGAAGGTGTTATGGTAATCTCTCCCAACATTTTTTCCCTTAACATTCCTTTATTTTGAGCCTGTTGTATATATGAAAACAAACGTATGAGAGATTATTGACTTTTTACATGCTTTGAGGTTGAACTAGGTGCATTCCTAAACGTTGTTGGTGGTATGTTCTCAACTCCTTTTCCTCTTCCAGTCTTCTTCTTTTTTCTTTTTCTTTTTTTCTTTTCTTTTCTTTCTTTCTTTCTTTTTTTCCCTTAATTCTCTTCCAGTCTTTAACGGCCAATTGTGACATGCACGATATTTTTCTCTGATCTTAAATTTGCATCCTGGCTATTTTTCAGTCATATTTACCTTCTATTTTGCATTTTCGTTTTCTTCATTTTCAAGTTGAGGACACCTCTTCTGTTAAATGCATCTATTTAAATATGTCCATTTTAAGTTTATCCATATGCAATAAAGCTATTTGTGATCTCATTTGATCAGTGTATCACGCTTCTAATTTTCCAGCTGCCGTTATTATAGAGCTAATAGCTTTTCGCATTCTGTTTTGGGTTTTCTGTTTACCACCTTGTTTGATTTTTACTTTTTATTTTTTTCCCGACTTCTGTTATATCATTTTTAAGTTTCTGTTGCTAATGTCATTGTTACTCTAGTCTTCCTTCTGTGCTCTGTTTTTCCTTCTTACATGTAGGATTCATAAAGTGTTCCTTTACTTGTTTGAGAGTGATACCCTACAGTTATAGTTCCATGTAAGACCCATATCTAAGCTCATTGCCTATCGACCTTTTGAATATCCAGTGTTCTCTTCAGAACAAAATCTGGAGTAAGCCCATGCCTGCCTCCCAGCTACCACCATGCCACATTCTACGAGAACTTTGGCTCGGGATTATGTCTGGATTTCTTTTTATTTACTTTGTAAAAGTTTTTTCTTTAAATTCCAATTAGTTCACATACAGTGTAATATTACCTTTAGGGTTAGGGTTAGTTTGTATCCTGAAAAGAAATCTTAAATGGAAAGCCCTAAGTATTATTGTAGGTTATATCATGATATTGTGATGTTGGGGAGGAAAAAGTTTTCCTTGACCCTCTGGGGTCCTTGGCTGGGTTAAATTTTATATATAATTCTCAAGTTTCTTTTTAAAAATTTTTTTAAAAGATTTTATTTATTTATTTGACAGAGTGAGAGAGATCACAAGTAGGCAGAGAGGCAGGCAGTGGTGGTGGGGGGAGCAGAAGCCCGATGGGCTCCATCCCAGGACCCTGAGATAATGACCCAAGCTGAAGGCAGAGGCTTAACCCACTGAGCCACCCAGGCACCCCATCATTTAAGAGATAACTTTTACTGGGTATAAAAGTCTAGGTTTCTTTCTCCCCCTTCACCTTGTTGAAACTAATTTGCCATTTGTACCCTGTGTTGTTATTTTTTTTCTATCCCATGTTGCTGTGAAAAAGCCTCTATTAGCCAGATAGTCCTTCCTTTCAACGTTGTCTGCTTTTCCCCCACTGGTAGATTTTAAAATATTCCATATTTAATATGGAATTTAATATTCTTAAAAATCTTAAATATTCTTAAAAATACCCAACTTTTGTAGCAACATGGACAGGACTGGAAGAGATTATGTTGAGTGAAATAAGTCAAGCAGAGAAAGTCAAGTATCATATGGTTTCACTTATTGGTGGAGCATGACAAATAATATAGAGGACAAGGGTAGATGGAGAGGAGAAGGGAGTTGAGGGCAATTGGAAGGGGAGGTGAACCATGAGAGACTATGGACTCTGAAAAACAACCTGAGGGTTTTGAAGGGGCGGGGTGGGAGGGTGGGGGAACCAGGTGGTGGGTATTAGGGAGGGCACAGATTGCATGGAGCACTGGGTGTGGTGAAAAAACAATGAATACTGTTACGCTGAAAATAAATAAAAAATTTTAAAAAAAATGTATTTAATATTCTTAAATATTCTTAATTTTAAGAATATTAATATTCTTAATAAGAATTAATTAATAATAATAAGTATTAATAATAAGTATTAATATTAATACTCTTAAATATTCTTAATACTCTTAAATATTCTTAATATTCTTAAAAATCATGACAGTTGGTCCAGAGGTTATTTTTTTTATTTGTTTTTAGAAATAGGCTTTATTTGTGAGCATTGTCTGTCTTAAGCCTTGGGTTTTCTTTTCTTGGATTTTCTCCTTGGAAATTCTCAGCCATTATTTCAAGCCATTAATTTTTGTTATCCTGTCTTTATAGGACTGTTCCATTAGATGAAGGCTGACATTTATATGTATGTCTTACTTATTTTGGCGTTTAGGGGATTTCCTCCCCATTTAGGGGATTTGCTCTCTTAGATCCCTTTTGGGAAAATGCCCCCCTTTAGGTGCACACGTACATTCCTTGGCTGTGTTCTTCCATTTGAATGCTTCTCTGAGCTCTTATGTTCAACCATTTTATTTTTCCTCCCTCCGTATCTCTCTCAACTCCCCCTCCATGAGTGTTTCCACTTCCTGTGGACTCCCAGTATGATTTAATACACTTCTACCCATTCCCTTCTGCTTGTTTGTGTGGGTCATGCATCCTTCTAATAAACAGATTATCCTGTTTGCTTCTAGTGCATCTGCCTTCAGGTGACTCCTAATTATTTCTTATGAGTTTGGTAGCGTTTCCATGGGGCCAGCGGATAGCCTAGTAGATGATTCCTGTTTGAGGGCGGAGCAAAACCCTTCTCTCAGTCTAATACCTCTGGGAAGTTTCAGAAAGAATGGGGTCCTTTCACAGGTGCCTCAGGAATTCCAATTCGATTTCCCGAACCAGGAACAGTATTTTCTTTCCTCCCTTCCCATCCCTCCCGTCCGGAGGCAGGCTCTTATCTGAGATTCTGCAAAGTTCAGTTGTAAATACTCAGCCTACAGCATGTGGGGTGTGGGGAGGGAATGTGGATGTGTTTTGCTCACCTGGCTTTTTCACTGCCATAAAACCCCCACTCCAGTGGGGAACAGGAAACCTACAGGCCTCTGTTTCTCCGGGGTCCGCACCCTGAGCTTCCTGATTCAGCATCACGATGGTAGGAAAAGCCAGTGGTCCACCCATGCAATGAGGCGGGAGAAGAAGCTCTTTTTCACCCTTGAGAGGCTCCTGGGTTGTCAAGATGCTAAGACCTCCTTCACCTCTCAAAGGAGCGCAGCTCTGCTGTTTACCTCTCCCGGCGCCTCTCCAGTTTTGTAGTGATTTTAGAAGAGGTAAACATTTTGTTCAAAGAAACAGACAAAGAAATTTAGGTGGCTTGTTCAGAAAATGGAGTGCAAAATTCTGTGACTGAAATGCTTTTGGAGGATCCTGATTTCTGTAAATAAAAAGAAGCCGTTTCCAGATGTCATTAAAAAAAAAAAAAAGCAAGATAGCAAGAAAGAGGAATTACTTCTGGCTCCAAGAATATTCTCTCACAACATCTTGCTACATCTCCATCTGTTGTTGCCAAGTTGTGGGCCAACAAACCTACAACCGTCTGGGGTTCTTCAGTTGCCAAGGGTTTTCAGTGCATTAGAACTCGATGTGTCTGTCATTTCTATGGTTGGCTTGGCGTTGTTTCCTATGTATCCTTCATGTAATGACATCAGGACGATCTCCAAGACCCGAATTGAACTTGGGAAGCACTTTGTATTAACACGAAGTAATGCACTGGGTTGTGGTTGTGTGGACGTCAGAACAACAAAAAAATATTGGAACATTCTGGAATATTTGATGTTCCAAGCCAGGCTTTGATAGACAGTAAGATTTCTCCCACCTGAAACCCTTGGGAGAATAGCCTTTTTATTTTATAGGATTTCTGTAGAGGCCTTAGCCCTTAAGAAGGGTTTTCTGTCTCACCGAAAGATTTTTCATGGAGCTCTTTGTAAATGGTTAAAAAACACACCCCAGTACCAAACGATATGGGATTTTGAACTGTTGACCAACTCTGGTTACTGCAAACATCATTGACTCTGGGAGATGTCTTCAAGACTGGCTGTGTTCTCTACACTTTCTTGGGCTTGAGTGACATTGAGATAACTTTGGATTTTTCATGCTCATTTTTGCTTTGCATAGTTTTTGTTTCTTCCCCTTCAATGGCCAATGCTCCTAAAAGTGCTTACCCCTGTTTCTTCTTTGTCATGTGGTCTCGGTTACAAGATCTGAGTAAGAAGCTCATTAGAGTCCCACTTGAAACACAACCACCACCACCACCACCACCACCACCACAACAACAACAAAACCTGTACAGTCCTCTCTGCTGGGACAACGTGGTTAGGGAGCCAATGTTTGAATATGGTCACTTGGCATCTCATGATCTGGCATTGGACAGGTTACTTACCTTTCCCAAGTCTCAGTTGTATCTGATGGGTAAAGAGGGGTTAAAAAGAGGACCTACCTCACAGGGGTCATTACACAGATTCATGAGATAATGGGATGTAAATTCTAAGCATTGGACCCCACCCACGGGAGGTCCTTAATTAATGTGACCAGTAACTAATATTATTATCCATAATGACACTTAAGCTGATTTGACTGAACTACCAGGGAACTCATCCACTGCTAAACTAGTCTTTCATTCAGTGACTTCTTTGTTTCCTTTTTTTTTTTTTTTAAGTAGTTCAAAATAAGTGCCAGATATGATCTAGATGTGGGCATGAGGTGATGACTCAGTGTTTGCATTCAAGATGCCCATCATTCTGGGGACTGGCCTTTAATCTGTACTGCTCAGACATGCTTGTTTTTAGTCTACATCTTGACTCTTGCCTCTGTTCTGGGTGGCGAAGATTAATGTAGCTACTTTCCAAATCAGTCATAAGATGTGATGCATATTTTTCCCCTGGGGGGTAATTAATTGCTCTAATCTCCATGTGAGGTTATTTTTAGAGTGTTAATATCATCATAATAGATATGATGGCATTGCCACTGGTAACATAAATATGATGGCACCCTAATAGTACAGCAGAGAAGTCATATCTTCATGATTTAGCAGATCCTGAGAAGTACTGTACAAAAATTAAAATTTCTGGCTATATTTAATATAATTATATAATATTTATATTATATATTTTCTGGACATTTTTGCAAGAAATATACATTTACAACATTGCTACAAATATGTAACACTGAGTAACACTGGGCCGATGGTTGACTATGGATGAGGAGTGGTTCTCCCTTTTAGATATGACATTCACTTTGCTACCTAGCTACACTCCCCACCACTCCCTAAGGTGACTCCAACACTCAGGTTGAACATGTATTTCCTGCTTATTTTGCTCCTGTAGTCTTACCTGACTCTTACATTTTTTTTCTGGAAGCTCTGAATTTATGCTTTTGATCATGTGGCTGTTTCAGCATTTTTAAAAAATCAATAATTCAACATCAGGTATTGACTCAAAAATTGTCTGCGAGATCATCTCACAGAGAACTTAGGAAACAATTCTTTTTTTTCTTTTTTTTTTTTTAAAGATTTTATTTTTTTATTTGACAGATCACAAGTAGGCAGAGAGGCAGGCAGAGAGAGAGGAGGAAGCAGGCTCCCTGCTGAGCAGACAGCCCGATGCGGGGCTCGATCCCAGGACCCCGGGATCATGACCTGAGCCGAAGGCAGAGGCTTTAACCCACTGAGCCACCCAGGTGCCCCAGGAAACAATTCTTTTACATTTGCATCAACACGTGTGTAATTATCCAAGTAGACATCAAATATGATAAACATTCCTCCTAAAATCTCATATCTACGAGCAGCTTTATTTTTAAGCAGAGGTATGAAGTCATTCATTCACACATGTCTGAGTACCTACTATGAACCAGGTACTTCTCCAGGCAGTAAAATAATAGACCCCGGTAGATAACCATCCCTTTCCTTATGGAATTTAAGTGAGTAAAGAAGTTAATATGTACAGCTTTTAATAGTGATACATGCTGTGGAGGAAATTAAACAGATTAAAGTAGATAAGGAATTACAGGAATACGCTGGCACATTTGTTAAGTGGAGAGGACAGTAGAGGCTGGGTCTCCAGGGAAGAGTTTTCTAGAAGTAGGCAACAGCTTGTGTGAAGACCTTGATGTGGTATAGTACTCAGTGTGTTCAAGGAATGTCAAGGTGAGCAGTGTGGCTGGACTTCAGAAAGAGGCAGAGTGGAGATGAGGTTGGAGAGGAGCTTGGGCGTTGGACCCTACAAGATTTGTGGGCCGTGGGAGGGACTTGAGCTTTTCAGCGATGGGGTTGGAATGCCACAACTGAGTTTTGAGCGGAAGAGCGACAAACTGAGACTCACCTTTTTAGTGGATCACTCTGAGTTCTGGGTGGGAAATGAGCTGTGAGTAAGGAAGTATGGGAGATCACTTGGATCACCTCTGTAATGATGTGGTCAAGAGATGACAGTGGGGAAGTGGTAGGTGAGAAGTGTTCTGATTTGGGGATTATTTCAAGGGTCGAACTGACTGATCCGTGATGGTTTGGATGGGCAATGAGAGAGAGAGCATCAGGTCAAGGCTGAGTGTGGTTCCTTTGGCCAGTGGAGCGGGAAGAATTGAGTTGCCTAAGGATGGGGAGCTTGTACAAGGAGCCGTTTGGGGATAAGGAACTGGATTTTCTGCAAGTTCGGGACAACCGAGGATAGCTGAGTATGGAAGTGTGGGTGTGAAGGGAGAGGTCTGGCCTGGAGATACCCATTAAGGAGACATCAGAAAGTAGATGGCATTTGTAGTTAGGGGACTGAATCACCGTCACGCGGAGAAGCAAGTGGGGTAGAAGAGGAAGAGGAAGAAGTCTAGGAGGAGGAAGAGAAGAAAGGGAGGAGGATGGAGAAGACAAAGAGGGAGAAGCACAGAGGTAAAGCTGCATTACCCCAAAACCAGCATTTCAATTATTTGCAACAATGGTTCATTTTCTCTCTCTCTTGCGATGCAGGCAAGTGATGAGTTGGTATTACTCCTGCTCTTAATCCATGAATCCTCATTCCAGAATCCAAGTTGGGGGCTCCCCTGAGACCTGAGGAGGTTGGGCTTGTAGAAGATGGGAAATGTGTAACAGTCCTTCAAGCTTCTGCCCAGGTGGGATGAACGCCACACCCGGTCACATTTCATTGGTCCGACCATGTCCTCCTCTGGGGACGTGCTCCAAGGACCATGGCCATGGGTGCGGATCAAGAGGGAGAACCGCAGATCAGGTCCTGGTGGGCGTGTGTACGATGTTTCGAGAAGAGAAAGACCGAGTCTCCTAAATGGTCCTGGTGACTATAGTGACCAGAGGATCATGAATAACTAACTGACCACTGAGTGTTAAACGTGAAGGTCAAGGTCATCTGGCAGGAGCTCCTTCACTGAACGGTCAGGGCAGAAGCGTTTCCATGAAAATGTCCTCAGAAAATGACAAAGAAAAGTCAGAAGCATTTTAATGGGAAACCAAAACCAAAAGATATCTGTTATCTAGCCTCCAGGAATAAATGCCTCTGTCCTTTAGAACCTGTAATCATACTTAAAGATTCACACACAGAGTTTCCTGTTTCCTACGAACTGGACAATTTTTTTGGCTCTTTAGAAAGGCTCCGTGAAGGGTTGTTGACTGAGAGCGATGTGTAAATCCAAAGTCTGCTCTTTTAGGTTGTTCATTACCTTCTTTATTTCTTTCGTAAAAATGACCTCCCTGAACCTGCTGGCTTTCGTCCTTTTCATGCCCTGCTCCTTGTACAAAGAGAAAAATGCATCATACAGCTGTGGGGAGGGTGGGCCCACCCTTTTGGAAGACCCCCTTCTGCGTCCCAACAGCTCATAGGAAGCCACTGGGCATGCAAAACAGGTGATGTGTTTTGAGGATGCCCATTGCAAGGGTGAGTCTTGCCTGGGCTGCTGTGATTACGTAGAATTTTTTTTGTTTTGCTACCAACCCGACCTCTCCTCCTAATCATCAAGATGTCTTGGAATAGTTGATGCTGAATTATTCAACGGGTGATCTCTGCTCCTTGCTCGCAAAAGAACACACCTCTTTGATAACACAGGCATCATCCCTAATATAGATATATATATTTTCTTTCCAGAAACCACTTAGAGATCAAGAGGCACTTTAGAAAATGGGTTGATTTTGACAAATGAATTATAGGCAGCAACAGTCAGAGCCATGATGACTGGTGTTTATTTCCATTAGGGGATTGTTTTTCTGGATTTAATAAAGAAAATACCGTGCGTAGTGGCAGGTTATCAGCCGGATTCCATGGTTTGTAGCAAGACAGCAATGCTGTCCGAGAAGCAGAAATTCAGGAAGTTGGCAAGAACGTTTGTTAAACTTCCTCGGGGGGTAAAATAATTTCACGAATAAGTTTGTGTGCCTCACCGTCCCCAAGGACAACCATGGGCCATATCTTCATTTTAATAATGGTAGGGATGCTCCAGTCAGATGTTTAGCTTACCTGCCTCTGATTAGTATAACAACAAAGGGGAAAGTAAGTAATTAATGAGACAATCAGACTTTGATCAAGTCATAAAACATTGGAAGTGAGTGTGTTTATGTATGTGTGTTTACCTCTTTGATACACAGAGACTTTTACAGAGACGAGTTCTTGTTAAGAGCTTTCCGTTAAAGTAGAGCTTTACCTACACTTTGACACTGACTGCATACGTCCGGGAAAATACGAGGGTGTGGTGGAAAGGGGAACCGTGCCTCGTAATGGAAATGTCCCCCGTGGGACTGTCTCGAAACCGTTATGGCTTTTGTCTCAGTATAAGCAAACGCCGAGCGTTGGAATTTGTCTGGGCACGTCCTGTAAGTAAAATGTATTCCATCAATAATAAAAGTGACTAATATCCCACTCAGACGATTCCTTCCTACATGCTCCTTGACAGAGAAACATTTAAAGTCTCTGAGGCTTTAAATGTATGAGCGTCTAACATTAGAAGGAACCCAGGGGATGTGAAAATATGGAAAACTTTAAGATTCATTGGTTCAACAGAAGCAGCCCAAATTCTGTAGAAATCTACAACAGCTCACATATGGATGGATTCTTTAAGCCCATCGGCTAAATCAAACCATACATTTTTGGGGAAAGAAGCATATCCCAGCCTGAACTAGCCCTTAGGACGCAGTCTGAGTCAGGATGTTGCAAAGGACCTTGACCATGAACGCTACATGGTCTAAAGCGGGGCCATTTTTATAGTTTCGGGATCGGGATTTATTGCAGAGTTGGACATTATTATAGCTTTTTCTCCTTCTTAATAGAGTTTTTCTTCCCCCCTAGTAAGTTTAAAAACTTGAATTACCAATTAATTAATTACTTGAATTACCAATTAATTTTTTTTATAAATATGTTTTTCACGGGGCCCCTGGCTGTCTCATTCAGTACAGCATAGAACGCTTGATCTGCAGGGTTGTGAGTTCAAGCCCCATGTTGGGTATAGAGATTACTTAAAAATAAAATCTATGGGGCTCCTGGGTGGCTCAGTGGGTTAAAGCTTCTGCCTTTGGCTCAGGTCATGATCCCGGGGGCCTGGGATCGAGCCCCGCATTGGGCTCTCTGCTCAGTGGGGAGCCTGCTTCTCCCCCACCCCTGCCCCCACCTGCCTCTCTGCCTACTTGTGATCTCTGTCTAAGAAATAAAATCTTAAAAAAAAAACCTTTCACAGCATATACAAAGTAAATAAATTTTCACTACTTTCCGCTTTTGGATTTTTCTATTTTCTAAGTTATTAGAGCTTAAAATTCTTTGTTTTAGTTTTTGAAGATTTTATTTATTTATTTATTTGAGAGAGAGACAGAGAGCACGTGAGCTGGGGGAGAGGCAGAGGGAGACGTAGACTCCTTGGTGAGCAGGGGATTACCTGATGCAGAACGCGATCCCAGGACCCTGGGATTGTGACCTGAGCTGAAGGCAGACGCTTAACCGATTGACACATCCAGGCACCCTATTTCAGTTTAAAACTTAAAAATGATATATATAAATGTTAATTGTATTTCATTTAAATTCATATATAATTTGTGAGTTTATATTCATATATGAATTTCTATTCATATAAAAATAAATATAATTATTTATAATAATAGATTACATATAATATAACTATATTATATATAATATGTGAATAAATTCATATATGTAATATATGAATCCCTCTTATGATAAAATGATATGTAAGATTAATGCTTCTGAGAAACTATTATCTATGATAGGATTTTAAGTACATTTTAAAATTTTATTTATTTATTTTTAAAAATTTATTTATTTGACAGAGAGAGTGAGAAAGGGAACACAAACGGGGGAGTGGGAGAGGGAGAAGCAGGCTTCCCGCTGAGCAGGGAGTCTGATGCGGGGCTCGATCCCAGGACCCTGGGATCAGGACCCGAGCTGAAGGCAGACGCTTAACAACCGAACCACACAGGCGCCCCTTGTTTTAGGTTTTTAAAAACATTTTAAAATTTTGTTTTTGATTTATGAAAATTTTGGAAGATAGTATAATTTCCATATTCCTTAACCACCAAAGTCCCCTATTGCTAATATCCTACATTACTATGACACATTTGATACAGTGAATCAATATTTATATATCGCTGTTGACTAAAGAGCACACATTATCAGATTTTCTGTTTCTGTTGTGTTGTTCTGTTCTAGGATCCCACATTTCATTTGGTCTCTCTGAGTCTCCTCTCGACTGTGACAATTTCTTATTCTTCCCTTGTTTTTTGTGACCGTGGCCTGCTGCTCCTTTAGTCTGAGTATGTGTGATGGTTTTCTCCTAATTGGATTGGGATTTTGGCTTCGGGGGAAGAAGTCCCCAGAGACCAAGTTGCCCTTCTCCTTACACCATCCCAGGGGATCCTGCTGTTACCAGCGTGACTTATCACTGATGACTCTGACCTTGATTATGGAGGGGAAGTCATGTTCATCACGTTCTCTCTTGCAGAGTGGCGTTGTCCCCTTTCTAACCTGCGTTCTTTGGAAGGAAGTCACTACCACGAAACCCACACTTACAGGATGGAGATTCACCCTCTCCCTCTTGGAGGGCAGACTCTATAAGTAAATAATTTCAAGTTACTCCTCATGAGACATTTCTTTCTCCCTCCACTTCTTTATTTATCACTTACTTTTATCAGTATAAATTGGATATTTATTTTGTATATTGGGTTTCGATCCAATATAACGTTATTTTCCTACAACACATTTTAGGAAATAACTTGGAACTGAAAATTTTTTATTTTTGAGCATTAACCTTGCTGTTATTTTATCTAGGAGAGAGGCCAGAAAAACAAGGCTATACTTCACAATTTAGGACATAAATATTTTCTTTTATTTTTTTTTAAAGATTTTATTTATTTATTTGACAGACAGAGATGACAAGTAGGCAGAGAGGCAGGCAGGGGGCAGGGAAGCAGACTCCCTGAGCCGAAGGCAGAAGCCTTAACCCACTGAGCCACCCAGGTGCCCCTGGACATAAGTATTTTCTAATTAATCTTGGTTTCCAAGAAACTGGGTTATGTATTCATTTACTTAAGATTTAAAAAATTAATAAATTTAATTTAATTAATAATGAATTTATTTAAGACCTCAGGTTAACGTCACTTATCCTAAACGTCACTTAACCAAAGCTTAAAGTCACTATCCTAAAAACTAAGGGCTATCTTGAACGTTTTTTGAACAAATATTTACAGTATTCTTTCCTTTAACAGCTTTGGATCGATCTCTCAACATCCCAGGGTATGACATTTTAGGTATGATGATTGTAAGAACTGATGGCCCACAGTAGGTCGGGGGTGTTCTGGATACAAATGCATCAACAAAAATTTTCACATATTTTTTCTTTCCTTAAATAAAACAGAATAAAAAAAAATCAATGATACCTTATAAATCTTAAAATAGTAACAGTGGGGAATACCCCTGGATAGACACTGTGATCTTTTTAGGGCTTCACCCCTCTTGCGGGTTTCGTGATGTGCTCTGCTTTGCCCCGTTGGGTCTGTATTTTCCCATCCCACAGCTCCTGGGTGTGGTTTTCATGGTGCACCTGTCCCTTCTGATTCACACCTTGGTTCGTGCCTCTGCACAAACTAAGGAGTAGATGACAATTTATTCTTTGTCATCGTCTTTGATTTCCTCTAATGGAAATCCTTTGTTCAAGATTACATCCAGTAGGAGACACTCAAAGACTGGAGAACCAAGGCCCCCAAAGACATTCAGAAGCTCTTTCCCATGGGGGTATATTACCAGGACCTCCAAGGGCCCATGCATTTCTATCTTTCCTTCCAGAATTTTTGCCCAGTGTGCTGTTCCCAGGGAGATTGGTACCTCTGCTTTGATCTTTGTCAAGCAAAGGCTTTGAAGATGATGGTCTCCACAGCTCCTTTCTTGCTTGAGCATTCTACCATTGAACATATTCCCAGAAGGAAGGATGCCTCTGACTAGAACAGTATAATAGGGAGAACCAACCTGCTGCTGGTATCTGCCTGTAGGGTTTCAGCCTACTGAGGGGGCTGCACGGATGGCCAGGAATTTGATAGCTGAGCACTCTAGGAAAGGGAGGGTCATCGGCTTCCTTCCTTGCAAAGTTTCTGTGTTTATGAGTGGAGGTTACAATACCAAAGGGACCAGAGCATCCCAGGGAGAACCCCAGGGAACGCCTTGCAGGGCCTGGGATCAAGAAACCTGCCACGCATACTACATCCTTCCACCTCCCTCTCCCCCGACTTTGCTCTGCACCTTGCAGCAAAGCTTCCGAGAGTGCCTTGTATCCCCAGAACACATCTGTTTGCTAAGAGAGATATTACTCTAAATCCCAAAGGCTTTTAGTGCCTTCCTGGGGGGCTGCGCTTTTACCTTTCCCTGTGGCTTGTCAGAAGAGCGAAACCGTATGCACACCCAGAGTCCTGCATCCGAGGGAGTGAAACCCTGTGGTTTTTCTTTTCTGCATCGGGAAAGTGCTTTTTTCCTGCGTGGCTGGGCAGCTCCAGGACACATTTACCCACCAGGGGATGCTGAAATTTCGACCCACGTAGTTGCCTTATTTCTGAAACCCTCCCTCTGGGGCATCACCGCTCTAGTTAGGCGGGCTGGTGCCGACGGATTTGGGAAAAGTTTGCCGTCACAACATAAAGCAATACTTCCAAAAGAAAAGATTTGAATCTACTGAATCTACTTTCAAGATTCAGCTCAGTTGCATGCATATTTTCATTTTGTGTGTGCGTGTGTGTGTGTTTCTTTGTTCTCTGTGTGTTTGTCCCCTGGACTGTCCTGGACCCAGAATGCACGGGATCGATACGTGTCTCGTGTTTGCTGCTGTTGAAAGTCTGTGTTGATACCCGATGGGCCGAAAAGTCAGAGATCAGGACATTGACAAAACGAACGAACCCCTGACTTGATTCATACATTGTTTGATTCATTAGGATTAATCAGCCAAGGCAGTGGAATGTTTTACTACATGAGGGTTAGGGGCACGGATCTTGCACGTAGTCAAAAATCCATGTATAACTTTTTTTTGGTAAAAATTTTATTTAGGAGAGAGAGAAAGCACACATGCAACGAGGGGGAGAAGCAGACCCCTCACTGAGCAGGGAGCCCAACGCAGGGCTTGATTCCAGGACCCTGAGATCATGACTTGAGCCAAAGGCAGACGTTTAACCGACTGGAGTCACCCAGGTGCCCCTAAATTGTCATTTAACTCCCCCAGGCACCCCTTAAACCCATGTATAACTTAAAACTTAACTAACAACCTTCTGTCGGCCAGAAGTCTTACCAATACCATAAACAGTAGAGTAACATTTTGTGTTACACGTAATAATATGGTAACATATTACGGTAATATATGGTAATAATATGTTACCATATTATTACAGTAAACCAAGCTAGAGAAAAAAAAATTAAGAAAATCACAAAGAAGAGAAGATACATTTATAGTACTGTTGTACTGTGTTTTTTTGGGGGAAAAAAATGCATCTCTAAGTGGACCCACACGGTTCAAACCCATGTGGTTCAAGGGTCCGCTGTATAAAACGTGCTTATTATGATCGTGATGGTTGGGTCATGTCATGGTTAGTCCCCATTTTTTTTTTCTTCTTTTTAGAGAGAGAGTGTGCATGTACATGGGTGAGCAGGTTGGGGGAAGACGTAGGGGCAGGGGGGGACAGAGTCTCAAGGATGGGGTCCTGATTTCACAACCCTCAGATCATGACCTGAGCCCGAATCAAGAGTTGACCGCTTAACTGATGGGCCCACCCAGGGGTCCCCTTCCCCATTTTTAATGCAGTTCTTACTGGCATCTAATGGGCCCTGCCCTTTCATAACCCCACATTTAATGTGATTCAGGTCTTTGCTCCACACTTAGAGTGTGTGGCTGGTTGTTACTGGATATCGAAAAATTAATAGCGTCGAGAGTGTGATACGTAAGAGATCTTGCTAGACGGGAATAGAGACAATTACATTTGTATGAGTTTAGAATGAGGTTAGTCACTCGCTGCTTCAAACAACTAAGTCTGGGAGCCGGTAGCAGTAACATCACACTTGATGTTGGAGACAGACGGGAGGACCTCCCAGAGGAAGTATAATTTTGCCCGAATCCGGAAACACGAGAAGGGAGAGAAATTGGCCAGGCAAGGAAAACCCACACACAAAATTCTGCAGTCAGTTCCCTTGATGGTATGGAAAATTGATTTCTCTAGCCAAGCATTAGTTTCTTCCGTTCTTACTTTGCACACATGCATTAATAAGCATTTTAGGAAAGACAAAAACAAAACAATCCAGGATTGTGCAGGTTTAATACAAAGTTGTACTGGGAAGTACATCTCAGTGGGAAGGCTCTAGGGGTTTGCTCGGAAGTACAAGTCAACACGAGAGTCACAAAGCGGTCGCATGCGAAATCCGTCTGTTTTGATGCTTTGTTTTGCTAGCAACGTGAGCTCACAATGTTGACTCACAAAGTTTCTGCTTGTCCCAGATTCTCTTAAGAGCAGAGAATTTCGAGTTTTGTTCAGGATTGTTGTTCTATTATACATGGCTTTATGCATTATTATTATATCATATATAATGTGTACGATGGTTTTATGCGTGCAGATAACATGCCAAGAGTAGGGATGTAGGACGTGGGCGTGAAGCTTGGAAGGCGTGAGAAGCCATGCAACGCTCTGTTGATGGGGCAGCTCTCATGGGGCCACTGGGGCTGCCTGAAAACCTTTCAGGTGTGTGTCCCAGGACCACCTTCTCACGCTAAAAACAGAGTAAGCCCTTACTTGTCCACTTTGATTCCGTCTTAGCTCACAGCAGGCAAGCTCCCCACACTCCTGGCGAATGCTAAGTAGGTTTCAGCAAGCGGTTTCCCGTGACATGCCAGAGAGCATTCAGCCCTCAAGAGCACCAAAACCACCACTTTCCTGACCATGGTTCAGCTTGGGTCCAAGTGGGTCCATGTCGTCAAGATTCTTTGTGTTGAAGTTGAAGCTCATGGTTTACTGGTGTGTGCATCAGCGAGACTCTCTGTAGGTTGGTAAGGGAAGGACAAAAGAAGTAAATCCATGCTTCAAAATTCAGGTTATCGGCACCATGGGGCTACTCAAGAGTTCTTGAGGTTTTTTTATCCAGGTAGAATGCAGGCTGTTTCCTGGAGAGGCATTGGCGATTTTTGGTTCTATCATCCCCATCTCCCGCTCGGGGAAGCCATTCGTTAGCGCTGCATCGTCTCGAGTTTCAGCAAAATCCTTGCTAGAAATGAGAGAACCGTTCTTGGAAGGATTGCTTTTGAATATGACCAGAACTCATCGTCCGGCAAGCCTAGCCTTAGAGAAACTCCACCCTTTTCAAATTGTTCTAATTCCAGACTTCCCTTAAAGACAAACGCAATGGTTTTCCTGAAGGGGACGTGTTTCAAGTATCTTCTGAAACGCCGGCCAAATTCTGCGTGACAGAAGACGTGTGCGTTCTGGTCTTGCTTCTGGTCACCACCTTCCGAGGGAGCGCCGAGTCACAGACGTCATGACCTTGAGGGCTTTTAGGGCCAGCGAACAAGGCTGTTTGGAGATTGTGGGTGATGACGCAGGAGGAGGTGGTCTTGATGGGATGGGTCTCCCGATTCCACATCTAGTCCTCTGGGTGCTGGTAAAACTTCATAACACACCATAATGGTGTTACTAATAGAACAGCAAGAACATCCGCTATCATTCTGGAGCACCCGTGAGGTTCTGCATGCTTAAAACTCGGTGAAATCGGGGTCACTCATCTGGACCATTTCCATGGATCACCACTGTGTTTCGAGTCCTTGACGAAGTATGTCTTTTCTGCTGGACAGATGAAGTCCATTCAGGGACTCAGCTGCAGGAAGTGACGAAACTGGGTTGTCTGTGCACCTGACCCGTGTGGCTGCCCACATCTGTGTGTATTCAACGGCATGACCGGACACGGCTAAAATTGTCTGATGAGGCCTTCACATCCGTCATAATGGATCCCATCCATTATGGGCATGGATTTCCAGCTTCCAAGCATTAACCAACGTGGATGACCATAACCTCAAAGTCTTTTTGTCTAAATGGGATGTTCTTGGGTCCTGGTTCTTGGTGTTGTCTTCAGACTGATTAATAAACATCAGGAGGGGCGTCTGCATGGGTCAGTTGGTTAAGCGTCCAACTTTGGCTCAGGTCATCATCTCATGGTCCTGGTATCAAGTTCCATGTCGGGCTCCCCACTCAGCGGGTTGTCTGCTTCTCCCTTTCCCTCTGCCTGCTGATCTCACTGCCCATGTTCTGTCTCTCAAATAAATAAAGTCTAGAAAAAAACCCACAAAAACCATTTGGAAAAGTATAAACATCAGGAGAAGTGTAGGTCCAGAGTCCCACTATCCACAAAATATCCCAGCCCAACAAACAAAGAGTCAAAACCAGTTCAAATCACAGAAGTCGTTTTCTAACTCATTGGGCACAAAACCTGACCTGACAGATGGCCACGGATGGTCTTTATTTTTCAGTCTGGGGTAGACCTTGAGACACTTGGCTGTGGAAGTATGAATGAATTGGATTATGTATGAGATGATGCTCCAGGTTCCTCTGGGGGTGTCAAATAATATTTATAAAAACCGACAGACTCAATTCCCTCCCTTCCCCACAAAACATTCATCTTCAAGGGCTGGAAATCACCAGCCATTGAATAAGGGTCATGGTGGTCAGTGGTCAAGTTGGACATTAGGTTGTGAAGACGAGCAACCCATGCTGGAATTCATACAGTCATTGTAGTAAGAAGTTGTGTTTCCTTATTTCCAAGAGACACCAAGCAGCTTAACCACCTCCCTCACCTTTGTAGGCTTGAGTCTGGATGGTGTTTATGGAACATTATACAAGCGAAACATTAAAAAAGAAAACAAAACCTCCCATCAAAATAATGACATTTCTTTGTGGAACAAGGAGGTGATGGAGAAGTCTTGGTTTCACGTGTTCCATTTGCAAGTTAAACTCCCCGCGTAATTATTAGGATAGATTTCCAAGGCATGGTTCTTGGAGTCTGTGTCAGTCAACGCAAGGTGATAATTTCCAAGTTAACACTCATTAGGAAAATAATAATTCATTTGCTATAACAGGTTCGATGACACTTTCTAAGCAGTGACAAGTAATGAACCCCCTTTATTTGCTCACATAAAACCCATTAGTCTATTTTAAACAAGCTCATCTAAAGTCTTACCGTGAGATGTCTTTGAATGTACTGTTTTTTTGCTCATTGTTTGCCTTCAGTAAAACATGTTCCGCATTCTAAATTATATTTATATATGAATTATAAATTATATTGTATATATAAATATGTTATATAAATAATATAAATCTAAATTATATTGTATATGTGAGTAAAATTCATATAAAAAGTGGATATACATTTTCAGGTAGTTGTAAAATAATGTTGATGCCACGGTCTGAGCTCCTTGGATTTTGTTCATGAAAATTCCTGCTCTGATCTATGCATGATGATTCTGGTTAGGCTGCAGAGATGTCCCAGAGCCGTGATTCCATCCATACTCCTGTTGGATGCACCCCAGCTAGGTTTCTTTGCCCCAGCGTGGGTCAGGGTGTGAGGTTCCCTTGTCCTGCCCTCCGTCTTCAGCTGAGAGGGATAGAGAGACAAAGACCTTTGGGATAGAAGCAAGAGAGAGATGATGACCAAGGAAATAGGCAACAGATGACCACACAGAGATACAACCCCGTCCCCCCACCAGATGAACACACAAACCCATGCATAGTTAGATCCTATCCACCCGCAATGGGAGATCCTAATACACTGCCTCCACCTATGATACTGTCTTAAGCCCTCTCTGGGGAAGATTATACAGAAAGCTAAGAGCTTTCTTCCTTCTCACCTAAAAACACAAGGCTTCGTTTCTGCATGTCTAGAAATGTGGACGTACTTGCAATTCTGGGAGCTTTTCAGGCTCCTTATTGTTGAATAGAAAACACGTGTGCAATTATAGAAGAATTTGGGGAGGGGGGCATTTTGGATAAACACGAGCGTTTTTGGAGTCATCTCTGCAGTATCTCAAAACTCTAAATAGATTTTAAAGGCAGTGGGACTGTGTGTATATATGTATGGACACACACCTGTCCAGCACAGAAATACGTATGCACAGATGCCCGGACACCGGAGGCAGAGACATCATGCACAGGCAGTCGTTTCCCACCCAGACACACACCTGACACACGCAGATTGTTGGGTGGTCATCCGCACAGAATTCTAGAAGGGGGGGTGACATACCACCGTGACGGCTGGGTTGGAAACACCCCAACGGTTCCCACACTTTAGAGATACTACGGGCAAGTGTGTCGTGCTGATCTAAGTTTTTATGTTTTCACATACAATTAGACAACATCGTGATATGAAATCCTGAAGTGTGCAGGGCTGACGTTTCAAAATTTCGTTGCACGGGTGCTGAGCCGTAGTGAGGCACCTGTTAGCAGGTGTCGTGCGGAAACACCGTGCGGCAAGGAAGCTACGCGTCCTGATGATAGACTGTCGTAATGATGGTGCTGACTTTAGGCATCAACACTGTATTGTCCAGGAGAGCTCAGGATGTAAGAAAACTGGGCAGATGTTGTACGTGGTGACATTTGCTTACTGCATTTGGTAGCCTAGAATCCCAGTGAATCATCTTTATGTGCACCTGACTGTTCCCATCCTTTCTTGGAAGCATGGAGTCTTGGCTGTCCATGACCATCAGCTGGATGTTCTCCTAACCTGGAGCGAAAGAACACTTGGGACTGGCACTGTAGGGCTGGGGGAAGGGACAGCAGGAAAATCATCCAATGTGGCCGTCTAACTTCATTTTCTTTCCCTTCTGTTGGTCAAATATGGGATATGCACCGCCAAAGGAGGCACATCTTAAAATTCAGCTCAATGACTGTCTCCTCTCTGTTAGACAACGATACTGGCTGATTTGTTGTCGATCACTGTACTGATCAAATTGATGGGATATCTTGGCTCTGTCTCCCTAATCGATAGCTTCTCTGCAGGAGGACTGGGTGGCTCAGTCAGTGAGCCTCTGACTCTTGGTGTCGGCTCAGGTTGTCATCTCAAGGTCATGGGATCAACCCCCGATTCAGTCTTCATGCTCAGTCACCTGCAAACACACATGTACAAGGGTTTCTGCTTATTTATATCACCGGTATCTCCTCTTGATTGATTGATCTATCATCGATCTAATTTCTGGTGGATACTGCATTTTATAATAAGATGACATTTCAGACAGACCTCCTGGGGGGGCCTCCTGCCAAGGTGCACAAAGCTTAGAATTTGAAAATACTGTCTCTGTTCACTCTGATTTTCTCTTCTTCACTCCGATGTCGTATATCTTTGGAGCACAATTTGCCTGTGTCTTGGGGTTCCTGAAAATCCCCTCTTTCCTGAAATCCAATCAATGCCTAATCCGTGTCGAGGATAAAGATGGCGTGCACGGTGACAGCGTCCTGTGAGGATCAGTAGGAAAGAATTGATTGTGCTGGAGAGATACGTCTTTATTGTATGGGTAAGTCCTGCCTGCTAGTCTTGCCCTGACATAAACTCTAAAACTGTGGGCTTTGCTTTCTTCCGTGCTGTACTGTTGGTGCCTAGTACAACCTAACTGCTTAATGCATCTTTCTGGGGTGCGTGGATGGATAAACGAATCATAATATTGTCATGGGTCCAGTCTGGCTGGGATTTCCCTACTTGGGTTCTCTTGTCTACGGTCCGGGGTTTAATGCCCACCATGAAGACTGATTGTGGAGGACACCCTCTCTAAGATGCCTGTGCCAACTGCGCCTCTGGAGAGATGAATGCCCCCCACCGAACTCCCACTGAACTTTATCTGCATCGATACGTTATATTGTATTTTCTAACACTCAGCCGTCCCAGATGAGAAGATTTGATTGAGTGAAGATCCTGGCTCTGCTTTTCATAAAACCGAAGAAAATGCCTTCTGTGTAGCTGTTCCAAATATCTGCTCATTTTCTACAGCAGCTGATGAACTAGGTGGTGAAGGCATAGTTTCACTTTGCTCCATAGATTAGAAAAACAAGGCTTAGAGAGACTGAGTCTGCAGGGTTTTACTCCCGGGCAAGCCAAGTCTATTGACTTTCCATCAACCACGTCTCCTTGTCATATGACCATTTTTCCAGCAGCCTCTGTGTCATCCATGCAGAGATATTAACTCATGCTGGTTTACATGATTCAGTCCTTTCCACACGTACATGATGAGCACTTGCTCTGCACAGAACCTTGTGAGGTAAGACGCTCTTGGTGATGTCACAATGCGCAGGGAGCTTATGACCTCATTCAGCTTTGAAAGCCTGGTGCCTAGTGATGGATACATTGTATCCATGATGTATCCAATGTATCCAGATGGCAGAAATGTGTTCTGCCATCTTGGAGAGCAATCAGGCATATACTGGTGACCAAGGAAGAACAAAATAATGGTGGCAACAGCCGACGTCAGAGGAGGAAAGGAGAGTTCCCAAGGCTTCGTAGAAATTAGGTAAGATTTGCTGAACTGGGTATCCCAGCATATTCTACCCACTCTAAGCATATCTGAAATTAAGCCACGGTTACTGCTGGCTTGTTCATTTAACCACCGAACGTCACTTATGTGCTTGCCTATGGTTCTAGACTCTGGAAATAGAACATTGAGTAAAACAAGGCAGGTTTCTAAGTTAATGGAACTTATATCTAGTGCAGTGGTTCGCATCCTGGGGTGATGTTTCACCCAGGGACATTTGGCAATGTCTTGACAGAGTTTGGGTTTTCACGAGTGGGGTTTGCTACCGACAGCTGGTGGCTAGAAGCCAGGAATGCACCCTTCAACACAGTGCACAGACCCCACAGAAACTCTGGTCTACTGGCCGAGGAAAACCTACCAATTACCCACAAGCATAATTTCAGACGGGAGCAACTGTTTGATGCTCGTAGCGATCATTTCAGGGGCTTGTCGTCTACCCGGCAGCAAGATACACATGGATCATGGGAAACAAGAAGCTGGAGAAGAGGGATGGGCTGTTAGGGTAGGAAGGTTCTGATGGGCAGAGGGACTGGTTCACAGGGACTCCGGGGTCAGAGGGAGCCTGACCTCAGAGGCACAGTCCAGGATCTGAGCTTGAAGGCAAAGGGCAAAGGGGTGGTAGGAGGGAAAAGTGGAAGAGGTGGGAGGGGATCTTGGGAGTATGCCCGCGATCGGTAGCGTGGGGCACAGATAGGATCTGATGGACTCCTTTCCCCTGTCACTCTTGATACTTTCCTGTAATAACCTTGACTCTTGGATCAACATCTTCTGTATCTACTCTCATCTAACCCAGTGACAAACCTTGGGGTTACAAAGACATCTAAAAGGTGGTCTCTGCCTTTGGGAATTTCTATTTGGAGTCAGAAGACATTTGCTGGGCAAAGTGCATGATTCTCAAATGCATCCAAGTTTCCCCTAATCTTAATCCCTTGTGCTGTTCTAGTTTTCCTTTGGATCATTTTCTTCCTTTTTTTAAAAAATATTTTTTACACTTAAATAAGTTTAACTTTAATATGTTTATGCTTAAGTTTATACTTACATAAGTTTACGTAAGTATGTAAACCTAAATAAGTTTTAAGTGTTTTTTAAACTTAAGTAAATTTAAACTTAAATAAGTCTGAAAGAGATAGCAAGAGCAGCGAGAAGGCCAGAGGGGAAGGGAGAAGCAGACTCCCTGCCAAGCAGGGAGCCTGATGTGGGGCTCGATCCCAAGACCCTGGGATCATGACGTGAGCCGAAGGCAGACGCTTCACCGGCAGAGCCACCCAGGCGCCCGGCTCATTTTCTTCCTATGTGTTAGGTTAGAGTTCTTGATTCCTCATTGTAAGATTTACCTTTTCCTCCTTTCCTAAGTTAGATTGCAGAGAATCAAGTCTTGTCCCTTGCAGATTTGAAATGCTGGACGTTGACTTTTTTTTTTTTTTTTTGGATGTTAATTCTTAACATTACAACTGAAAGGGCAATGAATTGAGGACACCTGTCTCTCTCTTTTTTTTTTTTTTTTTTTTTGAAGTCTGAGTTGGAATGGCTTTGACATGTGTGTTTAGTTGAGAGGACACATGACAAAGGCATCATTGTAGATCACAAAAGGGTCATAGTCCATAATTGTGACAAGAGCTAAGAGTTCAGTGTTTTTCTCTTTGTTTTTAATGTTTCACAATCCCCCCCCCCCAATCTCATTAAATCATATCTTTAGATTTGCGGTTCTAGATTTGCTCAAGGTTCACGTAGGGAGGCTAACTGGCTGGGGTTGGGGTGAGGGACTCTCCAGGATTCCGTCCTTCTACAACCAGAGCAATATCATCGAGACTTTCTTGTTAGATTTTATTTGTTGCACATTGTAGACCATGACCAAAGTATTTTCAGAAGAGTAGCCAACAGAACCTAACCATTGCCTATTCATTGCGATCCTCGTAAGATCTAGAACAAGGCAAGGGCTGCTCTCCCCACCTGTAGCTAACGAGTTGGAAGTCTTCACCGGTGCAGTAAGGTAAAAAAAAGAATTAAGTTTCTGAATTAGAAAAGGAAGACATGTCTTGCAGCGCAGATGATGTGATTATATCGAAACTCCTATGTAGTTTTCACAAAGTCCTGAAACTACTGAATGATTTTATCAAGATCTCAGGATATAGGATACACAGATTTTTCATTTTTATAGTCAACAAGAAACCACTGGGGGGTGAAACTTAAAATATGCCATGAACAATAGCAACCAAAAGCCTAAAATGTTAGGAATAAGTTCAGCAAAAATTGGTGTAAGACCATATCGATTTTTAGAATGTGTGTCATTTTTAAAAAAAAAATATTTTTTTAATTCCTTTTCAGTGTACTAGAGTTCATTGTTTGTGCACCACACCCAGTGCTCCATGCAATCCGTGCCCTCCCTAATACCCACCACCAGGCTGACCCAACCTCCCACCCCCCTCCCCTTCAAAACCCTCAGATTGTTTTTCAGAGTCCACAGCCTCTCCCCCTCCAATTTCTCCAAACTCCCTTCTCCTCTCCATCTCCCCCCGTTCTAGGTGTTATTCCTTATGCTGTACAAGTAAGCAAAACCATATGATAATGGACTCTCTCTGCTTGACTTATTTCACTCAGCATAATCTCTTCCAGTCCCGTCCATGTTGATACAAAAGTTGGGTATTCATCCTTTCTGATGGACGCATCATACTCCATCGTGTATATGGACCACGTCTTCCTTATCCATTCGTCCGTTGAAGGGCATCTTGGTTCTTTCCACAGTTTGGCGACCATCGCCATGGCTGCTATAAACATCGGGGTACAGATGGCCCTTCTTTTCATACATCTGTATCTTTGGGGTAAATGTCCAGTAGTGCAATTGCAGGGTCATAGGGAAGCTCTATTTTTAGTTTCTTAAGGAATCTCCACACTGTTCTCCAAAGTGGCTGCTCCAACTTGCATTCCCACCAACAGTGTAAGAAGGGGTGTGTCATTTTTAATAAAGAGGATTCGGGGATTTTTATTAAAATAATGGTGAATCTTTAAGTAATTTAGAAAATTGACAATTCAACACTTTGAGCCTTTCAATCCATTAACATGATTTCACGCTCTTATTATACCTGAAACTTCTTAAAATTTTTTTTTCCCTTGGGAGTATTTGTCATTTTCAGCATACAAGTCGTACTTATGTTTTTGTTAAATTTATTTCTAAATGAAAATGTGTCCACACAGCAGGATTACAGCATCTTCTTGTGGATGTTTCAAAATTCAACTAGTAAGACACCTTAAATTTTCACAGTATCTGGAAAATATACGATAACATTTGACAAACCAGTGTCCTCATACGACTCCTGGATTTGTCTCATCGAATATGGACACCCAGCTGACACTTATCGATGCAGTATTTGGCAATTCTTATTTAATCCTGTCTTGTACATCTTTATCTTGTTTTCATGGCAGGATGGCCAAATTCAACCTTCTGTTTGTATGGATCTTCTTTCTTATCAAGTGCAACAATGTACTTTTCTAGCCTATACACTTTTTCTATAGCTGTCATGGACTCTTGGCTGTTGTGTCTCCCCTAGGCTCCTCCTTAGCCAACGGTATTCTGAATCTCTTGTGTTTCCGTCTACATTTAGACCGATAATGTGAAAGGGAAAAATGGGAGCGGCGATGAAGTGGCCATAAGGAGGCAGGCAGAGACATAGCATGCGGTAGTTTCAAAGGCACACTTACCCGGACTCGTGGGACTCGAAGAAAGTCCGTCTGTTGGTTTCTTAAGTGTCTTCCTCGTCTTTGTAGACTTTGCAGACCGTGTCTTCTCATTGTCCCACTTACACTGGGCTGTCCTTTTAGCTTATTATCAACACATTTGGGAGGAAGAGGATTCTTCCTGGACAACACAATCCTCCTTCCTGGAACGGAGAAAATAAAATCTATGCACGCATGTGTTGATCATGATCCACATGTAATCATATGATTCCATCCAGCATTCATTCTCTTCACCCAACCAAGATCATTTTCAAAGGTCCTATAGTTACAGACTGAGAGGACAAAAGCCTTTGAATCAGCATTTTATAAATGTACTGTGTTGGCTAGTCTTTGCTCACATTTTTGGTAGGATTTTTGGGGGATCAAAGTGCCCCATAAACGATACGGTAGTATTACTCTCTTCCCGTAAGATGGATAGTGTAAATCCATCATGGTTGGGTGACCTAACCATATGTGAGGAGTGATGCGTACAAGGTCTAGTTAGCGTACTTAGAGTTCAGATCTCGGCGTTCAGGCAGAATCTTCCTATCCCTCTAGGAATCCAGCTGCGTGGAGATAATGATGAGTCCTTGAGATGCATTTACGTAATGAGTCCAACACAGGATTCAGCGATTTACTTGACTTGGAAATCTCTTGCTGGGGCAGAAATAGTTGATTCTAGCCAGGCATGTTCTTGAATTTCTTATCTCTGTGCTAAGAAGACATGCTCACTGTCCATATGTGCTTGCTTCCATCAATGGGATTTTAACATTCACTGGTCAAAGCCCTCAGCAAATTAACGTCTTTGACCTTGAATTCCTCGTATCATGGCATAGAGCATCCACTCAGCAGCAAGTGGCATTTGAGTACTCCAGGGACATGAGCATTGCCTTCCAAAACTGAATGCTGATTGCATTGTTCATATAATTATTATGTGGGAAGATATTGTACCCCCACTTTTTTTTAAAGATGCATATTCTATAGGTTAATTCTGAGGATAACACATTAATGTTTCACATCTTACCAGGGACCGTACAGAGTGGGTTTTCAGCAAATTTTTCAGTGAACAATCTCAAATAATGAGATTATTATTTCCATTTTCCATGGATGCTGGTCCTTAAATGCAGGAAATGTGACTGGATAGGACAGGCCGATGCAACGTGAATTGAATGGGAGGTAGAGCCAAGAAGCCCTCTCCCGGGCTTTGTATGTATTAGACGAGTGGATAGATCTCCTTGTAGCTCCTTGTAGCTCTCTGGAGGGCCTCTTGGCTGAGCTTTCAGCAACACCATGTGGAGAGTCAACCAGGACTTTCCCATAGAATTTGGATCCAACTGGAAAGCAGTTTCTTCCTGGGGTGCATGACATAAACAGTTCTTGCTGTTGTAGAAACAGACAGTTCTAGCTTTTGGGTGAGTGTTCTCCATCCGTATAATTAATTGGCTTAAAGCTGAATATCTTCAGATGTCCTCTGAGAAACTGTAAGACATGGGACATTGGAGACCGTGTTCAGATCTAGATGCTGCCCATAGCAGGTGCATGGGGCCATTTTGCTTCTATTTCTTTGCAAAATACTGGGTTTATCGACATCACTACTGACATTTGTTGGGGGCTGTTCTGTGCACGTGGGATGTTTAACAACATTCCTCTGCCCATCTGATGTCATCAGAAATGCCCGGTGTGATAACCAAACATGTCAAGATAATGCCAGGTGCCCCCTTGTGCACCTCCACCAGAATTTTTTGCCTTCTGTTACCACCTTTGGCATCCGTGGGTGAGATTTGCCTACGATGCTCCATGAATGGGAATTTCTTTGGATCATGATTTGTAGTCATTGCGATCATATGATAGAATCACGAACGGTAGAATTCACTCTTTTCCAAAACCAGAAAACAACACTTCATACCGGAATAAAAGCAAAAGCCCCAAACCAAAAGTCTTTTAGTATTAAAAGAGCATGATGAAAAGTCTAGTTCTTTAAGGAGGCAGTCGCTTGAAGGATAAAGTGTAATTTATGAGGTTAACAAGTCTGGATTGATGCATAGGTCTGATGAATTGCTGTTTGGAGCCTACCGCTTCTCAATGCCCGTTGTTTCTATTGTCATCTTTTCTTGGTTAAAATTATATTTATTTTTATTTGAGAGAGAAAGAGCGAAAGAGAGAGCCCAAGCAGAGAAGAGGGGAGAGGGAGAAGCAGGCTCCCCGCCGAGCAGAAAGCCCGACACGGGTCTCAAACCAGGACCCTGAGATCGTGACTTGAGCTGAAGGCAGACGCTTCACCGACGAACCCACCCAGGCGTCTGTAAATTGCCACCTAAACGCCGTCATCAACGAGAGTGTTAGAATTACATGTATTCTCCAGAGTAGAACGTCATCATTGAAAAGCATGCAACCCGAGTACACAGGCATCTGTCAACGTTACTGTTATCACACACACATACCATAATTTTGAGCTCGTAAACATGCACTTGTATTCGGGATGTGATTTTGAATGTTCTAGTAAAGTAGACAGAGTCTAGAAAATAATGGTCCAGTACAAATTTGATGCAATTGCCTGTCCCTCTGTATTTACTTAATGCCACTTTCTTTCAGTGCTCTAACCCTTTACCCTGTGCACCCTGACTTGGCAACTCCCTATTGTCTCTTCCCTTCAGTACAGATACCCATATCTAATGATTCTTCCATATTTTCTGGTTGGGGTCCTTATCATTGAAGTCCCCATGGCCAGCCAGATCAATGACTCATGACAATTTATAACTGGAGGTAGGTCCTTTGGGGTCCGCTTTGTAAATTTCCTCCAAGATCTTTGCCTCACCTGTTATCAGGTGTATTTGAGATACAGGACCTGTCCTGTTCAGCATCCCCCCCACCTGCAAGATGGAAATCTCCAGTAGACCGACCCCTCACCTTGGTTTGTTAATGACTTCCCGAGAGCTGGCACTGAAAGCCGTCTGACTCAGGAACTCCTCAATCCCGAGCAAACTGGGGCATTCGGCCGCTGATTTTAGGTTCAGTGGATGAAACAGCGGATCTCTGCTGGTCTGAGATAAAAATGTCTAAAATTTGGCAGCGTTAGAGGCCCTGTATCATTCCTAACACTTAGGCATACAACATGGATAAAAGATGAAATATTCTTTTTCTTAAAAAATATTTTGTTTTTTTTTATTTGACAGAGAGATCACAAGTAGGCAGAGAGGCAGGCAGAGAGAGGGGAGAAGCAGGCTTCCTGCTGAGCAGAGAGCCCGATGCGGGACTCGATCCCAGGACCCTGAGATCATGACCTGAGCCGAAGGCAGAGGCTTAACCCACTGAGCCACCCGGGCACCCCAACGTGAAATATTCTTTTACAAAACTTGTCTGTTAGTGATGCTAGATCAAAGCATGTAACTCCTTTGCAACTCACATGTGGTAAAATGAGAAAAAAAAAAAACAAAAAAAACAAAAAAAACTTAGCTTCTCCCATGATCATCATGGCAATGAATGCAAATAGTCTCTACATTACTTTGCATAATGCAATCCATTAGAAGACTGACTAAAATTAGAAGTATAAACTTTGGTAATTTTCCAATCAGGTCATTGGAATGCATTTGATATTTATTTATGACTGGGGTGAAAAAAAATGGATCGTGGTTAAAAAAAAAAGTACTTTGGGGGCGCCTGGGTGGCTCAGTGGGTTAAAGCCTCTGCTTTCGGCTCAGGTCATGATCTCAGGGTCCTGGGATCGAGCCCCGCATCGGGCTCTCTGCTCGGCGGGGAGCCTGCTTCCCCCTCTCTCTCTGCCTGCCTCTCTGCCTACTTGTGATCTCGCTCTGTCAAATAAATAAATAAAATCTTTAAAAAAAAAAAAGTACTTTGTTTTTTCATTATTGGTTTTTGTTTTTTCAGTACCGTGTTTCCATTATTTAAGAATATAAAATAAGGAAATCCTGTTTAGTGCTAGCATTTTTTTATTGATAAGATTTGTATGTATAAATAAATAATATGAAACATCTATGCGGGGAATATCGTTCAAGAAATTCAAATTACTAAATGCATATACATTTATCTGCATATACATGCACTTATATATGTACACATACTAGCACTTTCTAAATATTTGTTTAGACATTAAGAGAATGTTCAAATATGTGCCTTCTCTATTCCTTGTGTGTTCTTCTGGAACTTTGGTTAGATAACATGGACATTTTAATTTTTATACAAATGTCACCTGTGTTCACTTCCAGTGGTTAATTTCCATACCTTTGCTGTGTTTACAAAATTTTCTATATATTATTATTACTTTTTAAGTATGCTCTGCACCCAACATGGGGCTTGAACTCATGACCCTGAGATCAAGAGTTCCATGCTGCCCTGATTGAGCCAGCCAGGTGCTCCCCAAAGAGGAGCTTGTTTGTGTATAAATTTCCTAGATATATCTTCCACTTATTGTCTTTTCTACTGTGTCTAATCTGCTCTTTGACTAGTCCCTGGATTTGTATTTATTCCAACAGTTACAGTTTCCACTTGTTCAATGTTTCCATTTGTGTGGTCATTTTCATGTTCTTTTTTGGTTATTCCCAGTGACTTCCTAATTCTTGCTTCTCTTTTCATATTCCATCCTTCCTTTATTTCAACATTGTTGACTGTTTGTATTTTACATCTTGTTTATATTTTAACATCCTGCCCTAGGGCTGTATGTGCATGGGTGTTAGTCTATCTCACTGATCTCACACTGTGAGCTCATGTTTGCTTGATCTTAATCTGTGGGAACTTTCAGGACTATGCTTGTGATTCTTTCCGCAGATAGTTTGCTATTCTGACGGGAGCTTTGTGCGTGACATTTGGGCCCTGTAGGGGCCCAACTTCTCCACCGCATTAGAGCACCCCTTTCTTACTGATCTGACTACCCACAGGTGCCTACTACCATGCGCTGGTGTTCAGGCAACTATAGACATGGTCTCTCATGGCCAGTGGCTTTCAGTTTTCTCATTACTCAAGACACTCAGGTATCCTTTAGCTCACACCATTGGGGCAACATGTATGGGGGAGATCAACCTTGAATAGTTCCCTTACAACCTTGGATAGTGAGCTCAGAAATTCTCTAACAGAGTATGCCTTCTCAGGATGTAATGTTCTCATAGAAGAATTGTCTCTGTGCATTGTTTTATGAGCTAACAACATAATTGGAAGCTTTTCCCTTTCAGAGATTTTCACCGTATCCAAAAAGAAAGTGAGACAGAGCAGGACGGTGGAAAGAAGAAAGGAGAAAGAAGGAAGATGGAAGGAAGTAGAAAGGAAGGGAAGGAAGAAATAGTGAGAAACATCTTCCCCAATTGGGACAGCCAGTTCTCATACACTCTTAAACTTGAGCCATTCCCCCCCCCCCCCACAGAGAGAGTTGGGGACTATCTCTTACTCTATAATCCATGTCCATGAGCAAATAGGTTTCATGGAAAGGGCTTTTATAGTATTAACAGTTGGCTAGAATACAGCTGCATGTTGTAAGTGTGAATGCTGATCTAAAATCAGATGTTGAGAAGAAAAATTGCATTAAAACAGTAATGCCACTTATTATTATTTTTTGGAATGAAACCTATTCAGTATCAACACCAAATAATGTCTAAATTCCTGAAGTAGACATTCAACCGTTGATAGAACCTCCTGTACTATTCTGTAAGGAAGGACATTTTTAGAAAGTAGGTCTTGTGTGTTTTCCTCTGTGAAGGTTCTGTCTTCTGGAACACAAGACGTAAGACAGGAAACCTTGAATTTAGGGATGTAGGAGTCTTGGGACCAGCACAGTTTGGGACAACTCACTGACCTCTCATGACAGTAACATCCTCACAGGAAAATGGAGATTAAAATCTTGAGCTTTCAGGGGTAGTCTTCAGAGAAAAATGACCCTCGATAGCACCAACTTGTTTTCTCTCCTTCTGTCCTTCCCTCCTTCCCAAATTCAGTACCTATGCCCTCCCTCGCTCCTGTTCTCGCTCATCCTTCCTTCCTTGTTTCCTTCTCTCCTTCTTCTGTTTCTTCGCTGTAAGACTAGATTTCTTGACCTTGGCACTGCTGTCCCTGCGGGCTGCACATTTCTTTATTAGGTGGCATCACCCCGTACATTGTAAGATGTTTAGCACCACCCTTGGCTTCTACCCACAGACGTCAGTGGTGCCCTCATCTCAAGTTATGTAAAACAATAATGTCTATAGACATTGTCAAGCTCTGTGGGCCAAAACCTTCTCTGCTTGAGAACAGCTGCTCTCACACATACCATATACCAGTGAAAATCTTGCTTTAGATCATTCACACAGTTCTAACGTATAAGATTGTTAAGATTCTGGTATTTTTATACAATTGGTAGGGATGCTCTTTAATTGATTCTTAAGACTTACACTTTTGACTTAAAAAGTAAAGTTATTTTGTTATTTTTATATCCTTACATACAGCACCATAAGCATGGTTTTTTATGGAAATGAACGTGCAACTCAATGTAATTATATTAACTGCTTTCACACATCTTAAAATGAGGTTCTAATAAAGTAGAATCAAAACAGGGTAAAAGCCAATATAAAGATATGACATAAGAATTATTTGCTAATTTTCCATGTGAGGTATGTGACCCTAACATTGTACTCTGTCGTCCCTTGTACCTTCTTGAAATTCTTAAGATGAAAATAATTTTAATTACATTGATCTAAATATATTAGTAGTGGAATAGGTAGAATGATAGATGATAGATAGATGGATGGATAGATAGATGGATAGATAGATATGTTCATGATGAAAGAATATGGGAAGACCAAACACTACAGGTTTGGCTCAACCCTGAGATGATTAGGATATATGTGTAGAAGAAAAACTAAAATTAGGTTACTAAAGCATGTTCCAGCTTCATCTTTCCAGGAGAGATGATCTTAGTGCAGAGCTGAGAGACTGATGGTGTTTATATTATCAGGTCGTATTGGGACTCATCTCAGAATTAGCCTCACCTTGGGCCATCTTTTTGCAGGTGCATGGCTCCCAACACCCAATAGCATAGCATCATGAATTACCCTCCTTTTACAGAGAAGGAAATGGAGGTGCTTGGTGGTTACATATCTCAGTGCTTCACAGTCACTAGTGGCCAAGTGAGATGGTCCCCTCTTTGCCCAAGTCTGAAGCCAAGATACTTGTCCACTCCTACTTGGTCTCTTGGTCTCCAGCCATGCACACAGCAGACATGAGCACGTTTGCCATACTGGATCCATTCTGCAAGATCCAACTTGACATGGCATCACCACCCCATGAACCTTTTGCTAAATGGAGTAATGGGGTGATTTCCACTCTTTGCCACCTATGTCCCCGTGTCCCACCCACCCTTTTTCTGGATGGGGAGAGGGTCACCCCTCTCCAGTTGACTTTTGATTTCTGTCTTCCTTATACTCTTGGGTTGAGTATGTATATAAGAAAAGGCTGGAATTAATTACATGTTACTTGTGGATATTTTTACCATTGGTGGGCGACTCCAGTTTAAATAAGAATACCTCTTGGGACACCTGGGTGGCTCAATTGTTAAGCGTCTGTCTTCGGCTCAGGTCATGATCCCAGGGTCCTGGGATCGAGCCCCGCATCAGGCTCCCTGCTCAGCGGGAAGCCTGCTTCTCCCTCTCCACCTCCCCCTGCGTGTGTTCCTTCTCTCGCTGTGCATCTCTCTGTCAAATAATAAGACCTTTTAAAAAAATAAATAAGAATACTCCTCAATTCCTGTAGCTTTCAATTTTGTAATTATTTCTCGAACACCTGCTGTGTTCTTAGAAAAATTCTAGGTGCTGTATGGAATTACCTTATGATAATAATTAAGGCTTGTGCAGATATTAACAAGCCCTTGTCTTTACCCAGGCAGTATAGCAGTGCGTAAAACTCCTAATGGTTAATACGGGATGACAGGGAGATACAATCTCAAAATGTAGAGGTTTAGGTATTCATGCAGTTTTGTTTGCTCAATAGGCATTAACATTTACTCATGTTTAACGACCTGCTTTTAGCAAATAGCACCTACACACCATTCGTTACAATTTACTTTCATAATACATCAAATTATATATAGTCTTTGTAGAAATTTAGTTGAATGCTGTGTTTGCAATTTTCTTACAATTATGGAAAAATGTATCTAGTGATTGAAATGAAATTCTTGCCCAGTTTTGGATTGTTTTACGGAATTTACTTGCAATTATCCTAGACACTAAGTTAACATGTTGCAATTGTCCCTTTATTATGTAGGTATTGTTTTTGTTCCATTCACTGATTTAACGAGCACTTAAAAAAAAAATACTTATTTGAGAGAGTGGCTGATCAGGAGGAGTAGCAGAGGCAAAGGATACACAGACTCTTTTGCCAGCTGTGGGGCTCGAATCCACAACCCTGAGATCCTGACCTGAGCCAAAATCAAGAATTAGAGGCTGAACCAACTGACCCACCCAGGAGCCCCATGAGCATATTTTAACCATGGACCTCGTAGGAGGCACTGTGGTAGGCTCTCTGGGAAAAATGGTCCATGGGAGGCATGCTCAGTCTTTGCCTTCTGGGAGCTTATGGTAGAAATACAGGGACAACCAACCATCGAATGGACATCTGAGTGACTAGAAAGTTCAAAGTGTGATCACTGGCATGGAGGAAAGGAGTGTTGTGACCATGAGCAAGCCAGCTGACCTCATGTTTCAGAGGTGGATAGAATGGACGTTCCACAGTGGGGAGGTGAGGAATGGCATCTGAGAACATCCTAGGGCTTGAACATTTGTCAGGGCAGACACCTACCAAAGAGGGGCGTGAGTTCCCTGTAGATACTTCAAGAGTGGCCAAGTCGTTCCAGTCATTGTTGGAGGACGTGAAGTAGGGGTGAGTCCTGGTCAGTGTTGGGATAGATTCCTGTGGGTGGGGAGTGATGGGGACATCCCATCGACAGATCACTCTGTGGTCCACCAGAGACAGGCTGCTGGCCTGAATTACGACCTTGGTGAAGATGGAAAGTGGATGGGGCCATTTGAGAGATATTGGGAAGAAAATCAGAGAGGTATTATTAATAGCCTTAGACTTTGGAGGTGGGAGGGTGGGAGATGGGCTGGATGGGTGATGGGAATTAAGGACGCCACTGGTGATGAGCTCTGGGTGTTGTATGTAAATGATGAGTCACCAAATTCTACAGCTGATCCAGTATTACCCTATATGTTAACTAACTGAAATTTAAATAAAAACTTGAAATAAAAAAAAATTAAGGCATTTAGACTTTGGGGAAGGGACTAGAGGATCAGATGGGCTGTCCCCTTAGCTTTTGTCTGGTTCACGTGCCTGCATGGGAAATACTGCAGGTGGGACACAGGGGACACTTACACAGTGTTCAAGTACAGGTGTATGTAAAGAGTTGATGCTTTTCTCTATTTCTCTGTCTGTCTAAACAGATTATAAAGAGCCTTGTCTTTTCCTACAAGGCGGCCTCGTGATGTATGATTTTGGAAACCATTGCCTTCACAGCACACGTCTTTTTGAGATGAATGCTTGGTATAAAATGCAATTCAAGGAATAATTATTTAAATATCACCACCTCCATAATAAGTAATGTGCACATGATAAATAGCAACATAAACGTATAATATAAAAGTCCTACATAATAAATGTTAATATAAATGATATATATTTGGAAGGAAAGTTGCGGGGGGGGGAGGTCATGATTTAGGGACTCTGGCAACCTCCCACGATTATAAGATGTTGGATATCATTTTTGTCACATCAAGCATCATTGGACTGCAAAATGCTGGTCAAATAATAATCGTTTAAATGTGATAATATGAACAATAAGTCCTATACCTATAGTAAAATATTATTTAATATTAATATTATAATATGGTAGATAATATATAAATATTATGTAATACATTATATGAATGACAAAGGATGATCTAAAATAGAACATTTTAGGGAGGTAACTTGAGTTAATAGAAAATTATGAAACTTGGTATGGAAACTTGCTTGTTTATAGTTGTCTGAATGTTGCACGCTGCCATATTTTTAAGGATCTGACAAAAGCAACCAAAGGCAACCTTTGCAATTATAAAATGGGAAATCGGATGATGGGGATACACGAATTTTTTTCTTAGAGATGGGAGTAATTCAGTGGGCGGGCTGGATAATAATTACATCAATAGCCATGTCTTCAGGTCAATAGTGGCCCGTGAGGTATGCAAGGCGTTGCCATGGGTTATGCCACGGGAAGGACCCCACTGCCACGTGATGTAAGAGTCGCTACACAGCAAACCTTTCGGGGAGGAGCCGTTCCTCGATTTCATCTTGGGGGAAAGAGACGATTTGCTTTCTACCTTGTGGATCACAACCGAAAGAGGCTTGAGTGCTTTGATTTTCAGGCTCCGCCATGAGGAATCCTTGTGGGTAAACAGAGGGCAAGCAGACTGAGTAGTTGGGGGTACAGGGAGGGCGGGCGGGTACCATGATGGACTCAAGCCAGAATGGGGATAGCGCACCGTGGGTCACCATGTGCTGTGTTTGGAGATGGGGGAGAACGGAAAGCTCCTGAGTGTGGAAACTGGATTTGGATAAGAGTGCGCCACCTTTCCTCTTATGTCAGGGTGTGGTCCCCTTCCTCTGGGAAAATGAGGAAACCAGGGCAGTTGAAACATTTTATAGTAAAAGAAATTCTTTTTTCTTTCTTTCTTCCTCCCTTTTCTTTCTTTTCTTTTTCTTTCTTTCTTCCTTTCTCTCCTCTTTCCAATCCCTTGGATTCTTATTAAATAAAATAAAATTATAAAATTATAAATTTAAAAAATTTTTAAATTATAAATTATAAATTATAAAATAAAATTATTAAATTAAATAACCTTTTTTTGCAAAAGTAACGGTCAAGATGTATTTTTCAAAGGAGACTGAAGAATTTCACAAGATACGTGTTTTCCTTAACGTACCATGGAAATTCACATTTTCGATCTCCTCTCCGTGCTATTTTATTTTTTGGACATTTGGGAAAAAAAATAATTTTAATATCAAATACATATAGCCAGAAATCTATTGTCCATAAAAGAAAGTAATTCAGATAATAGTGAAGTCCTTCTTAATAATTCATCTTAATTAATTCTTTAATCACAACAGTTGATGACTGTGATTAAGTGTACCCAAATTCCAATGCCTAAACACCCCTGTTTCTCATTGTGTGCTGTGAAGTCTGTGCTCTTTAATCTGAGAAGTTGGGTTCCTTAATTAAGGATAATTCCGTGAATTAGGAATTCTATATTCTCCTTAGGTCATCATTGCACATGGTCAGCGCTCGGCAAACATCCATTGCTCTTTTGGTTCACAAGTTAAGTAGAAACCAGTAGATACAGCACTTTGATGGACAAAGTGAAAGTTTATTATTTCCCTTCTTTCTGGTGTGGATTCCTAAGGATCCCTGAGAAAAGAGTTTTATAGCCTCTTCTTGAGCAACCCAATGGGATATAAGGAATTCTGTTCTTAAAACGGCGACCCAGGACTTGTCTGTTTATACCAGGTCATGTCCTATCAAGAGCTGATTGCCTCTTTATCTCAGAATGACTCACCTGTTATTATGCCTCGGAATTCCTGAACCAGAGCAGAGGAAAAGAAGGTCCCGGCAGCATCCCACATGAGTGTGTGATGTTCCCCCGAAAGGATGGAAAAGTGCTTGGAAATGGATGGCTTGTCTCAGGCACCTTGACAATCTTATCATAGACTCTAGCCATGGACCGTGAAAAATGGCTTCTACGGGGGCTTAAGGGAGAAAATGAAGAGCTTTGCATTTTCTCTTGGCATTTCCTGCTATTGTTAAAAAGGTCAGATGTGCAATTTAAAATGTTCTGTGCGTGCAGCATGACAAATGTCACACAGAAAGTGAAACTGCTTTAGTTGGCTTTTTTGGCCAATTTCCAAAGGGTACCGCTTTTCACCTTTCCCCCTGGTCGTGGATTTGCAAATTTTGGTGCGTGCAAAATGCCTGCCCCGCTGTGAATTGTAGTAGGGAAGTGCTACGTGTAGGATATAGAAATTGTGTGTAGATGAGACTAGCAAATTGAGAGTAAAAGTGACAAATTACATGGCCCCAGAAAGGAGAGGAATACGTTGCAAATGACTGTCAAAGCGATTACGGAACCTCATCGTCGAAGAAATAAAAAGTCAAACACTCATCAAGAGACGTACCCAAACACATTCACGTTAAAGGGAAGTCAAGTCTATTTGACTTTATTTTATTTGACTTGATTTCATTATACTTTTGCCTGGCTTAATGACAAAAGTAACTTCGATAATCTGTGGGCAAGGTCAAATAAGCGTTTCTTATACCTTGCTAGTGGTAGGTGAATTGGTAGAGAGTTTTTTAAAGGAATTTCATATTCTATATTAAAATTTAATTTTGTTTTGTTTTGTTTTAAGATTTTATTTTTTTTATTTGACAGACAGAGATCACAAGTAGGCAGGGCATCAGGCAGAGAGAGAGAGGGAAGCAGGCTCCCTGCTGAGCAGAGAGCCCGGCGCAGGGCTCGATCTCAGGACCCTGAGACCATGACCTGAGCTGAAGGCAGAGGCTTAACCCACTGAGCCACCCAGGTGCCCCTCTATATTAAAATTTAAAAAGAGACTCACCATCTCCCCCCCACCCCCCAGCCATTCCTTCTAAGGAATCTGTTCAAGGCGACTTGGTGTCTCCTGAGGACCTGCCCCTTGGTTCTTAGGAGGCTTTTTTCTTCTCATGTCGTCACGTGATACAAGGGACCAGAAGGTTCACTGCGATCTATTTTATATGGACACTAATCCCATTCATTGGGGCTCTACCTGCATGACCCAATGGCTTCCCAAAGACCCCACCTCCAAATACCATCCCATTGAGTGCCAGGTTTCCACACACCCATTTTAAGAGGACACAGATCATTCCCTCGATGGCTGGCATGGACATCAACGTCCATTGCGACTGACGTTTTTCTCATCAGGGGAATGAGTAAGTGAATTCTTGCCTACACTTGCGAATATAAGATGACTTTTCGTTTAAAAGAAAACCAGCAAAGCAAAAATGTGAAGATCCATAATATTTACACAAACACTTAAGTCCATATACGCATTATGTAAATGCCTATATGTGTACATATACAAGAATATACACATGTGTTTTCTATGTGTACACACAATGGCGTGTGGGTATACATATATAGATTTAAAATGTTCTGCATGTACGCATGTGTGTTTACAAACATGTGTCTGCATATGTCACAGCCTAAAAAGAGTCCAGAAATAAACAAATAAGCAGTGTTCACTTCCCAGAAGGGGAGAAAGGCACCATACCTTGTGGACGTCTAGATGCGTATTTCCAGAGAAAGCGAAACCATAATTGTTTTGATGCTTATTATGCATCCTTTGAATTCTTCACAATAAGCCTGATATTAAGAAAAAAGAATCCTGAAGGCTGTGCAGATCTACACCTGTGTGAGAATCCATGGGGAGAGCAGATGGTTTAATATGTTGGAGAAGAAAAACCCAGGTTAGAGTTTGGAGCCAGCCGATGGGATCATTTTTTCCCAAATCCATTTAGTCAAAGCTCCCTTGCATGGGAGAAAGTCACACATCGAAACAAACAGGAACAACATGTTGATATTTGGGTGAGAACTGATAAATTGTTGAAATGATTGTCCCCGTCAACCCGATTTGGAGCTCTAGGCTGAGAACCTGGAAGGTTCCCGGAAGCTTTCCTGTGTTTCACTGGTACAGGGAAATCCACTCAGGGGAACATATGGCTTGCTGATAATTCTGCTTTATAGTTCTATTTCCCATTTGTCACAGCCTTTTTTTTTTTTTTTTTTTTTTTTGTATCATCCAAGGAATAGTACACTCTGTCATTTACAACATCTTGGCTCTCAAAAATTTTATTTCATATCATATTCATTATACATGAAAACATTTTCTTACCTCCCTAAGCCCTGTTTCCCTGGCCTCACCCATGCCACCATCCCAGATAGATACAAATACGCCAGTCCAACCTATCACATAAATATTTAAGGCAAACGGTCTTCTACCATACAGCTGAAGGACGCGAATGCCCCTGTTCTAACACGGATACAGAAGCGTTGGTGTTCTCCTCAGGCCACCCGCGTTGACTGAGAGGATCCGGAAACAATGGACGCGGACGAGCTTCTCGATCTCCTCTGTTGGGAAGCCTTCAGCTCTATGCATCATCCATCCTTGAGGTCCTCACTAGGATCTTATCATTCTTCAAGCTTCCCCTCTTCCTGTTCTCACCGCTTTCACACTAGTGGCGCTGAGCTCCTAGTCTGCCTCCCACTTTCATAGTCCAGACCTCCGTTTCTTTGGTCCCAGAGTGTTGGTCTCCAGAGCCAATGGAATTATGGCTTGGATTCGCTTCACCATCATTATGTGGTTTCCGGAAGCAATGGAAACGTCACGAATGGCTGGTGCCATTTCCCTTGGCATCCGTTCCACTATTTTGTATCTTCCCACCTTCATGGTTATCAGGAAATAGAAAAATCAGAAAATTTCCCTCTTCACAGAGGGAACAAAGAATCTGTCAGGAGCGAAAACCGCAAGACCGTATAGAAGGGCACATTTGCAGATCAATTTGCACCCTCCTCTCTCCTGTTCCCCAGAATCTGGGCAGTGCTCAACCTTCCACTTGGGATTTAGAAGCTAACCCCTAGCGTCAACTCAAGTACTTCTTCCCTATCCATTGGCCATTCTGTCTTTTCCTCCCTAAACAGCCTCAACCTTGTCTACCTGTTCCTTCTTTTTTAAGGACAGCATGCCAATCATTTTATTCCTTTCTTATGTATTTCTGCAAATGCTTTTTTAACTTATAAAATATTTATTCATTTGAAATAATTATAAAGCAATTCCATGTTAACAGAAATGAATAATATAATGAAAATCCTATTTTCTCTAAATTGAGTATATTAACATGTATTTATTTCAGGTGTATAACTTAATGATTTGGTACTTCTGTATATTATGAATTGATCAACATGCCCAGTTAACATCTCCTTAATTACTATCAATTTTTTTCCTATGATGAGAGTTTTTAAGATGGACTCTAGGGGCGCCTGCATGGCTCAGTTGGTTGAGTGACTGCCTTCAGCTCAAGTCATGATCCCAGGGTCCTGGGATCAAGTCCCACATTGGGCTCCCTGCTCAGCAGGGGGTCTGCGTCTCCCTCTGAACCTCCCCCTCTCATGCTCGGTCACTCTCGTGCTCTCCTTCAAATAAATCAATAATATCTTCAAAAAAAAAAAAAAAGATCAACTCTACTAGCAACTTTCAAATACGCAACACAGTATTAGCCCTCAGGCTGTACGTTAAATCCTCCCCATGAGTTAATTTCATAACTGAATTTGTGTCTTTGGATCCCCTTCGTCCATTTTCCCCATCCCCCACCTCTGGCAACCACCAGCCTGTTCTCTCTATCTATCAGCTTGTTCTTGTTGTTTTATTTAAGATTCCATTGTACAGTGGCTTATACAGTCTTTGTCTTTCCCCACTGATGTATTTCACTTAGCATAATGCCCTCACGTTCTGTCTGTATTGTCACCAGTGGCCGAGTTTCCTTTTTTCATGGCGGCATAATCATCTGTTGTATATACGTGAACCACATGTTTGTTATCTCCGCCTCCGTCTTCCCTGCTGTAAATCGGGCTGCAGAGAACACCGGACTGCATAGGTACAAATGAGTGTTTTCGATTTCTTTGGATAAATACCTAAAAGTGGGATTTCTGGATCATAGGGTGCTTCTACTTTTAATTTTTGGGGAACCTCCGAACTATTTTCCATACTGGGTACACCAATTTACATGAGGACATACATTCCTCCTTCCATTCATAGACACATTTCTTGGAATCAGAAGTTTCATTTCCTTCTCTTGCGTTTCCCCCAGAACCCATTTTCCACCGTCCTGAACCTCACTGAAATAATCTCATGACAGTATGGCCAGTCCTTATCACATTTCATAAGTGCTTGTCTCCCTGGCCCCGTCCTTACTCCCAAATTTTCACTGTGCCCCTATCTTCCGTTTCTCTTCCGCAACCTCATGAGGTTCTCCACGTCCTTGTGCATGTTTAAATATTGGTCTCTTCAACATCTTGTTCTTGATCTCATTCTCGTCTTTGTAGTTAATCTATGATTCAGTCTGTCCACACAGTAACAACTGCACTCTCCATGAATGTTTCCTGTCTTCATTGGCTACCCAGAGTGCTGATTTCAGTCACGCAGATTGTATTTTTAACTCCTCTGAAAAGCCTGTACCTGTCATACAGAGGCTGCAAAGTCAGCATGTCCCAATGGTGACCGATGATTTTCCTCTAAAGCCTTTTTCTCCCTTTGCTGTTGGCCTTGTCGGTCACAGGTACCCCAAACACCAGCATGTCCGAGACAAAAACTCGGGCATAATTTACTTCCTCTTTCTCACCTCTTACTGAAAAGCTGTCTGTATCCCTTCACTTCTGTCTGGACAAGATCCCCAGATATGTGCTGTCTTCTCCATGCCTCCAGCGACTGCTGTTCGTTCTTACCGTCATGATCTCCGTCTGGCTGCCACTTAAACGGCCACTCTCCTACCTCTGATTCATCCTTCATACGACTGCCGTACACATGTCCCAGTTCTCAGATCTGATGACTGCATTTCCTAATTAAAGACGAGTCATGACCAGATCTCTCTGGGGTGGTAACCAGGCTGAGAACCAAAGACCTTTGAGATGAGGCCGCAGGATCTTTAAACTATGTCCCTGTGTTTCTTCTCCAAGGTCAGCTCCCTCTGTTTGCCGCCAACATACACCGTGTACTCCTGCCACTTGGAACAAACTGTTCACATTCCCCTGAGTGCACCCTGCTCCGCTGCACGCCCCCAGGCCTTCCTTGTGTTGAGCTGTCCTCAGATGTCTTCCTCCCCACTCTCCATCTGGGAAGGTCCCAGTCCATTATTAAATCTCATAACAAAGGGCTTTTCCCCAATTCATTTTCCTGGAAAATATATACAAACATACACACTATACATACATATTTACATATACAAACACATGCATACATGTAGACATGCATATATATACCTGAGTTCTTTGACATATCTATGTGTTGTTCATGCTTAAGCCATTCGTCTTTTTCAAATATTACTTAGCAAATGATGTCTGGATGGACCAATGCATGAAGCAGCTGCCTCTTTTCCAAATTACAGAATATTAGAACCACAACATTGCCTTGGGTGAAACCAGGCTAAAAAAGGGGGGGGGGAGGGCTGGGATTTATTTTTATTTTATATTGGAAAATTATCCAGTGCATTATGAAAAATGCTCATTTGTTTCATTTGTGCTAAGTGTCAAGAATGTAGCAGAGAATGGGGCAAGAATGGTGTAAGCCTTTATGCATCCTAGCATAGTTGAAGAACTGTCAGGGGTCTTGTGGTGTTTTGTCTCCGTCTTTGATAAAACTTGTTGTGGTCACAACTGTATGTTGGCAACACGACCCCATCTTTGGAAAGTATGATCAATGTTCTCTTTCTTCCGTCTCGCATCACCTAGCATTTTACCCCTCTTGGGATACCTGTGCTGAGCTTTGGTTTCTGGTTGCTAGAATATGGGCAGGAGGTGGAGGGAAGGATGGGAGGAAAATATTTCTTGTTCTAATGATACATAGTTTTGCCCTCCAGACCTGCTATCTTTTTATGCCTTTGTTGTGGGCAGTGCTTTCCTTGGGAGTGGTTTGCCTCTGGTCCTCTCCCAGCTTCTCCCCCAGGGAGACAAACCCTGTCCTCTTGTTGCTGGGGCCATCTTGTCTAGCAAGCCTGCCAACTGGGAAAAGGGTCTGCTCTGATGCACCCTCTCACCCTGAGGCTTTGTCTGCACCAGCCAGGCTTGAGTCTAGAAGCTTCTACTGCAGGGAAGGGTATCAAGGAGATCCCTCCCTGGAAGAACCCTCTAGGAGACTATGCATTTGGAAGTACATCTCCATTAGCTACCTCTCCACCATGGGGTAGACCAGCTGTCATGTCTGTTGCTCTGCCTACTCTGCATTTTCTTTCTGTCAAGAAAATACTTATGGGGGGCACCCATAAGTATTGGGTGGCTCAGTATGGCTCCTATGGCCCAGTTGGTTAAGTGTCTGACTCTTCGTTTTGGCTCAGGTCAGGATCTCACAGTTGTGGGATTGAACCCTACATTGGGTTCATCACTGAGCAGGAAGTCTGTTTGAGATTGTCTCTCTCCTCGCCCTCTGCCTCCACCGCCCCCACCCATGGATCTCTCTAAAATAAATAAAAAGATCTTAAAAATATGTGTGTGTGTATATATATTTATGAAAACCTGATAACCATGTGCATGCAGTTAATGTTTAAAGTTTTGGCTCTGATGGCCTAACACAGAGTATACCTGCTGTATTAATTGGTGACAATTCGTTTTTATTTTAGTTTATCAGGCTTTTTAAAAATAAGGTCCATGTTTTTATTAAATGCAATAGACATTTAACCACATTGCAATAAATGCAATTCGAACAAATATAATGTAGAAAAAAGGAAAGGAATTGCAGATCCTATCTATGTTGTTTGTGAAAGTCTATCCATAGGCATTGAATGGAGAGAATTACTCATACTCAAGTTATTATTATTATTATTATTATTATTCCATACCATAATATCAGGTAAATTTTTGCTTTGGTGGTGATTCTTACATATATTCTTATGAGTTCATTTTGATAGACTGAGGATGTATTTAGAGACTCACCCATCAACACACACATATGCGTGTCTGTCTGACTAATTACATACATAGGCATGAAAAAACCACACACCTCTAGGCAAGCCGCATCTGCTTCCTTCCCCTTGGACAGGAGGTGGAGGTTGAGGAATGAGAATTCTCATCCCCCTCTTGTGTTCTGCATTCTCCGTTCCCTTCTGTCTTGTCTGGGATCCACATTGTCGTCATCTGCAGATCCCAGTGGTTCCCATGACACTAATGTGTCCTGGGTGTGTGTGTGGGCAGGAGTGAGGATGTCCTTAGAAGCCCCCCTTGGGAAGGAAGAGAAGAGAATGCATTTCTTTGGCACAAGAGGAACAAAACAAAAACCTGGATTGACCCAAGCAGCTGTGTGTCCTGTAATTCTAGAAAGCTGTGTTAAAAGAGACGCAGATCTGTGGGTCCGCCATGGCGGATCGTTCATCTGCAATCATCCGTAGACATCATACCTTCTAAGCCTCATCTTAAAGACATGGCTCATAACTGTGGTCAAATCAGTAGCTGGTAGCCGAGAAGGAAAAGATTAGGGAAAGGCTTCTGGACTGAAGTCTGAAACCCTTGCCCAAGATCTTGCCACCATCTCCTCTACCATATGGGCACTTTCTCTCTCCATGAGATTGGAGACCCCCGGACATGGCTTATCAAAGCATGACTATTCCATTAAATACTATAATCTTGTATCAACTGGGTCAATTTGTTTTCTAAAGAAAGGCACTATTGCTGTTATTTTCCAAGGGACAATTTCCAGCCTAAATAGAGTCCTCCCAAATAATAGAGAGTTTGCTTTTGGTAAATTTTGCCTGAGAGGCTTTATGTAAACACGCCAAACCCTTGAGAATACGTTTATACCAGAAAAGAGAGATGTGCTCCTTAAATTTCACTTAAATTTCAATTTCCAATTAGTTATAAGACTCAGAGGCCTGACACATTTCCTATATCATGTTTAGGTCAAGCTGAAGATAATTTTGCATCCTTGGATGTAGATGTTCTTCAGCTGAGACCTGTGGATCGCCAGGAAGTCCAAAAAGCACCCCTTGACATGTGTGACACTTGTGTGAGTAGGTGAGAATGTATTTTGCATTGAAAGGATCATGTCCTCAGAGAAGTCTGTGACCCAGAAAAGGTAGAATCCCTACTTAGGTTCAGAATGTCAGGACCAGTCACTTGGGATGTAATGGGAATTTCTTCTTAGTATGTGTGAGTTGGAACCATATGGGATTGTCATGTGCTTGGACCTACACCTGTCAATTACTGTCATTTCCATGTGACTCCCTTCTGTAGTCTTCATACATTCATATTATCTCCTTAACAGTAAGCTCTCAACAAGACAAGGGGTATAACAGCTTCATGTCCTCACCCAGCAATTTGTAGAGAACGTGACCAGGAAGAGAAAACCTTTTCACGCTGAAGAAGGAGGGCGTTTGAGTCAGACAGATCTTGTTTGAAATCTCTCCTGTGTGCTCTGGAGGGAGTTGGTACCGCTCTCCGGAACACTGTGGTAATGAGTCTGCAGAGGGTTATGGTAAGCATTCTTAGAAGGTGGGCATTCACAGTCAACGTCAGTTCCCTTTCCCCTTGGGTGGCAAGATAGCAGGATGATCTCTGTAGTATTTTAAACACATAATTGTGCTCACATTTATTGACTGCTTACTAGGCGTGGGATGTGATTCCATGTTTCAGGAAATTCGCTCTCATAGGAAACACACAGGCACAAGTCCCTACTATGTGCCCAATCCTGAAGACAGAGTCGTCATGAGCACTGACCGCTCTGTTCCATCCTGGTGCACATGTTCCAACGTGGGGACGTGAAGTCACAAAGATAGGCTCCAGAATAGAGAAGGGGCCAAGTTGTGCAAGATACGTGACCTTTGGGATCACCAAAGCAGGATGGGGGTTGGGAAGTGGTTGAGGAGGAGCTGGGTAAGGACAGGCATCTGTGCTAGGAGGCATGTGAGGACACAACAGAAGGAAGCCTCATTCAGTCTACTTAGTAGGGTCAGAAGACAATGGCGTGCATTACCTCTATTACGGAACCTGAGAATGGCAGTGAGTGACTAACTCCATAGAGATCTCCTGAGGACTGGGGCTCACAGCATGTTAACGGTGACCCTCATGCTCCCCGGCATGACCAAAGAGCAGAACACATCTCCGTCTCCTTTCCCCCTGGCATGTCCTCCATGTAATTCCTTTGTTCTTCCTCCCCAACGATGACTAAGGGAACAACAGAAAAATCCTCCTGAATGCTTTCAGTCTAATGCCCAGATTCTCCACACTGTCTTATAATGTTCTCTACCTTAGAGAATGGTCAGTCTTGTTTTTGTGGCTGGCATCACCAGAGATCACCGGGTAACATCCTGGACATGTTAGGGTTGACAGGATCTTGTGAGCGTAGGATTAGATGGTCTGTTCTCCGTAGTCATGGAAACACTCTGTGCCTTCATCCCTCACCCCAACCAGCTGGACCAGGGTCAGATGCTAGACGTCATGAGGGATCAGAAGTTAGTGGAGAAGGACCAGCTGGCCAGGGACAGCCCCCGACAGCAGACACAACACGAATGCACGGGACCATGTTAAATGGCGGACGTATAGGCTTAGTAACTGTCTGTTCATCCCATCATTCATGTATTTTTTCATTCACTCAATCAGTGAATATGGATGAGCCATTATTCTAGACTCTGAGGACATAATAGTAAACAGGATACAAGCTGTCTTTTCCTCACCCAAGTTGGGGAGGAAGCAGATACACCAGTAAACAAATTTACGAAGGACAGAGTTTTATTTAGATTGGGATAGGATCTATAAGGCAAATCAGAATATGAAAGAGGTATGCGGGATGGGGATACGTTACATTTTCTGACCAAAAAAACAAAAACAAAAAAGGAACCCAACAACACAATGAACAGGACAAATATACCCCAGACAGATTTTGGGCTAACCATGGGTCTTTTCACCACGTGAGACAGGCTTGCAAGTTGGCTACAATTTAGTAAATTTAATGGTAGGAGTTCAGGGTCGAGCTGCAGGGAACCCAGCTTCCTTTGTGGCTAGTGGGATTAGAAAGGGGCACATTGCTTAAATCCCATTTGCTGTTTCCAAAGCTGGTGATGGGCTAAAATGAAAAGTCTCTTATCATTGGCCAAGCGACGAAAATTGTACTGAACCTGGCAAAGGGCGAGTATCTTCCTATGAGCCCTTGTGTTTTCATAAGCCAAACTTATGTATTAATTTTCATTTTGGGTGAGTCCATAGGTGGTTGGATAATTTCTGGTTGGATGTTTCTGAAATCAGAGGAAGGTAGATGAAATGAAAAAAAAAAAAAAACAACAACAACAAAGGGCAATTATTTAATGCTAGGGAAGAAATGTGGATTGGACAAAATTTTAAGGAGAAACAAGATAATTTTGGTGTGTACACGGTAAAATTTTGGAAGGCGATACTATTGATGCTAAAGAGAATTATGAGAAAAGAGCATATGAAATATATTTGAATCCCATGATATATATTTGTCTTTATGCACTAGTCACCGAAAATTTCAATGTAAACACTTTCAAATACCCACCTGGGGAAATGTCAGAATGGCAGGTGGGATAACACTTTTTGCATTTAAAACATATGTGGGAGTGAAAGGAAAAAGATAAAAAAAAAACCCAAAAACCTAAATTTAGAATTTTAATGAAAGAACATATTGGAAATATGAAAACATTATTTAGGACTTTGTTCTTTTAGGGTCTGATCGGAGATGATGCTAAAAATAGTCTTTTTTGTTGCTGGCGTCTGTTAAATGAACACACTGAACACAGAGAAGCATCAGCGAAAGAAAGAGCAGTAGCCTGATAGACATGGTATCTCCTCATTTCGCCTCTGTTGAGGACGTAAGAAAGACCTACAAGGTTTATCTAATTACTCAGTGTTTTATTTCTCGGGTGAAAAAGTCAGTGCAATTGGGCAAAGCCAAGGTCTTCATCTGCAACTTTCCTCCAAGCTACAAGGTGCTAGCTTTTCACCCAGATTTTCATTGAGGAGTTGGTGAAGAGAAAACCACAACCCTGGTCTCGAAGAATATTTATCCCGCCGAGGGTCAGCCAAGCTTACTTGATAAGAACTGAGCAGAGCTGGGCCATTCTACATATGTTTGGTTCCATAAAACTACAAAACAATGCCTCAAAACTGGGAAAAGGGCCAGATCCGTATAAAAACTCTTTGTTCCCAAATGAAAATGCAGGAAGCCCTTTTCATCGCCCACGTGACTATGGATGGAGCTGCACTTCGGAGAGTGGTAGCTGATTTTGCTAGGATGCATGCAAGGCCAGTCGATGGGACTTTTGTTAGGGTGTTTTTAGTTTCTGTGGCTCTGTATGTATATTTCAGGGCTCTGTGGTGCTCAACATTAATTCCCACTGCAACATTTTATGAAGGGTCACTGGAACGCGTTCCGTCATCCGCAGATGCTCAGAAGCTGTGCCATCTTGTCTACCCGATGGGCAGGTATCAGATCATCCAGGAATGCGAGTTACACAGAGATTTTTGCAAGCAGAACTGGCAAGTGTGGAAGCTAATTTTAATGACAGGGGTCGGAAGTGAAAAAGAAGCTGAGTCTGGGGAGATTTCACATTTCTGGCTTGAGCGACCCATTGAGAAGGGAGCAAAAACAAGAAGAGTTGTTTCTAAGCGTCCCTCACTTCTTACATCTCCTTCCTTTGTCCCTTTACTGCTAATTAGTTCCAGATCCCATTGACTTTTTATGCTGGCCACATCTCCGTCCCTGGAGCCGCCATCTTTGGGGATTCACCTAGAGTTCTCTTTAGGAAAGTCAGATGGGTCCCCTTTCTTTCTTTCCAAACACTGTCCCGAGGCCCTATTCTTCCCAGTACCAAGTCCTGTCCCCATCTATGGTGAGCCACTTGCTGAAGACCAGGTCAGCGTCCTGATGGGCCCCTACCCCTTCCTTCAAGACTCTGAACAAATGCAACATTTCTGTCTCCAACCTGGTCAGGTGTGGCCACGCTGACTCACATGTATCTTTCTTTTTACCTTTCCAAGGCTCTTACTTGCATTGGGTTAATGGCTCTCTCGACCATCTTGCCTATAAGAGTGGGCTCGTCTGTGTGTCTCTGTAGGGCTTGGCATGCAATGAGCTCTGTAGAAAGGATTGTTCAGCTACTACAGGACCCTTTGCTGTGATCACACCGTACATTCATCCTACTGGTTCCTGGGTATCTCTCATCTGTACCTTGGCTCTTGGTTCTTCATGAATCAGTATGAATGGTATGAGTGTGACCATCATACAGACCTATGTTTCATTCTTACTTCCTCATATCATTGTTTTTTTTTTTTTTTTTTTCCTGCCCAGTCAATGGTTATTTAACTTCCCCTCTGGGATTCTCAGTCTCATCATCTTTTAATTTTGGCAGTTGTTCCTACTGCATATCATTGCTAGAATGATTGGGTGGCTTTGGACATGCAAAATACCCGTGCATAAATGTAACGTGACCTTCACCCTCAGGAGAATCTGATCTTTGTCTGTCTAGCTCGATGCTCCTTTCAGCCAGATGAAGGGCATGACAACAATGATCCTGGCCACTCAGCTTACCATAAAGAGGGTCTCTATTTTAGTAAATCACATCTAGATCAGGAAGAATCCAAAAGAACTACAAGAATCTGTGGGGGATGCCACAGCCTTAGGCTTCCCTGAGGGCAGTGCATTTCGTAAGTGCCACAGTCCCTGTGAGGACGCTGGCATCTTTGTTTATGTGGTATTTATAAGAGATATTCAGTCCTGTGAAGCCTGGAGTTTCTCCACTCAGAAGGAGTTAACCCCCCATGGATGAAGACCTTGTAGACATCTTGTGTTTGTACCTGAGCTGTCAGCATTGGGGCAGATGGCTCCCGGATGCCTGCTGGAGTTCTGTTGAGAAGTTCAGCTTTGTTTTTGTCCTTCTGAGTTGGCTAGCACCGTGGTGACTTTTGGAAGTCTTGTGATGTTGCATATTCAATTAAACCTTGGGAGACCCCTACTGGGCATGAAACAGCTTGGATCAGGGTCCATTATCACAGAATACAGGCTTAACAATTAGTTTTCTCTCTGATGCTGCTTCTTTGCTTAGGAAACATATTTCTTCCTCATTAATCACTTCTAAATCCTGGAATCTTTCTTGGTCCTCTGTATCTCTTTCTTGAACTGTTTACTCTGTCTTCTCATTTTTCTCTTTTCTAGCTTATAATGCATTACCCCATAACTACCCTCCCATCATCTTACCTTTGTTTATGCTGCTCCTCTGCTGTATCACATACTCCATGAGGGTAGAGAGCATGCCTTACCTGTCTTCCTTCTTCAAAGCGTGAGCTACTCTGCTAGCACACTCAATTATCTTTCATGAGCATCCCTGTTACTTTGAACATAGGGACACACATTTAGCACGAGTGTCAGAAGTCCTCTAGGTGTAATTTCACCACTGAGAGTAACACTAGGATCCACCATAAATACTCAGTTGAATCCTAATTTATTCTACTTTTAAATATTTAAGCTTGGTGCTAGCCTTGTCACTCTCTATGAGTCACTAATCCATTTCATCAGCAAATATATATTGAGTTCCAAATCTCTAACAAATCATTGCAATATGTGCCACTGGGTAAATGTGTAATAAGTCAATTCCTACCACTGTAAGGGAAGTAAAATATGGGAATAAAAGGAAATATTATTTCCTGGACAAGGTAAGGCCGTGAATCTGGGCTTGTGTAATGGGGATATGAGGGAAGCATAATCCTGTCTGGATTGTAGCATTAAGAAATGAATCATAAAAGAGGTGAATTTTAACGGCTTCCTAAAGGAAATATACGAAGAGGAGACATCCAACATTGTGGTTGAGGGACTGTTGTAAGTTAGCTGTCAGAATAAGAAAATGGGAGGCATAACTTTGGAAGAACAAGGGATCCTTCTTGTCTAAAGCAGAGTATATATTTCAGGATGGAGCAGAAAGGGAGCCTGTGGCTAGATTTGGGAATGGTCCAGAGTAATTGGGATTATAGTAATGTAAGATTGACCTTAGATTGAGACATGGGTCTCTCAAGATTGAGTGGCTTGGACAAAGGTGGAGGACAGGAATTGGAGACTCCAGTTTTAGGAGCTTAGGGCAGAAGGTCAGTGAGGGATGACAAGGGGTCTGGAGACAGTGAAAGGGAGAGTCGATAAACACAGGGGTCATCCTGAAAGTGGACTCAACGTGACAGCAGCTTTGCTGTCTGAACATCTGGATGTCAGAAATACTTATCTTGGGGTTGATTTTTTTTTTCTTTTCTTCTGTGAAACAAACTGAACCACTTAACACCGCAAATCATGGCCTCCAGATATGGACTAATAGCCCTCCGACAGTTCTGTTTCTAGAATTCCTCCTCCGTCTTACTCTTACATCCTATTCCTCCATTTCTTCTAGGCATGGGGTTAGCTTTACAATTTACAAGTTATTGGCTAATCCCAGATCTTCCTCCTGACTTGTGTAGGTATGTAAGCCTCCCCTTAGCTTTGGCGACAGCCCCCTGCTCTCCTGGCTGCTGTCATGTTGAGTCCACCCTCAGGATGACGGTCATCAGCTGTCCATGGTACTGAATTTATAATGGCGGTGTGGCCCTGAGAAGCCAAATCCTTGGAGTATGCAAAAGCGTCCCCTGCTGCTTGCTGCTTTTTAGGCTTCCAAGCTCTCTTTGAGTATCTTCATTAATGATGTTGGGCAAGGGGCCCATTGTCCTTGTTAGAATTCAAATCTTGCTCGTGACAACTTAAGGACAGGATTTCAATTGACATTGGAGATTTCTCCAGCCACGTTAATCACAACGCATTTAAGTGATGTCATGCCGTGTCACAAGGTGCACAGTCGCTGGCTGTGACCGGGATCATGAGGCTATTCATCTGATGAGGGCTCCCGTCCCATCCCACTCAACCACAGTGGGAAGGAGAAGAAAAACTGTAAGCAGGTATAATGTGCCTACGTCCTTCTTCATTTCTTACTCACTGGAATGGCAGTTCTCACATTGGACAATCTTTTGCTTCACTGGTTTTACATTTTGTTCTAGACCCGTATTTTACTATTGTTATAAAGGTGTGTTTAACCTTTAGTTAATTTAAATGAACACATTTTTCCCTCCCCTCACTACCAATGATCCAGAACATGAAAATAATCCAAACAACCAGGGATATCGTCTATTGGCTGCAATTATTACCTTCTTAATTATCTTGAAAACATGATGGCTTTCTGTCTTATGCAGAGATAACTTTCTTACTGTCTTATGAAAAGATATCATATGAACTGAGGTAGAAAATGAGTTTCAAATGGGTGTGGCTTGAGTTTTCTATCAAAAAGGTAGCTTCTGTGCCCAAGTCTGTAGGAAATCTCTACAGAGTGCAATGAACAAAATGTATAATGCTAAACAAAATACGTCAGATAGAGAAAGACAAATACCATATGATTTCACTCATCTGTGAAATTTAAGAAACAAAACAGATGAACATATGGGAGGCAAGAGAGAGAAGAAAACAAACCATAAGAAACTTGTAAAGATAGAGAATGAACTCAGCGTTGATATAGGGTGCAGGGGGATCCTATGAGTTAGATGGGTGATGGGCATTAAGGAGTGTACTTGTTCCCTTGAGCCCTGGGTATTGTGTGAAAATGATGAATCACCGAGTTCTACTCCTGAAACCAATATTGCACTGTATGTTAGCTAATTAGAATTTAATTAGAAGTAATTGAAATTTAAATAAAAATTTTAAAAAATGTAAAAACAAAATATTAATATATTTTAATATTAAAATAATATATAATATAAATATATTTGGGGAATAGCTAAGTGTTCAGTATAAGCTCTTTAGAATCTTACCAGTTTTAATGCTAACACGTATTTCTAAAATCTTTCATGTACTTATTTTAAGGATGAAACACATTCTTGTTTGTTGACGTTGGTGTTATTTTTGCTATTTTCCTGCTCTGCTAATCTCAGGAAAGGGGACATCATAGTGTGGAATCAGGCACCTAGGCGAAAAGCTTAATGACTAGGGCTTGAGTTGATTGTAGTGGCTTTTTGTTGTATTAGAGTCATACATCATTATTTTCCACCCGTGGAAACTTGAATTCCATCCAATTATCTCATAGATGTATAACCATCAGGCCTTTCTTATGTCAGCCATCCAGAAAGTTTGGCTTCATTTTTCATTTCAGTTATGAATAAAATTATCCTGAATTTTCACGGTGAAGTGTCTCACCTCATCCAAGGGCATGTCTTGTTACAAACACAAATAGCATCAATCCAGATGTTGGAGGCCTCTCCAAAATGATGAAAGGTGGTTTATAGATGCCGGTTCTGGATGAGCTTTTGGATGTTTATGCATTTCTGGGTGATTTTTTTTTTTTTAATTGTTGGGGCATTGTTTGAATTTTCTGTTGTACTTTCAGTATTACTTTCTGAGGTTTGAGATCTACAAGAAAATAATTCCTGATAATAACTAATGATTATTAACCTTCCTTTGTAACAGTAATTATCTGTGCAATTACTTTGGACTATTATTAGTCCTTTCATAATACTGTTTTCAGGTTTACATCCCCATTTTTTATTTCATTTTCATTCAACTTTTTGTTTCCATAAGTCTTGTCCCTTCAACCTTTAGTGCCAGATTGGTGCCTTTAATTTTTTTTATGTCTTCCTTAACACTCAACAGGATATCATTCTCTCCTGGATGTTATGTGATGTGGCTTTACTCTTCTGGGATAGAGTATCTGTCTACACTGTTGCTTACAGATGACACATCTGAAGGTTGTGATTAATTAGGAAAATGATTGGACCTCAGTTCAGTGAAACTCAAGCATTCCAACAGAATTTCCCACCGAGGGCCAAATAGTCCTGAGAGCTGGGCACACTTGGGTCAGCTGGGCCAATACACTTTCCCAACCTGCTTGGAGTGGGTAGGGGGTGGGGGGCATCAGAGATGAATGGGACCAAGGAGACACCTCTGGAGTCTTATGGAGACGAATTCAGAGAAATCTTTCTTATAATAAAAAGGACCCAAACATCTTGTACCAATTGCCTCCCTTCCCCCTACCTGGTTGTGGTGGACCCGCATGGTGTTCTCACATCAGGAGCCGCAAGCTTGAGGACAAGATGAAAACCCAACAGCCAAACATGGCGAAACAGTGAGAGCAAGAGATGACATGAGCTCCTGGAGGCATTGTGGAGTAGCTGAGTTACAAACCTCTCTCTCTGGTCTTCTTGTCAGGGGAAAAAATACATCTCTTTGTTCTTTTTAACGTTCCCGGTTTCGACTTTTCCAGACGTGCTGCCAAGTACTTCCCAATGACAACTGTGGTCTTTAATCCATGATAAGATTTTATGTGCTCACATAAAACTGTCCAGGAAACACCAAGATGAAGGCTGTGATTCATTAGGAAAATGATTGAACCTCAGTTCCGTGAAACTCAGGCTTTCCAACAGAATTTCCAACGTTCCCAGGAAACACTAAGAGACTGGACTTCACAACGTGGATCATGGAGATGACAAAATGCTCAAAAGCTACATGGATGAACCACCGATTATTGGGGATGTGAAAAAGGACATTTATTTTAGTTTTTAAGTGAAGCAAAGGGTGCCAAAACTCAGTTTCTTCTTTCTTTTACTTTGGAGAGCACCAGAAACCAGGAAAACAGTGGAGAAGGCCTATCACTGCAGTTTTAGTTTAAATGATTGACTCCAACGTGAACACGTAGGCCATTTGTCTCCATCTGGTTTAATTTTTTGCAAACGGCATGAGGGTGAGACACTGGTGTAGGCCGTAAAAATAATACTGTGATATGCAGGTTGTTCTAGATCCTCTAGATCATGCCCACCTGAAAGGAATCAGGTCTGCGATACGTGGTCAGTGGTATGAAGCAGCATCAGCCTAGCCAGGCAAGTCCCTGGAGATACGCCATGACCCCATGTGAACACAAAACCCAGCAAGAGAATTCTACTCCAGTGAGCCCAACCCAACTATGATATTGGAGTGAAGAAATGTACAAGGTGAAAGCCTCTTTGTAAGAAAGAACACACGTGTGTGTGTGTGTGTGTGTGTGTGTGTGTGTGTGTGTGTCCCCTCCTGGGTCAAGGTGCTATGGTAACCCCATCAAATGAACATAATAACAGAGAAGGGGTAAGGTGAAAGAGAAGAAAAGTCCAAAACAAGAACAAGACGTCGTCCAACAAAGGATAATGGGAAGGTGAAGGGGATCTCTGAAGGACGTGAGGGCCACAACATCACTCCACACAGGACACGGGAATGAAGGAAGCCCTGATTCGCCACAAAGTCAGCTCTGTCATGGATGAACACGGAATGACAGGGACCGGTTGCTGAATGGTGGCTATGAAACTCCGTGCCTTTTGAGAGTTTCCTGAGTCAAAATTGCACGCATTTGCTGGTTTATTTTCTTGACCAGGATTTAAACAATTAAAAACACAAAACAAAAACAAAAACTCATGAAAAAGGCAAAGTCATGTGGAAACAAAACAAAATAAAATAATATAATGTCATAATAAAATAAAGTAAAACCAAACCAAACCAAACAAAATAAAACTAAACCCACCAAGACTCTAAATAGGGCATACAAAGAAGACAGGAGAGGGGCTAGTAGGTAGACTCTCTGACTGACATGAAAATATAGGGCCAGAACAAGGGCTAAGAACCTGGAAGAGAAGACACACAGATGACAGAATGATGGGACTCTGAATGTCTAGTTCGTAAATGACGTTCATAAGCAAAGAAAATCACAGAGGAGGAAGAGAACACAGAGGAAATGTTAAACCTCTGAGCAGGGCATCCAGAATGTCAACATCAAAACACCACGAGTAATTGAACACCATGGGAAGGCATTTATACCTCACTAAACCCTCTTAAGATACGTCAGGACGCTAAATATTAGACCTAGGATAGTGTCATTTAAAAAATGAATAGCCTACTTAATGATCAATCCTAAGGTTATTATAATTTGTTTAAAACCATCTCTTTTAATCCTAGCTGAGCATAGAATTCAATTGAATGTTAAAAATGTTTGACATGTTTTATTTTTTTCTTTTTACATTTTATTTATTTATTTTTTTTTACTTTTTACATTTTAACTCAGAAATTTAGAGACCTTAAAAGCTGTGTTAAAGACAAAAGAAATACTCTTACTGTGTTAAGAATCTTTCCTGACGCATGTTACATGGTTTGGATAGAGTTTTTTTTTGTTTTTTTTTTTAAGATTTTATTTATTTATTTGAGAGAGAGAGACAGAATGAGAGAGAGAGAGCATGAGAGGAGGAGAGAGGTCAGTGGGAGAAACAGACTCCCTGCCGAGCAGGGAGCCCGACATGGGACTCGATCCCGGGACTCCAGGATCATGACCTGAGCCGAATTCAGCTTTGAAGAAGAGACTCCAGCTGTAGACTGAGCATCATAATCAAAGATCCAATCAGTTGATGTCCAAATCTTCCAATGTCCTCCCCAAAAACTTGATGATAAGATAGGATGAAAGTGAGCCTTGAGTGTGGCTTAATTATCTATACTGGTTTCTCTCTCTCTTTTTGAACTTTTCTGTATTTCCTAAAGTTCTACAATGACACATATGAGTTTTTCATCAGAAACAACGATAATGGTGCTCGTTTTGGCAGCACATACACTAAAATGAGAAGCAATGGTAATGTCTTTCTCTTTGCCCGTCCATTTGTGTCTTACAAAGAGCTTACCAAGAGTTTGTGTTCCTGCCTACTTCTCATGGGCATCCCCTGTCTTCTACTCATTACGCCCTTGGTCCCAGTTTCCATGTGCATCCGCACAAATACACATGCACACAGACCTCACCTAAGAGCCTTCTTTCTCTCCCCTGGGGTCTCTATCTTTAGCTTTCCTGGAGCCCCTCTCTCCCTGGCTTTACGATGAGATGACTACAAGTGTGCTTCCTGGAATGGAATGGCTCCCAGGAAAAGAGTGCTTATCTCTCTTCTTGGAGATGGTGAGACACAGCACAGGTCCACGTGTTTCTAAGGGGGTGTGGCATTGGTTCTCCTGTGAAAGACAAAGGTGGCTTTAGAAGTCTTGAAACGCCTTTCCCAAGTGTGCAGCTCCTTTTCTAAGCTGCGGCAATGCAGGGAAGGTGATGGCAACATCTTGGCGAAGCCAAACCCAGCTTTTCAAGAACCTTCTAGGAATCTGAGATTTCTAAGGCTCTGTAAGGATGAGGCTGGGGGAAAGGATGCACAGAATGGTGTGGGATGACAGAAATAAAGGAACGGTCCTCAGGAGACCAGAGAACACATGGCAGTTCAACAAGTTCAACAACTTGTTACTCGAAGGAATATAGATTCACCGAGTGTATCTCCAAAATAGGACAGAGATAAGAAATAAAAGCAAATATCAGTTCACCTGTGACAGAAACAAAGAGCCAAATGAGCAAATCAAGGCAAAACCACCTGCATGACTGGAAACGACCGTCTGAATAATTATGCTTCAATAACCTTGGAAGGACATGTCAAGTATTTTTGTATTTGCTGACATGTTCTGTACATTTTCCTGACTTGTCCTTAAATGGTTCTCTCTGACCTCACCTGAAATTCAACTTTTCAAAGAATTTATTCTCTAAGATTTTTAAACGTTCTATTTTCATGCTTTAAACAGGAGGATAGCATTGTATATTTCCAAAAACAACATTTGCGTTGTATTGTTTTTGAATATTTTTTTTTTATTTTTGATTCTGTCTTTCACATCAGGTGTTCTAAGGAATTCGTAGATACATCAAGGTACCCAGTAGAAAAAATGTCCTGTCTAGCGCAATTTATATTCTGTGGGGACCCTGAGAAATAAATTTAAGAATCAAATAAGTTACATGTTATTTTGGAAGGTGAGGGGTGCTATTATAAAAATGGAAAGGGGAGAAAGAGAATCAGGATTACCAAGGAGAGTACACATGTAGGCACAGTGGCCAATCTGACCTCACCGAAAAGGAAAAGTGTGAGTAAAGAATTGAAAAAGGTGAGGCAGGAAGCCTTGATGATGTACCAGAAGGGTGTTCCAGGCAGGAGGAAGGCACCAGTGCAAAGGCCCTGGGGTGGAACCATTCCCATTGTGTTGGGGAAGATTGCTAGATAGCCGTGGGTGACTGGGATCCAAGTGGGATGAGGCCATGAAGAACTTTGACTTTAATTCTGGGAACAAAAGGAGAAAAATTGGAGGCATTTCAGCAGAGGGGTTGGCTGACATGGTGAGATGTGTTTTAAAGAACCACTTTAGCTGCCTTGCTGAGATTAGCTTCTAGGGGCAAGAACAGGAAGTAAGAGCCTGGTCAAAAGACTCATTTAAGAGTCTCCATGAGAAATTATCACCCTACATCTAGGATGGGAGTAGGGAGGTGAGGTGAAGTACTTGGATTTATTCTATTTTTGAAAAGAAGATTCTCAAATGATTTGCATGTAGAATGTGAGGAAAGGAAAAGACCCCAAATTTGTTGACCTAATCATGGAAAAGGAAGGAGGTATTCATGGATGAAACTGGAGAAAGTCCTGGTAGAGAGAATCTTGAGGATGAGTTGAGGCTTGAGAGTTTGACTTTGAGATGCATATAGGACATCAAAGACAAGATGTCCCAAAGACGAGTAGATGTCTGAGTTTTGGGGAATCTCAAGAGACAGGTCTGTGCTGAGGAGGAAAATGTTGGACCACTCCACAAAGGTGGTATCTAGAGTCATGAAGAGTCTGAAGACAGAAAAAAGAAAGGAGAAAAGTCAGAGTCTGGAGCCCACCAACATAGCAGCCTGGAGGTCACTGGCAAGTTTTACTAGAGTAGCAGTACTTTTGGTGGTGCATTACGTGTATCAGCCCGGTTGGAGTAACTTTAGTGGGGAGTGGGAGCCATGGGATTGACGTCTGGGTATATACACGATAATTCTGAAGAGATTTCCTGTAAAGGAGCAGAGAGCTAAGAAACAGTTGGAAGGGTATACAAACCCAAGAGAAAGTTATTGTGTTTCTCATATGATGGAAGGTCTAACAGCACGTCTGCATGCTGTAGGAATGATCTAGAGGCATATTGTATCAATCAGTTTAGCCTACCTTATGCTGCATTAACAAATATCCCTCAAATGTCAAGGACATGCGGCTAGACAGGTTTATTTCTCTCTAATGTTGTGTGTTCTTCAGGGATTCGCTTCAGGTCTTCTCCATCTCTCCTTTCCAGGACACAACCTGAGGGTGCAGACACATTTCTGATGGTATGGCAACGTGGAAGGAAAAACATGGCAGAGTCCGACTCTGTGTTCTCAAGGTTTTCTCTTAGAAGTGGCACTCTTAAATTCTTTTCACGCATCATTGGCTAAAACATGTCAAATGGGTGTATCTCATGTCACTGAGGTGGGGCAATATAGTTCTTCCCAGGGATGGACACTGTAAGTCTTACAGCCAAGCCTGCCATCAAACAGCTGCCAGGGTATATTTTTTCCTCACAGAGGGGACCGGAAAGCTCTTTGAATAATAACACAATCGGTAGGTTGTATTTCCTCTGCAAGAGCAAAGCAATCTAGGTCTAGCAAGAGAGGGTATTTTGTTGTTGGATTGGTAAGTCAATGGGATTGGATGGGTGATAGTCTTAGGTGGGAGCCCTACCATTTACCTACAGGGAAATGAGGGAGCACAAAAGATAGGGTAGTTTTTGGTGTATGGGTAAATGGGTTCATGGGAACTTACAGATGTTCCCTTTAGATGGTTCCTTCTTCCCTCACTGAAAAAAAATTTTGTGAGATTGTAAACCAACAGTGAAGATGGGATAAGGAGGTTTGGGTATGACAGGAAGCCAGAAAAGGTGTTGGTTGTTTAGGGAATCTTCAAAGGAAATTTTTTGGGAGAATTTCATTATGACCTCCAGTTTGAACCTCCTGCACATTTATGATCATGAATTGAAAGTTGAAACCAGTCAGCATGGGTCCGGGTTTTCCTTCATCCATGTTCACAGGAAGGGGAACAAGAGCACTGGATGAAAGTTGGATTTCTCCAGGGTTAGCATTTTGCTGGGCAAAAGTCAAGAATAAAGAATGATATATATGAGCGCTAAGGCTATCTGCAAGGTCACGAATATCTAACTCCAAGGAAAAGCAGCTGTCTCTAGCTCCTTCTTGGAAACCCAAAGGAAGAAACCTATCTATCAGGTCCCACAGGATTCTGAATGTCTGTGTGTCTATAGTCTTAGGGGTTGAAGAGAGTTAATAGGTCGCCTGTTTCCCTGCAATTCTCCATGTCCAAGTTTTGCCCTCCAAGTTTGCCCTGTAACGTAAACAACACAGATTCTTCAAACAATAGCAATTAGTAAGAGACAGAAGTGAGTATATGGTTTTGGATTCTCCATCATTAAATCTGTGCCACTGTGAATGATAGATGCAAATGGAAAACAGTGTATCAGTTTCTGCCCAACAGTAGTAGGGTGAAGGCAGCTAGCTACATAATTACATATACATCCGATAAAGTATTAGGTGTTCTGTTGAAGTTCCTTGGCTCAGGAAAGAGTCCTTGCACCGTATTGGAAAACAAAACAAAACAAAACTACTTGGTGTGATGAAAAAGTAAACAAGGTATGACATCAAAACCATATTTGTTGAGATAAAAGGAGCAAAACCAAGTACTTTTTCTCCTTAAGTAAGTGGCCGGCTTATGTTATCCTTTCTGGTCAAGTTCTTCTTGTGGTGTTACAGCTGAACTTTGAGTTGCCCTCTTCTCGACACATTGAATGTTGTGATATTTGATGATTCTCAGGCTGAGACTATTTGTTGGAAATAAACTGTGCTGCGCAGGTAGGGTGGTTAGCGCAAAAGGATCTCAGGTTTTGATGTAGTTCATGAGATGCTTCAAGTCTTGTTGGGAAAACCAACAGGATTATAATTACGGAATAAGAGAATGTATAATTAACTGCCAGCATGTGTGGGGTAGATAATTAGAGAATAAGGCAACAGATGTTTTAAGGTGATGATTGTGGATTTCAGACAATAGTGAGAAATGGAAGAAAACACCATCAGTGTGGGCTGAAAATTGTCAGGGGGTGCTTTGCGCCTCTTTTATCTTCTTACACTCTTAGCGGTGTTACAGCTGAGCTTGATATCATTTCCATGAATGGTTGTTTCTTCCGGCTTCTCTTACTTTACCAGAGAATTACCATTACCAGAGAGATTCATTTATAGATACTACGGATTTCCATTGTGCTGAGAGGTCACATAGAGCTACCCAAAAATTCATATTCACTGCCTTTCTGGAATTTGTCCAAATACACAATAGTGACTCCAGCCCACACGTTCAACTCTGCTGTGATCCAATGCATTTTTTGTTTGTTTGTTTTAACTCCAATTACCAATGCATATTTTTGAGTTAATTCCAAAATCTAATAATTTTGACCAATAGGGATTCTCGTATGGATTCCTTGCATTTTCCTCACTATAAAATATCTCCGTGATTAATTTTTCAGGAGACCAAAAGTCAGAAATTTGGGGATTACATTTGTACGACATCTTCAGTGATCCATCATTTAATGAAGGGAAGCACACGCATCACATTGAGTACATATAATCTGTTGTATAGTCTCCTTTAAGTCAGTGCTTTCAGATACATGATACAGATGGCAAAGAATTTCAGATTGTCTGCGTAGACAAAACATCTGATACAAACTGCAGTGCTCATAATTAATCTTGCTTATTTAAAACCATGTTTAGGGGCACCTGGGTGGCTCAGTGGGTTAAGCCTCTGCCTTCGGCTCAGGTCATAGTCTCAGGGTCCTGGGATAGAGCCCTGCGTCGGGCTCTCTGCTCAGCTGGGAGCCTGCTTCCTCCTCTCTCTGTCTGTCTGCCTCCTTGGGATCTCGCTCTGTCAAATAAATAAATAAAAAATCTTAAAAAAATAAAATAAAACCATGATTGATGATTTTAATTATAGGTAAGCTTAATGTACCAAATTTATTGTAATATGTTAATCTCATAGACCTTTCCCTAAAAATGAAACTTTTATTTGCTTTTTTCTAGTCATACAGCTGGATGTCTTGAACACAGTGTCTACATCAAAGTTGTATACATTAAGTGGTGACTATTAAAAATCAGTCTTAGGGGTGCCTGGGTGGCTCAGTTGTTTAAGTTGTTGGCTGTGATTTCGGCTCAGGTCATGATCTCAGGGTCCTGGGATCCAGCCCTGCACTGGGCTCCATGCTGAGTGGGGAGTCTGCTGGAATTTTTTTTCTCACTCTGCCCCTCCCCCTGCTTGTGTGTACATTCTCTCTCTCTGAAATAAATGAGTAAATCTTAAAAAAAAAAAAAAAAATTAGTCTGGGGCACCTGGGTGGCTTGGTCGGCTAAGCATTTGCCTTTGGCTCAGATCATGATCTCAGGGTCCTGGGATCGAGCCCCACATCAGATCTCCTGCTCAGTAGGGAGTCTACTTTTCTCTCTGTCCCTTCCCCCACTCATGTGCTCTCAGATAAATAAAATAAAATAAAATAAAATAATAAACAAAATTAGTCTTAGAGGTGAAAACTGCCATTTTTTCTATATCCTAGCTACCAAGTTTTAACTTTTACACGTACACACACATTTTAACATCGTTTATGGAAAACTTTTTTTCCCTTCAGTATGAGTATGATGCCTGAAATTCCACCCCAAACCCTAAGATTCTGCGCCATGTTGATTAATTTCAGCATGTCTATAACATCTCTTTGTTGACTTTCAAAATTGCGAGTGTTCATTATACCATATGTAAAAGTTTTCTTTTGTTATGATGAGTCAGTCAGACCTGTTACATCAAGAACTTTGTAGGTGGGAACGTGATATAGTCTGTACCCACAGTGAGTGTGAAGGTAAGTTGGTTTTGGCTCATAGTGAGGCAAAGTCTTGTTGATGTACACTTCATTCTATCAGTTTGGAAATAAAGGTTGTTGGTGGTGATGGTTCTTCTTCCTCTTCTCCTCCTTCTTGTAATGGTTCAATTTATGTAACATTTTCCCTTACATCACACCATGGAATCAATTACCAGAAAAAAGTAGACTTTAGAAAACATGAGAACATTGAGCCTACGTGGAGACGCATCTCGTTAAATCAGCCTGAGGGTCTGCACTAATCACGTGTTCATGACACCTGTGAGCCTTACATAGAGACATGATGTACGTAGTCATGGTTTTAAATATGAAAAAGAGATTTAAAGGCACTTTGTAACTTAATCTGCTTGATGAACTATGAGTAGAATAGTCATTGATTCTTCTAAATGATTTCAAGGCTCTCGATGGTTTTCATACTATAGAGCTTTTCCTCTGCGTGTCTGTCTGGTCGTCTCAGCCTTGGTGCGTGTGTGTGAAAATTGTTTGAGACCCCGTAATCCCAATGCAGTTTCTGATTCTACAGAATCAAACCACCTCTCGACCTCAGACAAAAACCGTTTCTTGTGTGGCCACGTTCTTAGATCCTTTTCCCCACAGCCAGCAAAATAGTGCCTCTTCACTTAGGCAAAAACCAAGGACGTAGTCACATGACTCCATCGACGTTAGAAAAATGCATTTTGGCATTCTTGGTGCTTTCGAATATAATCCTAGGACAGTGTGAACTTTTGATTCAATTCACCTTAACGTCTTGCATCAACACCGTTGATAACATCCCTCTTGGATGCTAAGTGTGTCACACTGTTGTCTCTGTGTTCCTACGCTGCTTTACCTCATGAAGTCTGTATCATTAAAAATAGTCATAGCATCACGTAAGTCCCTCCCCAGGAGCGAAGAAATCGGTTCATCTTTAGGCTGATCTAATTACCGCTGACATTTATTTGGGTATAAAGGCCATCCATCTCCTTCTGCTGATTTTTGTCAATAGCCTCCTTGTCTCGGTGACTTATGAACCATTTTGTAACTCCGTATCCAGAGCCACGCATGTTGGATTCATTAATAGAATTTATCTTCACAGGGAACTGGTCCCAATCTGCTCAGCTTCACTCAGTCTGTCAACTCATAATATCTGGCTAAAAGATGCTAATGTGGTGTTGGCTGATTTCCTGTCAGCTCTCCCTAATTATTTGGTTTCAAAGCAATAGTGCATGTTACACATATTCATCTAGCTGTCCAATTAGCACATGTTTCCAGGCAATTCTGATAGGGAGGTTGACTTCTTCCTTCAGCCCCGACAAAACAAAACAGAAAAGTGGTCACTTGCATGACACCGAGCTTGGCTTTACTTTCGAGTGGCCCCACTTATCCATCCCTCCGTGGCGTGAAATTGCCCAGTTCACAATTACAGCTCTGTACTGATGATGTTGACTCCTCATTTGGGTTAAATGAAATAGGAATATGGTATGAGCAACAAAATGACTGTGTCCATCATAGATGATGGCATAGTGTTGACAATAGAGAAGCTTAACGTTGTCAACAGGCAGTTTTCTCCAAGAGCGTCCCTCTCGTAGGAAACAGGGCTGGAGTAGAGTAAAGTAGGCAAATGGATCCTTCCACTTGGGTGGATTTGGACTTCCAAGATGGCGGGAGGAAAGGAGACAAATACCAGATACTCTAGGATTTGAGGCAGTTGGAGAGTTTTTCTGCTCAGTGCATTTAACTCCTGGCCACCAGCCTCCCATCACTGTGGGCTGTGTTTGCTGAGACAGCAGAGGACCGGACCCTTCTTCAACCTGAATGATGTGGCTGGCAGCCACTGGGAAACCGAGGATTGTTCTGTGGATCCTAAGGGAGAGCAGCAGAAGCCTATGGAGGGAGGCAAGCCTGCAGCTCTCATCTGGCGTCAAGTCACTGTGGGGAATGCACAGTCGAAATTTAATTCCTCTTTCACTGTTCTTTTAGAAAATGTACCTTCATCCTCCTCCAAGCATTCCAAACACAGCATTGGAAGAAATGGGTCAAACAGAACACAAGTTTTTTGATCTGTGGTTAAACTGGATGAATTTTAGAACGTGGCTTGCCTGGTTCTTCGTCTTCCTCCAGAGACCGTGAATGGTTCTTGTGTGGGGACCCAAGAAAAAATAAAATTTCTTGTGCATCTTAATTCCCTCTTTGCTAAATGGCAGCCAGAAAGATTTCGCTGGGAAATAATTGTTAGTTCGTAACAAATGCTCATAGGACATGCAGAACCTACTGATTTTTAGTAGATTCTGTGCTTGGATGGTCGTAGATCATTGCTATCTTTGCAAATTACTGTGGAATCCTGGTCCTCTTTCCTGACAAAAGGAAGGACACTCTTCCAGGGGATGTGAAAAACATCATGTGATAATGTGTGGGGACTAAAGCGATGGTTTCCCGATGCTCCTTTCCAATAGCAAGAAAAGCAACTGAAATACATTATCTGTCTTTCGAATGGCTTAGTTCGCTCACCGTTTTTGAGAGCTTCCAAAGTAAAGCAGGTACTGAAAGGTTCCTTTTTTTTTTTTTTTTTTTTTTTTTTTTGAGGAGCCAGAGTCCATTTGGATTATGTGTAGGGAATGGTCTTAGGACATGTGGTGGTGTTTTCTGAAGGATCTCCATGGCGATGAAAGGATGGTACACATCAGGGAGGTTGCCACCTCTCTAGATGGTAATGGGTCGTCCCATGCCTGTAAAGACAGGGAACTGACCTTTAAAAAAAAGAAAACAAAAAGCCTCTTTGACTCCTGATTTTTGTGATGATCATGTGCCATCCAAGCGGCAAGGAACCCGTTGGCTTGCCTCCCCGTGTGCGAAGCCCCCAGCCGGTGTGCTCATGGAGGTCCAGTCTGCTGCATGAACAAGTAAAGAAACACAGGCTTGCCCAGTTGCTCCCAGGTTGCTAAGGGGATGCTCTGCGCTCCCTCTGAACGCATGCCCTATGTGGGAATCTTGCTCTGTACTGAGTTATTGCTCTGTGTACATGCCATTGGACGAGGCACATGATTGCAGCATCATTACTGAAGCATCCCACCTTGGTCCACATTTCTGCTTTTATATATCAAAAGGGCATCGTCGGGCTTGGCAGATGAGGCAGGCTCCAGCCTCCCGGGGAGTTCCTTTCCTTTATCTGCCTCAGTCTGGCATCTCTCCAGCCTATATCATTAATCTCACGTGTAGTATGATGGGCGTGCACCCCGGTGAGCATGCTGGCTCCGTGGGGGCATGTGGAACCAAGGCAGACAGAGGGACATAAGTCAAAAGTGGAAACAGACCATGAAAAAGAGCCAGAGCCCACCAGAGAAAGGTTTACAAAGCACCCCAGGAAACTCAGATGCATTCCTGGTATTGCTTTCTCTCCCCAGCGCTGCTACAATTTGAGATGTCAGTGGCTCGTAAAGGAACGTTTGCCTCCGCTCGGAAATAACTTGAGGGCTGCCAGGTCCCTTGTCTGCTAGGCGTTCAGAAGCCGTGGCTAAATCATGGTATGTGGGATGTTCTTTAATGCCAATGAAGGATGCACAGCCCAAATGCCCTTGCCCAGGGCTAGACTCCAGATGGTCTGCTGGTCCTGCCTTGCTTCAGTCCCAAACAGAATACACAACGCCTGGAATGGGAGGAAATGTGTGGAGCTGAGTGCACAAGTTCCTTCCCTAACTAGGGCTGGGCAGTCAGAGGGAGCAGATGACAGGGGATGTCATCCCCCGTCCAAAGACTTTGGTGACCCACATGCTCTACTCTTCTACTGCTGCTAACCAAATTACCACCAACTTTGTGGCTTAACACCGTGCTCATGTATCACCCCATGCTTTCTGTGGGTCAGGAATTCAGGCCTATCTTAGCGGGGTTTCCTCTCTGGGGCTCCTGCTTTTCCGAGCTCACTGCAGTGTGGACAGGTTTCTGTTCCTCGGGGTTGTCAGATCGCGGCGCCTTTCTCATTCAGCCCCTGCAGGCTGCCGGCACCCCTTTTCCCAATCTCTTACTCAGGTCGGTTGAGCAAGAATCCTACATAGCAGCATGTTCTCATCAAGCCATTGGCATCCCATCTCAAGTCCATGGAATGCAACCGGATCCCAGGATGATGCTTCTGTCATCTAACAGGTGGAGCTCATATCCAATTAGCTGGGATTCTAGAAGGGTTTGTCTCACGAAGCGTTGCCTTAGGGTTTGCTCACCACCCCATTCTTACATGCCCACTACAGGAGTTTCCTGGAACTCCCATAACAGATTACCATAAATCTGGCAGCTTACAACCACAGGAATGTATTTCAGCACAGCTCAGCAGCCCAGAACTCCAAGATCAAGGTGTCACCTGGGTTGGTTTCTTCTGGAGACTCCAAGGAAGAACCTACCAGTCCCCTGCTTCCCTCTTCTCTTCTGGGGCTCCCAGTAACCCCCAGTGTTCCTTGGCATTGCCCTCATGTGCACATCACTTCCTTCTCCTTGTGTCTCCACCTGTCTTCTCTTCTTGTAAAGACACAAGTCATTGGATTGAGGGGACACCATAAAACCAAGAAGACTTCGTCTCTAGATATTCTTAACTAATGATGTTGGCAGAGACCCTCTCTCTAAATAATGTCACACTGAATTCTCAGGGCACATGAGTTTTGGGGATGCTGTTCAGTGCACAACCGTCCACCAAGCTCTGCCCATGATCTGATACTGCCTAACTCCCCAGTTTCATTTTTTTTTCAGACTCTCCTGGCCCTTTTCTGAACTATTTTCTCATTGTCTTTTTTCTTTTGAACTCCTGGTTCAGCACATGTCTCCTTCACTTCTTCAGGGGAAATTCCTCAACCACCATTTAGATTACTAATGGATTGTCAGGGTCTATATGCTTAGACAATATTCCACATGGTCACCTGCCCATGCATAATCTTTTCACGCTAGGAATTTAGAAATTTGGTGTGATTATTAAATTAATCATCACATAGTCCAGGAGACTACAGCATCGTAAGAACAAAGATGAAGTCTCCTTGTGGTCTGTCTGATCAGTCCTAGCATTTTGGAACAAATGGACTGTAGGAAGCCTCAACTTGTCTTCCTATGAAAAGCATTCTGTAGTTCTGTTGGGGAAGAAATGGAGATTTTGGACCTGGCTCTGTGCTGTGTTTCCCACATGGGCATTTCACATAGTCATGAAAGGAGAAACAATGCATGCTATGAAATGAAGTCCTGCACTTAAATATTGTCTAAACATCTGGTATGGTCTGAACGTGTTCTCCCAGATTTCATTGGTGGAATTACTAAGCCCCAAGTTGATGGTATTAGGAGGTGGGGGCTTTGGGAGGTGATCAGGTCATCAGGTTGAGCTCCCATTGATGGGATTAGTATTTTTATAAAGGAGACCCCAGAGATCTCCCTCACCCCTTCTGCCATGTGAAAATCCCATGCGAAGACAGCCACATATGAACCAAGAAGCAGGTGTCAGCAGATTCCAAGTCTGTGGACATCTTGATCTCGGGCTTTCAGCCTCTAGAACGCTTAAACAACAGACACTTGTTTCTTCATTTGAACAAGTGAGATCATTCGCAACCTCCCATTCATCTTCAGTTTTTCCCGTTATAACTTGAAATTTTTATAAACTATTGGGTGTGGTTGCCATACAGAGTTACTTATTGCACTATTAAGTTAAAATATTCTTGTGGTTGCCATGCATTATTAAGTGAAAATATTCTTTTGGCAAAGGATGTTTACTTGGCCTTGTTCAAGTACTTCATAAGATATCCTAAATGGTGATTTTTCTGTGTATAATTTTTAGTTCTTCTGGGCCATAATTTCCCTATTCTTAACGTTTATTCTGACTTCTTCCTACTTGAATTCCTGAGCTTCATGGAGTTTAACTGTCCTTGATGTATTAGATGATTGGAGTGTTGCTTCCTCGCAACTCTACTAGGCATTAGGGAGGATGTAGTCTTGTGGTCCTTTCGTCTCTGAAAATACCTTCTTAAAAGAATGGATTAGTAAAGATTTTCTACCAGAACCTGATAGATCTTGCTTCATCATCATCTCCACTTGGCACTGCAGCGACTTCTCAGGGGAGACAGATTTTTGTGTGTGTGTTTGTCATCATCCTAAAGGTGTTTGGGGAGCTGATTGCAAGCCCGTGGGTGGACCGAACACAGGTTGTTCCAAGTGCACAGAAGTGGGTTGGAGCACCAGGAAAGGGTGCATGAAGAGCCTGTCATGCTTCATGTCATCTCATCCTTCCTCCGTGTGCCTCCTGGAGCATTCTGGCTGGCCAGCCCTTCTGGCTTCATGGGGAAATTGAGCACCTGCCTAGCCGAGGACGCCTGCCTGCCTCAATCCCCAGCCAGGCTTGTGTGCCTTGGGTGCAGTATGGACAGTCAGCAAAGCCTTTGATGCCTTTGATCTGGCTCACCTCCTTCTGCAATGGGCGACCGTGTGAGGCACCATGGCCTCCAGCAAGGTCTGCTGTGGCACGGAGACTGTGTGTTTTCTACTCAGATGCTCGTGGTTCTGTTTGTTTTTCTTTGGCTTCATTAATTTTAAGCTAGGTTGCCAGGCTGTGTGTCTGGGTCTGACTCTCCCTGTGCATTATTCTGAAAATGACACTTCTGGTAACTCAGAAATACCATCTTCACGCTCAGCTCTGGTTCCCTTGGGTATCCGCTTCTGTCCGTCTTCCCCATCATCCCACTTCTGTTCCTCCTGACTTGTTTGCATTCCCTTTCTGTCGCTGATGTGCTAACCCTGCTGATGCCCACAACATCACTTGTCCTTTCGTTTACCTTCAGAGAGCTTCCTTTGTCCTTATTTTACATAGACTTACATAATATAAATTTATTTTACATATGTATACACGAAATGTAAGGGTTTATATATTTAATTTATGACATTTTATATATTTATTACATATTACTTAAATATTTATAACACATAAATATATAATACATAATAAATACTCATTAAATATTTATAATATATAACTAATAAATACTGTTGATACTTTTATTTATTTGATTTTATTTATTTTAAAGATTTTATTTATTTGACAGACAGATCACAAGTAGGCAGAGAGGCAGGCGGAGAGAGAGGGGGAAGCAGGCTCCCTGCTGAGCAGAGAGCCCGATGTGGGGCTCGATCCCAGGACCCTGGGATCATGACCTGAGCTGAAGGCAGAGGCTTTAACCCACTGAGCCACCCAGTTGCCCCTAAATATTTATATTTTATATATTTGTATAAGTATATGCATACAAAATAAATATATATACAAAATAAATATGTATTACATATAAATTTAAATATATATACTTCCTTAGTTATTCTTTATTAAATATATATTTAATATATATGTATGTGTTTGTAAAAAATATACATATATATTTCCTGCCTGATTCTAGTATTCATTAATATGTATATATATACATTTTATACACAGTTGCTTCTATTATTTACTGTTTTAAATTATATATTTATATACATAAATGTACACTGTTTAATAAATGATAAAAAATATATGAATATACAGGTGTGTGTCTGTGTATACTCATGGCCATACGCAGAGCATGTCCCAAGAAAACCTGACCGTATAATCATGTATGTGCATGTCTGTATCTGTAATGCAAAAATGCCAGCATTTGTATTAATAAATGCTATCTTTCTTTATAAATATATTTTAACTCAAAATCTCAACTTAAACGTTATATCGTACTTTGACAGACATAATCATTGCTCTGTAAGTATAAATATTTAATTAATCCAGAATTTATTTTGCCCTAAGATGAACTTGTTATGCTTTCCTCTTCTTCTAATATTTAGCTAATGGTACTCTCTAAAAAGAAAGACTTCATCATACACATGCTGAAATTATTGAAAATATAATAAATAATATAACGAGGGCAGAAAAACTGTTCTTACCTTCTTCAAGCCAAGATTCTTCACACTTGCATATTTTTTCAGAAATTGATGCTAGAATGATTTTGTTGTAACCAAAAAATCTTACTATTTTTAAAAAATACATTGATATTGTTACACACTAAATTTCTGCCACCGAAAACTTCTGAATATAGACAAGTCTTTTATGTATCTCAGATTTTATAGTCTACAATCTGTCTTACATGCTTCATAAGGTATGATCAGACCTTTTATTGTTAATTTGAAAAGGCTATCTTTTTAGATTTGTTAATATTCATAGGTATGAAAATTGATTTTCTGTATTGATTGCATACCATCGTAACTAATACCTCATCTACCCTAATTTATTTAGCTCATGTCCTGAATCACTTTCCCCTGCATAATTATATGTCGAAGTGACTTTATTATGTCTCCTTTTGAATATTTTTAGTTCTCATGACTTTTGTTTTTAACATATCGAGTAGAACCTGCAGCTGTATCTTGAAAGATGATGAACATGATAATCATTTCCTTGCTTACACTTTTAGTGGGAACTCCATCATTCACCACTCCCCAGGGCACGTTCCATGTAAGGATATGTCTGACCTTCATTGGCAGGATTATAAAAAGTTTCCCTGTCAACGTAAATATTCCAAATACTCAAATCCCTTAACGAAACATATCAATTGTGCCAAATGCTATTTGCCATCTTTCAAATCCTTTGTTTGCTTTTGAACTTGCGTTTGGTTTCCATTCAGATTTGCTCTTTCCATGGTTCATGAGACCCACGAAATACCACCCTTTCTTCCCAATGAACCATGTTCAGCATCCCTACTGTAAACGCCGTTCCTATCGGCTCATGACATAGTCTTCCTTTAAAAGAAATGAACATTTTATTCAGCAGAGTGGTCACCAGAAGCTGTATCAGAGTGTGCTCGGATTCCTTACAGTAAATTTGTTTGGTGTGTGATTGCCATTTGAAATGCCCTTCTACAGCAGAGCACCCTGCGATTTTCTGTTTTGAGAAATTTGATGGTCTCTACGCTGGAGGTGACGTCGGGGGTTGATCATGGAGTTTCTTTCTATTGAAGTTCCTCTCTCATAGTCTCTTCCAAATTATCCTTACATGAAGATGTTCAAATGGGTAGATGCAGTGTGCACTTGGTTTCCCCCTGAAGATTTACTTCTGTGGTGGCGTTGTCTATCCGTGTACATTTACCTATATTCAGAGGTAAGGCAGGCTTGGGTTTATGCATTTTCCTTACAAAGAGTGTGCATTTTAGTTCTCTCTCTAAATACTTCCTGTATCTCTCCATCTCCTTGGACCTGGTCGTCCTCTTCTTTGGGTCTCAGGCTGTTCTCTTTTTATGTTTCTCCACTGAAGAAACTACATCCTATTTTTACTCCATGAGAAAAGGCTAGTGGTTTACCTAAGTATTCCCTTAGAGTCTTCTGAAGGCTGTGGTGATCTTTTGTTCTATGCCACCACATTCTCCATAAAAAAACACACTGTTTTTCTTCTTTTCTCTTTCCTCATCTTTGGGCAAGTCAGGGTGTATCCACCAAAGATGTCTGCTGGCAGGTGGACCTGTGAGCGATCCTTTCCTGTGCCAGTGGTCCGGCGAGTCCTTGTCACTCAACAGGGCTGCCCCAGAACACCAGCACATATGTCTGGGGGCTCCTTACCAATGTAGACCCTTTGTAGTTGTTGACCCATTGAGCTGATCTTCAAATTCCATGTCCAACAAGATACTCCTCCAGACTGCACTGTCCCTTCCTATGACATGAAGCAAGCGTTCGTTGACTTTAAGTATTAATTCAGTAGTAGTTACTCTAAGTGTTCATGGACACTTGAATCCTCTGTACTAGCTGAGTGTGTGGAAAGTGACATCGAGCTTCTAGGGCTTTACCTGAATTGTCTACCTTTGTAGCAGCTACCTCCTGGCCATTTCCATGCACTAACCCGCTGTCTCACCTGTATGTTTTGGCTGGTTTAAGTTTTGTCTAATTTGAACACATATCTAGAGATGTTGGAGGCAGGAGATTTTCTGAAATAATGCCCCAGCAACATCGGAATGCATTTCCTAGGTTTTTTTTGGTTTGTATAGACAGGTACTTCTCCTTTATGATACACGGCTACATTCAGGGTGGTCCCAAATGTTCCCTGATTCATTTTCTATCATATTTATAGAACAATTCCCAATGTGGTAGTATCATAGGAGATCCTTGAGCAAGACGGAACTCTCTTTTTAGGCTCCTTAATAGGCTTAGTAGAAACCCACCAGATGTAGTCTTATGATTTCTGCTGTTCTTGGTTTCCTATGATGTTCACATCTTTTTCTTTGTTTTTATGGGTATTCCCATTGGTAACTTTGCATCATGGGATACTATCTAGACACTGTAGTGGGAAGTTATTTCTTAGGGGAGGATCCTGCAAAAGAAGAAGAGGTTTTATCCAAATCTTGAATGCTGGTTGAGATATAGACCAGCAGGTAGAGGAGACCTTGGCAGCAAGAATGGGTTTTCTTCATGAAGTTCTGGCATTTGAAATTATGTTAATACTATTTACCACTTTCTTATTAACTCTTTTTATACCATTAAGTATTTTGAGCTGATTCTCATCCTTCCATGTTTCTAAAACTGAAAGTAATAATAATATAAACCAAAATGCATTACCTGGAAAGATTTTCATAAATACCTAAAATTGCATATAATTACCAACGAAATGAAATCATTAAGCTGGTAGTAACTTTGTCTGTGGATCTCAAAATAACATGCTTTTAAAAATGGAACTCATTTAGCATAATCTGTAAACACCTAGAGAGATATTAAGCTTACATCTTGGCCTGAAGCAAATGCTTTATGGGTTTATAATAGAACGAATTGATTGGCTTAGAGTCATTAAGGGTATGAGATTAAACAGTTGTATTAAAGAAAATCCCATCGAAATCCCATTGTACAATCACCGCAAGGTATTATTTTCTGAAGTCATGCGATGCTAATGTAAATATATAATACTATTGAAATCAAGGTAAATTAGAGATTATCAAGATGTGTTTAATAAAGCTAGGGAGTATTTTACATTTAGTGCATTACCTAAGTAATGGCCAATGCTTCAGCAATTTGAGAAACAAAATAAAGGCCAGATTTCCTATAACTCGAAGTGTAAAATAAATATCCATAACCTCACATTGACATAAACGACCAAATGAATAAATAAAACAGGGTTTATGAGTTTCCTATTTTGGCTATAATCAATCACCACTTTGTTAGTGGCTTAAAACAACAGTTTTAGAGGTCAAAAATACCAAATGGATCTCACTGGGTTAGAATCAAGGTTTTGATAAGACGGCATTCCTTTTGGAGGATCTAAGGGAAAATGTCTTCCTTGCCCTTTTCAATTTTAGAGGACACCTGCATTACTTGGTTGATGACCCCCTCTTCCAACGACTCTGAATCCATGTTTAATTACACTGTGCCCATCTGGATAATCCTGGATCATTCCCTTATTAAAAGGTCAGCTGATTATTACTCTTGATTGGACTTACAAACTTCATCCCCTCTTGTCATGTATCAGACCATGTTCTCAGTGTACATAGATTGTCTCCTTCAACCTCTACTCCTGAGGTTTGGCTGTGCATGTTGACTTCCTTCCAAAGAGTATGATATGGAGAGGGAAAGAGATCATATAACTTCACAGTGGACAAATCTGGCAAACACACCTCAGCCAGGTGTTCAAGACCAGCACCAGCTGTGTTGAGTCATGGTGACAAGTGTGCACACTTCATAGGATGTGATCAGGAGGGCTCTTGACCTCTGTGGGTTTCCCCCCCAAATTTCATAGCCTCACGGAATCACGAAAAACCAGACAAGACCCAACTGTGGGATATTTTACAAAATTTCTGGAGAGGAGCCCTTTAACACTGTCAAGGTCATCAAAAACAAGGAAACTGAGAAACTCTGGGAGCTGAGAAGAGCTTAAGGAGCCGTGAGGACTGAAATGGAATGTGGACAAAAAAGGACATGAAGCAAAAACTGAGAAAATCTGAATAATTTACAGACTTTAGTGAGTTATAACATGTAGGTATTGGCTCATTAATTATAACAAATGTACCAGACTCATGTTTGATGTTAATACTAGGGGAAATTGGGTGTGAGGCATAGGGCAGGGCAACTCTCTATCTTTACGATTTTTTCTCTAAATTGAAAAGTGTCTTAAAGTTTATTTATTTTTTTTTAAAAAGCAGCAAAAAATGCAGACATCAACCATATTTCCCTTCTCTGATTCCCAAATGGAATCCCCCACCCCCAGCGCCTGCGGGATACATTAATAAAAGAATTTCTGCTCTGAGGAGTGGAAGCTGGGGAGCGTGCCCTTGAGTCGTTGGCCCCTGGGCTGGGTGTTCAAAGGCTGTTAAAGCGAAAGAGTAAGTTTGGGGAGGGGGTGGTTAGATCAGTCGTAGTCTCAGAAGCTAGGAAGAAACGGCTGCATGAGCAAAATCTGGGAAATAGAAAAGTGCAGCAAATGTATGGGGAACCATGAAAAATACTACTACTTCCAGCAACCGTAGGAGCCAATATTTATGGCTTTGTGCAAAACAACATTCGTGTGTTACCAGAGAACCAGCTGACTTGAAGTTGTGTGTGACTTTTCTGTTATTCTTTAAGCTCTCTCTTCAGAAAATCCCTGGTGATTGAAGTAAATAGTTTATTTTTTCTTCATCTTCATTATTTCTTTTGTATTTTTTAGAGAGAGAGCATGAGTGGGGGAAGGGTAGAGGGAGAGAGAGAATCTCCAGCAGACCCCCTGCTGAGCATAAGCCAGGCACAGGGCTGGGTCTCATGACCTCGAGATCAGACCTGAGCCAAAATCAAGAGTCGACCCTTAACCAACTTAAGCCACCTTAAGAGAAGGAAGGGGCCCCTTCCTTCTCTTAATTATTTTACAGTATAATCATGATAGTGTTGGGCTTAATTGCCATAAATATGTAGGTATAAGTTCTGTTGATGTTCCTTTTTTTTTTTTTAACTGCAGTATAGTCACATAGTAGTTAGTGCTAAGTACCCAAAAAAAAAAGTAATTTTCTGTAAACGCACACATACACCCAAAGGGAAAACTATCATTTTGGTGTTGATTTACCAATTTTGAGTACACTGGGGAGCCAGAGACATCTGTGGTCTCAAATGGTTTCTTGGATCGAGGTGTATGTTGGGATGTTTAGGAGGCTGTGTGCCTCTCTGAGTATGTATGTGTGTGAGTGTGTTGTGTGTGTGAATGTGTACCCCATGGGAAAAAACCAAATGGCTGTAACAGTCAACTTAGGTTCGGTTGTGCTGCTAATCAAAGGATTCTTGTAACAACAACCCAAGCTTATTTCCCTTTTATGACATCTGTGTCCATCCGGGGATGACTGGTTGTTTTCTAGATCTTCTTCTTTTGAAAACCGAGACTTTGAAGAAGGTGATCTCCATCTGGGACATGCTGGTCTGGTTGGTAGAGGTGGGGAAGACTATGGCGGAAATGAGATGCCTCACAATGTGTCAGCTTGTGGGTGTTGTAGGGCTCTTCCATTCACATTTTGTTGGCCCAGACTGGTGTGTTAGCAGCTGGGGATGCCACAATACTTCCCTGTAAGAGGAGCATGGGATATTTTGAGCAAATCACAAGGTTCTTCATCCAGAAGGTGTCGAGGGAACATAACACACTGAAAAAGACATGAGAGACATTTCCCTTAAGTGTGACTCCTGCTTGACATTTCTGTTGTTTGGTTCATGACATCCCTGAGTTTCTCCCTGAAAAGAGAGACCAAGGAATAGTGGCCCATCAGCTAAGCACTCTGAGATGGTCTCCGTTTATTCCTCTATGTTGACACAAAAGGGACAAGAAGACAAAGGTTCCAGCTCCCTCTAATTCCTGGACCACAACCCAAATTTCCTGGCATAGAGATGCATCCCATCACTGACATCTATGTTCTGACTACTGAAGGAAGCTTTTATTAGAGTTAAAACCATGCCAAAGAACTCAAGATCTTCCAGAATCTCTTGGCATGGGAAATGAATATACATAATTATATATATACCCACATACCTACACACACACCTACCGAGGTTTATCATTTTTTTTTAATACAACATTTCTGGAGCTATCTCAGGAAAATAAAAACCAATTTCATTTTCAACATAAGTTTTCTAAATGCAGGTGCAGAAAAAGCATGGAGCTTAATCCAATATTAAATTGGTTGTAGGTTTTAAATGCACTGTGATATAATCTCAAGCTCTTGGAGATTGTGTGGGGAGGTAATATATTCGATCAGCTGAACCTTCTAATAAAAAGGAGACACTCATATCTAATAGGATTTGTCTTTTATTCCCAAGAACAGAAACATTTCAGTAACCAAATTCACAACAAAAAATGCTAAAGTAAGGCCATGCAGTGCCTTGAGATTTTAATAAAAAACACAAACATATATCACAGACCTATATATTTTTAGACTGATTTTGATTTTCTACCAGAGAAACTGTGAAAACAATTCTTCCTAATTCCAAAAGAAAGAAAAAAATATTATTGATATTTCTCTCAATCTGTCTTCCCAAGCCAGTCAGACAAAAAGAAGAAAACATACCAAAACAATACAAAAACAACAACAAAAATACCTCTTATTATTTCCATTATTGCCGTGAGACATTTTGAAACTGGTAGAAAATTAGGAAGAATTAGTCTTTGCCTTTACTGCAATCACAAACACATGACTTCAATTTTCCTGAAGTAACAACCCAAGATGATATTTTGCTGTAGTGAAATTCACAATGATTAGGAGAACATCTGAGTCTCATAATAAATACCTGTGGGGTGAATCGTAGGTTTTTCACCTCTAGACCACAGTCTGGAACTCACATTCCTATACCCCTTCATGTGTCCTGGAGCAGAAATCTTCAGATTTGGGGATGCCTTTCCAAAAGTTTTTCAAAGTACAACTCTCCTGATGACTTGAAAGAAGTCCATTTTCATGCTCTCCGCTTCACATGTTCTCTTTCCTAAGGCTTTCGGATTGCCAGAAATCCTCCTTCCACATTAGTAACAGATGCCCTTCAGTTCCCAGGGTAGACCTTCCTGCCCAGCGTAGCCATGGCACGTAACAAGGAGGGATTCCAAATGCTGGTGTGGGGAAGCCTCTTTGTTGAGGGCTGCATCTGGCAGGCTTCCCAGCCTTGCGCATATTTTCACGGAATGATTTCAGAAAAAAATTAAAAAAAAAAAATGAAGCCTAGATCATGCATGGTGAGTCCTTCAAATGCAGAATGTGAATTTTCTGTAGGTAGACCGTTGTCTAAAGTCCACGTGGCTTTTGATGAAACCTAAACACTACGTGTTTCATGTTGTTTCAGATTCACTGAGTTAATCCCATTCAAGTCAATGTTACAACATATCAGCGTTGATGTGTGGAGTATTTATTCTGGGTATAGCCAGTGGTGTTCAAGGCTACCATATTTAAGATGCCAATACCTGTTTGTAGAAGAAATGGGTTGACCAGTGAATTAAGTCATGAGGGAAGGGCATTTTGTTATGGGTCGGTCCTGTTCAGCTTACTGGTGAAATGAACCCATTATTAAATTAGAAGATTAAAAAAGTATTCCTCTGAGGGGGCTGAGTGACAAACTAATCAATCACACACCCATCTGTGATGGCCAGTAAAGCATTTATTTCCCCCATAACCCATTACACGGCTTCCTCTGTAATGAAAGTAATGCATTTAGCAAAGACACACTCTTTCTGTATTTAGGAAAACAAGGCTTAGTTGCACTTGGAATTTGCACTCCGAAGAGACCAAAAAAAAAAAAAGTGAACCAGTAAATACATTTTCAGGACAATATCTCATGCTAGGAGGGATAATCCTAGAGGTTTTCTAGGTTCTATCCCTTCTTTCTACTCTTGCGTAAATAATGTGACCGCCTCACAGTATCCGATGTCTGTGTTTGATGATTTGCCTACATAAGTGACAACAAAGTTAATGGATAGTTAAAAAGAGGAAATGGGAAATTACTTTCTTGCCTCAAAATGTTAACAGCAGCATCTAGAGGATTTTCTTCTTCCTCTTTTCCGTGGCTGCCTTTTCTGAATTCTTTACAAAGTATTTCTCTTCCATTTAGGATAGAAAGTACTCCTTTCAGTAATTTTACTTTAGAAAATGATAAAGTTATAGCACAAAAAAAGAAACATGAGAAGAACGGGTATAAAAAAATGATGGACATCCTTCAGGACCAGGGACATTGAGATGTTTTATTTATAAAATCACACTTAAATTTTAATAATGGAACACTTATATATTTGTTTGAAGTTGCTTAAATATTCTCTTTAAAATTTAGAGCTACTTCCCCATGGAGGTTTGATGGAGAGGCTAATTATTAGATGTAAAGGAATGTTTTTCTGGCATTTGGGGGAAGGTGTACATGTGGAGAGGGAGGAAGAAACTCATGGTGTGTATGGGTTTTGAAATGTCATTTTGGCATGCGCAAAATGGGTTTACTCTGGAATAAATTCCAGAAGAAACTTTTCCCCATACTTCATGATTCTAACTAAATTCGATATTTAAGAGAACTCCATTGGTTTTGAGGTCATTTAATTAGCGGTATTTGTGAGGAAAAAATACAGCAACAGCTTATTAAAATGGAACAAAAGGGTGAAAAATCAAATATACATAGTACATTAAAGGTGATATGTAATTATGTTTCTGGGTCATACTCTGCTATCTACAATTAATTCAAAATTGCGGTTGGGCAAACAATTTCTGTCAAGATCTCTGGGTGATTTTTTTTTTTCTTCAGTTGACAAGCTCATTTGAAAATTCGTGTGGAAAGGCAAAGGATCTAGAATAAGGAAAGTATCTTGAAAAAGCCAGAGAAAGTTGGAGAGTTTCTCCTTCCCCATTTTAAAGCATATTCGAAAGCTATAGTCATCAAGAAATTTGGGGGTTCTTGTGGATAGAAATGCAGATGGGATATCCTTAAAAGAATCCAGAAATAAATTCAGTCCTGGCATTTATAGTCAGCTGACTTCCAGCAATGGTATCTCAACAGTTTAACGAGAGAGAAGTTAGTCTTGCAGTAAATGGTGCTGAAACCATGGGAGATTCATATGCTACCAATGAATTTCCACCCTACCCTCATATCATACACTGGAAGTAACTCAAACAATTAAAAGGTGTAAAAACTACAACTCTTAAACGTGTAGGAAAGAGCATAAGAGAAAATCTTCAGAGTCTTGTGTTGAGGAAGGATTTCTTAGGTATCAAAAGCACAAGCAGTGAAAGAAAATTGATAAAGTCGACCTCGTCAAAATTAAACTTTTGCACTGCAAAAGACGCGACTGAGAAAACCAAAGGAGAAGTCCCAGACTGAGAGAAAAGATTTGTAAGTCATATTTGCGGGGAAAGACTTGCATCTAAAAAATAGAAAGAATACTTATAACCTAATAATAAGGGACAGAGAACCCAATTTTAAAGATGGGCAAAATATTCGAGCCGACATCCCACCAAAGATGATGGTACGTGAAGAGATGCTGGACATTGCTACCTCATGAGCAAGCTGCAGATTAAAACCACAAGGAGACCCCATTTTGCAGCCTTTAAGATGACTATCACCAAAGCGATAATACAGGGCTTGCGTCCAGGATGTAGCAACTTGAACCCCCTCTACAGGCTCATGGAAATGCACCACGATGCAGCTAATTTGGAACATAGTTTGGCAGATTCTTAAAACATGAAACATGAATTTTCCCTATAAGAGAGCAATCCCATACCTAGATATTGACCCAGAAGCCAGGGAAACATACATCCCGTATTATAGTCTTCTATGATAAAGTCTTCTTCCAACAAAAATATTATCCCCAACTGTTTAAAGCAGCATTATGCGTAATAGCTGCCAAGTGAAGACAGTCCAAATGCCCATCAACTGATGGATGGAAAAACAAAATCTGGTGTGTCCATACAGTGGAGTACTACTTATCCATACGAAAGAATGACCCCTGCTATAGCATGCACGGCTTTGGAAACATGACGCTCACTGAAAGAAAGCAGACACAAAAGGCGACATAGGATATGAATTCTTTTATACAAAACACCCCAAAAGGGCACATCTAGAAAGACAGAAAGTAGATTAACGAGACTGAGCATGGAACATGGAATAACATGGAACCTTCAGTTGGACACAGTCTTCTTTGGGTTGATGGAAATGATCTAAATTTGGATGATGCTGGTGGTTGTTCACCTGCATAAAAAAGCCATTGAATGTTATGGTTTGGTGAGTTGGTTTTATGGTATATAAACCATACATCAGTAAGGGTCTTAAAAGTCACACTTTGGCTAACAGAGAAATTCGGTAGGAATCAAAGAGGCAGGAGGTTATCCCAGACTGCTACTTTATTCTTGATGGAACTACGTCATGTAAATTGTGAAAGCATCACTAATCCTCAGAACTTGGCTCTCTTTGTTGGGGACGGTTCCCTGAGCACTGCTTCTCATCCCGCCCGAGATGGATTTCAGATCACTCCCATTTTGCACCCTGACAGTGAGTCTGAAGGCACGGAGAGGTGGGTCTTAGGAGAATGTTCTGGCATTTCACTTCCCTGACAGCTGGGTTGCAGAATGGCCTTTGGGCTAAGTCCAGGACGCAGCACCCAACATGGAAGAGAAAAGAGACTCCAAACAAGGATTATAAGAACGGGCTCCTGCGGAGGGTGAAGTGTAGGTATGGGGTCTTCGTTAAAGAACGCCTTCCCCATGTTGAGTACGTGTGTTCTCAACTTGACTTTTTTCTAGCCAACTTTTTTTTCTTTTGAAATGACATTAGTGACCTGTTTCTGTAGAAGCTTATGAAGTCTTCTTCCATGAATGAAGGGAAATTTTTTAAAAAAGATTTTATTTATTTATTTGACAGAGAGAGAGAGATCACAAGTAGGCAGAGAGGCAGGCAGAGGGAGATGCAGCCTCTCCGTGGGGTTGGGAGCCCAATGTGGGATTCGATCCCAGGAGTCTGGGATCATGACCTGAGCTGAAGGCAGCCACTTCACCAACTGAGCCACCCAGGTGCCCAGAAATTTTTTTTTTTCCTTTCAGAAATGAGAGGACTTGTTTGTAAAAACAGTTTTGTGTATCATTCAGGAAAGGCATCCCTTTTTAGTCTCACAATTTAATCATAAATTCAAGTCCATAAATTTGCTTTAAGATAGGTTCTGTACTGATGAACTCTGACAAAAACAACCCCGAAGACACTCAACCTCATTTGATTTTTTTCAAAGTTTTCTCTTTTAGATATTTCAATGCAGGAGGATTGTTGGGTATAAATAAATTTGATATGAAGCTAATGACTATAAGAAATTGACATATTGAGGTCATGATACTTTCTAAGGGATTGGAAGTGAATGTGTTGTAAGGAGAACAGGTTGGTTCCAACAAAAGTGGACGTCTAGGTAGATGAGGCTGAATTACTGGTAGCTTGGAGTTCCAAGGGGTCCCAGGCACCTCTTTGTAGCTGTCTTCAATGACTTTATATTACATGCTTGAAATTATCAATAGTGAGAATAGTTAAACCTCAAAAATCAGCAAATCAGATGTCCCCCCCACCTACCAAGGTCTGTGACCTAAGAACTGTTGAACCATATAAAATGAACAATAAGTGAGCCATAACTGACTTACAAAATCAACAACTTCAGATCTTGGTTTTGAAACACGATGAGTTTCTTTGAGTTAAGTAGAACTTCTATAAGAATGTCATTCAGGCACGTTTTGAAGTTACTGGATCTGGGATATGCATTCCCCAGGGCCATGTCTGTCTATAAAAAGAAGAGAATTGAGCTAATTTACCAAACAATTCAAGCAATATGAAATGTTTTAGCGTGTTGGATCTTGAAAATAGGAAAACCCAAAATGGCACGCTATGTACAGAATGTGTAAGAGAGTATTTTTTTGGAGTAGTTGAGGGATACCCTCAACGCCCCATATTTTGTTTCCCTGGAGATTCTTAGGGTAACTTGTGTTCCAGGTCATCAAGGTAGGTGATTTTATTTATTTATCTTAAATTCAATGAGCATTGACACCAAAGTAATATTTAATAAGTGTTTCAAACGCAGAGAACGTGATGTATAATGTTTTCTCTTGTCTTAAGAAAACTTTATTGAAAAAGGTAGTTGTGGTGGTGTTTTCTTTTTATACTAAATGGGAACCAGGGCTGGGTAATAGCTCTCTAACCACTAGTGAGAGGTGACTGTCATGATTTTAAATTAACTAACAAACTGACATTTCAGATTTGTATTTGAAATGCTCTGTTTTAAGTTCTTCTGCATGAAATGAATGTCAATTTTCAGTATTTTATTGAAAGTCCTTCTGTGTTTATTACATAAATGTGTTTTCTCTTAAGTTATGGAGTGTCCTAATGAAAGTGTACTGGTGACATTTCATGAATTTATGTAGATTGTCACATATTAAAATTAGAGGAACATTGAATACTTCATATGCATTTCTTTTAAGAATGTGGGAAATCCTTTTTAATAATTTAATTTTCTTTTTTTTCAAACTCACATTAGCTCTTTTTTTTTTTTTTTTGCAGTATTATCATTTTAACCCCCAAACTGCATTTTCACAGGATAGAGAACATTTTTTGCAAGTAACATTTTGAATTTGTTCTTCTTGACATCTTTATGTTTTTATGCATTTTGCATTGCCCTATCTCATTTTTTTGAAATCCAAATGTACCAACTTTCAACTTTTTGTGTGACATATTTTTTTCTTTTACTGGGTAGTATCTCTCTCTCTTCTGATTTTTTTGCAAACCTGTTGTTTTTGAATTCTCTTTTTTCCCTTTATTTTCCTTCTCAATATGACCCAGGAGCCAACACAAAGAAAAACGCAGATGATATAACCAGTAATGACCGTGGTGAAGATGAAGGTATTTTTTGTTTTTTCAAAGCTCGACCCTGATGCATGGTTTTATATCTCTCTCTCTCTATTTTTTTTTTTTTTTAATTTCAGTCCCTTTTTCCTCCCTTTCTCTGAAACAAGTACACTTCCGTGTGCTTCTTTATTTTCTTCTTGTTTGGAAACCACTGTCCCTTTTACTCCCAAGGACCCTGTACATGAATGCAAACCACCTGTGAGAAGTATAAATGTTTCTAAATATGAAGTGAGTAAAAAAAAAAAAAAGAAAAATGTTATTTACAAGGAAGCCCATCTTTTTCTTTTTCTTTTTCCTTTTTTTTTTTTTTTTTTTTTTGGCTTGGTCATAAGAAGAGAAAATGAAATTTTAGAACATGCATGTATATGTTGTTTTCCTCCTTCCAAAGGTTATTTCGTAAGATATATTGTATTTTGGACCTTTGGTCTTCTTAATTCCTTCTACGAGCTGCCAAACTCTGAGAGACACCTTTGTACAACTTTTTGGGTGTCTGGCATTTGAGCTTTTGTTTGTTTGTTTCTTTTTTTCTTTTTTTTTAAATATATGGATTTAAAAATAGGCTTCAAAGAATCCTCTCTGGCTCACAGTGAAATACATGAAAAAGTATTTTAACGAGATGCTGTTTCTCTGAGGGCTGCTGTTTAACAGCTCTAAAGGGGGAAGAGAAACAGGGATAGCATAGATCTGAAAACAAACGAATGAAAAGGTCAAAAACTCTAAATCTATCCCTTTTCTTTTTCCCACCTTGGCTCATTTGAAAGCTTTTTTTCACCACCCACCCCCCTCACATGTTCGGTTGCTATGGGAAGTTGCTTTGTGAAGGATCCCAAGTTACGTGACAGACTAGCCACCAGAAGTAAAGTCATGTTTTTGACAATATGGAAGGTAGTGGCCTCTAAGCGAGAAGGAACACAAGGTATTTCTATGCCTTCAGCAGAATCAATGGTTTCAAAGAAACGAAAAGGCCCAAGTATGTTCCCGTGCAGGCTCTGTATGATGGGTAAGAAGTATATCTCTCCCATCCAAGGAGCAAAATGCACAGACCTCCATTTATTTTCTTTAGAGGACAAGGACCCTTGAAGAACTTTCAGGTTTGGGGCTGAGAGGCAACGTAAAGCAGGGAAGAGGCTGATGAGTTCTCGCCGCCAGGCAGCAACCTCCCAGCTGTAGCTCGTGCTGCTACCTTTGACCTCTTTTCTAAATCAACTGTGGTCCAAGAAGTTTGCCCGATGTTGCTTTCATGCCTGCTTCTCTTCACATTGTTATTATTTTACTGCTGTTGTCATTCCCCTGTGTTCACAGGGCTGTCCATACGTCAGATGTCTGTCTGCGGGATCTTTTGTGATGGCCTTAGGGTAGCATATCCTGCACGGACTTTGCCAGCCTTGTCTCCTTTGCAGACGGCCTCAGAATGCCTGCGGTTTTAACGGAATTCACAAATGTATTAAAACCAAAAAAATGTTTAATTTAAAAAATATTCTATCAGGTCACATAAAAAGAAGAAAAAAAAATGTATTAACTAAACCCCAAGCCTTTTCTTTGTTCTGTTGCACCAGCCAGGAAGATAATTTGCCTCTTGATCTGTATCTCTTATTAGTGCATTTCCGTTTGATCCTTAGGACCTGTTTCCCCAGTGCTCGAAATGCAACTTCCTTACCATAAAATGCCCCCTAATTTTCACTGAAAGCAATCACTTGTGATTTCTTTTTTTTTTTTTTTTTACCTTTTTTTTACTTTGTATTAAGAGAACATTTTGTTATGGCTCCCTCAAGTTCATGAAAATCTTGTGCTATGTGTTTGGAAAGTTCAGAGATGTTAGCTTAGCATTTTTTCCAAGGAAACCCCTTCAGACAGTCCTCAAAATCTCTACTTATTCATTTTCCACAGTGAAGTAGCCAATAGCATATACTGGAAAAAGAAACAAGGGCAAATCCACTAAATCAGGATCCAGAGAGAGAGGAATAAGTCATGCAAAACACCACACCTTTCCAGAAAGTTGTGTCTTTCAGAATTCCACATAGCACATGATACCTAGATGATGAATAAGGGACTTTTATTCTGTATTTGAATTTTATTTGCGAGAATAAGTATCTGCAGAACCACAGGGCCATGATACTCTTTCCTGTACTTGACTGTGAGCCTTCTGCATGCCCGTAGTGAGGCAGCCAATGAACTCGTTTTGACATCGGGATCATAATTCATTTTATTAGCAGCCACCATCTAAATGATAGTGGTTCATTTCCTTAAAACTCCTTTCTGATATTTCAGAACTGTGTTGGTGAATTAGGAGAGAGGAAAAAAAAAAAACCTTGATTGATAAAAAGGTGAAAATAAATGTACATGGGTACATTTGGGTTTCTTTTGATAACATACAGGTATTTGAATTATTGACACACACCTATGTGTATATATCTCTCTATATATACATAGAGAGAGATTCAGAAATAAATATCATTGAGGTCAGTCTTCCAAAACATTCAATATAAGCATAAGGACTGATTAAACGGGTTATGTGATCAATACCTTTTTAGTAAGTGGTTTCCACAAATGGACACGTGGTCTCTGAATTTCTGTGCTCACAGACCATTGCAAAACATAGTTTTTACATCACTGCTCAGTAAAGGAACAAAGGGATGACCAAGGGTACACGCTGGTTGCACATCACAATGGCAGTTTCTAGTCTTCTGTGAAAATACGTAACATTTCATGAATTCCATCCTGAGGCAGGAGTCCTGTGTCATTTTTATTATGTGGCTTTCGTGTTAAATGTGTTGAGCTGTGCCTGCAGCCAGTAAATGAGAACAAACACATTTGCTTGGCATCTTGTTTTGCTTTGTTTTCAGTGGTGCTCATTTCTGTTCTGTTGATAATTTTTCGCCCTTTCTTTGGTTTTCACCATCATGTGTCCTGTATTGAGCACTGAAGTCTCACAGCTAGTCTTGTGTGCTCATTGTGAAGTTGAAAATGAATCTGTAAGCTCACCTTTGAATAAAGAGGACAGTCATCGTAAAGATCAATGTTCATTTTGAAGTTGATTTCACACTGACTTCGCGGCTGAAAACATCATGCCATGTGCTTCCTCGATAAGTCAGCTTTTAGGACGTGAGCCCCGTTCCGGAAAGAAGTACTTCATCTAAGTTCTCTATATTTCAGTGTTTTCGATATTTGGAGCAATGTACAGATGCACTCATATGACTTCAAATGTCTGTGTGCTTCTCAAAGTACCATTTCTAGGACTAGAAAATATCCCATTGACCACTTTTCGTAGGCAGTCTTATGAAGGTGTCTATAACTCAAAAATACACACCTGGTTGATTCCAGCCAAAGCAGGGAAAAGTAATCCACGTCCCTTGCCCTGAGCCTCCATTAATCAGTGTGATTTTTTATTGTGTTTCCTTACTTGACTTTTTTTTCAGACATCCATGATCAGAACAGTAAGAAGCCGGTCATGGTCTATATCCACGGCGGGTCTTACATGGAGGGTACTGGCAATATGATAGACGGGAGCGTTCTGGCGAGCTACGGCAATGTCATCGTGATAACCATTAACTACCGGCTGGGCATTCTAGGTAAGTGATTGCGTCGTGTCAAGGGTGCGCCAGATGCGGTGACAGACATGCACTGCCTTCCGTTGTGTGGGGACTGACTGGTTTGAACCACGTTACTCCGATGTGTATGAAGGTCTACTTCTCGGTGCTTCCTGGACGGTGCAAGAAATGTTTGTAGCTCGGTCTCCCTTCTTAGCATGGCGTTGTTGAACTCTTGAATTGTATTTCAGGGAACCCCCGTCCTTACTCGAACAATGGCAGGCTCCAAGGTCGCCAAAGTAAAAAGAAAGTTTATTTAACGTGCTCTTTCGTTGGGTTGTGAGAAAACCATGGGAGGCCACACAGCGCTGTAGAGTGGACACCTTTGCTGATGGGTGATCCTTTGGTAAGAAGTGGTGATGGCCATAGACGTGGGCTTTCTTCTGTGGTTAAGTAGGTATGTTGCTTAGCTTCTCCTGTGTTGGAAAACTTGTCACCTCATTCCTTAACTGATTATCTGTGCATGTTGGGCCCCTGCTGTGGGGTCACAAGGACTGTTGTATTTGCACACAATGGAGCTGAGCTCTTGGTTGAATTTTTGGAATAGTTTATGATTTACCGTAAAAGGACACTGGCTAAGTTCCTGGAAATTCAGCAGGGTAGCTCTCCATTGTTCTGATGTTTCCTTCATTTTTCCCCAGTGGAGAGCTTAGAAAAAATACATATTTGGTAGGGGGTAATATTTTCAGATTTACCTTCTTTGGCAGTTTTGTCTGCTTGTTGTATGTTTTATGACTGATATTCCTAGGCGTGGGTAAAAGTGTTTTCAAGACAACAATGCATAAACATCGTGCTGGAAATTGAGTCTTTCACAGTGTGACTCTACAGAGCGAAACATGGATGTTGCAGTGTGGTTTACAGTAAAATAAAAAAATAAAGGACACAGTGAAGGTTTTGAAACAAAACTTATGGCTGAAAATGTTCTCTCCAAATGGGCAAAATTAACAAGAGTATTTTGTTTTTGCCTTGATGTTTTAATTTTATTTTGAACATTTTTTTTTTTCCATTTACATGTGGAACATTCACCTGTTGCAGACCCCTGGAGCGGGGTGACTGGTAGAATTGCATTTCTAATTTAGAAATGCAAATCACCCACAGATGTTTTGCAAAGTTGTGCCTTTGGGAGCATTGAGAAGGCCTTCGAAATTCCTCCTTGTTGTTTTTTGTTTGTTTGTTTTGTTTTTTTACTTTAAAGGAAATAAAAAGTATTAGCTTCAAGAGCCCACTCATTTTGTGATTTTATTTCTTCTTTTTTCAGAGGTCTTATGAGCCAGATCTTGGTAGAATCATTTTAGTTAATTTTGTATAGCACTGGTGTGTGTGTGTGTGTGTGTGTGTGTGTGTGTGTGTATTCCAGCAGCTTCTGGCTACTAGTGTTTGCAACAGGAAATCGTGTTTCTTGATCTTTAACAAAAGGTCCTTTCTAACAAAGAGGTGGAGAGAGGAAACAACAGCATTGGAGCCATGAGCAGAGCCTTTTCAAAGAGGGCAGTGTGTGGGGCCCCGTGTAACATCATCCCACCAAGGAGGAGCCCCGGGGTCTGTTTTCTGAATGAAGCAACGGACATTGCGCAAGTTCTTCCTTCTTGCAGTAGCAGAATGTTCTCTTGCATGCGTGATGTGTTGATGTTCCCTTAAAAGGTTAGATTTCAAGGGAAATTGATTTTCCCCATGTCAAGCCAAGCTGTAGTATGCATCTTGACATGAAGATCTTTGATGAGTTGGGCCAGTTTGTAAAATGATGTGCAGATCTGGAAAATGCTCTGAGGGTGATTCACACACACACACACACACATATATAAATATATGTACATGTATACATATATATAATTTAAGAAAATGCTGTAGGGTTTTTGCATATGAATTATATATATAATTTAAGAAAAGGAGTTTGCTTTTAGAATCTTTCCCATTGAAAAATGTGAATTTTTTTCAAATTTGAAATCTTTTGACATTTTTTTCAAATTTGAAATCTTTGGAAATTTGAATCTTTCCCATTGAAAAAATTGGCAATGGAGGGTTAAAGAAAAAAAAAAAAAAAAAGAAATCCCGGTACATAACAGAGCTGTAATGGGTGACCGAGAAATCAAAGAATCAATTTAGAATTTCTGTGCCAGTCTATTTACATTCCACGAATGAGCTAGTGTGGAGGCCCTAAGAACACCACAGACCCCCTTTTATTTGCTGGGGTGAAATGTGCCAACTTCGCTGATTATACACGGGCGGTAGAGATTCTTAAATGTGACTTAGTTGATCTCCATCACGGATCTTCCTAGTGCTCCGATCGTCTTGAAAACTGTCCCCGGCACACACTTTAGCTTTAAGGAAGTCCCTATTTCCAGTCTTGAGAATTATTTTTAAACTACGGGGATCCAGATACTTAAAACGATGATCAAATAAGACGGCTCAGCCCGTGTGGCAACGAACGTCCTAATTAGTGCTTTTGAGACGAGTCGATATGTTTTGAGCAGAATGTTGAAATATTGAGTTTCTTCTTCAAAACGTCGTTAGCGCATAAATGCTCTTTTCCTGTCGAAGAAACGCAACGACCCTGCTGGATATCATTATTTTTATGGCGTAATTAATTCTGTTTTCCCACCCGAAAGAGAGGGTTAAAACAAGAGGAGTTATGGGGTACAAGCAGGAGGCTGGTGCATGGAGTGAACGTAGATTTCAGAGTGAGGCAGCAGTGAATTGGCATCTTCCCCACGAGAGAAGTCTGAGCTGTGATCTTCAGAAATTCAGCAAATTTCATCAGAATCTCTGTAGAACGTTGTCGTGTTCTGTGCCTTGCAAGGTGATTGTGGGACGTTTCACGGCCTACAACCAGCATCCAGGACACTGCATCCCTTTGTAATTTCCATTCTTATTAACATTCCTGGACAGCATATCAATATCATTGTTCATCCCCAGAAGCAGATGCAACTGGCCAGATTTGTAATCGCTAATAACTGCAAAATACCGTCCTCTAAACTGAGCCTTAATCAAAAAAATAATAATTATAATTATAAGACCCTTGTTCTAGAAACAGGAGTCTCTTCACACTTGGTTTTTGAAATAGGAATGTTTTCTTTAATCAGAACCATGTGACACAATCCTGCTGGCCATCAACCCTACAACTGACTGGCTAGTCTGGGATGGTTGAGAGCTGTTAACGTGCTGCTAATAAACCGGGATCCTCCCAGGCTAGCTGCGATGTACCCTCATAGCTATAAGATAATTAATTATGCCTACATACAGGCTAGGGATCGAACTGGTGTTCCATTTATTTTCAACGAAGTTGATCTTTTGTAAACATATTTCCTCTTTGTTCTGGTCTACACCTTGGTCATTGGGAAGGCGTATGTATCCAACTCTTGAGTTCTATCCAATTGACCTCTTATTTATTTATTTTTTTTTCATGACAAGTGTCCAAAGATCTTCGGTAGAAAAGAGAAATCTCCTCTCTCATGCTTTGTGATAGAAATATCTAGAATTTATCTGTGGATGCCTCTTGCTTCTCCTTTCCCTCATTGTCTTCCATTTGCCTTTACATCTTGAGTTGGTCAGTTCTCCCTCCATTCAAATATTTGTTTCCATTTACATTTACCTCCCATGGACTTACTACCTTGTTGGTTACCCTGCTCTGTCATGGCTCTTGCATGCTTTAAATTATTTTTGCTTCAGAATGTTCTGACCACTCTGCATTGGCAGCAAACTCAGGGAGACACTCCAGTGTGGCCGGCCATGGATGGCTGGAGCCATTCACTTACTACGTGCAAACCTCCTTGCAGGGCTTCGCTTACTGTACTTACAAAGAAACAAAAGCCGGGAGGTGATAGGGACGCCTCCCAGTGGTTTACCGTTTGCTCATTCATTATCAGGGTGTTCCAGTGATAGCAATAGGAAATGTTGCCCATGGATTTATATAACTGACTTTTTCCAGGGTTCAAAAAGAAAGTACCAGAGACACCTGCTCGTTTTTTCAGGTACCAGTAGCTATTCTGAAATTTCTGTCTCAGGGCATGTGCTGAAGTTGCCTTTAGGATCCGTAATTGCATGCATTTGCTTAGGTGTGGTGACACCATGACTTTGACTAGAACACAAGAGATGGTTGGAAATAAAGGTAGTCTATTGGCAGAGGAAAAAGACACAGGGATTAAAATTCATATGATTATGGGAGCCATTTGCATGTTGGAATGGTGTGTTCCCCTCTGCAGTGTTGGTGTCCTTGGCGGGGTCTTGGTTTCCATCTGACATCGAGGGTGGGTGGCCGGCATTTGGAGATGGCTCTTTGACTTCGGTTGGACAAGTCTTGCTCTAATGCACTTGGTATGTTGGTGTTCCATGTCAGATTCGTAAAAGGAGTCTGGGAATCATCGGGATACAGGACTCACCAATTCCTGTAAACAGCTATGATGTGAATTGCATATTGTGGGCATCATGCGTGAATATTTTGCCTCCACAACACTTTGGTGGTCCCTATAATAACTTGATGCGCACAAAACATCCAGGTGCTCTGCAGAGCATCTGTCCGTCCCTCTTTCTTTGGGAGTTAAAGATGTTGCTGGCTCTTTGCCAATGGCCGTGCTTTATTGTTTTCTTAGACTCTGTTGTCTTTTCATTGTTTCTCTGTCTTATTAAGGATTTTGTTTTAAATTGCAAATGGAACCCATCTTATTTATCAAGACAAGAGTTTCATGTAAGTACATAGATCAAAGGAAAAACGCAGTTTCCTCCTTCAGGGATCTGCCTGTCTGGACGCTAACCTCCTGACTCCCATTATGTTTCCTCTCTTTGCAGGTTTGCCCTAATGTGATTTCCCATGGGAAGAGTTGCCCTTGTTTTATTTATCTTTTTATTTTAAAGATTTTATTTTACTTTACACTTGTTTTATTTATTTTTTATTTTAAAAATTTTATTTATATATTTCAACCTAGACTGGGAGAGCTTGAGCAGAGGGGAGGGGCAGAGACAGAGGGAGAAGCAGACTTCCCGCTGAGCAGGGAGCCCAACCTGGGGCTCCATCCCGGGACCCTGAGATCATAACCTGAGCCAAAGGCAGACTCTTAACCCACTGAGACAACGAGGCGCCCCAAGAGTTGCATTTAAAATGCAGTTAAAAGTTCAATGGCTAGAGCGGAAAGGTGATGTGTTGCATTTAGGGAAAAGTAAACAATAGTAGAGAAGTCAAGGGCTATGGGAGAAATGGCAGGGAATGGGACCCAGAGGCAAGAGGAATTGTGCGGGACCACGCGGGACCAAAACCAGGATTTTGGAAGTCGGTGGTGGAAAAGTATGGGAACTGTTAGTTTAATATCCTCTGTGGTGGGCAGCAGAGGGGTCAGCCCCTTCTGAGAACAGGCTCTGGGTCTCCCCTGCTGGACTGGTCTCTAAGATGGGCTGGAAGGTGGCATGGGGGGTATGCTCTCCAGATACCAGTCATAACATGCATACATTGTGCAAGGCAGCATTGGCCTTGCAAAAAAGAAAAAAAGAAATGTTTCTGCCCAAAATATGTTGCACTCATCGTCTTCTTCATCAGTAGGTTTCTATGCATTTAATAATCACTTGGAAACACCTAATCTGGTCTTTGTTGTTGCTGGTGTGGAATGTGAGCTCCGAGAATGGAGAAGTTCATGGTCTAGCTCTGTCCTTGGTGGCCTTTGGCTTGGACTTTCCTCTTCTGCCTCCTGGTGGCTGAAAATGCCCACTGCATTGATTGGGTTTATTCAGCAAGTAAGAGGCCTCGTTCAGGATTAAAATCCTGTCTTTGGGACTTCAGAGGAGCCTGGGAACAAACATGGAAACCGATGCATTGGGGTGAAGACTCTGTAATGGGGAGGGTGCCTTCATGGAAACGTGGACATGAACAGCAAAGCAAAGAGGCTCTCCTGTTCGGAGGCGACAGACATCCATGTGCGTAGCAAGTGGAGACCCCCAGGGTTATGAAATGATGTTTTGGGGTGAAGAAAGTCATGATGGGGAGAAGTTAGAACCCAAGACTTTTCTTTTGATCTAAAATGCGCAAAACCATTGATGAGCCTATGCAACATTGTGGAGAATCTCCTTGATCCCTTATGAATGATTCAGAATTTCCTAAAGGAAGGTGACATTTTCTTTGTATGGGCATCACCATTTTTGGAAATCATAATGTTGGGACAGACCTGATAGGAGAATCGGTTAATACATAATTTCCAGTTAATTTCCAGTTAACTGGTTGAAGAGCATCACGTAAGCTTGAGTTAGTAATCACATGGGATATACCTTAAAAACTGTCCTTTCCTAGGAATGTTTGCATTCGGACCAGAGTCTCTTCAAATTATTAATACAAAGACCAGCTCCCTTCTTTCTTTTGCAAGTTTTCTCCATTTCTCTTCTCACCAAGTGTATGAACAGCCGATTGTCTTGAGTTGTTTGAGGTCATGTGGTTGCACGGTGCAAATTCATAGGGAATTTCTTAGGGAGAAAAAAATGTCACTGGGATATGGCAGCTACCTTGTGCATTTAGGAATATAAAATTACATTTTTACATTTACAACAATGTTACATTGTGACATTATTGATTGGGGATGTTGCATCTAACGCTTAAAGTAGTGTATTTATTTAGAAAAATGGCAGCTTTTTGGAATGAAGTGTGGAATGCCCACCATAAAAAAAATTTGGATATATTTTAGAACTTCCCGTGCAACCATCCTTTGGTGTTGGATGTGCATGAGCTAAAGTCTTTCGTAGGTAAATCAATTGCAAGGCTCGGGTGATTCTGTTGTTGATTCAAGATTATATGCACTGACTTTCACAGCATTCAGTATAATGGCTTTTATTATAGGTTCAGACGTTATGCAGGGAAAGCTGTGTCCCGTGAAATGGGTACAGTCATAAACAGGTGGGTAGCGTAAATGCATTATAAAAACACACATTTTGTTGTAGGTGTATGTATGACCCGATCTCCCAGAGGAACACCATCAGTTCTACCCGATATAACTAAGACTTGTACCAGACTCGAGAGAACAGTTTTTGCAACAAGGAAATATTTCCAGTTTGGACAGAGGAATGATTCCCATCTTTCAACCAAAATACCCTGATAATGGTTTAGATGACCCCGTTACTCACTTTTCTTTTCTGGACCTTTGAATACCTTTCCCCCTCATTCCTCGTGACTGTGCCCCTCCTAAGCCTCAAATGATCTTCCTCCTTTTCAATCGTATTTCTTCAAAACTGTGCTGTGGAGAACCACTCTGATGTCATAAGTCTTTCCGATGGCCCTCCAAACAATTCTCACGGGTTTCACACATCCTCCTCTTCTTAATCTTCTTGTAAAAGACCCACTGGGCTTGTCTGCCCTTGTACCGTCTCTATATCCTTTCTTTAAAGCACTTTCTACACCATGTGCGCCTTTAAAGCATACAATTCAGTGGCCTTCTGTATGTTCAGAGAGAGGCATCACTACCAACCCCACCTAAGTTTTGAACAGTATCATCCCCCCAAAAACAAACCAGGCACCTATCCCTCCCAACCCCCAAAGACTTAGACCAACCCTAATCTCCCATCTCTATGCCTTTGCCTGTCCTGGACATTTTCCTGTTAAATGGAATCACACACCATGTGGTCTCCACATCTGACTCCTTCCACAGGGCAGAACGTCTTCAGTGTTCATGCATGTCAAAGCTTGTAACGTGTCAGGACTTTGTCATGTTTTAATGCCGAAGAATAATTCACTGTATGGCTGTTATGCGTTTGATGTATCCATCCATCTTTCGATGCACATTTGGGTTCTCCCCACTTTTTTGGATATTAGGTATTATGGTGCATTGTATATTCACGTACAAGTTTTTGCCTGACTGTACATCTGTGTCTCTCTTGTGTACATGCCTAAGGGTCATTGGATAACTCTTAACTATTTGAATAACTTCCAATTTCTTTTTGAAAGTGGCTGCATTTGTACCAACGTAAAGGTCCAATCTCTCCACATCCTCACCAACATGCTCGTTCACATCTGTCTTTTTGACTATAGTCATCCTAGTGGGTATACATACAGTGGTATCGTATTTGATGTGCATTTCCCCCAAAGCCTAAAGATGTCGAGCATCCTTTCACGTGGTCATGGGCCATGTATCTTCCTTGGAGAAATGTCTGTTCAGATCCTTTGCCCATTTTTGTTTAGCTTTTATTGAGTTCTTAAAGGTTACTTTTTAAAGTAACATTTTAGATACATGTTTCTTATCAGATATAGGGTTTGCAAATAACGTGTTTCCATTTTGTGTCCCCCCCCCCCCCCCCGCTTTTGTGCTGGTACCTTTTGAAACACAAATGTGTTGTAATTGCGAGGCACTTCCATTTATGTGTTTTTTCCGTTCGTTTGCTTTTGTTCTTTGTCTTCGGTATAAAGAGTCTGCCTGAGCCAAGGGGACGCCAAGTTACTTCTGTATTTTTCCCTAAGAGTTGTATCGCCTTACGTCTTATTTTCAACGTGCTCCATTTTGACTCAATGTTTTAAATGATCAACATGTGCTTCTTGTCCTGTTTTTGACACAATACATCACATGAAGCCGTTTTTGAATATTAAATGAAACGAGCCTCTTGGGATAAATCTCGCTTGGCCCCAGTGAATAATCCCTTGCGTATGTTGCTGGATTTGGTTTGCTAGTATTTTTTTCTCGAGGACTTCACATCTCTATTCATAAAAAAAGACGAATCCTTAGATCTGTGTTCTGGTGATGCATTCGTCAGCTTCTGGTAACGGGACTAGTTTCCCCACAGAATGAGTGGGAAGTGTCCCTTTTGCTTCCATGGTTTCCAAGCGAGTGTGAAGGGTTGGTGTTAATGCTCCTTTAAACAATTGCTAGGATTCACCAGTGAAGCCATCTGGGCCTGGGATTTTCTTGGAGGAATATTTTTTTTTTCCCTGTTACTAATTCATTTTCTTGGCTCATTCTGTTCTGATTTTTGTCAACCATCTTTGGAGCTCATTTGCTGTCAGACATCCACATGGAAGGGACCCACTGGGAGGGTGATGGTTCTTCCAACCATATCTCATACGACATTGTCCCTACAGGTTTCCCTTCCATCTTCCTACCCATCCACACCTTAGTTCTACCGGAAATTGCAAAACCACCACTTTCAATGGAAAAAGTTCCATTTTATTCATAACATTGATCACAAAGAGGGAAACTTCACTCACCTTTGTGGGTCTCTGTTACACCTTACAGATCTGAAAACTTGGGTCCTCGCCTTCACATAGGCACAGCTCTGGAAAATGACTCTTTGTCGTTGCCCAAACAGCATGGCCCCTTTCCAACCCTTCATCATGCAAGCCCAGTGCTGTCTCGTCAGCCCACCCAGGGCAGAACCCCTATGGTGCCCCCCATGTCAGCCTTGTCTAATCATTGCCCTCCCCTGGTGTACACATGCAAGAAATGGGGGAAGTGTAGCTAAAATAGACCACTCTCCAAAGGTCTACAGATATATGCTCCTTTTGACAAGTGTTACCATGATTGGGGATTTGATCCTGATTTTGGAGGCTTGGAAATCTAAATTTGTGAACTAGGCAGAGGTTGATACGTCTATCAGGGGAAGACCAGCATTGACCAAATTGTAGTGAGAATTTATTCACTGACCATGACGCATAAAACTCTCTGTAACTATCAAGAAAAATGGACTAGTCATCCTTCAGCTGGGAATTGGCATGCAAAATTCACAAGGTGTTATAGGGACAGCCCTGAATTTAAATTAAAAAAAAAAACAATGAGAGAGGGTGAAAGTGATAACACACTCGTTTCCTATTCTTACAAAGATAGCTTTGCCAAGAAAAAGACAATAGTGGATTTCATTCATTCATTCTTTCATTCCTTAACTACATTCTGAGGTCCTGCTGTTTTCCACATGGTGACTTCCACTGGGAATGGTGCGGTGAACAGAAAAGACAACAAAAATCCCTGAGCACGTAACATTTTTATTGCCTTGAGGAAAAAATAAAGACCAGATGCATCTCATGAAATGCACAGTGTCATACAGTATGGTTGAGTGCTATGCATGGAAGGCTGCTGGGTTGGCTTCTGTTTCCTGATGTTCATACCTGTGCCCAAGTTCTTTATGTTTTGTTTCCATTTATCCATAGAGTAGACCTATTTCCCTTAATCTCACGTCCTAGGGAAGGACACGACCTCTTCCCCTGGCCTATCAGGGAAGTCCTGTTTCTGAACTCTTGGATCAGCACCATTGATGTTTTGAACCCATGTCCTTTTTGTGTGGGGGTCTGTACTGGACCCTGTAGGGTGTGAGCTGTGCACTTGACCTCTGCCAGTCCCTACTCGGTGTCCCCTCGTGAGGAAGAGCAGGGAGGCAGACATCCACAGGAGGGAGAACCACCAGCTTTGGGACACTACCCCTCTCTGGGAACAGAGGGTCACTGTGGCATCCTGTTCTCTGTCCCTCAATTAATTGTGAACCATGAAATTCACACTCTGGTGTATATGGCTTTGTTTCTTCCTGTGACTAACGTTTACTTCCTGTAACCGATTTCTAAGCTCTGGGAGGGCTGGGGTCATAGCTCACATTGCCTTTTGTCTTCGGAGTGTCTACCAGATAATCAACACCTTCTGGATGATTAGCAGCCATGGTGTGTTTGACTCTACATTGCAAAGTGGAAGCTAATTAACAAAGGAGAGAATGTATTTGCTCGAATATTTTTTTTTTTTTTAATTGCAGTACGGGTGAACTCCTGGTTGTCAGAATCTGTGAATGCCTAATTTTACGTAAACTGTATTTATTTCCACTTCTGACGTTTGGCAGATGTTTCTTTTCAACAGATACTGAAAGGTTCCATTTTCCTCGAAACATCTACTTACGCTGGTGTCATGAGTTCAGGATTTATCTTCATAACATGTGGCTTAGCTTGAAAAGAGAGAATTTATCCTTGTGGTGTGCACATGATCTTGAATGGAAACCTAAGGTTTTAAAAAAAACATTTTAGGGGCACCTGGGTGACTCAGCCGTTAAGCATCTGCCTTCAGCTCAGGTCATGATCCCAGGGTGCTGGGATCGAGTCTCTCATCAGGTTCCCTCCTCGGCGGGCAGCCTGCTTCTCCCTCTCCCACTCCCCCTGCTTGTATTCACTCTCTCACCGTGTCTCTCTCTGTCAAATAAATAAATAAATTTAAAAAATAACAATAAAAATTTAAAAAATTTTAAAATCTGCATATCTTTATATTTCTTTAAAAATATATTTATTTATTTATTTATTTGACAGAGAGAGAGATCACAAGTAGGCAGAGAGAGAGGGGGAAGCAGGCTCCCTGCTGAACAGAGAGCCCGATGTGGAGCTCGATCCCAGGACCCTGGGATCACGACCTGAGCCGAAGGCAGAGGTTTTAACACACTGAGCCACCCAGGTGCCCCTGCATATCATTATATTTTTATCAGGTTTTGATAGTTATAAAAACAAACTGAAACAGGAGAGCTCTGTTATGTTTCCTTTCTTTGGTTCTTTCTGACAGTATTTTAAACGACGATGGAAAGCAAGACAGTAATTGTGATTTTTCCAAAGACTGTCTCAGTTCTTTGCAAGTGGCTGGCAAGTTTCTTCGCTGATCCTAATCTCAATGTATTAGATTTCTAGCGCTCTCTTAACAAACTACCACAAACATGTTGGCTTAAAACAACAGAAGTCTATTCTCTCCCAGTCCTGGAGACCAGAGGTCTGGGATCCAGGCGGGGCAGGACTAGGCTCCTGCCTGAGGCTCCAAGGGACGGTCCTTCCTGCCTCTTACAGCTTCCAGGAACTCTGGGCACCCCTGGGCTTGTGGCTGCCTCCCTCCCATCTCTGCCTCTGTCTTCACGGGGCTTCTCCTGTGTCTCCTCTTCTTACCAAGAAACCAGTCATTGGACTCAGGGCCCACCTAAATCCAGAATGATTTCATCTCAGGATCCTTCATGAACGGCTTCTGTAAATAACCATTTCCAAATAAGGTGGCGTTCTAAGGCTCCAAGTAGGCATGAATTTTTGGAGGACACTCTGCAACCCATGTACCTACATTTGTCAAATAGGTCGTTATTGTGGTTTCCATCTGTGTGGGTACAAGGGGTGTCCAGTGTTTCCATCCGTGTGTTGGGGTATTACTGGGCTCAGGATGAAGCCTGGTCTTTCACTCACTAGACCACCCTCACTGAAGAACCTAGAACTTTCTGTGACCTCACTTCCTTCTTGTGTCCTCTTGGCTTTCAAATAATGTGGTCATTCAGTACCAAGAAGTTTGTTTTCTGAAACTTCAAAGCCTCCCCACTAGTTTTAAAAGCAGCAAAAGCATTTTTCCCCATATTAGCTAGAAAACTTCTGCCTTTGTTCTGGCAATGGGTAGGGCTCTATCTCACATTTTCGTCGAAAATTCCAAAGCTATGAATATAAAGTGAAACTATCACTTTGCTATATTCTTTCCACCTTTTCTGTATGATAAAATCCAATTACTAATGCTCCTTAATGCCCTGTCTGGGAATTGCAAGTTGGCCACTTACCATTTCCAAATGCAGGTCCTAAAAATTAACATATAAGGTTAATACTGGTTTTTAAAAAGGGACTTATTCGAATTCATCTGAAGTTTTTAAGTGACTCGTGGACTTTTTACGAAATCCATGGCCTTCTTATAATGCCTCCTGGTTTCTTTTCCAATCAGTCACTTTACACATCGCCCTTGGGAGCAGCTCTGGTGTGCCTGAACCCAGGATCGGTGAGGTGATGTTCTTTATTTTGTATTTTCACACTTGTCCCAGGTTGCTGTCAGTTAACACTCTGGTCTGGTTTTAAACACAGGTGAGTGTTGATGGTGCTCCTTACACACAAGCGTAGGCAAGTCTTGTGGCAGGAGCTGGTGCCCTGTGCCTGATTCACGCATGACACGTAGCCTTCACCAGTGGAAGGACCTGTACTCTGACGGGATCTGACTTAGGTGGTGGGTGGGACACAGGACAGCATGAACAGAGATGCCTAAACCCCGTGAGATCTGAGCCCACTGCTCACACAGAGGTAATTTTTTTCCCTGAAAAAAAAAAAAAAAAAAAAGGTATCTTATTGCTTCACCAGCTGAGCGTTTGGCCAGTGAAAATAAAATAAAAAATAAGTAACTAAATCGTATTCCTAATTATAGGGAATGCTTAGGCTTTATTTTTTATTTCCTAGAAAGTAAAAGCAGAGCATCGTGCTTTAGATTCTAGTAGCTTCTGATACTGCTACCCTGTTCATTAAGCTTCTTTCTTCCTTTATTAGTTTACATGGAGAACCTCTTTACTCTGAGAGATTTTTTCCCACTGTTATTGGGATATAATTGACCTGGACATTGTAACAGCTTCAGGTTTGCAACATGATACATGGTAACACATCTAGGCACACAGGTTATCACACATTGTAACAGGTTTGGGTGCAGAACATGATACATTGTATCAATAGTGGGAATCACAAACGTGATACATTGTAACAGCTTTACATGTACAGCATGATGGTTTGATGTGTGTATATATTATGAAATGATCACCTCATGGGTTCCTTTAACATCTATCACCTCATACACTTAACAGTTTGTCTTTTCTTGTGATCAGAAAAATTTTAAAATATTTTATTTATTTGAGAGAGAAAGAACGACTAAGGGGAGGGGCAGAGGGAGAAGCAGACTTTCCGCTGAGCAGGGAATCCCATGCGGGGCTCAATCCCAGGATCCCGAGATCCTGACCTGAGCTGAAGGCAGATGCTTAACCGACTGAGCCACCCAGGTGCCCCTTGTGATGAGAATTTTTAAGATCCACTGTTCAGGGGGACGTTAGCCTCAGTGAGAGTATAAATTTCGAGACTGTTACACACTTTCACATAAAGATGAACAGTACAAATATAATTTAGAATTAACGATTAGAATTTATGAGTTCTTGAATTTGCAGTGCGATTTCTGTTTATTTTAACTGGTAAAGATAATCACTGGCATGTGAAGCGAGCAGTGCTTGCCTTTTATAATTCATCCCGAGGCCAGACTTTGAAGTCCAAATTTGGGAACCTTCCTATCCTCCCTTGAGAGATGGAGATTTTAGCAACTCAAAATGAGTAATCGCTTACATTGACATGGCAACAACAAGATCTGTGATGTTCATATTCTACAAACGCTATAATCAGAAGTCGGTAGAAGCCCTAACCCACCACCCCATCATCCAAAAGTTCTTTCATTTGGTAGGTAGCGTGTTGGAGTCCTGGAAGCTTACTGAGCCGTTGGGTAACATGTTGGGTTGCCGGGTCATGGAGGGGACCCAGGAAGGGTCTTAGGGGATGGGACAGCAAGCAGGACCCACTGCTCGGGCTGCTAGCAGCAGCTGTGGCTAGCCAGCAAAGAAGCCTTTACCTGATGTCAGCGACCCGCACAGTGGCAGTGGGGTTCTCCAGTCACTTACCTGTATATCACAGGTAAGATTACACCTACCCGCCCATCTCCCACCTGCCCCGTGTGCTTGTGGATGCCTCTTACTGACCCAGCACGTCACTGGCCCCTCCTTCTCCACACTTACCACTATCACTGATGCTTCCCTCCTTCATTCTCCGCCCCATGTGAATAACCAGGCGTGGGATCCATTTGGGATTGCCCCTCCAGGGCTAGTCCCCACGGAACTTCAAATGGGAGAAGAAAGGTGATGGAGGAAAAACTCAGGTGTAGAGCTAAAGGGTCAGAGGACCGTCTTTGGATAACAGAGGGCAGGTAGGTGAAGGTGCCTTAGCTCCGGGCTGACTCCGGCTGAAATGGGGACCCTGGGTGCGCTGCTGAGTTGGACGTTTTAATGTGGTTAATTTTATGCTATGTGAAGTTGAGCACAATACAAGAAAAATAAAGTCTGAAGCTGGCTAAGGTCCTCCCTGAGCTTCCCTCTTTATGCTTTCCTAAGACGAGCCCAGTTTGAGAGCAGCTCTTAAAAGGAACATATAAACAAACCAAACAGCAAACAAACAGACCAGGTCGAGACACACCACAGCATCCTGAAATGCAAATAATAAATAACAACAACAATAATAATAATATAAAATAAGGAAAGAAACTGGCCCCAAGGACCTCTTTTTCCCTTTCTGCTACATCCAGAGGCATTTCATCATGAGGTCAAACATGGCCTTTTTCCATTTGAGTTGCTAATGCAATCCCTATGCTTTTGACTAGGTAAATGCCTAATTTAAACAAATTCCTTTAAAACTGCAAAGTGTACAAATGAGAGATGTGGGATGCCTGGGTGGCTCAGTGGGTTAAGCATCTGCCTTTGGCTCACGTCATGATCCCAGGGTCCCAGGATCGAGTCTTGCATCAGGCTCCTGGCTAAGTGGGGAGCCTGCTTCTCCCTCTGCCTGCTGCTCCCCCTGCTTGTGCTCTCTCTCTCAAATAAATAAAAAAAATCTTAAAAACTAACGAAAGGAATAAGAGACTTTTATCTATATGCACTTCTCTGTTCCTACCCATCCCTTTAAAGTACGTATCCAACAATCACTTGTTGCAGGCACGCCATTTACAGGGCCCTGGGTTCACACACGCATATTTTATTTTGTCTTTACACCCACCGCTTTGTTAGCAAGTGTGGCTTTACTTTGTGGAATCATGACATTTACATTTAAATGGAAACAACTCTGAGTTTGAAAAAAAGAAAAAAAAAGGAACAAATTGTTATGTGAATTTAACATTGTTCATCTCCTACCCGAATGTCTCCAGAATCACCAAGACCAACTCATCAACCTCAATTGTATACATCGTTGGCTTTTTACATTTGCTAAAGTCATGATTTTCTTGTATTTTTTTAAAGATTTGTTTTATTTATTTTAGAGAGCAGGGGGAGGAGGAGAGGGAGAGAGGATCTCAAGCAGCTGGAGGGAGCCCACATGGGGCTGGATCTCACGACCCTGAGATCATGACCTGAGTCAAAATCAGGAGTCAGATGCTCAACTGACCCACCCAGGTGCCCTTAAAGTAATGCTTTTAAATATTTACCGGTATGCAATAACTGAATGCATGGTGGTATCTCAAGAGATTGTTTTATTTTTATATATATGTATATATATATATTTATTTATTTAAAATATTTTTATTTATTTATTTGACAGAGAGATACAGAGAGAGAGCACAAGTAGAGCAGCAGGCAAAGGGAGGGGGAAAAGCAGGCTCTCCACTGAGCAAGGAGCCCAACTCGGGGCTCAATCCAGGACCCCGGGATCATGACCTGAGCAGAAGGCAGACGCTTAACCAGCTGAGCCACCCAGGTGCCCCTTGAGTGATTATTTTATATCAGGGGTAACTCTTTAAGGAAAAGCATGTTTCAACCTATCTTTGGGTAGTCAACCTGTCATTCATTTCTGTTTTTATTATAATAAGTTAAAAACCATGACTTCTAACCAAGAGAAGGGAAAGTTAAATTTGCTAGTCGTGAATTAATGCCATATCGTAGGTAGTTACAAGGCCCCAGGTAAGCCCCATGTGGATGAAAAGTGGACGAAACAGCATGGGATTCCAATAAAATCCCTTTGTAAACAGAACTTGTTTTCAGAATGAGGAACGTCATCTCTAAGAATCAGTTTTGGCCTGGGTTTTCTACTTTCTTAGTGTGGTTCTTCATAAACCCTGAATTATTCTGTCCATCCAAATGCCAAAATGTTATTTTTCCTTTTCCGAAGGTTGCCATGTAGTTTGGGATTCTAGATGAGTGGGTGGTTTTCAGTAGCGGCCTTCTACTAAGACTTATTCTCACGGATTCAGTTGCTTCTCAAACTATTAGGAATTGTTGCCCCTCACTTTTTCTTTCCCCACACAACAGTGAGACAAGAAGGTAGCCCTGTTCCCATCCTACTTATTTTCTCAACATTATCAACTTATGGGCTTGAGAACCATGCAAGGACCCTTCCCCACCTACTGTTCCTGGTGCTGAGGACCTCTGAGAACTGAGAACACCTAAGGTCACCATCTCAAAAGTCTTTATGATATCTGGGACTCTCTTTTTTAAGTAAGCTCCATACCCAGTGTGGGGCTTGAACTCAGGACCCCAAGATCAAGAGCTGTGTGCTCTACTGATTGAACCAGCCAGGCGCCTCTCTATATCTAGGATGCTTGGCACAACATTGTGTGCCTATGACTTCAGGCACTCGTTGACAACACGTTAAAGGCCCAAGACATGCATTTATGTCCCCATTTCTTGGAAGAATGCACTTTGTAAATACAGCACAACAGCACACCATACACTGAGAGCATCTTTACAGGCCCTCTGTCAGAACTTTGTCTTGGAGTTTTCTATAAAGCCCTTGCCAAGTATTTATTTTTTAAAGAAAATGAAAAAAAAGTAATGGTAGCTTGAAGGGAAAATACAATTTAAAAAGAGAGTTATATTGTTATATTGGGCTATGTGAAACATAGCCTTCATTTTCCTTGGTGTAGAAACATCTGACCCTAGGTTCAAATGTCTTTTTTTTTTTTTTTTTCTGAATTGGAATCCCAGCCTGACACATCCATGTGAAAGTCTGTAATTTAAATCCCCAAACATGTAGTTAAATTTTGACACCTCATCTTGGTGGGTTACATTTATTGCTAAAGTCCTGTATTCATCCGACTCAAGAGTTTGCTGGTTTTAAAACCAACTCAGGCTGAGGAAGGAGGAAATGGCACAATGGTAGCCCTTTATGTTAAGTGGTCAAAAAAGAAAAGCATACCTTTGCCTACTTTTACTTTCTTATTTGTGGCTCTACCCTTCATATCATATGCAACGTTGTTTTCATGTCCTCAGGATAATTTGTAGTTCTGAGAACAGGAGCCCTCTGTGTGTGAACCATTACTTTTGCTTTCATCTACTTGGATACATAGTATCCACTTTGAGAAGTATCTAGTACACGGTATCAAGTTTTGTCTTCGTTTTCCATCCCGTTTAATTATAATTTAAATGTTATCTGTGTCGTCCTCACACCTGAGTCTACAAAGAAAGGTTGCAGTCATTATCATTATGAACAAATGTGATTTCAACTTTACTCATGGTGTGCAAGCAAACATCTGCATATGGTTTTAAAACGTTTAATTTCCAAATCCCCTTTCACACATGGCACACACACTCCTGTTGAATTCATAGTGTGCATCTGGCTTGTCCCACATGGTCCCTCATTTAGGGAAGCTCCCAGCCCAGTGCAGCAAATGAACACAGATCTTATTAGTTCCTTCCAAGTTCCTAAGCCAATTAATTTTATATGTTCCACATCCTTTAAGAGAAGTGAGTGGCTGAAATCCAACAGCTTCCACTATAAGAGAATAGAATCGAGTGCATTTCCTCGTGGATTTGCCGTTCATATTTTCATAGAATTTTGGTTCATACGACATGTAATTAGTAACTGGTTTGCCTTCCCAGTGTTCTGGTAGGATTTGGTTTTCTTCTTCAAAAGCCACAACTCTGAGGACACTTTCTAGGATCTTGACTCCTTCTCCTTGTTTCCGAAATGCTCCATAAGAGGGGTGGGGTTTTCTCAATCATCAGACAAAATGCCTTTTGCTTCAATGTCTCCGATCTAAGACCAGAGCATATTACTTATGAGACCGCTCATTCTGCAAGTGGAAAGTTTATCGTCACCATCTGTGATCTTGATCTAGTACTGGCCACTTGCTGTAAGAAATTCGGGACTTTCCTGTCCTGGACACAGCCTGTCCCTTCGAGCCATAATGAAAAGTCATTTCAAATGGTGCCATTTCTTGGTGACGTAAGTTCAGTGAACCACACAGTCTTCCCTCTGATGCTGTCTATACAGCAGGGCTGAATTTTCTTTTCATGCAGTTTGGTTTGCTTTGTACGGTTCACATAGGCACTTCCGCATGACTCATGACTCCTGCTGGTGTCAACTCCATAGTGTTGCACACAGGAATATTTTAGGGGTTCTAGAGCAAGGTTGAGAACATTTTTTTTTCATTTGGGAGTAAAGGGGTTGGGTTTGTCAGGATGTCATGTCATAGATACTATGCACACCTGCGGCAGGAAATTTCCCTGGATCAGGCTTCCTTGTAGGTGTATTTAAATATTATTGGAGTCAGCATTCAATAATCAGTGTTCCATGCGTATCAAGAGTCACAGGCCAGCTCCTCACACACATTCCATGTGTCATACTCATCACAGAAAGTTGTAGAATGTGTGTGGAATGGCACGATCTTTGCTCTTAGTATTGAAATGTCCATCTGAACTAAACAGAAGCAAAGACCAGACTGAAGAAATTTGGCCGACCTTCTCATTTGTTGGCCCAAATCAGACACATGTCAGAGAGATGCTGAGTTACAGATGAGAATAAGAAAACCGTATTTACTGAATTTTCACTCAAAAAAGCTGGAATTTTCCAAATATTATTTTTCTAGACTTGTTCTACAGAGAATGATTCTAACAGATTGCAAGAACTTAAAAACAGAGATGACAAAATGCGAAAAACTTTCACTCAACAATAGCTATGATCTAGCAATATTGTTGCTATGAAAACTTATAAGGATTTTTTCAAGTTTAAATATTTTAACTTTTGCAAATCAATACATTAAAACATTAATATTTATATTTTATAAAGGCCAAACTAACCAGTCTCTCTGTGATAACTATTGCTTTTATTAAAGAAAAATTTTCTCTTTTTACTTTTTTATTTTTTGCCTTTTTAAAAGGGTATGGTAAATGGTTAAATCTAAATCAGAAAAATCTATTTCCTCAGGGGTTTCTTAGTGATCTTAAGAGCAGTGAGTATAATGATGGCTTTCTGTCTTTCACCGAGTCCCTTTGTCTTTTTCTTTAATTTTAATTTATTTTTTAAATTTCTTTTCAGCATACCAGGATTCATTGTTTATGCACCATACCCAGTGCTCCATGCAATCCGTGCCCTCCCTAATACCCACCACCTGGCTCCCCCAACCTCCCACCCCCCGCCCCTTCAAAACCCTCAGGTTGTTTTTCAGAGTCCACAGTCTCTCATGGTTCACCTCCCCTTCCAATTTCCCTCAACTCCCTTTTCCTCTCCATCTCCCCGTGTCCTCCATGTTATTTGTTATGCTCCACAAATAAGTGAAACCATATGATAATTGGCTCTCTCTGCTTGACTTATTTCACTCAGCATCATCTCCTCCAGTCCCGTCCATGTTGCTACAAAAGTTGGGTATTCGTCCTTTCTGATGGAGGCATCATACTCCATAGTGTATATGGACCACATCTTCCTTATCCATTCGTCCGTTGAAGGGCATCTTGGTTCTTTCCACAGTTTGGCGACCGTGGCCATGGCTGCTATAAACATTGGGGTACAGATGGCCTTTCTTTTCGCTACATCTGTATCTTTGGGGTAATGCCATCAGGGAGATTCAAATCAAAACCACATTGAGATACCACCACCTTTCACCAAGTCCCTGTGTAAAGATTTTTGCTTGTGGTGTTTCATTCAACCCCATCTAAAGGGAAGACACTATTTGCTTTCCTTTACTATGTGTTACTGCAAGGCTCAGAGGGGTTGCTTGCGTTCCCACCGGCAGCCTGGGTGATCATCTTTGGAGATATGATCAGAATACATGTGATTTAACTGTAGAGCTGAGATGATCGCAGTGAGTAGGACTCGTTGCTTTAGGAGGGATATATATATATATAACCTTATTATATAACCTTAGAGCTCTTACACCACTTTTCTACTTAGTCGTTTGCCTTAGTCTCACAATTCCAGAAGATGTGTGAGCTGTCCAGCATCGGTCCATATTACTCTGGGTATGGTGTCAGTAACACCGTGTTGATGTTTCCTAAAACCCAAGCTTTGGGCTCAGCACGTTATGTGTTCTGATTAATTGGAACGTCAACATTTAAGAAAAGGTTTGATTGTCACAGAATGTTGAGTGAGCTGCCCTTGGCAGGTCGAATCATTCTGGGTGAGCTTTCAGCCGTCCCCGAAACCCCATCGGCTCTGTGAGCAGAGACACGTTTTCCCATGCAGAGTGGGGACGCCCGTGCTGGCTAACACATTCCCCCAGAGACCGATGTACTAAGGAAAACGTCATCATCATCATCTACTTGGTGACTTCCTAGGACTTCCCACCACGTCGTTATTTTCCCAGGTAATATATTAGCGCTTTTCAAACAGAGATTGCCAGATACGTCCCCCTGCTTGAATCACGTTGGCTCTGTTGACGCTTTGCAACAGGGGAGAACGCACAGGGAGTGGGGTGCTTGGTAAGAGGGACCCAGAATAACTTACAGGTTGTGGACTTGTGTGAAGTGAGTTTATGGAGAATCCGGAAAGCTAGGCACAGCTTTGGAGTGACAACTCTTAGGAAGTGGGGTATTTTTATGATGGCTTATCCGAAAGGAGGAAAAATGAGATGAAAGCGGTTCCTGTAGTTGGCAAGGGACCGCTGAGCGTCCCTCGGTGTTTTGGCCCGATGCTGCTGTTCATGAAGGATTTACATGCCGCAGGACGGCTCCGCAGCCTGGCTGTGTGGGCTGAGCCAGCTCCCAGCCGATGTTACGTGGCCAAAAGCCAGGTCCCAGAGGCTGCTGCTTCTCCTCCTCAGGTGACCAAGGATGGAATAAACCAAGGTACATATGCCAAATTACACAGAGGGCAGGAAGTCGGTCCGTACCATCTTTCCCTTTTGAATTTTCCATGGTCTGTGAAGACCTGTCCACGCAGAACGATGTGTCCTCTGAGTTTGATCATTGTGGGCGCATCTTCCCAAGGCAAAGGCACCGAGATGATTGCAGACCACTGACGCCCAAGTCCACAGACCAACCTGTCACTCCCTTCCAGTGACGGCTGCCATGGGCAAGCCATGCTGGGAAGGGTATCCACTTCACCCAGGGCTGAACATAATAGTGCGTCCTACACAGACACATATGTGAAAAGCCAAGGCATATGTTCACATGCATTTCTTCTTAGATTTGAAGAGCTCAGTGATGGAGACAAACCATGAGAGACTCTTATGTATAGGAAACAGACGGAGCCTTGCTGCAGGGGAGGTGCGTAGAGGGATGGGGGTAACAGAGTGATGGGCATTAAGGAGAGCACATGATGGGATGAGCACTGGGTGTGATACCCAGCTGATAAAAGTATTGAACACTCCATCTGAAACTAATGACATTCTATCAGTTGCCTAATTGAATTTAAATTAGGAAGAAGAAAAGAAAGAAAGGAAAAAAAGACTTCCAAGGTGCAAAAAGCAAAAGAAATTTTTAAAACTATGCTCATACACTGTATGTTAACTAAGCCAAAAAAAAAAAAAAATATATATATATATATATATATATATATATATATATATATACCAGAATGGAAAAATATGTTTATCATTCATAAAGATGAAGTTTTATGATTAAATAAAAAAAATAAAGGAGCGCCTTGGGGTTCAGTCGGTGAAGCAGTGTCTGCCTTCGGCTCAGGTCATGATCCCGGGGTCTTGGAATTGAGCCGTGTATGGGGCTCCCTGCTCAGTGGGGAGCCTGCTTCCCCCTCTCCCTGTGCTGCTCCGCCTTGCTTCTGTGTGTGTGTGTGCTCTCTCTCTCTCAAAGAAATAAATAAAATCCTTTTTTTTAATTTTTTATTTTTTTAAAAGATTTTATTCATTTATTTGACAGACAGAGATCACATATAGGCAGAGAGACAGGCAGAGAGAGAGGAGGAAGCAGGCTCCCCGCTGAGCAGAGAGCCCGATGTGGGGCTCGATCCCAGGACCCTGAGATCATGACCCGGGCCGAAGGCAGAGGCTTTAACCCACTGAGCCGCCCAGGTGCCCCAATAAATAAAATCCTTAAAAAAATGAAAATATGCTTACAGATTTTAAAAAGTCAGAATAATGAAGTTTACACTCCATATTCCCAGTTTCATCATATAAATAATATATATGTATGGAAAAAGGCTGTCCTCTAAATATCCCTAAATTCACAGGTGGTCTGGATGAGAGGAAAGATGTTGCTTTTATCCTTCTTGCAAATTCTCTATAATTAGAAAAATACAATCTTTTTTTTTTTTTTTAACTTCTGGGCACCTTTTGGGAGAGAACGCCCATGTGTACACTCTTCACTTGTGTGTTCCAGCAGTCCCTTCTCCCTGCCCTGCCTGCCCGTCTTCAGCCCAAGACCCTGGGCCTTCTTCCCACAGGGGGTCTCATACCAGCTCCCTCCTACCTGGGGTCCTTTTCTTCTCCAGAGGCATCCTTCTGCTGCCCGTTCTCCGCAGGGTCAGCGGAGCGATGCCTCCACTCCTCACCCCGCTGTCCTGCTTCCAAGCCTTCCTTGCTCTTCTGGTCCCCGTGCAGTGACTTCTCTCCTCCCCATTCTGTAAGAGAATTTCCAAGGTCTGGCTGCAGGCAAAAGAAGATCACGATTTTGTGCGGGAACATCCTCTGGGTAATAAAGAAAGACTAGGTGGCAGATGGTAGGGGATGTTGGGAGATGTTGGAGGAAACCGTCGCTCAGGCAGGAGACTTGGAAAAGTGTGTATATAAACGATACTATATATTAACACATACACACATATGTGTGTATAGTGTATATACTTATATATAAGTCCATGTGGTGCTATAAATGTAAGTTCATAGATATGAAGTTATATAGCATACTGTACCACAATATAGTATATAGAATGTAGTATACTATGTGTTAGTGTATAGATGATACAGTATAGTATACAGTATACTAGAGTTTACTGTGTATATAGTATGTGTATACAATAATACTATACTATGGTGTATACAGTAATGCTATACAATAATACTATACAATAATAACAGTGCTATACAACAGTGCTATACAATAATAACAGTACTATACAATAATAACAGTACTATACAATAATACTATACCATAATAATACTATATAACAGTACTATATAATAGTAACAGTACTATACAATAATGCTGTATAATAACAATACTATACAATAATGCTATATAATAATAATACTATATAACAATGCTATACAATAATAACAATGCTATACAATAATAACAGTACTATATAACGATACTAACAATACTATACAACAATGCTATACAATAATAACAGTACTATACAATAATACTATACAATAATAACAGTACTATACAAAAATGCTATACAATAACAATACTATACAACAATACTATACAATAATAACAATATTATACAATACTATACAATAATAACAGTACTATACAACAATGCTATACAATAATAACAGTACTATACAATAATTCTATACAATAATAATATCATACAAAAATACTATACAATAATAACAGTATTATACAATAATGCTATACAATAATACTATACAATAATAACAGTACTATACAACAATGCTATACAATAATAATACTATATAATAATACTATACAATAATAACAGTATAATACAATACTATACAATAATAACAGTACTATACAATAATACTATACAATAATAACAATACTATACAACAATACTATACAATAATAACAATACTATACAACAGTACCATACAATAATAACTACTATAACAACAATACCATACAATAATAACAGTGCTATATAATACTATACAATAATAATAATATACAATAATACTACACAATAATAACAATACTACATAATAATACTTAATAAAAATGCTATATAATAATAACAGTAGGGGCGCCAGGGTGGCTCAGTGGGTTAAGCCTCTGCCTTCAGCTCGGGTCATGATCCCAGGGTCCTGGGATCGAGCCCCACATCGGGCTCTCTGCTCAGCAGGGAGCCTGCTTCCCCCTCTCTCTCTGCCTGCCTCTCTGCCTGCTTGTGATCTCTGTCTATCAAATAAATAAATAAAATCTTTAAAAAAAATAATAACAATATTATACAATAATACTATACAATAAAATAATACTATACAGTACTATACGATAATAATAATACTATAGTGTATACAATAATAAGAGAATAATACATAAATTATACTATATATTATACAGTATGAACTTACAAGTATATATGTGCATATCTGTGTATATGTAAATATGTGTTATCTTTTTATACATACTATATATACTAAATATATATACACATATACAGATGTATGACTATATATTCTATATACATGCATATATGTATATACATATTTCCAAGTAATATATATAATATGTAAACATAAAAAACATAAAAAATAAATATGTAAAAGTTTCCCAAGCTTTGTTATAGATGCATGTATATATAATTTATAGGTATAACATTTGATATTGCATATAATGTTTATATGTGTGTGTTATTATTACATATTACATATTACATATTATATATTATATACATCATATATCCTATATAATGTATTCTATATAATGTATATATTTATTATAGTGCGTCTCTACATGGTTTCGTAGAGTCTGACTCTGTTCAACCAGTCCTCTCCTCTGCTCCCCCAGAAAGAAATAGACACTAATATAAAAAGAATTTCAAGTCCCACGTGATTCATACAGAAGCAACAATGTATACTGATCATACTATCTATCAATATCAATATCTATCTATCTATCCTTTGTGGCTTTCACAGAAACACAGTTTATATTTTACTTCCATTCTAGATCACCTTTAGACATCTGAGGAGCTTTCCTGACCGGGTTCTGATCTTTTCTTTATAGTGATGGAGACATTGGAATGACAGAATTGGGTCTGACTTTGGACCCTTCCCAGAGGTACATCTGGCATCGCGCGGGTGCTGTGGCGGTCTTTGCTTGTGACACACTGTGTTTGGGTATCTGTCCAGGTGACGTGATGAAGAAACATGCACTCTGGGCTTTTAAGAAGTCTGAATACGAGAGCAAGGGCTCTTTCATAGAAACATAGTCTTACAGATGGGTTGGTGTGTGTGGATCTGTGCATATGGCAGGTGTCCACTGACTTCCTCTTGAAAGATGAGCTAGGATTTAAGGTCTCCAAACAGGAATGAATGGCATGGACATTGATATCCAGTGTCAGGGAATAAGAGAGGCTCTTGCTGGTCAAAACAACGTGATGTGTTAATTTCCTTCCAGAGACCCCCTGATATTTTAGACCTCCCTGATCCCAGCCCCTGTACGGTCAAGCGTTTTTTTTTTTTTTTTTAATTTATTTTTATTAAAAATTTTTTTCTTCGTTTTAGAGGTAGAATATTCATTACCTGCATATAACACCCAGTGCTCACAATGGTCCACCACCCAGGGGTCATGGTGGTCCTCAAAAATGCCCTTTTTGACCCTGTTTGAAGAAAGCACTGTAGGAACTTGATTGGAAAGCAAGACATTCAGTGACTGTACTAAGCTCTGCATCTAGATTTCTCAGCCCTCTCCTTTACTACAAGCCCTATGCTTGACCTACAACCTCCATCCAGTTGGGTCTCCAGCGTCCAGCCCAACCATCCCTGCTGTAGACTGCCTGCCCCCACAGCCCCAGTAGTGCCATCCTGGCCATCTGTCCCACCGAATGGGCATGTTCTGCCTTGCAGTGGCTTTTGTATACTATTTATATAGTCCTTCATCAAGGAGATGTTTGTAGGAAAAGATTATTGGAAACAAGGAGCTTGTAATAAGAAACCAAGGACCTCCCCAAGGTTTTGCTCTGCAGTTCAAACCCAAAGTTGGACATTGCCTTCCTCTCCCTGGTTTACTACATACTAAATGTGGAAGAATATGACAGTTACCACCTTTCATAATCTACATCCATCTTAGGTATACATTTCAGTAATGGTGACATGTAGATCTGTTCAATAAAGCCTCTTTGATGTTGAGCCTCCTTGGCATTTTGCACGGAGCTCCCCAGACGTCTGCTGCCCTGTCTGCTACAATGTGTGTCCCTGCTCTGGCTTTGGCACCGGTTCCTTTGCCGGCTGTTCACCATCAGGTAAAGGCCAGGGTGCAACGAGTTCCAAGTCTAGCCAGCTTTGGCTGGTGTTGGTCGCCATCCCGCCTGGATGAGGTCAGAACTCTAGCTCTTCACTACAGAACTCGCTTTGCACTTTGCAAAATGCATTAGCCTTCGTGCGACATCTCGTGTTTGCTTTTGCACTATCGGTGAAGACTAAGTCAGCCGCAACCAGCAGGCTCTGACGGAAGTTGAGCTGGACTTTCGGGATCTCCCACCTCCCCAGTTTCTCCCTGACTCACCTTTGTGTTCCTTTGCCCTCCCCCACTTCGGGTGAAGCTTTTGATAGCATGGGATTGCCTTCTGCTCCCGGAAGCACTGTGGTGCATAAGGTTCCCCAAGGGAAGAAGATACCAAGGCCTTCATGGGACATTATTTTCTATTAAATAAGATTCATTTACTTAACCAACGGAGTTCCTTCAGTTTACTAGGTGAGGGTGTAAAGTCTTATAAAAATATGGGCAAATTGGGGTCCCTCGGTGGCGTGGTCCATAAAGCATCTGGCTCAGGTCGTGATCCCAGGGTCCTGGGATCGAGTCCCAAGTTGGACTCTGCTCACTGGGGAGCCTGTTTCTCCCTCTCCCTCTACCACTTCCTCTGCTCATACTCTCTCTCTCTCTTGCTAACTCTCAAATAAATAAACAAAATCTTTTTAAAAATGTCTAAATTGAGAAGAATTATTAAACGTATATACTCATTCATTGGAGGAGCCGTTACAAAGCTTGTAGAAGCAGAAATAGTATCAAACAGGATTATCAAAAGTATTATGAAATATGAAAATATGAAAAAGACCAATGTCCAAGAACATATAATCTGACATTATTGATGTACTTGCTTTTCATGATGATGACATACATCATCAAACATCATCGGTATTAAGACAGTGACGAGTATGTTTAACCCACAATACGGTGAATGTGTCATCTGTCTGCCATACAGACAGGCCAAGCTTCTTCATTGTGATTTCCATGTTGCAAACAAATGAGAATCATCTACAAGTCCCACTGGGGTCATCTCATTCTACTGGGCATGCCCAGGAGGTCAGAGACTCTCCCCACCAAGCTGACACCCTCCCTATCCCCCTATGGATCTTCTAAGCATATCTGAGAAGGGCCAACATGAATGCATCCTTATCGATAGCTCCAACGTCCAGTGGGTAGGCTGGTGACAAGGTTCTCCATGGCAAAATACAGAATGCATCCACCCATTTGGGTTTTGGCTGAGGATGCATAATCCTTATTTATGTTAAAAAAGAGTTAAAAACAGAATGTGATTCCAGGGACCTCATGCATTGTCTTATTCTCACCCCAACACTCTTTGAGCATCTGGTGTAAAATACTAGAATTCCTGTAGTGGCCCAGTGTCCTGGAGGTGGAGACCCACACACACAGGTTCCAGTAAGGTGCAGACCAACATCATTCAGCATTGCACACATGGGACGTGAAATTATTCTTTCCGTGGTTTGCATTTTCAATGTGCTCTGTAGACTTCTCCCTTTCATTTGGCTGAAATACGAGGCATGGGAGTGATGGGTGTCTACACCTGAATTTTACTTTGGAGGCATCTATAATTTCCAGGGTCCTGTGGTGGGTCCCACCAACTCCCATTTGCTGGAGTTAACTCACTTCTGTTGAATGTTCTCACCCTTGGCTATCTTCAGATGGATCTAGTCTCTTAACACCCACCTGGTCCTAGTGGTGATGCTCTTAAGCAAGGACTCTTTCTAGATGACCAAAGAATGATTCTTTCTAGGAGGTTCATCGTTGGCTCCACACCATCATGGTTCACAGCGTCCTTTCTTCAAAAGTCCTCCAGTATCTTCAACTTCTACCATGTTCTTTTCTCTGTCTGACAAAACCTGAATGAGCCTGATGGGCCAGTGATGGCAGAGCGAGCCCCAAGTGTGTTAGCAGGTCTTGCATGGATGAAGTAGTCCCTTGATTGAGATCCTTGGCTCTCTCCCATGGGTGATTATGCTTCCCACAGGACAGAAGGCATTTCTGGTGGTCACTATGAGCGCAGGGAATGCTACAACATCTTGGGTGCAGGACGGGTATACTGCTAAGCCCCTGCAACGCACAGGACAGCCCCTACAGAGGACGGTCTGATTCCAAGAGCCAACAAAGTCAACATGCTCTAAATCAAAGTGTTGTCTTACTCACTTATGAGACAATTATGGAATAATTGTCAGCTGGGGACAAGTTTGCTTCCAAGGGCACCTTTGGATCTGTTTGGAAATATGTTTGTTTGTCATCCCCCAACTTGAGGTTGGGGATGGCATCGGCAGAGTAGAGACCAAGGATGTGGCTACACATCCCTCGGTTGACAGAACAGCCCCCAACAGTAGGGAGTCCTCTGTTCCATAATGTCACTCCTGTTGAGGCTTAGAGACCTTAGGTTAAAATATAGGGGATGCTCACTGGTGTCCATCAAGCTGCTATAGATGGCAACTTTGAAGACGAGTAAAGAGTCCGGAATCTGAACTCTGTAGACAGGAATGAACTCCTGGATATGAGTCCTAGCTTGGGCCCCTCTAACTCTGTCTGTGATCTTAGCTCGTGCACACGTTACTTCATCTTTCTGCCTCTCTAAAACCTTGGTTTGTTTGCTTCTCTGCGTTTCATAAGGTCCGGTGCTGAAGATAATTAGGTTGTACATGTTGATGAGGTTTATACGAGGGCTTGGCCAAGAGTGGGCATTTCGGAAGTGTTAGGCTGTTAATAGCTTTGGGAGGTCCCAGGAGCAAAGGCCGGCATCAGCATCGCTTACACACAAAACCCCGTCTCTCGGGAGATAGACCCTCCCTTGCCACATAATCCTACTGGTCGACATGTATTAAATTTCTCCTTCCTGCCTCTTCCCTCATTCATTAAATGGCATCAGATCGTGCCACTCTCCGGATATTAAAGCGCAGGTAAAATGAAGCAAACAGAGAGGAGTCTGTCTGCACATCGCACATGTGAGTATTAGCGTCTTCATCATCCCTTTCAATTACAACTCATTGGCATTATCAGCCACGGCGGATGCTACGCGTCTTCTCCCGGGTTTTAATCAGAGGCTGGCATTGTTCAAGCTTGTTTACTGTTATGAGTGCAGAGGGGGAGATAATCGTCACGTGTTCCTCGGAATACCGCATCCCGAGGCGAGGCCTTATTTCCTCGTGGGCTTCTGCACCTGGGAATTCCGAAACTTGACCTCATCGATATCCATCTTGCCCGTGAGAGGACACACCAGCTTGGAAGCTCCAAGTATGGCCATCAGCCGCAGGCACTGTGGGGAGGCAGGTCTGCCTTGCCTTCGAGGACGGAGGAGGAAATCAGAGGTAGGGAGGAAGGTTTCCACTCGCCCATGACTCGTCTGACCCAAGACAATGGAGATGGCTGGTTCCACCATGTTTGAGGGAACCATGAGATATATGAGCATATACGAACCATGAGCATATACGAAGGCAGTCTCCAAGACAAACCTCGTCTCCTCTGATTCTGTTCCCTTGCAAAACAAGCAAATAAACACAGGACCGTTTTCTTCTAACTTTCCACCCTAGAATCCATGTCACCCTAAATCAGGGGCCAATCTCTCCGGGAGAAGAAGACTATGCAAAGGCAGGAGGCTAAGGGAACTGGTCGACCCTGGCATTCAGCCGTGGACTTGTTCAGCCAGCCCTATACTTTTGGGGCTGCATTACCTGTCCAGAGGTGATCCTTTCTACACCTCAACTGATAGCAGGTGCCTTCTTGGAGAAAGGCTCCCCCAACACTCCCCTCTGTCACCCTATTCCTCTCATGTGCTATGCATTTGCTTCTTAATATATTTATTGTCTGTTTGACCCAACGTGATTGGTTTGCATGCTGTCTTACCCTCAGGGGCTAAATCATTCCTTGGAAACTGAAAGGCCTCCCTCAAAAATGTGTTGAATTGCGCTAAACGTTTAAAATAGCAAATGCACAAAAGTCAGAATGAATATGTCCATTGCCTTGTCTTGCTTTTATATAAAATTCTAATTCTACTTGTCTTATTGTTCATTTAATTTCTGTGCAGTTTTTTCTTTTCTGAAACACTTAGGATTGTTGGCTTGAACTTCTGGTATTCAGAAATTTCAGTGTGGTGTGTATAGGTATGAGTCTTATTTTTATGACAGACAGGTCTCCCTTTCAAGATTGATTTCCTATGGTATTGGGAAATATTCCAATTTATTATTTCTTTTTTCTTGGCAATTTCCTCCCATCTGGTCTTTATACTCTTGTCTTTGAAAACTCTCCCAAATTCCAGAAGTCATATGTTTAAACTATTTATTTTTTTTAAACTTTCTTGCAAACTTTTTTTTTTTGTATTACCTTCTAGGAAATTAATTTTCTGTTTAATTTTTATTCCAGCTGTATTGTTTTTTGGGGGAATTTAAAAAAATCTTATAAAGTGATACGATAAAATTTTTTTTTTTATGTTTAAAAACATAAGAGCTTTTCCAGGGTCTTTTTTCCTAATATCCCTGTTTATGTGATAGATGTGCTTTTTTTATTTTTTAGATTTTATTTATTTATTTGACAGAGAGAGATCACAAGTAGGCAGAGAGGCAGGCTAAGAGAGCGAGGGGGAAGCAGGCTCCCCACCGAACAGCGAGTCCAATGTGGGGCTCAATCCCAGGACCCTGAGATCATGACCTGAGCCGAAGGCAGAGGCTTTGACCCACTGAGCCACCCAGGCGCCCCTAGATGTGCTTTTTAAAATTTTTATTTTTAAATTTTTAGTTTTTTTAAAGACTTTACTTATGTATTTGTCAGAGAGAGTGAGAGAGAGAGCATACACAAGCAGAGGGAGAAGCAGGCTTCCCACTAAGCAGGGAGCCCACTGTGGGAATTGATCCCAGCATCCTGGGATCATGACCTGACCTGAAGGCTGACACTCAACTGACTGAGCCACTCGGGTGTCCCAATGTGCCATTTTTTTTTTTTTTTTAAAGCTCATAATAATCAGTGTATTTTCAGGGATTACGTGAGATTTACTTGTGTTTTCTTCAGGCCGCCATTATCCTCCAAAACCTGGTATTCAGTTCTTCGTGTCTTTTCTAAAAATTTTTTTAGACAAAGCCATGTTAGGTTTATAACAAAATCGAGAGGAAGACACAGCAATTTCTTATATGCCCTCCACCTTCAGACACACACAGACTCCCTCATCAACACCGTCATCAGAGTAGCTCATTTCTTACCAAGGATGAACCCCCATTGATGTGACATCATCACCCAGAACCTATCACTTACTTCAGCGTTCCCTCTTGGTGTTGATGGTCTATGAATCTGGACCCATGTATCATGACATGGGTCCATCATTATGATGTCATACATGGTTTACATGATACATGGTTACATCTCTCCCCCTTATCTCTTGCAACCATGGATCATCTCACTCTCTCCATAGTTTTCCCCTTTGCCGACTGTGGTAGGGATGGAGCGGTCCCACACGTACACATGCAGTCATACAAAAGGTAGGAAGTCTTTTCACTTTGGCCTCTTTGGCTGACCACGTTGCGTTTGGGATTCCTCTGTGTCTTTCAAGGCTTGATGGCTCATTTCTTTTCGGTGCTGAATGATATTCCATTGTCTGTATGGACTCCCGCCCCCCTGCCCCAATTTATGCATGCATTCACGTACAGAAGGATGAGTTTAGTTGACAAATAGTTTAATAAGGAGTAGTAAAAATATGGAAGGCACGTGAGTGCAGACTCTTACATGGGTATGCTGAATAATCTAACAAGTGTATTATTATATATTATATAGTATATATAGTATATAATATATGTTCTATACTATAATTTATATATATTAATGTATTATTATATTAATGCCAATGTATTATTATATTATATTATTATATTATTATATTATATATAATATTACTATATATTAATACATATAATATATAATATTATATATAATATATATTAATTGCTATAATTGTTAATTATATTATATCATTATATTATAATATATATATTTATAGATCATAGATATATAATCTATAATCTGTAATATATAGATTATAGATATTTCTATAATCTATAATATATAGATTATAGATATTATATCTATATCATAATAATATGTTATAATACATAATATATTATAATACTATATAATACTATAATATAATTATATCATTATATTATAATTATTAATCTATAATCTGTAATATATAAAATATATTGTAATATAATGATATAATAGTATTATAGTATTATACTATTATATAGATATATATATGTTTTATATATTATAATGTAATTATATAATTATTATAATATAAAATATAACAAATATATAATTAATATAAGATATATTAATTGTATATGTAAAATATATATACACAATTATAATATATATAAAATATATAAATTATATATAATTTATTTATTATTATAATACATTTATATAATAGAATATATATAGTAGAAGATTTAAACCCAAATGTATCAAAAAGAAAAGGTAATATATATAATAATAATATAATCATGCTCATTTGAGTGTATAATTTATATATATATAAATACATTAATATATATCATTTGAGTATATAATTTATATAATTATATATAATATATTAATGTATATATATATATATAAATTATACACTCAAATGAGCATGATTATATACAAATCACCCACTGTGTCAGCAATGCACCAATTACAATAAAGAAGGTTGCTTGAACCTTTTGTGTCTCTGCTCATTCCGATCCCTTCGAAGCCCATAGTAATTTATTTTTCAAGATCTTGCTATGAGGCAACTTTTAATCCTGAAAGAGGGATTTATATTCGAACACAGCCCAGGTTCTGTTGTGTAAAGACGGTGGCCCCATTGTCTGATGCATTTTTACTTCAAAAACAAGGTACGGGTGTCAGTAAATGAAAGCTTGATTGAAATCACCGTGAAGGTACATTGAAAAGAGAAAATCAAAATGCTTTGTGGAGCCCAAGTGTCGCACACACAGCGTCCAAAATTGGCTATCCTAAGGGCCGGCGCTCGTTGAGGACTCTGATTTCCACCCTGCTGATGGTGACAACGCTCATTTTGCATCCCCACCTTTTAAAAATCTATTGAATGAAGTGGTTCTTGACGATTTCATGCATCTTCAACATAATTTTGCCTGGTCACGCCGTGGCCGGTAGCTGATTGCAGGTACCTGCTCAGTATTCAAATCTGGCTGATTTGCTTCCCATTGAATGGAGCCCTTTTCTCCCCAAAATGTCTTGAATAATTAAACATTGCATAACACCCTCTGTGTAGCGATAACTCTGAATATTTCACGTGGCTGGATACATTGCTAAGGATGCAGTAGCAACTGCTGCAAACCTGTGGAGAGTTCTGGTACGTTACTGTCGCTGTAGATGCGCAACCACTTGCGGGCAAGCCTCAGACCATGCTGCGGACGTGAGTAGAGACACGGCTTGCCTGCATGGACACCTCCATTGCACCCTAACATCGGGAATGAGTGGGTTCGGGGCTTCAGCTGCCGATTTTGTAGGAACGTGTGTAGTTGTAGGGGATTCCCTCGGAAGCTTCAGATAATGGGACCGTGGCAAGGAGCACAGTAGATCTAGAAAGCAAATTGGTCAACATCCGTGCTGCAATTAGACTGATGCTGATGGGACAATAAAACACCTGTGTTTGACCAATCACATGCAGTAATTAAAGGTCATAGGGCATGGATAGTCAGTGCAAGGTGGAAACATATTCCTGTTTCCCACCATCTTATCAAGAAATAGGAGGTCTGTTCCTGTTCCCACCATCTTATCAAGAAATAGGCGGTCTCCAACCTCACAGAAGCACCTGTTCTTTTCTGAGCTTTTCTTCCCCACCCAGGTGAAAACCAGTATTCTGACTTTTAATGCAAATCACTTCCCTGCTTTTTCCTTCTGTTTTTCCCACAGTCGTATAGGCATCGCCGAATCACATTTAGATTTTACACGTTTGGGGGCTTTAAGTGCACGGGGCTTTGTATTTTCTTCTGACGTGTCGTTTTCAGGCACGTGGTGTTTCAAGTCCGTCTATGTTCCTAGATGTAGATCTTTTCCACTCATTTCCATTCCTGCATGTTCCACGGTGTGACGAAATTACCGTGCATTTCCCCATTTTATCATTAATAGATTCGTGTGTTATTTCCAGCCCTGACTGTTACAAACTTCAACGTTGCAACCGTTCTTGGAAATACACCCTCGTTTCTCAAGAGCGTGGGTCTTCTGAGGCATTTGCCTATTCTGGAATTGCTGCTTTAAATCTACCTTAAGTTAAGACTGAGCCGTTTTCCGATAACAGAAATAACTGTTTATACCTGCAGCTTTGAGTTTGCACCAGTATTTGGCAGCATGAGAATTTCAGTTTTATTTTCCTGTCTAGTGTGTGTACATGGAAACTCACCGTGTTTATCATGGTTGTTTCCTGAGGTTGATGCATGTCTGTTCATCTCTTGGCTCTTTGTATTTCCTGTTTTTTTTTTTTTAATATTTTATTTATTTATTTGACAGACAGAGATCACACGTAGGCAGAGAGAGAGGAGGAAGCAGGTTCCCCGCTGAGCAGAGAGCCCGACGTGGGGCTCGATCCCAGGACCCTGAGATCATGACCTGAGCCGAAGGCAGAGGCTTTAACCCACTGAGCCACCCAGGCGCCCCTATTGTATTTCCTGTTTGATGAGCTCTCTTTCTGTCATCAGTTTTTGTATTAAGTCATTCATCTTTTTCTTATTGATCTATTTTGATTAGAGGGCTACCACAGTTTAACATGCTGCCGAAAAATCTAGTATCCTCTGGTGAGCCTCTCCCTATGTTTAAGGGTGTCTTTTCATGAGCTACTGTTCCTAAAGTTAGTTTATTGATTTTAAAATATTTTTTTGGAGCTTTAAGATGTCTTTTGAAAGAAAGAAAGGGAGAGAGAAAGAAAGAAAAAGAGAGAGAAAGAGAGAGGGAGAAAGAAAGAAAAAGAAAGAAAGAAAGGGAGAGAGACAAAGAGTGAGAGAAAGAAAGAAAAAGAAAAAGAAAGAGAGAAAGAAAGAAAGATGTTTTCTTTTCCTCCTCAAAAATAAAAGCATATCTTTCTTGAATATCTTCAAAATACTTGTTTTTTTAAAAAAATTATATTAAAATTCACATGAACTCGACATTTTTATGTTGTGTGGATAATGGGTACAATTTATTTTTCCGTATACACAATTCAACATCACAAGATCATTTACTGAAAAAAAAATGTATACTGTATTGCTATAATCCTACTGGTTCCTTTGTGTATATGGATGCCAGTATATTTTGTCACACATTAAATTTTATAATAATTTACAATATATAGAATAGTGGTTTTTTTCTTGTTCTTTTTAAAGAGTATCTTAGCTGTTTTTCAAACTTTGCATTTTCATGTACACCTTTTGAGTCTCCCCTTGTGACAACAAATATCTGATTTTTAATTGAGAATTTAATCTTGTGGACCAGTCATGCTTACTGGTCATCTTTCAGTATTTAATAAACCCCTTCACAAAAATGTCAAATACCTATAACTTATTTAGGTGTTTTTTTTTTTCCTCAGTAATATTTTCTAATAGTTCAAATCAATGTCTTGTACACATTCTGTGTCACTGATTTGTAGGGATGGTATTCAGAAGTACTGTAATGTTTCTCTTTTTTAAATCTTTTCTTTTTTTTTTTTTCACACAGAAACCCCTGTAGCTAGTGTAATTAGCAGTGAATTATTAGGGGCTTGGGAAGTTATTAGCCAATAACTCATGCATCAGGTTGGGAAGAGTAAATCCATCGTATCACAGCTGGGAACCAGAGCTCATGATGCGTCCCCCTTTGGGTTTTGGCAAACCTGGAGATCTCTGTTGCTCGTTATTGCTGGAATATAAAATACACTTTTTGTTTAGTATCAATTTTGTAGCCAGCAGATTTATTAAATTTTGTTACCTGAGATTTTCCACATACATGTTACTATTGTCTATGAGTAAAAACAATTTTGAGACTTTGTTTTCCATCTTTATACATGTTTGTTTTTCTCACCTTGGCACAGTAACTGCCAAAAAGACACAAAGATTTGAGTATTTCTTTTTTTCTTTTTCTTTTCTTTTTTTTTTTTTTTTTTACTTCTGGCTGTAAAGACAATGTTGCCAACATTTAAACAGTATCTCTTTGTATCTCCTAATATGAATACAAGTTTGTGGTTTGGGGTAAACCCAACTTGGTGGTGGTATATTCTTGGACTTGTCAGATGTTGCTGAACATTGTTCCTGGGTGGTTTGTTGGCTTATCATTTTCTTGCTGGGTTTGGGGTGCAGGGTATACTATCATATGATATATGGAAGGATATGTCCTTTTCTTACACAGGTGAAGAATTCAAAGTCGAGAATATCTCTTCCTAATGTTTTCCAGAAGATAAGAACTGCCATTTTTGCTTTGAGTTTTCTTTGTGGTATGAGTTCTGACACCTAATTTAGTATCTTAAATGGTTATGGGATCATGCTGCTTTTCTTTTTTTCTTTTTTTAAAAGATTTTATTTATTTATTTGACAGAGAGAAACACAGTGATGGAACAGAAGCAGTAGGAGAGGTAGAGAGAGAAGTAGGCTTCCTGCTGAGCAGGGAGTCCAGTGTGGGACTCGATCCCCAGATCCTGGGATCATGACCTGAGCCGAAGGCAGATGCTTAACCACTGAGCCACCAAGGCGTCCTCACTCTGGTTTCCTCTTTATTTCTGAGTTTGTTATGCTCTATGTTTCTAGAACTCTTTCCATTTCTTATAAATGTTCTGTTATCAGAACATCTCTTATCTTTTTACTTCTGCAAGTGTATGGTGGGGTTCTATTTTGAAAGCCCAAATATCTATTTTTTTTTTTTACTTTATCCATAAAACTCCTCAGTTTATATTTTGATTACACTTTTCAAGGAACCAACTTTTGGTTTTCTTCTTCAGTCTGTGTTGACTTAATTTTCATTAATTACTGTTCTTTTAATTTTTTTAAAAGATTCTTATTCACTTTTTATTTATTTTTAAATTTATTTTAGACAGGGAGAGAGAGCACAAGTAGGGGAAGGGGCAAGGGAAGAGAGACAGTTTCAAGCCGATTCTGTGTTGAGTGCAGAGCCTGATGCAGGGCTCCATCCCATAGCCCAGAGATCATGCCCTGAGCCACAACTGAGAGTCACTGGCTTACCCGACTAAGCCACCCAGGTGCCCCTCATTAATTACTGTTCTTATCTTTATTACTTCCTTCTCATTAATTTTACTGTTGTTTTACTTATTATCTTCTTGAAATAGAAGCCTATTTTATTAATGTTCCAATACCCTCATTTTGTTAAGATGTTAATATGTTCCTGTAAATTTGGCTCAAGGGATGCATTAGCTGCATTCCAGAAACTGGGTGATACTTTTACTGTTCATAGGAAATATTATGTGATTTCCATCATGAGTTTTTCTTTGACTTCTGAATTTTCTCAGAGGCAGTTTGCATCTTCTATCATTTAAGTAAGTCTCCTTAAATTATCCCATGATGGTTATGGAGTTTTCTCCTCTTTGTTTATATTTTTGTATACTTCCATTTTGCACGTTTTATGTGCTTATCAATTTATGGGATAATTTCTAGGATTTTTATACATTGTGAGAAATTGAAATTCTTATTATGATGGGATCCTTTATTTCTGGTGGTGCTTCATGCCTGAGTGTCTATCTAGCTCGATATTAATATTGCTACAGTTTTTGTAATTCAGTCGTGCACCATTTCCGTGTTTTTACTTCTGCCTTTCTGCTGATTCATGTTTTAAATTGTATGTTTTACATATCAGGGTCTGATGCTCTTTGCTTTTGTAACTATAGATCCATTTTTATTTACCTTTCCATTTTGATATATTTGGGTTTAAATCTTCTATCCTAAATTTGTGCTTGCATTAACCCACTTTTTCTATATTTTCCTCTCTGTTCTTCCTTTCTTGCTTTCCTGTGAAATGCTGATTTTAAAATCACCTTGTTGCTTTCCTCCCCCCCCACCATATTAGAAGTTAAAACATTTTGACTGTAATCTTTTAATGGAGAATGCTAGAAGTTACAACAGGGACCCTTAATATAATCACTAATTTTAATTAATACAATTTCCATTTCTCTGGAAATGCCACCTAATTAGTATGTTATACCTCCGTATTCATCCATCTAACTTACCTTCTCTTACCGCCATTTGATTTTGTGTGTGTGTATGTGTGTGTGTGTTTATGAATCTCATAGGAAACTGTTTATTTGATTTAGTCTACATTAATTTTAGTCTACATTAATTTTGATTTCCCCACAACCACATCATTTACTTCTTCCTCATTACTCCTTTGCCTCTACCTTTATGTGTGAGCATTCTCTTAAAAAAAAAAACCCGAAATGATCTAAAATATATTTTCAGAGGCTGTGAGCTTTTGAAACCCTCAGATAGCTTGGTGAAAGTGTCTTTATAGTCCCTTCCTCTCGAAGAATATTCTTGCTGAATTTTAATTTTCAGTTATTTCTTTTCAGCCATTAGAGAGAAATCTTTCTCCTCCAACAAGAATTTAGCTGTCCCTTTAAGAATCGCTTCTTTGGAAATAATGCATTCCCTAGATCTCATTCCCGTGATGTTTTTAAAGATTGTTTGCCTTAGACTTTCTGCAGTGCTAACTCTGATGCAGTGACATCATGCGTTCTTTTCATTTATCTGATTGGAATAACTTAATCACCTTTGACTTTTGCAAGGCAGTTTTTCTTCAGTTCTGAGAAAGCTTCATCATGACCTCTTCCAACACTGCTGTTGCATTTTCTGCCTCCTTTTCTATTGGCGGTCAACTTGCGGGTAACTTAGACTTGATCCTTGTGACCCCCTGTTCACACTTTTTGTTTGTATTTTCACCTCATTTCATTTTCAAGCTTCCTTCTGAATAGTTTTCCCCTGGACCTATGTTCTATTCCATGAAGGCTCCTTTCTTCTGTATCTAATGAGTGGTTAAGCCTATGCACCCAACTCATTATTTCGTTACAGAGTTTCTTTACACTTTGGGAATTATTTTTGGACCCTTCTTATAATTTCTAGATTTTGGAGGTTCTCAATTTTGTCTTTTCTTGCATATATTCTTCTCCATGGCCCTAAGTGCTAGTTTTTGTATTTCCATTATCTCGAACACCCATGGTTCTGTTTCTCTTCCTTGCTTTTCATCTCATTGTCCAGTAGCTTCATGTTCCAAACATTGAGATGATGCACATTTAAAAAATTCTTATCTGGCTTTCCCTATTTCTGACTCTGTTTTTATATTCTCTTTTGGCACCTTTCCATGACACATTCTGTGCAATTTCTTCTCACCTGTGCTCATGTGCTCTCCGTTTCCTTTCAGCTTTTTCTGTCTTTTAGCTTGACTCATCTGTTCTTAATTTTTTTTTTTCATTCCTGTGATCCTCTGATCTAAAATTTCTATTTGGTCTCTTATGATGTTTCTTTTCTGCCCCCGTTTTAACAGTTTCTCACTCTTTCCAGAAATTTTCAATGTCTTTTTTTGTAGTTCTTTGTACATTCTTCCAAAATGGTTGGATTATCATCTATGTCTCATCATGACACTACCTCAATCTTTGCAAGGTCTCTTTCTCATGACTGTTACTTCTGCTTGGTCTTACCAGTGGCTTCTTATTTCTTTCTTTATGCATTTGGTCATCTTTATAAACTGGTCCTTGTAGTTGAAAAGAAACTACTTATAGTAATTAATTGATGCTGGGGTTAATGGCCTCTTTCTCTAGGGCAGATGCCTAAGGACATTAGAATTTTGTATTATTTCATTGACCAAGACCTGGTGTTCTCCAAAACGTTTAGATGTTGTGGAGGTGGGCTGCATGGTCTTGCAAGTCTGAATTTCCTTTTGTTTGGTGCCTCACCTGAGAGTGAAACCCATGGAGGGAGGGAAATATTAGGGACAATCTGTCAAATTGTACACCTTTGGCAGACACTGGGGTTTGACATTTGCCTCCTTACACCATGGTGCTGGGCAAGCCACAGCAGTTCCTTCCACGTTGGAAACTGTCCTGGGCACAAGCTCCCTTGTATGCTGGGTACCCTACTGGTCTACATACCTGAATCATCACTTTCTCATTGGTTTTGGTACTGTAATCTCTAAGTATGATTTTAGCCTTGAAGTTTTTTTAAGACGTTTTATTTAATCATGCAAATTTTAACTTGTTCTCGGTAAGGGGGCTGGCTTGAATTACCTAGCCTGTTACTACAAGATGTAGATGTCTCATTTATTCTAATTTTAACACAAATGTGAAGGTAGGTGATACCAGTTTATAGAGATAATGCAAAATATTTTATTAGAGCTATATTCTCTTAAGAGCAGTTCAGAATTCAGAGAATTCCTGCTTTATTTTCCAGGCATTAAATAGGCAATCTTGTTCCTAACAACCCGAACTTCAAAGAAATTTCAGACACTTAATCATCATTTAACAAGGCAGCAAATGCAACTTGGATTTTAATTAGGATTTATGTTAGAGTTATGGATGAGAAGATATTTTCATTAACATTTCTCTGGGAAACACTGAGTCATACTCTTGGTTTTTCACAGATTTCTTTACACTTTTCAATCACTATTTGAGTGTTTCCTGGGAAATGGAAGCTTGGTTATTTTGGCTTATTCGAAAGTGTTTGATCTTTTAAAGTGCATGATTAAAAGCCATTTTAGAAATACATTCACGAATGGTTTTTAAAGATTTTATTTATTTATTTGAAAAGGGGAGAGAATGACAGAGAATGAGAGCATGAGAAGGGAGAGGTCAGAGGGAGAAGAAGACCCCCCCACACACACAATGAGCAGGGAGCCCAATGTGGGACTCAATCCAGGGACTCCAGGATCATGACCCGCACTGTTAACCAACTGAGCCACCCAGGCGCCCCCTCACGAGTGTTTTAAATGGAAAATTACCAAAGCTAGTGTTTCATTGAAAATTCAGATATTTAAATTTTCCCAATCAGAATAGTCTCCTTTATATCTGCATAATGTGACGTGAGATCATTGACCTTAAAGATGAATGACAGTTATTGCCAGCTGTTTGTGAGTATGTCTGATTTAAATCTATCATATGACAATAACGATAGCTACTTTGCAGAGCTACTATGACAAATAAGTGAGACAATGCCTGTAAAGAACCTGGCTAGCTTCTTTGTACGTAATAATTACTCAATAAATAACAGCCCTGTGATTATAGAGCTGCTGATCGGCCCTGCCGCAGTAAATTTATGTTTCAAGTCCAGGCATAACATAAAAGAATGATGGTATATTTTACGCCAGAATTAAAATTTCCCAGGATAGTCACAGTAATATATTTTTCTAGGAATGCAAATGAGGCTTTTATAGCGATAATTTTGAATATTTGACTCTGCTTGGACTCCTTTCAAAGCGTAGTTGCCTTATTCTCCGTGCAAACCAACTTTGCAAATCTGCAGTCTTGAGTGTGCTTGAATAGCCATGGATTTCAATTCAGTAGAAGGAACACGTGCACATCAAGGGCACCCATGCAGATGACGTTTGTAAACTGGCTCGGTAGAGTTTAGACAACACTTTTACCAATTGCCCAGTGAAAAGCAAAAAGAAGATCAAACTACAATGTTACCAAGGTATTCATACTCTAGAAATGGGAACATTTTTAAATGACCCTATTTCTCAAGAATATCTCATATTCAACTCTCCATCATGGATAACTAGGTTTTTTGGTCGCTTGTCTTCTGTTTCCAGTTCATCACAGAATGGTACTCTGGTGTATGAATATGTACATTATGTAGTAATAAATCTGAGAAAATACAAAGTCTCTGCATTGAAAGCTATCACCAAGGGGCATTAATACAAGACCCCAGCAAATGGCAGAAAGACGTATAGATATGTACAAGTATATATATTTTTAAAGATTTTACTTCATTTTTTAAAAAGATTTTATTTATTTATTTGAGAAAGAGAGTGAGAGAGAACATGACAGGGGAGAAGGTCAGAGGGAGAAGCAGACTCCCCATGGAACTGGGAGCCCGACGCGGGATCCGGGATCATGACCTGAGCCGAAGGCAGTCACTTAACCAACTGAGCCACCCAAGTGCCCCAAGATTTTATTTTTTAAGTAATGTCCACATCCAGCATGGGGCTCAAACTCACAACCCTGAGATCGAGTTGCACGTTCCACTGACCAAGCCAACGAGGCACCACCATATATAGTTTTTAATAAATATATTTACATATTAAATATATTTCACGTATTATATATTCAACATATGTCATTATATATACACATTATACATGTTATGTTACATATTTAATGTGTATGCAATATGTGCATATACATATATGTATATATGTCACACGTGTATTAAATATATGTGTGTAACGTACATATATTTAAATAAAGTAAACATGTAAACATACATATTTACATATTGACATACTTACATAAAGTAAATATTCACATATATTTACATATTTACAACTATACATATTTACATAAGGTAAATATACATATTTACATAAAGTAAATATATGTAAGTATTTACATATACTTACATGTATCTATATATATAAATATACATATCTACATATTTACATAAGGTAAATATATGTCAATATACGTATTATATATATCCTATTCTATATATTACATGTATTATATAGAATATATATATGTATATACTATATATTACATGTATTTCCTATTCATAGGAACACTCATGGAATGATGATTCGATATTTTTAAGAGGTTTCCTTGTCCTGAACAGTAATAAAGGACTAACATTTCTTCACATAAAAATAATCGATTGGATTTTGTGAAAACCCAGAAAACGATTCTTTTTCAATCTGACATGTATTTATTGAAGTTCATTTAGTTTCTGTGTGTACATCCTTAAGACATCTGGAGAACATCTGCTTCATGGAAAGCAACTTGCCCGGTATGATAGACTGAATGTGTGCCCCCCACCCCCAATTCAGGTGTTCAAATCTTGACCCCCAGTTGGATGCTATTAGGCAGTGGGGTGTGGGTCCTTCCCAGATGGGACCTCATTAGGTCGTGAGGGAAGAGCCTTATGAGTAGGATCGATGCCCTTATGAAAGAGACTTCAAGTAGCTCCCTTATGGCCTCCACGTGAGGACACAGCAAGACTATGGCTGTCTGTGAACTGGAAGAGAGACTGCCCCAGACTGTGAATCTACTGGCATCTTGATCTGGGATTTCCAGCCTCCAGAACTGTGAGAACGCAAGGTCTGTTGCTTATAAGCTTCCCCCCACCCCCCAGTCCTTGGTACTCCATTAGAGCAGTTAATCAGACTGACACACCAACTGTGTGCCTACAGACTGGTTCAAGAGAAGGCACTTGGGACCCATGAGGAGGGAGCAAAACTAACTTTAAGCATCTGGTGGACCTCCAGTGCACCTCATTGAGTCCAACACAGCCCTTCCATGAGCTGTCAAATAATGAATGGATTTTTGAAACAAATTACTTTGTGCAGCGATCAAAAGATGGTGCCCTGTGTTCCAGTTTTTTGAACCACATGTCCGTAATTCTGTACTAGATTTTCTTTACCTTGGGCTGGACCATTGTCTGTGGGGGGAGCTGTCCTGTGCACTGTAGGGTAATGAACAGCGCCCTTGACCCGCTAGAGTCCGTAACACCGTCACCTCCACTTCCTCCCTCAGTTGAAAAAACAAACAAAAACAAATTCTCCAGACGATGTTACATGTCCTCTGGGAGACAGGGAACTACACAGCATCAGTGAAATGATTTATACTATATTTTATGTGGACAAGAATTACATGTCTCTAGCCTAAAACTAAATAATGTGAACTGTTAAAGCAACAGAATGTGTACAAAGAGAGAGAAATATTATTCAGTACCAAATCCGGTTTCCATCCTAAACACGTGATTAATTTTCCCCATCAGATCTTTTATTGTATTAGCATTCTTCAAAAAAATAGAAACAATTAGAATATAGCATACTGTTGACAGTATGCCTGATTATATGATTAGTATATTGAGTTTGGTTGTGAAATCTAGTTGTAATTATGCATCAAAGACTATTTAAGTGACATGGATTCAGAAGTTTGTTTCAATACTTTGAAATCTTGGAAGAGTAAAAACGGGGCACAAAGTGGATGATGATCAGGAATCTCTTACACAACGTGATTTTCTTTCTTTAGTTATTGATTTTTTAATTTTAAAATTAAAATTTTAATTTTTTTAATTTAAAAATTTTTAACTTTTTTTAAATTTTAAAATTAAAAAAAAAATTAAACTAAATGTTACTTTAGTTTCAGGTATACAACTTAGTGATTTCAAACGTTTATACATTGTATTATGCTCCCCACAGTATAGCTACCATCTGTCCCATTATAGCTATTATAATATCATTGACTGTGTTCTTTATGCTGTTTTGTATTCCTATGACTTCCTCCTCCCATAACTGGAAGCCTGTATCTCCCTCCCCCCATCACCCGTTTTGCCCACCTGCCAACTCCCTCCCCTCTGGCAACCATCACTTTGTTCTCCATATTTATAGTTCTCATTCTGCTTTTTTGTTTACGGATTCATTCTTTATATTCCATTTATGAGTGAAATCATACGGTGCTTGTCTGTCTCAATCTCACTGATTTCACTTAGTATAATATCCTCTTGGTCCATCCACGTTGTCTCAAACGGCAAAATGTCATCCCTTTCATGGCTGTGACATATTTCATTATATATATACCACATTTTCATTTTCCATTCATCTACCGATGGACACTTGGTTATTTCCATGTCTTAGCTATTATGAATAATGCTGCAACAAACATAAGACTGCATATATCTTTCTGAGCTAGTGTTTTCATTTTCCCTGAGTTATTACCCAATAGGGAAGTTATTGGATCATAGGATATGTCTATTTTTAATTTTCGGAGACACCTCCATACTGTCGTCCACAGTGACTACACCAGTTTGCATTCCCACCAACAGCGCATGGGCATTTCTTTCTCTTTACATCCTCGCCAACAATCATTTCCTATCTTCTTCATGTCAGCCATTCTGACAGGTGTGAGGTCTTAGCTCATTGTAGTTCTGATTTTCATTTCCCTGATGGTGAGTGATGTTGAGCATCCTTTCATGTGTCTGTTGGCCATCTGGATGTCTTCTTTGGAAAAATGTCCATTCAGGTTCTCTGCCCATGTTAATCACATTGTTTGTTTTTTGGTGTTGAGTTGTGTAAGTTCTTTGCGTATTTTGGATATTAATCCCTTATCAGATGCATCATTTCCAAATATCTTTTCCCCTTCAGTAAGTTATCTTTTTGTTTTCTTCATGGTTTCCTTTGCTGTACAAAAGCTCTTTATTTTGTTATAGAGTGTCATTTTTAATTCAAAAGCATTTAACTTATAATTATTTATCTAGGCATATTGGTTAAATTTCTCAGTAAAAATAAATTCTACCCCATATGCAATGGATATGTATTTGTATATCTACTAGTGTTTCTTTTTTTTTTTTCTCTCTCTCTTCTTTTTTCAGCTTCAATAAGGTTTAAAATTGGCTACGTGTCTTCCTGACCCTTAGTCTCCCTATGAGGTTTGGCATATCTAGAAACTAATGAATAGTGAAACAATTCTATTTTCCTTCCATTCTCTTCTTTATGATCTATGTAATTAAACAGAAAAGAAATTAAGTTCCATAATCACTTACCTTATAAAAGATAATTTTATTTCACTACTTTTGTTGGATATTGGAACAGAAATGGATATATGGAAAAATGCTGGACCTTTCTTTTTAGCTCAGTTCCGTTAATATGAATGTAATGCTCCCCCATGCAAGACTAGTTAATGAGGAAAAAAAAGTGTAGATCTATTTTAAAGTGTATTTACTAATATTATTTATATTCTTGAGCAAGATATGAGGCAACATTACTGAGCACATTTTAACAAAATATTTGAATATCATAATAAAGTAGGAAAAAAACATAGTTTTATGAAATTGTTCATCTCTCTCTATCATCATGAGGAAAACACGCAATTGGAACACGCTATCATGAGGCATGTTTCCATATAAGCAGAGGAGTAGGAAGCTGGACAGATTGAACTGTTTTTCTCTGTCTTTCTGAAAAGGCTATGGAGACTTAGGAGAACGCACCTTAAACATACTGATGCCAAGACCTTGACCAACAAAATTACTTGTGTAGTCTCAAGCAAAGGGTGTTGATATGGGAGGGACTCTGTTCAATTTCAAAAGCCGTAAAATAAGCACCCTTGCCATGAAAGGGGCCCATTTATTTTCTTTTTTGAGAGCAATAAAAGAAAAACACATTAACAAAAGGGTAAGCCTCTTCAGTGTATATTATCCCCTCTCGAAAAATGAGTTAAGTGATTTCACAGCAGGAGCGAAGCATATTTGTAAGAAGTTCCATTAGTTACCAAATGAGTTTTCTCTGGACCATGTTTTCGCAGAATGAGAAACATGAAAAACTTCAGTCTTTGTGTTTCTCTGGTGTTTACTCATTTTGCTGTAAGATCTCTACCTCAGCCTTCATGGTTTTGATGGTCCGGTCTCCGGTGGGTGGCTTTTGGTAGCTGGGCAAGACGTGATTAGTTTTGTGTCTACCCAAAGGATACTTTCCTGTGTCTGCCATTTAGCATGTAGCACCACACAGAGAGACTGTGTGTTGGTTGGAAACTTTGTAATTATTAACATCAAGGGAGGTTCGGATGAGAGGGTGCTCTTGGTTGGAAATTACACGGCAATCCATGAATGTTGCTTTGTGTTTACTGGAGTTGTCAGTCGCCTATGCCTTTGTCCTTTGCCAACAGACCTTCTCAAAAGGGATGTGAGTTATGGGCTCCATGAAGAGTGGTTGAGTTGGCTTTATTCTTGGGTGGTGTGGCATGGAGGAGGAGGCAAGGGGAAAGAGAGAGACGCTCTGCAGCTGGAGGTCCTTGTTGCTTCTGTTGTCTTGCCTTAATATTAAAAAAAATTAAAATATAAAGGCTCTGCTAAGATACAGAAAATAGCTTTTTCCTTTTTCCTTTTTCCACAATATTCTTTATCTTTTGTCAAGCCACTTACGGTCTTATTAAACAGTTGTGTAACATTATTTCTACCCAAAATGGCTTCTATGGAATGATAATCTAGTCTACACGTTTTGTTAAATTATAATAAATTCATTTTGTACAACATTTTTGCAGTATTTCCAGGGATTTAGATTCGTTGTTTATCTTTTCTCCTTTGGTGAGTTTGAATTGCTATCCCCTCAGCTTAGTCGTTTTAGCTCTTGATCCACTATATCCTGCAGAAGAATTTTAAATTTATTATGATGTCAGTCAATATAATTCAGGGAAGGAAAAACTCAGGAGTTTATTTTCTCTTTGAATTCATGGTTTCTCTTGCTTCCTTTTCTTACTTTCCCTTGAGCCTCTCCCACTACAATTTCTCCTCACTTGACTTATTTCATGACTTTGGATTGAAATTGAACTTGTCTTTCTTTTACGGACTGTCTCTCAAGCCTGCCCTTTTGCTGCATCCACAGATGTGTTTCAGATATCCATATCTGAGCCATTTTTCATTTAAGCAGGCCAGGTATTTGTTCTTATTTCTGAAGAATTAATTGTATCTGTTGTTGAAACTTCACTATAATGAGAGATCTATAGGGAATTATCTTTTTATACTCTAATACACTTTGTACTCAGGTCTCCCAGAAAACACCGCCATTCCTCCTGTCTATAGAATTCTTCCAGATGTATTTGTAACTAATCAGGCTTTAAATGCCAATTTTGCAATATACTCTCCCTAACAGTTTGCTTTTCTCCTCTTAATAACATAAAATTGAGATGCCCTATTTTGACACATATGAATCTCGCCTGTTTGCAGAAATGTTCCATGACAGTTGGGTGGTTATGGACATGATCATAATTCTTGGCCAGCTTAGGTTGTTTTTAAACACTGGCTGCTATAGACCACGGTGCAGTAGAAACTGTGTCTTGATATGAGGGTTGGATTCCATATCTATTTTAAATATATATAGATGTTGGAATACTTACAGAGTTTAGGATGTTTAACCAATTTAGCTTCTAACCATAACCTATGAACATCTTGGCCACATTCTTGACAACACAATGTATTATAAAATGTGTAATTACTACATATCCCAGCAGAAGTCAGTAAACTTCTAAAAAGGGGCAGACAGTAAATATTTTAGACCTATGGACCATATGGTTTCTGTCCTAACTGCTCTGATCTGTCATTGTAGTTGGGTCACTCCGTAGATGACTAAATGAACAGGTGTGGCTTTGTTCCAGTCTCTATTTGCAAAAGCAGGTAACATGTTGGATTTAGCTTATGAACCACAGTTTGCTCACTGATCTAATAGCTCAATAATAATTTTTAATTTGTTTTTTGGTATGAGTTAGGTTGGGAATCTGTGTTTAAAATCCATTTAGGTATCAGTCTCTGTTAACCTTTAAATCCTTTACTTATACTTCATAATACAATTGAACTTTCTTTTATTGGTTTGTGAGAGCTTTTTATATATTTGAAACCTAATCATTTTCATATATGTTGAAAATTTAATGATCTCTTGCTCGGCTGTTGCAAGAGCTGATTTTCTTATGAATTCCTGTTTTTGCATAGAACTAAGTAAAAATAATTTTATATCCCTCTGGTTTGTGGCATTTGCACTTAAAAACAATTGAAGCTTTATATTGGTGTTCACTTAAATCGTTTTCTAAGTATTTTCAAGCAACAGTATTGTAGTGATCTTTACAACTGTACTTTGAGATGCCTTCTAATTTTACAAATTAAGAAACTGAGGCTCAGATGAAGCCTGAGCCAGATCATAGGGTTAAGTTGATATAACTCAACTTTGGACTTTAGTCCTAGGGTCGTCTCTTTCTTCCCAGCTGTGGCTGCCACTTGCCATAGGGAATAAAATAATACATCAAAAATCAGGGAAGTGTGGTCATGCACCAACAGAGTTTTCTTCCCACGCTGGTTCCCCAGCAACCTGTTCTCCTCAAAGTCCTTCCCTTCCGCCAAAGTTGACTTTTGCTTACCTTTCCTACCATGGGATGTCACAATGGGGCAGGAAGTGTTGTGGATGGGATACTAAGTCAGTGACAATTTTACTACACTTGTTGACATGGCTACCTCATCAGAGATAGGTAGTAGAGTAGTCTCTCATAGAGAAGTGAGATTTCCTAGGATTCTCACCATTACCGGGGACAGCCAGCCATGGATATTAACCACCCCCACACACTGAAGGTATCTTTTAGTGTTTCCATTTCTCTTTGGTACATCACTCACTTATGCATGTGCAGACTTTTAAATAGACAAGACTCATGTGTTCAAGCTTTCCCAGAGTACACAGTAGATACAGTGGACTAGCTTTTATATTAACTATGTTCATTTTGCAGTAATTTTAATACTTTGCCAAGTTTGATTTTTTTTTTCTGTTACATGTTTAGTAGAGAGTTAGTGTTAAAAACGTGGCACGTAGATTTCTTTGGACTTTTAGTAACCAACCACTTGTTTCTTAGTATAGGAAAGATAATAGTATAGAAATAGTCTCAAAATACCAGGTTCCATGAGTAGATGCACAAGATGAAAAGAATTTGAGAAGCCATTGAGAGACAAGATCTGGGGGATTATTTTCTTTAGTTAAATTGTTAGTAAAAATTACGATCACAGGGGCACCTGGGTGGCTCGGTGGGTTAAAGCCTCTGCCTTCGGCTCAGGTCATGATCCCAGGGTCCTGGGATCGAGCCCTGCATTGGGCTTTCTGCTCAGTGGGGATCCTGCTTCCCCCTCTCTCTCTACCTGCCTCTCTGTCTACTTGTGATCTCTGTCTGTTAAATAAATAAATAAAATCTTTTAAAAAAAAATTACAATCACACATTCCAAATTATTGATTCCTAGTTTGGTACTTTGCATTTGCATCTCTTAAGTCTAAAGACCCAGTAGTTAATTAAGTAAAGAGGACAAGACTATATGGACACACAGTGTGGGTTTGGGGGTTTACCTTTCACATTCCTTTTGTGTATTAAACACTTCCATCATTCCTTATAGAATGTGTATCAAGATAGTGCAGTGCTCTAGATGACCATTATCTTTTTGTTTTTAAGATGTTATTTATGTATTTGACAGAGAGAGAGATCACAAGGGGGCAGAGACAGGTGGCGTGGTGAGGGGCGGGGGGGAAGCAGGCTCCCTGCTGAGCAGAGAGCCCTATGTGGGGCTCGATCCCAGGAACCTGAGATCATGACCTGAAACGTAGGCAGAGGCTTAACCCACTGAGCCACCCAGGTGCCGCTAGATGACCGTTATCTTAAAAAATGTTTCGGATTTCTCTCAGAGCAGAAAGCAATTAATTGCCATTAAGTGTGTTCTTGCATCTGGTACAGGGCAAAATGTTTAAAAAAAAAAAAAAGAAGAAGAAGAAGAAGTTCTTGAAGTAATGTCTGACTTTGCTCTCTCCACCTACCAAGAGGGGTCTTTGCTTTCAGGACACACATTATGATTCAATTAATATTTTCACTCCTCTGACCCAGAACTGAACATACTGTGGGAACACAGCAGGGTAGCTGTGTTCGAAGCCCAATTCTGTCTAATATAATTTCCCCAAAGCCTGTTATGTCATTTATTGTGCAAATCATGCCCAAATGAGGATATGGGCAGTTGAGATGAAATTGATTAAAGAACTGGGTCATCTCCTTGCAAAAAGGAACGTGTGATGGAGGAAATTGTGCCTGATGGGACCCAAGCATTGACATCACTCTTGTTCCCTTCCTATTTGTTAAATTAACATCTACCTGCTGAAAGCATTTCTCAGAAGTGAAAATCAGGGTGCATTATCCTCAGCTCTTGGGACTTGCTCCTTCTATTAGGGGCAGTTTTAAAGTCCGGGAGGAGGCAATGATTCATGTCATGACTGCAGGGTTCTTGTAGCTGGTGTGTAAAGGAATCATGGAAAATCATTGCAAATCACGGCAGATGTGACCTCACAGTTTTCATTAGGCAGATTCACAGCTTTCATTAAGACTCACTGGACAGGATTTGATATGATTCTCCCAGGCTCCAGAAACAGGGGCCAGAGCTCAGAAGCTGATTCACAAAGAATGGAGGTAGGTGCAAATGGGGCCAGAGTTAGAATTGTCCCCAACCTGGTCCCATGGAGGATTCCGAGGAAGAAGATGTCATGGTCCAGCCCTGGTATTATTCACCTGAAAGGGGTGACATTCCTCTGCTGACATGCTCTGATCTGATGAATGACAAGTCTAAATGTCAAGGCAACAATGGTTTTAGGAACTAGACGAGAGAGGCAGAATTAGGGATGATTTTCCCATTATTTGAGAGCACTTAAGACCAGCTTCTGCCTGGCCTATGGGGTCTCCCATAACAATTTCCAATAATAGAAATTTTACTTATATTAATTATTAATTATTTATAACAGCTATCAGTATTATAATTGAGCTCTCCAGCCATGAGATGGGCTTCCTTGGGACACTGAATGCCCCATCATGGAAGGTGTTTAAATGTCCGCTAGAAAAGCAGTCATCCTGATGGTGTGAAGAACATTCCCGTTTGGGAAGGACATTTGAGTTGAACCAGCTCTGGGGCTCTTTGCTATTCAGAGATTCTCTAAGTCCAGGTCCTTAATATCAAAACCTTCCCCATTGTCATTGTTGTGATCATTGCCAACTGTATTGATTGATAGTTGAGTTAAGGTCCGCCTCCCCCCAGCTTTCTAAAGCTTAGAAGTCACAGTAGAGGGGCACCTGGGTGGCTCAGTGGGTTAAGCCTCTGCCTTTGGCTCAGGTCATGATCTCAGGGTCCTGGGATCAAGCCCCGCATCCGGCTCTCTGCTCAGTGGGGAGCCTGCTTCCCTTCCTCTCTCTCTCCCTCTCTGCCTACTTGTGATCTCTCTTTCTGTCAAATAAATAAAAATTAAAAAAAAAAAAAAAAAGAAGAAGAAGAAGAAGAAATCACAGTTGGAAGCAGAGGCTGCTAGCCAGATAAGAGAGTCACACACTCTTAGATGCCAATATGTCTCAGCAGCTGGGGCGTAAAGGGTCCAGAACAACTTAGCAATAAAAATCACACCTTTAAAAAAAAAAAAAATCCACAAACTGCTGTTTATTGGATGTTTCTGGGACCTAGATTTCATAAACTCGGGGAATACTGTGATTACTCAGATGTATGAATTCATTCATAAGAGGTAGTTTTCTTTTCAAATGTGTTGGGATTTTACATCAACTGTGTAAACATACCAAAGCTCACAGCTGTAGGGGAGGAAAAAGTTTCCCTTGACTCCTGTGGCTCCTGGATAGGTCTGAGAATTAAACCAACAAAGACACACAAACATAAGAAAAGCATAGACATTTATTCGTATAAGTTTTGCATGAGCTGGAAGCCTTATAAAGAAGCAAAGAATGGATAAAGCAGACCTCAGTTTTTATGCTGGGTTTGATCACCTGTGGGCAGCCATGGAGAATAAGATAGGGCAGTTAGATGCGAGTATATTTACACAGTGGAAACTGGCCTGATTATGGGGATTCTTCTCAGGGTCCCTTTGGCTTTAGAGATAAGGTTGCTCTTTTGATGGACGAAGTGGAGAGACAGATCAGTGTCCCATGAAGCACAGTTTCTGTCCTTTTCAGAAAAGAATGAAACCTTTAGAACCAGAGAGTTCAATGGGATGAGTTTTGAAGGGTCCTTTGAGTAGAACTCATTGATTTCCTTCATTGAAAAAAAAGGTATCGATGAGCTACTTAACTTGTAGCTTCTCTTCTCCCAAAGACTGAGGTCACACTCTGCTGGGGAGGGGGGTTTGCCATCTGGAGGTAAGTACAGGATGAAATCCTCCTTGATGTCCAACCCAGATTGGAAATGAGATTCCAGGGCTCTAAATCAGAAGACTTTGGGGAGTGACACAGAGAACGAGGGGCAGATATTTTATGCTGGGTTTGGTGGAGAAATACAATAGGATAGAGTTTGAGATAAGTATGGTTAACCACGGGATAATGTGTCATAGAAGCAGGGCGGAGTCCTTAGCAAACATCCCCCCAGTCAGTGTCAGGACAGCAAGTAAGCAAGGCTCCATACTTCACGGCTAACATTTCCAGATGTTATGGGCAATAATGTTTCCTGCCTGTCCTCTGAGATTGTTTATGTGTGTGTGTGTTTCTGTGGTCTGAAGGACAGGCAGCCATTCTGTATCTGCTTCTCTCCCGTGGACCCAAGCATGGGAGAGACCCAAGCATGGTGGTGCTGCTGATGCAAATCTAACATATTAAACTTTGGGGGGACCGCTTTCCCACCAACCAGATTCAATCCCCTGAGCAAGACTGAGTGACAGGGAAGCTTAATGCCCACCAAAAGAAGGGGATTGGAATGGCTCAGCTTTTTTCCTGAATTTCTTCTGCCTTCCTTACCTTTTGAGGCTTTAGAGGGGAGTTCCCCTGAGCTGTGCTGTTCCAGAAGCATCCACAAGAAAAAGAAAGAGAGAAAGAAAGAAAGAAAGAAAGAAAGAAAATACCACACAGGGATCAGGATGCAGAGGGGAAGGAAGTACATTTTCCCAACCAACCTCTACCTATTGCTTCTACTATAAAGCATGTCAGCATTCTTAGATGGTTGATTTAAAAAAAAAAAAAGAATTTGACAGTGAAGATTTAAAGATAATTCTGGGAAAAGCACCCTTTTTAAATATTTTAGCAGGGTCCACAATACATTTTGCTGTAAAAATTGGTATTTCGCCCTAATCCGGGCACTAGAAAGTAAGAAACATGAGACCCCAGTGACATCCAGTGAGCTCTGTGTCACCAGTGTTGAATGTCTTCCCCCATCATAAAAATGGCCTCATTCTGTCAACTGAGGTCCTTTCTCTCTCCCTCTCAGATGACAGACTGAACTTGTCCCCAGTTTGGAGTTTGCTTGCCGCCCCCTCTATTGAGGGGTATGAGGACAAATGTGGAGGGACGCTGTGTTTCATGGAAATAGTAAAACTGGACATGATGCTACAGCTGTTGCCTCCACCGTCAGGTGTAGACGTCCACAAGTCTGTCTCTTCCCTCCCCATTTCAAGTCATCGAGTTTCATAACAATCCACCCTAATATCCAGTTTGGACCCTAGCCAGGTTCTCAAATGACTTCAGCCCGCATCCTGGCAATGCATCTGAACCTTGACATTTCCCTAAATGATGTATCTCCTACCTTTGCCATTGAAACCGTCTTGAAGGCGTCATTTCAAAATTAAAATTTTATATATGGTCACCTCGCCTTTATCTCTGATATCACACAGAAGCTTCTCTAAAGAGTGTATTAAAATGTGACATTAAAGCATGTCGACATTTGTCTGTATTTATTTGGCTTTAAATACCTTGAATTATTAATGACAGACCAATGTGGTATGCGGTGAGTCACCACTTTTCAGTGTTTTAAAGTACAATATATTCATTGGCTTTTCCACTTTTGCTCTATACTATCAACATACGGTTACCCACGTTGTACTTTCTCTATGAATTTTCATGTTCTGTGAGGTATAGAAACAGATCCACTTTGTAAAGAAGCAGCAAAGTAAGCCCTGAAAATTGAAGCTGTGTGAGTGCAAAATAAAAATGATTAATTTACTAAGTGTTTATTAATGTTTACATTAAGCTGTGCGTGACTCAGCATCTTACTCAAACTCAAAGTCTGTTGCTTTACCAACTGTCGGTATTATTTTGTGACAGCATATTAAAAACAGCAATAGAATAAGAGAATATACCATATTTTACCCTTTGGAGAGTTCCAATGAACAAATGTTGCTGGGTGCTTTTTTTTTAAACATCATGAAGAATATTTCAAAACTGTACCTTTTCAGTTTCTGAGAAGCTGATCAATGATCAATAACATTGGCAGAGATCTTGGCATATGGCTTGTTTTTCTTTATATGGTGACACTTCCTGCCCAACCCTCCTTGCAAATAATGAGGCATTAAATTTTATTAACTTAAAAAATATATATATATATAAAACTAAAGTCTAGCAAAAAGGTCCTAAGAGCTGTTTTTTGGGTTTTTTTAATGGGGTTTGGACAACACATACAGAATTTTCCCTGTTGTTCAAACTGAATGACACTATTTAAAATTCCCGAGATACCTAAGACACATTCGCCTAGTAGGGAGTCATTGCCTACATGAGCCGTAGAACATTTACCTGGAAATGAGGTTTTCTTACTTACAAAAAGTTGGAATGTGGGTCCATGACTCACCTTTTTCCAGTTCTGCCTTATCATGGACCCAATACAAGTATGCTTTGGAGGTAAGGGCTGTAGCACACAAGCATGGCGTTGGGCTCGTCACTTCGCTGCCTGCTTTCAGTACTTCCCAAGTGGACAGTACCAAATGGTGCAGGTCAATGGCGTCCATTGTCCCGCGGGTAAAAAATCATATGCCATGATGGTCTCTCTTTGCTGTGCTCACTTTGAAGCTGCCGACGACCATGCCCTATGCAGGCACAACCCAAAAGAGCAGTGCACATAACACCGGCAGAGTCCAGGTTTGGTTCTCAACTGAACGTGGCCGTGGAAAAATGCCTCACTCCGCCGCCTTTCTGTCAGACAGTGGAACAGGTCTGAAATGCATTCTGCAGAGTTCCTCAGAGAATTCCCCAGAAGATGAATTCCACTTGCCCACATTGGAAACACAGTCTGGCAAGCTCTAGGTATTGACTGTTCCCCTATCCAAATAAGCTGCCTGTGCCCCAGTCCTTCTCTCAGATGGGGTTTTTAGGGTCACCCCCAAATAAGGCAGTGGTTGTAGAGATTAGTAGTTTGATGTGTGATGCTTGCCTTGGCTGGCCATATGGTGAGTGATAATCCTCAGGTGCGCTGAACCCTGCTCTAGGCACTCACCGTATGCATATCACAGGTGGTGGGACTGTTCTTGGACTCACGCTGGTAACCCATTCAATTCGTGTCTTGGTATGTAGCAGCTGCTATAACAGAATACCATAGATTGAGGGCTTCTCAACAACGGACACTAATTTCTCACAATTCCCTCAGGCGAGATGTCCCAGACCAAGGCACATGTAGATTCAGTGTCCAGACCCTCTTCCTGGTTCACAGATGGCCATCTTCTTTCCACGTCCTCACTTGGTGGAAAGGGTGAGGAAGTTCTGTAGGGCTCATGCTCTCCTAAGGGCACTGATCCCATTTGAGTGGGCTCCACTGTCATGACCCGATTACCTCCCAGGGACCACACTTCCTAATTCCATCTGATTGGGGGAAGAGCTTTCCATTTATGAATTGTACGGGGACACAGACCTTCAGCCTATCACAATTACATGGGATGTGCTTAGTCAGAATGCCAACTAATCAGTGCACAGCTTTTCCTTCCATTCGGCATATATATTCCTTTCCCTGTTGGTCCACACAGCACAGCTCTATACAATTGGCCTACACCTCATTGGTCTTCTACATATATCAGAAATCATAGTATAGATGATGGTGAGCTTCTCATATTTGTACAAATTCAACGTGTTATTACCGAAGGCCTTATATATAGAAAATTCTCTCTTCTTGAAGTTGCTAAGCATTCACAGAGTGTCACATGTCAACTTCCTTCCCTTTTAGTAGAAAAGACTCTTATCTAAAATGGAAAAACAGTGGCCAGGCTGCATTCTTCTTTTGGAGACATTAATTGGCCGATTCAACCTAGCTTCTTTACTCTTTCTCTCACATTTTAGATGGCAGCCAGCTCTTATCTTAGTTGTAATCTTTTTAGAATACCTAGGACTAGAATAAATTGTACCATTCCAGGCATGCAGTATAATGACTGCTATTTTAGTAACTTTGCATTGTATTTTAATGATTTCTGTTGGACACTTCCATCAGCCAACTGTGCTACCAAACCTTGAAATTGAGGATTCCTCCAGGGAAAGGATTTCCTTTCTGCATACCCAGCAGGTGACAAAGGATTGTGTGTGTTGCCCATCACTGCCGCTACAGCCAGGATGCCCTGCATGGTCTATTAAAGGCAGTCATTTGTATTAGTGTCAAGATGAAAATCCCCTTTATTTCCCCCCTTAGGTTTGCTTCTAAGATATTTGTTAGAGAGCTAAGGACATGACAGAGGAAAAGTATGGGAATCCAGAAACTCTTCTACTGTTTTAAGAGATACTCAAGTATGTGTTTGGTTGTACCATGTTTACTGTCTGGATGATATTCTTTATCCAGAAAATGAATGTAAATGGTTGTATTTAATTCTCTCCTCAGGTATGAGGAGAGTGTGGCTTTGGGTTTGCTGTAGGTCTCCTCTGTGAGTTTATGTGATCTTGGGAAATTTAGCCATTACCTGAGAACTTGATCTTTTGTGTCTGAAAATGAGTGTGTGGGGGAGAAGACAATAATTTTTCTACTACCCTTGTAGGTTCCTGCCTACAAGGCCCTTCTCACAAAAGAGATCAGCAAGAGGTTTGATGCAGTAGCCCTAGACATTATTATAATCCATTTGACTTTCTACTTCCCTTATCTATGGAAACATATATAAACACTTAGTATCAAATAGTTTGGAATACTTTATTGGCTAATATAGGCCAGGACTATCTTCTTCCATCTTATTTGGGAACTCTTCTCCCTAGAACTCAGGACAAAATGAGTTTTCGATTCTCATTTATATGAACATGGCGGCAGAGTAAACTGGTGTTCAGCAGAAGAGAAAGCAGGTATAAGATGGCATTCTATGAAGTGGTGGTGAACCTTTCAGATTTCTCTGACTCATCCCACGTCTCGGGGGGACAATTGACTTTACGTGTGCATCATAGTTGAAGTATAAGGCCACCTTTGAACGTGACTTTCAAGTTAACTTACAGGCATACCCTACTTTATTATGCTTTGCTTTATTGGGCTTTGCAGATACTGCATTTTTTTAGCAGATGAAATTCGTGTCAACCCTGCCATTGATCAAGACTACTGGCACCATTTTTTTTTTGTTTTGTTTTCAACAGCATTTGCTCACTTCATGTTTCTTTGTCCCATTTTGGTTATTCCCAGTATTTCCTATCTTTTTTCATTACTCTTCTATGATGTGATGATCTGTGATCAGTGATTATGACTTACTGAAAGCTCAGATGATGGCTAGCATTTTTTTTTCAGTATTTTTAATTAAGTATTTTTAATTAAGGTATAGACCTTTTTTTTAGACATAGTGCTGTTGCACACTTAAGAGACTACAGCATAATGTAAACATAACTTTGATTGATATGCACGGGGAAACAAAGCAATTCATGTGCCTCGCTCTATTACACTACTCCCTTTATTGTGATAGTCCCTTTATTGTAGCTGTCTGGAATGGAACTTGCAGGAAATCTGAGGTATGCCTGTAATATATTTCTTTTATGTCTTAAGACTTTCAGGTGATAAATCCTCCTCAAGATACCTCAGAGGTTCACAAAAATGTAAAAACATGTTTAAAGTTTGAAATGACTCATGTGTTTCGGTATCCATGGCAAAGAACTTCTCTTCCAACCTTAATAGGATTTCAAATTGACATTGACATTTTAGTAAATCAGAATTAGCTTTTCTTTTTAAACTCCAGTGTCTTATGTAAATGGCTGTGCTGACTTTTATGGAATTGAATATTCCAGAAAATGTCATGGAACCTAATATAAAACAAGTTAACATTCTCATTTTTAGATCTTAAAGGGATATGGTGTTAAAATATAGATTTTGATATCCATCCAGCCTGTGCTACATTTTCTATGCATGTGATTTTCAAATTCAAGAGTTTAGCATGTCTGTGAAGGGATATCTATCTTTATTGAAAACAGGTTGAAATTCTGGAGGAATTATTATAATTTACATAAGTAAGAGCTGCTTTGAAAGTCAAAGACTCTCTTAATGGAGTGTCAGTAGGTTTCTACAGAGAGCATTAAAAGCTTTTCCGTTTTATTATCATGACTCTACCAAAATATCTGTTCAATTCTGAAAATCTACCTCTTGTTGCAAAAATTACTGTTCAAAATTTAACTTATTTTCACAAAAAAGATCCTAGAGTGTTACACACTATACGCACACGATAAAATTTCTCTCCTAAAGTCTGAAATTTATTATTGCTGTGAAAATTGGAAACATTTTTAGAAGAAAACTTTCTTAAAACAATATTGCAGGTTATGGGACACAGCACAGTAAAGTATAAAATTCACAAACTTGACAGAACACTTACACTAATTATAAACTAATTGTTGGACCATATGGCCAGGCTCTGATGGCAAGCCAATTGGTTCCTTTTTTTTTTTTTTTTAAATGAATATACATTTGGTTTCCAAAAACCTCCCTTTCTGAGATGCCATTTTACGTGAAATTCTCCTCAATGTTATGATTATCTTTTTATGATTATCAGTTTTATGGTTTATCTTAAGGAATTGTGTCTTTCGAAGGCTTCTGATTTATGTGCTCATAGAACATTAAGTTAGGTCTCTCACACATGGTGTGTATGATTTGATGGGGATGTGTAAGACACAACCACGTAATAAAGATCAATTCTTGAGGTGCCTGGGTGGTTCAGTGGGTTAAAGCCTCTGCCTTTAGCCCAGGTCATGATCCCGGGGTCCTGGGATCGAGCCCCACATCGGGGTCTGGGCTCGGTGGGCAGCCTGCTTCCTCCTCTCTTTCTGCCTGCCTCCCTGCTTACTTGTGATCTCTGTCTGTCAAATAAATAAATAAAATCTTTAAAAAGATCAATTCTTACTCCTTCTCCATCAAAATAGAAGCATCCTTTGACATTCTTGCACTTTATTAGTTCCTAAATTCAACTATGACACTTGAATAAGTCCTTTAACATATCTCTTTAATATATTCACACTTGCAAATATATTGTTTTTTACATCATCAGACAATACAGGAATGTATGGTGTGGACGGTGTCAAATCTCCTTTGCTATGTTCTGTATAATTCCTTCTTGAATCATATGCATCTTCTATACCGCCGCACCACACACACTTAACGCATTTATGCACATGTTTATTTTTGACGCCTTTGCCCAAAATTGGTATTCTGTCATTCCTGCCACTCTGCAACTTGCTCTGTTCACTAAAATCTACATCTGTATGCAAATTTACAGAAACACATCATTTTTAAACGATTACACAATATTCAGTTTCATGCACCGCTATTTCGCTGCTTCCTTGTGTTAAAAGATAAACAAGCATATTAAAAATTTTAGGAGTTTATCTGGGCGAAAATCCATTCAAATCAGGCATACAATCTAGCAGGTAGAAAGGAACTTCCAGGGGCTGGACAAAATGAATGGCTTTTACAGGCAGGAGGTTAACATAAGTGACTCCACTTGGGGCCTGTTGTCTTATTTATAATACTTTGTTTTAATCTTCCTTTGGGGTCATTTATGGACAGTGTTGCCATGAAAACTGTCTTTTTCTACATTTGTACTTTGTGGAAATTCTATAAGAAATCGGAAGCTGATTAGGACTCAGTCCGTTCCCAGTGTCCACGACACGTTGTAATGGCGCCGGAATAAATTGGACCCGCCGTGCCAATTAGCTCCCATCTCCATAGGTCACTTTTTGTTATTGATAAAACGCAGACTCTGTCTTTCTCATGTGAGGTTGGACGTGCCCTCCGGTAAAAATGGAAATCACAGCAAAACAAGCAAATGTTACCACAAAGAAACTAACAAAAATGTTCCTTGAGGGTCTTGTGCCCCAACACGCCAAATCCTTCATTTTTAGCTTCTAAAGGAAGATCTGAATGTTGGCTTTTTCTACCCTTGCCTTATGCCCTGTAGTTTCTGTGATGTGGAACACAGTATATATATTTTTATATACAACTGGAAGGGAAGTCGAGATGACAGAAAGGATAGGCAGCATGATATTATGTGTGTGCTCGTTATTTTGAGGAGGGTACCATTACTTTAATGGTATGTCCATGTTCCAAGAACGGTCACCTAGCCCTCCATCCGACAGCCTACTCCTGCAGATATCCACATCCCACTCTACTGAGCTGCTTGTCCTCACCATGTCCGAAACTCATTTTGCTCATGAAATGAATTATTTGTTACGTCACAGTGAATGTGAGATTGGACTTTTATGGGTGACGTTAAAGATCCTCGAGATATGTGGCTTGCCTGAAACATTTTAGAGACCGTCTTCATATTTTTGCATGATCGAGGTACACAGATCCAGAGCCGTCATTGCCTTTGACAATTTGCATGAACCGTTGTGTGTCTGTTATGGGAATCTGATTAATGGTGGTACGTGTGACATTTGGGTTCAAGATGTATCGGATGGAATAAGGGTAGAGGGAGAGCATAGCTAACCACCATCTCCCTGGTGTTCAGGGGTTACTGTTACCTACCACAGTGAACCTCAGAACTGCACATTAGCAAATTGGCTTAGGGAGTTTTGTGACATTGACATTACAGTTTGACCCAGGGCTGTCCCAGGGGCTCAGCCTAATGAAACTCAGCCGAGTTACATAAAATTGCAGTGTAGTGTACTCGCTTGGCTCTCCACAACCTCCTTTCTGTCCAGGGAAATGCTGCATGTGTTTGCTGTCGGCAAATCTTAACTAAGCCATGACCAAGCAAGAAGTTGAAGAAGATTTGGTGCAGGGGTAGTTTAGGGAACGGATAAGACAGCAGTGTTGAATGTGAGCCAACGTGGTGTAAAAACTCACATTCCATTATAAATTTAGGAGGCTTAATTATTCTGGAAAACCATGTTTAAGGTGATACTGAGGCCTTGTCAAGCGTTGAAGGCCGTCTGCAACAGCCGGAGCCTTAGCATAGCGCCTTAGACCCAAGGTAGGAAAAAGTATACTTTAATCCACTTATTGGAACTTAGGCAGGAGGTTCAGAGAATGTAATGTTAATCATTGTGTAGCCTTAGTCATTCTGCTACTTCTTGCTCTGTCCTCGTGGTCACCATTCAATAGTAGATGGAAAGAAAGATGCATGGTTGGGTCGATGGATGGATGGATGGGTGTACAGAGGGACAGATGGACGGACAGCTGTGTAGACGGATGCATAGATGGATGGGTAGATGGATGGATGGATAGATAATAGATGATAGGTAGAATAGATAGATACAGGGTTGGATAGATGATGGCTGGATGGATGTACAGAGGGACAGATGGAAGGACAGCTGTATAGACAGATGCATAGATAGATGGGTAGATGGATGGATGGATAGATAGATAATACATGATAGGTAGAATAGATAGATACAGGGTTGGATAGATGATGGCTGGATGGATGTACAGAGGGAAAGATGGAAGGACAGCTGTATAGACAGATGCATAGATAGATGGGTAGATGGATGGATGGATAGATAGATAATACATGATAGGTAGAATAGATAGATACAGGGATGAATGGATGATGGGTGGATGGATGTTTAGATAGAAGATAGACAGATGATAGATAGATAGATAATGATGCCATTACCTATCTGGGGGAAGATAATACCTATTGAACCTGACACTGATCAATTTAATATTCTACTCTTCTGTTTTGTCCAGAAGTCTCTAAGAGATCCAAGAATCACTATTCTCTGTGTTAAATGCATGAATGCTCCTTTTTTTTGTAGAAAAGTTCAGCTTCTTCCCCTCAGTGCTCCCTGCCCTCCCAGACCCTGAGTTTGAGTCGATTTCTCTGCAAACATCATTTAATAACATCCCACATGCCCATCCCCTGTAGTCTACCAATTTGGGTAGACTGAGACTTTTCCTTGTGTGGGAAAAGGCAAAAAGGGTTATTATCATAAATGTATAAACATGGTTCTCATTGGTCAATGGTACTAAAAACCCAGGACTATGCCATTTTACAAGGAACTCACTTAGACATATTTTTAAAAAAAGAACCAACATTTTGTTTCTCTCCATCATAGGGAAAATGTTGGTCTTCGATGCTTTTGGAACCATCATAGGGAAAATGTTGGTCTTTGATGCTTTTGGAAACATAATAAGGGTGGAATTAAGCTGGTGTCCTATTTAAGAAAAGCTAAGACATACGTGAGACTATATGGAAAGCTGTATACAGCACAGGTCAGCCTTGGTCACTTGGTCACTGTAGTTGACAGGGTTTGGGTTTTGGACGTAATGGGTGATTCACACACATCTTAGTTTTGTTAGGATTTCAAGAATGATTCCAGCTCTCTAGTTAAATTCACAAACTCCTGCAAGCTTTGCAGGATATGTGGTTTTCCTTCACGTGTGTCTTGCGGTGTTTGGTCGACTCACGGGATCCGGAAGGCAGGCAGCGCTGACCAGCGGCTGCCCTAGGGGACATGAGGGGATGTGGCATTATGGCTCTTGGAATACATATTTCAGATCCCCACAGATCCTCCTCATGAGGAAACAAGGCTTTCACACGCGCTGACCGTGTCAATGCCAAGGCGGTCACCGCATGTCCCGTGGGTTAAATGCAACCATCAGTCCTTGTGTGAAAACCTCATCAGCTCTCCCCCTGGGGTTCCTCTTCCCTGAGCTTTCTGCCCAGAATTACGACGCTAATGGTGCCAAGACAGAAGCGACACGTAGAAGCAGGGCCCGTTCCAAATAGGGGAAGTCACAAAGCAGAAATTAATATTTTATTTATTGACACACGAAGATGCAGGTGGTTCTACACGACGTCGGATTCTTACCAGTAACCGGCACTTACTTGCTCAAAAAACAGCGTTTGAGAGGGATGCTTGTGCATGGTTGGAAAAGAGTTTTGAGGGGTCCCATACGAAAGATTGACGTCTCGTTCTTCTTTGCTATTTCTCTGTCTTTCTCTGTCCCTGTGCACCTTTCTTCCTTTTCCTTTTGTGCACGTGTGTACACACACACACACACACACACGCACACACACAGACTTGCTTTTCTCACGTCTTAACATACAATACCAGCAAGACATGCCAGTAACAGGATTGCCAAGCGACGGTTCTTCTTGGCGCAAAATAGTTTTCTATCTTATTGTCTCTTAGATGCACGAATGAACACAGACGCAGGACTAAAACACATCAGGATACATTCTGTCACGTTCAACATTGTAGCGATCCGAAGCGAGGGCACAGTGCGTTGTTTTCTAACTTTATGTCCATCTTCCTTCCCCCAAACACGTACTCCTTACCTCTGTGGCTTTCGGTGGTCGATGAATCTGTGAATGCTGGCGACCGCTGCCCGGTGTGACAAGAGGTTTTGAGCCGAGACGTAGGTGATCGTAGGCAAAGCGGTCTACACCCGTGTTCGTGCCCTCAACCGTGACTAATTCCGAGGACGATGAGAGAGCGCGAGCGAGGGCCGCTCAGTCTTGGGAATTCGGAGATCACGGGGCTTAAGCCGCTACCTTCTGCAGTAACCCTACTAATTTCCACAGGTCCTTGCAACTTCTACCCCACGTGTAATTTTTATCTTTGTATCAATTTATCTCTGTATCGCCTCCAAAGGCTACATGCTGACACTGTGTGGCGGAAGGCGCATGGTTACAAGTCATCCATTTCTATTGCCCGGCTGACCTTCTGGTGTCCTTGACTCTTCACCAATATCCTGCCTTATTTTCAAACAAACACGCGCTACCGTCAGCCTTTCTTGCATCTCGGAGTGGTGCGGCGTGGGTGTCTGCACTCGCAGAAGACTTACCCGTTGTCGAATGTCGTATCCCTCCTTGTTTCTTTAATTTAATAGGTACTGGGAGACCTCAGATTTTGCAGACCTCTCTTAACTGGGAATGACCCTTGACTCCAGGGTAATGACAAAACGACACCTGTGACAGACGCGGTAGCTTTCGACTGTTGTTAATGTTATGGTTAAATACATTTCTGTCACCATTCGCCCATTTTATAGTATCCAAGGTTATATTGTTATTTTATGACCTCCTTGAGTTCTAGCTCTGGGAACTGGTTTTCATTTGACTGGACCTGTTTGTGACATACTTGTCTCCTCTGAGATATGAAGCCTGAGCCTCAATTTTCTTTTTCTTCTCTACATGCACAGAAATGACCATTCTTTTCTACTGGCTTGATGCATACTTCTTAAATACATTTTTTTTTTTTAATGATTAGATGACTTAAGCCTTTAAATACCCATCTGTAGGAGAGTGGGGTTGGGAATTCTCACTGGGGACGAATACATTTATTTTCTTACTTGACACATCAGCTGCGTCGAGCATGACCGAACTATTTCTCTATCAGTTACAGAGATGGAAAGGACTCTCCTCTAGGGCCGAGTGAATTGTTATGCCACAATCTGGTTATTTTGAGCGACACCAGTTTTCTTTTGGAATCATTTTCTTTCGCATAATGATCACGATCTGCATTCGGAAAATACTATAAAAACAGATAAGCTGGTAACGGCAGGGTCTGGTGTAGATGCTGTAAAGTCAAAGTTGCCTTTGCAAGTTTGTCACTTTTGTTTTAGAATCATTTTAGGTTGTAAATGTGATTGAATCAACGAAGCCTTTGATCAGCTTTGAGAGCATCTAGAATATATTTGGAGGGCGAGAGACATACACACCTGAGGCGTAACAGCACGGGGACATTTTGCTGAGAATTGTCATGTTATGCCGGGGGTTGGCGATTCTCCAGTCCTCTCTGTTCCCTCAATGCCTCGCAATCTCCTAAAAATGGGTTTTCTCTGTAAATTCCCCAGAATGAAGGAAAATGGAGCTCAGGATCTAAGTTTTCAAAACAGCTGCCCACATCGCCTGGAATCCGTGGCAAAAGACAGGTGGTTCTCCTCTCCTGGCTTTGTGATCACGGCATAAATTACGACTTTATCAGGGTGGGCAGGGATGCCCGGTACCCACCGGAGACTCTCCACAGCCCGGCCCCTTTGGCAAAGATGGTGTCTTTCCTTCCATTTCAGTTCACATGCATGGGAGGAAGGATGAGCCCATCGAGACTGCAACATGGCTCAGGCCTCCTTAGGACACCTCCCATCTGGGCTGGAAACAGGCACAGTGAAACCCAGGCCAAACGACCCAACCCATGTTTGCTCCTGGGACCATAAAAAATCCCTCATGTTGCATTTCCAAATGAGAAGACAGAAGACAGACGAGCCGTCTAGTCTCTTCATCAGAATTCGGTACATTTAAATTAAATAAGAAAGTTCTCGGTTTTTAATTCTAGCGGTAGCTTTTCAAAGAACCGATGTCTTTGACTTGACTTTCTTTGTCATTGGCTTTAAAAAAAAAAAAAAAAAAGTCTTTTAAAAATGTGTTTCAAGTAATCTTGACACCCAGCATGGGGCTTTGAACTCACAGCCCAGAGATCAAGAGTTCCGCGGTCTACTGACTGAGCCAGCCTGACACCCCTTGTAAAGCGCTTTCATTTAAAGACATTCTTAAAATTATTTATTTTATGGGATGATAGGTGACGTGCAATGTTATATTAGCTTTCGACGTACGACATAGTGATTCGACAATTCCGTACAGCAGTCAGTATTCACCTCAGTACATATAGGTGCAGTCGGTCACAGTGCGTTATCACAATATCATTGACGATATTTCCTGCGCAGAACTTTTCTTCCCCATCACTTATTTGACTTGACTCTTTGCTGGAACTCTCCAACAGCTGGGCCTTCAGAGATACCTGCACTGAACGATAACCAGAAGATCGTTCAAAATAGCACTGATCTGAGCTAGTGGGTGAATCGCAGCAGAAGAACCTTGTGTCATGCACACAAATACACCAAGAATCCTTCCGTTGCTCTGTTAACCACAAGGCAGGAAAAGAGGCGCATTGATTTTTTACCAAATTTGCAGGTTGATAGGGGAACAATGCCAAGGAAGTGTAGAGTATGGGGCAGATGCCAATTTGGTTTGGGGTATGGTGTGCTATGGTCTTTGTGCTACGCCTGTTAATGTATCACAGCAGGCTCCAGGGTAAAAACCGGCGGGCATTGCTTCGTGGAATATGGGTTAGTAATTTGCCAGAGACATCCAAGGTTGTACAGCACACTTCTAATAATGGAATTTTCCTCTTAACCCTGTATGATGGTCCATTGGGTTCGACACCTTGATTAGACCATGATGCCCAGTTATTTAATGAAACCAATGCAGGTGTCGCTGTGTAGGTCATCATGTAGATGTGGTTATTATCTACAATCACTTGACTCCAAGTCAACGTGAGGTCACTCCCCATTACGTCCGTGAGCCCCGTCCAATGACCAAGACCTTAATGGCAAAACCTGACGTCTCTGAAGGAAGATGGAATTCTGAGCCAACTCAACAGCATCTTCTTCTGCCTGAGTTTCTGGTTTGCCACCCTGTCCAACGGATGTCTGCCTCGTCGGCCCCCTCAATCCCACAAGCCAATCCCTTAAAATAGACTGCTTCAGTCAACTTAACCTATACAGGTGAACACATGTCACGGAGAGCTGTGACTGATTCAGCTCGGTACCACTCCTGCTTGGCTGTTCTCGGAGAAATCGGAATAACGTAGACTAAAATATAAGTCGCTGTCTGGCATCTACGTCACACAGGCACACACCCACTCACCAAGAATCTATCAACAACCTGGTATAAAAATAGGCAACGCGTACAGGAAAAGAGACTCAACCGTAGACGATCCCGTGGAGAAAACCCCATCCTTCATGTACCTACTCAAGGACACTGTTACCACTCTCCGCCAACTCCTACATCTTGTGTATCTTCCCATCCGCTGGATGTACCTGGCACCGTGTCAACGTTCTCTCATTTGTCCCATTCTCAAGGACTTCCCTTAGCCTCACTTTCACTGCTCCTGTGGACCCACTTTTTTGTTTTTCATCTCCCCATGTCCTCCATGTTATCTCTTATGCTCCACAAATAAGTGAAACCATATGATACTTGTCTCTCTCTGCTTGACTTATTTCACTCAGCATAATCTCTTCCAGTCCTGTCCATGTTGATACAAAAGTTGGGTATTCGTCCTTTCTGATGGAGGCACAATACTCCACAATATATATGGACCACATCTTCCTTATCCATTCGTGTGTTCAAGGGCATCTTGGTTCTTTCCACAGTTTGGCGACCGTGGCCATTGCTGCTATAAACATTGGGGTACAGATGGCCCTTCTTTTCACTGCATCTGTATCTTTGGGGTAAATACTCAGTAGTGCAATTGCAGGGTCATAGGGAAGCTCTATTTTTTAGTTTCTTAAGTTCTTTAGTTTCTCCACACCGTTTTCCAAAGCGGCTGCACCAACTTGCATTCCCAGCAACAGTGTAAGAGGGTTCCCCTTTCTCCACATCCTCTCCAACGCATGTTGTTTCCTGTCTTGTTGATTTTGGCCATTCTAACTGTCCGCCTTGAATCTACTTGCCTAAGTGTCCTCCTCTGGCCACTCCCATCAAGCTTGTGTTGCTAAGTCACCACGCAGCCCTCAGCTGCTCCATCCAGGAGTAAACTCCTAAGCTATCTTGCTTACTCTGGTGGGGTTTCAGAAGTCACATCGCAAAACGCTTGCGGGGTAGGAATGAGATTGGGTTTGTCAGTAGAAAATACTGAGACGGGATGGAGGAGCCCTCAAACTCCCCGTGACCTGCACTGCTTTGCACCTTCATGCTCCCAGCAGACAGACCAGGGAGGGTAGGGCACCATTTGTTTAACTTCAGTGTCCTTCTGTCCACCGGGTCGAGCAAACAGGCTGCTTTACGTTTCTAATTTTCTTGGTCCATCTGGTCAATTGTCCAATTGTTCAAACATCACAAAAATGGGTCAAATGACTTCTCTGGGATTCTGGAGTAGGGTCTGAAAAGGCAGGTGGTCAGACTCTGGTACACTCTTGAACCGGAGGCAAGTTCTCGTTTTCTTAAGCCATAAATAAATAGGACATTCTTGGTGCCTGAGAATTCAGAGCAGGTCACAATCCTCTGAGGTGAGTAGGCATCTTCTGCAACACAAGGATTAGTTGAAAACCCTGTGAATCACTGTAAATGTCACTATCCAGAAAGAAGTATGGGGGATGGGTGAAACGGGTGATGGGGATGAAGGAGGCCACTTGTGATGACCACTGAGTAATGTGTGGGATTGTTGAATCGCTATATTGCATACGTGAAACTAACATAACACCGTAAGTGAACAAACTGAAATTTAAACAAAAACTTTACAAAATGAAAGAAAGAAACCATACTTCTTGGCTTATGGGTGAATGCTGATTATTGATGGTTAATGGTCATTCTGAGTTGATGCTGACTTGCAGTCACAGAAACAAAGGAAGGCAGTTGAAGGACCATGGCCAGCCTAAGCCTTCTTTGTTTTGTTTTGTTTTGTTTTAATTAAGATTTTATTTATTTACTTGAGAGAGAGAGTGAAAGGGAGAGAGACCATGAGCAGGGGAAGGGAAATGGAAAAGCAGACACCCCTCTGAGCACAGAGCCCAACATGGGGCTTGATCCTAGGACCCTGGAATCATGACCTGAGCCGAAGGCAGATTCCCAACCAACTGAGCTACCGAGACGCCCCTCCAAGTCTTTTTATACTCACGTTGGGTGGGGACGGTTCCTTCTCCATTCTCCCCCCTTGAGAATGGTGTAAGGATTTGGCCAGACTGAAGGCAGATTGGAAAACATCCCGCATAGTTCAACTTGGACAGAACTTTCAAGGTCACAGTGATTGAAGAATATGAACCATTTCAGAAGTTCTTCCTCCTGAACTACATTCGTTTGTAGACTAGTCCATCACCACTTAAGGTTCTCCTTCACATGTTCTGGAGGTAACTTCGAAGCCTTCACTGTTTTATGCGTTCATCTCATAAAGAAAAGTTATTAGCACCCATGTTTCTGGAAATAGGCAACATTGTATGACACACATTAAGCTGTTGAATTTGGTTATTTATGTCTGGAAACATCTGCAAACCATAGAAAACCAAGATGCCTAAGAGCCACCAATTTCTTCCAGTGTACCAGTATCCCATCAACATGTCCAATATGCTGCATGTGTAACTTTAAATTTTCTAGTAACAACATTAAAGAGACTAAAAAGAAACCAGGAGGAATAATTTTAATAATATATTAGGTTATCCCAATATTTCCAAAGGATTATAAACTCAACATGTAATGCAAACTATTAAGGGGATATTTTGCATTTATTTTGCTAAATATTTGATATCCACATACAATTAATCACAACTCAGTTTGGGTAAGTCACATTCAAGGGCTCAGTAGCCATATGTGGTTACAGCTACCATATTGGAAAGTATGGTGTGACCAGTTCAATCATTATCAACCATCCCTCCTCACTTATACCTCAGTGACAATCTCCTGGCTTCTAGACATCCAACCCAACCCCACCAAATTCAGTGGCTTCTACAAAGACCAAATGATCTTTTAAACAGTAAATGACGAAAACTCATCTATGTCTTTGAATCCCCTCTGCAGTTGGGTACTGGTCTTCCAGACTCAAAACGGTCTGTTACTTGCTAAACCATTTTGCCTCCTCCCGCATCATTTTTTCTTCATTCTTCATATTGTGGGTCTTCTGGACTAAGCCTCCAAGCACCTTGCATTATTTCTACTTTACATTTGACATGTCTTGGGTCTCTAGTGTCTATCTGGATTCTGTTCTGGCTTACAGTTTCCGAGAGAGAGCCCAGTGTCTCCTTTCTTCACTACCCATCCATCATGCCTACAGGAGAGCCTACAACATAGCCAATCTAGAGCTCTCTCAACAAGAGAATGAATGTATGAGACATTCCGTGTACTTGTGTAATGCATGATACAGTATATACTGTGACAGAGTCTTTTTTTATTTTATTTTTTAATTAACTTAGAATGTATTATTTGTTTCAGAGATACAGGTCTGTGATCCATCAGTCTTACACAATTCACAGCCCTCACCATAGCACATATCCTCCCCAGTGTCCATGCCCCATCCTCCCTATGGCTCCCACCCCCATCCCCCTCAGCAACCCTCAGTTTGTTTCATTTTTTAAAAATCATAAACTAGTACAAATTCCATCTATGCCCTTATTACTGCTCTAGAAATTAATCTATAACATTCTAACTGGGATGCCACTGACATTCGTAGTTCATACAATATGTCAGAACAGACTTGGTGTACCACCTGTGATCAACCACGTATGTAGGATTTGACAAAGCATGTGTGATTTGGGGCAGTTTAAGGGCATGTTACTCATCTGCACTCTCAGGTTCCCTGTGTTTAAAGGGATGACGCCGGATGCAACAGTCAGGAATCAGCTCAGATATTCGGCTGCTTTTCCAACTTAGAAGTGGAGGCTTTACATCCTGGGAGAGCCTCCGTGGCTTTCTTCACTGATAGAATGTTCTGGAAGTAATGTGCTTGCCTTTCTGGAGCTGGATCATAAGAGGCCATGTGATTTCTTCTTAGGCTACTTGGAATGCTGGCCTTTGAGATGCTCCCTTTTGGAACCCACATACCACATTGCAAGATGGGGAGTCTCCCACATGGGGAGACTATGTGCCCTGCACCCATCAATAACCTTGGCTTGTGCTCTCTGTTGAGAGTCAACATCAACTACCTGCCATGTGAGGGACCATCACGGGCATCCCATCTCCTCAAGCCCTCAAATGACTCTATACCTAGCTTCTAACAGACTAGAACCCAGAACACCTCAAGTGAGAACCTTCCCCTTGAACTCAGTCAACCCGCACACCCATGAGAGAGAATCAAAGTATTTTAGGAGGCCTCATATTTTGAGCTGGTTGATTACATGGCATGAGCTAGCCAGGACACCATGGAAACCAGATGTTTTTATCGGAACAAAACCTTCAATCCTAAAATAGATGGTGTTGACCTCTGGAATTCAATGGCAAGTGGGACCTGGAAAGGCCATGGGTAGAGGGCAACGGGCTTAGAGGATGGGAGGAAAATGAGAGGCTGGCATATAGGGATAGAAAAAGAGAACCCTAAGAAAGACCAGCTTATTCAGGCTCTTACAGGAAAAAAAAAAAAAAAAATAGTTTTGGGCATTGTACCATTTCAAATAAATTTGTATTGGTCTTTTTAAACAGAAAGATGGCATCCCAATGAACATATTTGTCCTAAGTAGTTCCTAAGGAACATAGTAGTTAACAAGAATTTCAGAGGTGTGTGTTATTTATAATCTTAGTATAATATAATTTCCATTGCATAGCAAAAGGTCAAGGATGTAATTATAATAATAGATTCCTTTTTATTTCTTTTTGTTATGCTTAAATGTCAGTTGTGAGCACCATTTTTATTTTGTCTTATAATCCATGCCTTTCCCATTGTTCGAGTCACATAAAGATCTATTTTTATATTACGAATTTTGCGAAACATATTCCCACAGAAAATAACAATTTATAAAACACGCGGTTTATAGTTATCTTTCCTCTCCGAGTGAATGTTCAACTAGCTTTCCTTCATTTCTACTCCCATGCAACTGTCTCCTTACTCTTTGTTTCAATTTATTCCTGCCTATTCTCGAATGTTTTTATAAAATCAGAAAATGCCCTTCAAATTCCTTTCAGTCTCTATCTGCCTAACAAGTATTTGCGTTCCGTGTTTATTTCATTTTCTGCTTAGAGATACATTTTTTCCATTCTCAGGTTCAAGTTATAATGCAAACGTCTGCATTCTGAGGATAAGACATGCGTAAAGAAAAGACATTTATACCTTCTTGCAAAAGGGTTATTCTTTATGTGAATGTATTACTTTCCTATAGGACAGTCTCAAACACACACACACGCGCACACACACACACGCAATATAATATATGTGTGTGTGTATGTTTATGGGTGATCATATATACACACAATGACATCAGCTTCTAAAAGATGAAAGCTCCATCAAAATTATATCTGCTTAATATATTAATATATGCTCTTTTCCTACATGGAACACAGATCCTCTGCCCTCAGTATCCAGCCATCTACAGGGTCTAAAAATCACCTGAAGCTGTTGTTGTTCCTCTAAAGAATTTCACATTTCCTTTTTGCAAACTTTTCCTGAATTTGCCTGCATTTTGTACCTCAGACCTGCATGCAGCCCTCTGGAAACCTTCCCTTATCCCCCTGATTCCTTGCCTAATCGTAACGGTTCCGCCTTTATCCAATATATTTAAATACTGACTTTTTAAGTTTCATCTTAGAGACACTCTCTTAAAGCTCAAAAATATTTTCTTGATAAGTTGTGCTTTAAAGTCAGCTTCTCTCTCTCCCAACATTTGTTTCGGCTTTGCCACAATTCCTACCCGACCAAACTCTTTATAAACCGCGGAAGCAGTCCTTACTGATCTCATTCTCTATGTACAATAATGCCAGACTCTCTTATATTTTTTTCCATGGGGGCATGTACAAACACTGTAAAAATATTTGAGTTGTCTAATACATCCAGTGCATGCCATAATGCCTAAGGCCATTTTCGAACAGTCGATGAAAAGAAGTAAAGTAGATACATAGATGTCTCATTGTCTACGCAGTGGTTCTCAACGAGGGGAGTTTTTCAGCATCTGGATACGTTTGTGGTTGCCACGGCCGTGTGGAAGAAGGGATTGTACTGACATCTAGAGGGTAGAGGCCAGGGACTCTGCGGAACACCCTATAATGCCCAGGACATCCCCTAATGACAAAGAACTAAAAATCTCCAAGTGTAACCAGTGGTAATCTTGGTGATCATTGGTCTAGGGTTAGGTTGATAAGCACAAAGTATGTCTTGGAAATGCCTTTTCTGTGCATGGTTGATGCCTGATTTTTTAACAAATAAGATCATGGGGGGAAATAAAGCCTTGGTTGCTTGGAATTCATGAGTGATATTTTGCCTGTGTGCTCTATGCAACCTGTGTTTGGAGCAGAGAGAGATGTATCAGGTGAGATACCTCCCAGAATGGTGCATGTGAACGAAAACATGGCAGCCACTAACTTCCCTGGGAACTCATGTTTCCCAACCCAACCCAAGTCCCGTGCCCCCAAAGTGTTATGTTCTGTGTGCTTTTGAATCTTAATGCCGATTACCTGTTTCACCTTTGCAAAATTCCCTTCCGGATACGATGGCTCCGGGCTGACCAACCAGGAAGACAGGCAGCCTACTTTCTTCTGCTGGAAACTTGCACAAAATGAATCATATGTCACTTCTCCTTTCCGAAGCATATGCCATTTTATTTTATTCTGGGAGTTGAAATCACACCGTACATCTGGTTAAGTGTCGTTCCTGGTGAGTTTCACGATGGGCGCTTCCTCGGAGTGGTTTCTCGTAAGGATGGTTGCTGACCTCCGCCACCCGTCTTGCCGCCACTGCGTCTAGTGTTTCTATAAACTGTTTACGGCGACACTTGTTTCCTCCCGGCATTGCTGCACTTTCTACGGGCTCCTCTTTCTCCCTCTCCTTGGCTTTTGCCGTTACGTAATATGACTATTGCATTTTGGACAGTTGAGACAAGATGCCTGGTAGCCCTTGGAATACGCGTTCATCCTTTTCCACTATTATTACTGTTTCTTTTTGATTTTCCTTTTCATAAATACTTTTCCCAAAGGTTTCCGTCTGGTTTTCTTCTCATGTTGTTCTCCTCAACAATTTCGTGATGAAGGGATTACTATTACCCCCGTGTTTCGCGATGAAAGAATGGGTTTTGTAACCTGTTAGGATTTCCAAGCAGATAATCAACAAAACTGGGGATCTGAAATCTATCCTCTGAGTCCATACTGATTGTTCTTCCCATGCTACTTACTATTATTCTATGAGAATGCTCAATAAAGCTTTAATGGTGTTTCTCCTCTGGCTGGTTTCTTCTTTACCAGAGGAGTTTCCAAGGTTGGGGTGAGCCCCTGATATAGGAGGTGTCTTCCTGACTGGTGTGAAATCCTTGGCTTTATTCACTTGTGTTTTGAACGGAACTGATTACGAAGGACAGCTTAGGGTCCCAGTGGGTGGTTCAGGGGATTGGCGGGGACAAGGGCGCCAGTAGAAGACCCCTGCAGAACGAGAATATAAAGCAAATTCCCTGCTCCTTGGTGAATATACACTTGTCTCAAGGGTTTGAGACCCCGACTTCTCGGTAAGTTCTGTCCTCGTTAGGGAAGACGTTGCCTGCGTTGGACTGACGGCGACTCTTTGTGTCATAACAAAACCAAAATTTCGTCTGGGTTACCCTTGTTCACTCAAGATAGGAGTTGGCATGGTGGGGGGGGTGCCCCCAAAGAGGAGACTTCCTCATTGAACCTCCGGGTCACCTCCATCTCATAGAGAAGATATGCAATCAGCCCTTTGTAACCGTGAAGGTCGGACATGGTACCCACAGTTGCATTTTCCTCTCAAGTCTTCCTGGCCTTTGTCAGTCCCAGTAGATATTGTTTGGGGATCACTGGTTAGGCATGATCAGTGATGAGACAGTTCTACCCCTAAACCATGATGCCACCTCCCAGTATACATGCTCTTCATACTTCTTCAAGGTGGTAAGGAAGAGTGACTTAGCCAGGAGTGGTCGCTCGATAGGTTTAAATGCTCTCTTTAACTTGGGAGGAGAATTCAGCTGCCAGTGGGTTCAGAGACTCTCACACTCTGTGGAAATTTGTTTAGGAGCCTTTTCAGTAATTATTTCTCCAAATCCCAAACTTTGTGTCTTCAACTTCATGTATGGCATTAGCACTGCCTGCTTTTCCCTGAATTTGTCTCCAGTGGCTGATGGAACAAAGAACCCCACACTCCGTGGCTTAAAACAACACAAATGTATCTTCTCATTCTCCCGTAGATCAGAAATCTCTATTTCTAGGATGGTTTCTCCACCCACATCTTACACAGCTAAAATCAGTGTACGGGGCAGACTCTTTTCCTTCCCCAAGATACTAGGGATGAATCCACAACATTTGCTTTGTTGGCTAATTTCCATGTGGTTAGAGTTCCCATTTCCTTGGTGGCTCTTGGCTTTGGGTTGTCCTCTTCCCGAGGACCTTAACATCACTTATCTCCTGTCCCCTTCCTCTGACTTCAAAACCACAATGGCAGCTTCAACTCCTTTCAGTTATCCTCACTTCCCTTCTGCCTTTTTGGTCCTTTTCTACTTTTTGTGGCTTCTCTTTGATTGTCTTCTCTCCATCTTTTGCCTTTTAAGGGTCATGGGACTTCATTGGACCCCCTTGGATATTCCAGGATGATCTGCTCATCTTCAGGTCTGCTGGCTAGTACCTTTGATTACCATCACAAACTCCCTTCCCAAGAACCCGTGGATTCACAGTTGATTCAGTAACCAGGGTGAGAAGAGTCTTGGAGGGACATCGTTAGAATTCTGCTTACTACCTTCCCCAATTAATCAAATGTTGACGTTAGTTGAAGTCTCTTTGATAACTGGCTTAGACTAGGCTAGATTCAACTCAACCAGTAGGCTCCCACAGTGGAGGGAAAAGCCAAATTGAGGAAGAGATGTCATTAGTTCCTTATCTTGCCCCCATTCTAAGTAATAATCTTAGGGTGGTACCATGTGTAGTCAGGGACAATCGCGTTTGCCGGTAGAGCTGGCCACCACAGAAATTATTTGTGCTTTTTTATTTAATCAACTCAGAATGCCAAAATCCTTCCATCCCTTAACTTTGTCATCCACTTAGCATTTCCTTTTTCTCAAAATTCCACACCCTGAAATGGACAGACTCTTGCGATATGGCAATTGCTATTCTCATATTTCTACATAAGGTGTGATTTTTATGTCCTCTTAAAAGGGACTTGGTAACCGAACGCCCTTGAATTCCCGTCTTGTTTCCTCTGTTCCTGTGAATCATCACAGGTTAATTTTCTTTTCCCCTTCATCAGTTTCTAGTACTGACTCAAAAGATATGGATACATTTTCATCCATCAGCCACTTGGCAATCTTTGCATTTTTAATGAGCTTTCAGTCACATCAAAGCACAAGGGAAGACCTTGGGAGATTATCCTGTGCTCTGGAAGTCTTAATGTTCTTAGCAAGAAAGTTACAAAGACTTTGGTCCTAATGCACTCTTCTGGATATTCTAAACTGTTTATATTTAGTGTTTGCTCACTGAAATTCAGAGTCATCACTCCCATCGTCTTCTATACGTATTCTATACGTATCTATATGTCTTTTATACTCCCATCATCTTCTATACATATCTATACATAGCTGTTTTACTCAAAGTGATTTTGCAACCCACGAGAGTTAAATTTCAAGCGGTGTCACTGTGTTATATATTTCTTTTAATATATTGAACTTAATGTGACTCTTTTTTGCACATTATCTTCACAAGGATATGATTCTACTATTTTCCCCCATTTATTAAACCATTTTGCCAAAGGTAATTAAATTCTTCTTCTTCTAATGCAGTATGTCGAAGATGAACTTTAAGGGAGGGTTCTATGCATCTAGTTAGCGCTCAAAAATTTTCTATCTATTGCAGCTCAATGAAGAATTAGACTAAATTAGATATTTTAATAAAAATGTGCTTATAAGATAGGAAAGTGACTTTTAAACCCACAGCTGGTCTAAGAGAGTAGAAGAAATTGAAAATGAAGTTACAGATGATGAAAAATATGGCCTTATTTCCGTAAATGACTATTAGAAATGAGGGTTGTTTCTTTCTAAATGAAATGCAGCTCTTAGTAGAAGACATGTATGAGAACGAACATATTTGGGCAGATTCCTGACCGTGCAGCAGCCTGATCTCAGCAGCCTTCCAGATGGCCGAGCTCAGGTAGGAAAAGTGATGAGATGACAGTTTGGATTTTTCTGCGTGTGGCTGCCTGTTCTCAAGTGAGTTTGGGCTTCCATGAGTGTTTCAAGACTCCCTTACTGGGGCAGGAAATACAGATTTCCAGAGAAGACTTGGAAAAGTCAACATCGAAGCAGAAAGACCCGCCAGGTGCTTAAAAATAGGGAGCTCATTGGTACTTCATGTCCTGTATGGTTAGTGTTGCTAAGTAAACCAAATTATTTTAGGTGTTTTTCCTGACCTTCCCCCCACCCTCCTGTTACTTTAATTTCAGGACATCACTGAAAACTGAGAGCACCACGGGGGATCTTTACCTCTTACATCACTATGATTGAAGATCATAATTAGAAAAATGCAGGAGAAGGGAAAAGCTTCATAATCCCTGCATGCTTTTATGAGACAGGAATGTGGAAAGAGATCAACCATACAGTAATTAGGCACGGGAGGGGAAAGGTTATTAAACAAGTAAATTATTTTGATTGTAGAGCACAAAAGCTATCAGGGAATGGATGGTCTATAAACACAGTAATTCTGCCAAGTTGCTGGATGGAATATGGATATCCTGACCTCCTTGTAACTCAGATAGCACCCTGATCCCGATCCCAGACCAGCCTACCGGGAGCGACAGAATGTGTGTCTGTGTGTGTGCACCCCATCCGAGTGGTCAGATTTTTTTTGCACAATATACCACTTTTAAGTATTTTGACGCACCCCAATTTCAATATTTACATATTTACATGAACTATTTCTGCACTCTCCTTTTCTCTGTGTGCAGCGGTTTCCAAATTTCTATCCAATTCTGCAAATCCCGGAGCTGCGTGACTCTTGCCTTTCTCACTCCTTCCGTATCTGTGTTCCAGTAAATCTTGAAGGACCCGTCTTCTGTCTGTGCATTTCCCACTTGCCTGAGTGGCCAAACCTTCACTATGCCTCTGTCCTCATCCATTGTTCTCTGCATCTGTGGGCTGAACAACACGAAACCAAGCCTTACCATTCATGTCATGAAAAACTTGTGGTTGTGCAATAGAATTTTCTGGGGAGGAGTTCCAAGGTTTGGAAGCATCCCACCGGTTAGAAATAATTAAGGGCATAAGAGACAATCTTTCACAAAGGATTTGAGAGGCACTCATCAGTACCTTTCTATCTATGTATTTTCACATCAATCCTGATTCCAGGAGATGGAACGTGCATTGACAAATGTTCTCTTTGCATTGACCTTTGACCTGTTTCTGTTAGTAGAAATCCTGGAGTGAGTGATGTCATCACGTGAGTGATGTCCTTGGGTAAAGACGTGGCCATTTATTATTGTTGTGTGTTGTAAAAATATGACTGAATGACTAGGCAAGTATATACACATGTATGTGTGTCTACGTATGTCTCTATGTATCTCTGACCCTTCGATGCCAACTTCTGCCATATTGAAAGTTGACCTTGGACTCTTGACCTCTGATCCGAGCATTGATGCTAAATCGGAACCAGCAGCCAAATCTAAAGCCTGAACCTAACACCAGCCCTAACTGGCAGATGAAAACTTGGAAGAAAGTCCTGGTGTTTGAGCCCTTGATTTTTTTTTTTTTTTTTTAAGATTTATTTATTTGTTACAGAGAGCACAAGCAGAGGTGGGAGTAGAAGGAGAAGCAGGCTCCCCGCTGAGCAAGGAGCCTGACCTGGGGCTCGATCCCAGGCCCCCGAGATCCTAACCCAAGCCGAAGGCAGATGATTAACCATCTGAGCCCCCCAGGCGACCCTGGCTCATTGATTCTTCACCATTGAGCCCCCCCATGATCTCAAACAGTAAAGGTGGACCTGAACCCAAACTCAAACAAAAACCCCATCGGGAAGCTCGGGTTGAAACCCAACTGAACCAAATCTGAGCATGACTGAAAGCTGAGCTCAAACCTAAACCCAAACCAAACACCCATCTTTACCCCTCACTCTTGACCTTTGAGCAAAACCCCTATTAACCCCTGATTCAAACTCTAAACCGAGACCTTAAAGATAGCCTCTGACCCGTGGTCTTTTATCCTAGCCCTGACCTTTGACCTCTGCACTAATAACATGGATACGACCCCTTGACCCTCACATTGACCTTCAGCCCTAACTCAATATCCAGTCAGAAATCTTCGGGAACCTGAATCCATACTCAAACCCTTTCACCCCTTGGCTCCTGATCGTGAACCCTCAACCTGGACAGGAATCCAGATCTGTACTCAAAACATGTTCCTCACCTGAATCGTAACCCAAACCCACCCTTGAACGTGAACCCTGACCCAACCCAGCCCAGCTCCAAATGGGAACCCCACACTTGTCTCCAAGGCCAACATGGGCAAATGGGGGTCTCAGTCCTAGAGGGCGGTTGTAGGATTTGCAACCCTGCAGCCCTACGTAGAACCACAGAGGTGGGCGAACTCACACATGTCATTTTGGAGAAAGGTTTAGCCCCTGGAGAACCAGGTGTGGAAGGTACTTATTGACCTCTGTCTGTACAGACCACAAGGAAACATGCATGTGGCTTGACCTGTGGTATTGCCAATTACGTCATGGTGAGATTCAAAGATCATAGTGGGGTTCTGAGTCCCTGAAAACCCAGTTACTCAACAAATACTTATGGGGTGATGCCAGGGACCAGCTACCATCTGGAGACAGCCATGAACCGTAGAGACCCAGAGGCCTGGCCACATGGCACGGACATTCTTGTAGTGCCTTGGAGGTAACTCAGACTCAGATCCAAGATTCACTCCATGTGGAAGTTCTCACTCCTCCCCACCTGTTTCTGCAAGGTTTCCATGGGACACACATGGAGACTTTGGTTAACATGGCAATTTCTGGAGCCAACTTCCTCTACTTCTCATTTATACATAATGCAGTTTCCACTTTGGTCACCAACACGGGAAACTTAGCTACTTCTCCATTCATACAAACACCTACTTCACTATGTGTGTTGTGGTGTGCGTACCCATGTATGTGTAGTATAGTGTGGTTCCTATTCAGTTTAACTTGTGATTCGAGGAGAAACTGGGAGCATTTTATCAAAAGAACTGAAAGATAAGACTTACAAATCAAACATACCCTAGCCGTTGAGATAGATATTTCTCGGGCATCCGAAAACTGGGAATTTTCTACTACTAGATGTCTCAACCGTAACTCATCAAACCCACTGATCTGCTAGAGTAGATAGAGTTTAGAGTTTAGATAAAGTTTAGTTTTGGGGTTTACCCTCTGCCATCCACGATTTAAGGAAGAATGCTATGAAAGTCCGTTTTCTCCCTGAGATGATGAGTTTTGCTTCTTTGCGGAAAAATCATAGTAAATGTGTGTTTGTGTTAAGATAGGTCTGCATACAATGGGGAGCCCTCTTTGACGCTGTATCATTTCTCCTAGCTATGCTTGCAATATGGGTAATTCCTCTCCACCGATTCCAGTAGCCGTCAAAGAGGTCAGAATCCCCAGGCGGTATCGCCCGGGACCTTTCTTAACAAAACACATCTCAGGTGTTTGGCTGTGTCTGGAAACCACCAGTAAAATGTATCATAAGTAATAAATTCTCCAGACTTGGCAACTGAGAATGGTTGGACATAAGTTTTAAGAAGCATTTAAATAAAGCCTTTCTACCTACTAATCAAGGCTTAATTATTCAGAGTTTTTTGTTTGTTGGTTGGTTTTGTCCTAGTTATGAGAAATGGCATTTGGCATGAGACAGGGAAGAATGAGAAGACATAGCATTTTCTTCATTCCAGATAAACAATTCTTTTCATGTTTACCTGCAAATACACCATAGACATAAATCTATTGGTTTCTTTGGATTAGAAATTTTAAGGTTGGTGGTTATACTGGTTATTTACCTGGTGGGCTTGATCTGAAACACACAAAAAAAGGATTTATTAATAGGGTATATTTCTAGCTATTTTCTACGATTATGGGTGTAGCTTTTTAAGACAATTTCATTCTTTCTTTCCGCTCTCATTATTAGGGAATGCTTCATACATGGACGTGAATAATGAACAAACATGTTTCAATATACAGTCTGGCATGAAATTAAGACACAGTGAAGGCTTTGAATCCTTTTTCCCCTCCTAAACTGTATCCCATTGGTCCGACCCTGAGGATACTAACCTTTCTCTATCTCGTTTATCAATTCCTTCTTTTAGGAAATGTTATTTCTTCAAAATTTTCACTCCTAGCCCAAATAACTAGGTGTGGTCTGTTTTTTATCTTTTTTAAATTAATTGGTATGTACTTTTTAATTTTTTCCTGGAAACTGGAAATTTACTCTGGGTTGACCTTTCATTAACGGTGCAGCCATCAACGCCTTGCACAGATCTCTTGTAAAAGCAGAAATGTCTTAACTGATCGATCAATCCACTGTACCATATTTTATGTGTATAATTACATACCCTTGTGAAGGTCACAAACCTTTTAAATGATTGGAATTTTATCCTCCCAGGAATGGTCTATGAGTTTCCACTGGTCTTTTTCTCTGCTGGACCAGCGATCAAGTACATTTTATGTTGTTTTTTTAAGCTGGTGACTGTAAACATTTATTGCTAAAGATAAACTTTACGTAGAAAATACACATCTCTTAGGTGTACAATCCCACGAGTCTGAAATTTGTGCACAATAGAGTGGTAGAATTTTTTGACAAACAATTTTAACAAGTGAGTTTTCTATTTCTCCATACAGACGTATAGTTTTCTTGCATATTTCCATGCATTGCTAAATGGCATCTTTAAAAAAAAACAAACAAAACTTTTCGGAAACTGTTGCAGATACATCGAAATAATATTGGCTCTTGTATGTTGATACTCACTGTAGGGAGTGAGTGACAACCTTAATACACGTTGTCATTGGTCTGAGTAATTTTTTTTTTTTTAAAGATTTTATTCATTTATCTGACAGACAGAAATCACAAGTAGGCAGAGAGGCAGGCAGAGGGGGAGGGGGAAGCAGGCTCCCCGCAGAGCAGAGAGCCCGATGTGGGGCTCAATCCCAGGACCCTGGGATCATGACCCGAGCCGAAGGCAGAGGCTTTAACCCACTGAGCCACCCAGGAGCCCCGGTCTGAGTAATTTTTAAAACTCTGTTGGGTTTCACAGGTCCTAGAGAATATGATTCACTAGTACCAAACCAACCCTTTCCCAGCCTCCCTTTCCCTCAGACTTTTTTGTTGATATTCTTGGTTGTTTTTCTTACAGAGCTGGTGAGGGCATCTGGATACATTGTTGAATGGAAACGAGATTGTGTATGGAAACGAGATTGTGTACCTTCGTTTCTTGTCTTTAGAAGAATGTCTTCTATAGTTAGACCATCTGTGTAAGATTTGGAGTGGCTTATTGATCAATGAACTTTCTCGTTAAGGTTAAGACTAAGAAGTGTTAGTGCTAGGTGGGTAGCCCACAGCTCATTCCCATTGACCCCATACGATACCAGATTCAGATGTTATATGGAAGAGGGATCATCGGGCTTCCCCCAACGAGCCAGAATATAATGAGTCCTACTTATACACAAGTGTGAAGACTTCCTTGCACAAACATTTTATCTATCTCGTGGAGCCATAGTTTGTTGGTTCATTTGTCAAGTGTCTTCTTAATATGTGTATCCACGTTGGTCATTTTGGGTGATAGTTATTTCTGTTCTGTTCTCCCAGAATGTTTCTCATGCTTTAGCATTTATCAGAATCCCCTAAAGGGCTTGCTGAAATGCAGACTCCAGAGCCCACCCTCCAAAATTTGGATTCAATGACTCTAGGGGATGAGAGAGGGCCAGAGGATTCATATAGCTAACTGGTTTCCACATGATGTGGTCTTCGTGGGTCCATGGACACACTTTGAGTAGGTCTGTGTATGGCCCTCTGGATGTCATAAAAATTGTGATGAATTATCATTGTGCTTCTAAATTGCTGGCCGATTCCCAATCACTCTGTTTATAAAATCTGTACCTCTATTATATTAGGCTAAAATGAGTTTATTTCAGCCGATAACGACAGAGAGAAGCCTACTTCATGAATTTTCTCAAACAATTCCCTAATCATACACATTACCTTAGGTCAAATCTTATATAGAATACCAATGTCATGTATGGACGCGTTTTTAATATGATGTGTAAAGAAGTTCGTCTTAAACAAAAGTTAACACACAGTGGCTTATTCACAAATCTTGTACACGTCTTGTTTCAACACGGACAAGCTTGATTCTCTAAGACGAGACTTTGGCATATAACACATGTTGAATTTTCCATTCAACAGATTAATTAGTAGCTCTAGTAGGATAAAAACGAGTCCACCTCATGACAGGCTACAGTGACATTTTTGAAAGGCGATTCGCATTTCCAGGTAGTAGACTCTGTCGAGGCCACATCATTCCTGACAAGGCAAAGTGCATGATCATGGCTTTCGCAAAACTCAGAGACAGCATTTGCAGCTGGAAGTCAACACCGTACAGTCTTGTGAAATACGGAATTGCACAACCGATACGTAACTTTTCAAAATGTTTGCTATTCACGGTCTGTTGAACAACAAATGAACGTAGCAAGCATGGGAATATCCATGCACCCTGATAAATGTAACCATGTCTCCTTTCCTATCAATTAATCCCTGTCCCCTTCCCCACTCTAATCACCCTGCCACTGGAAAATCGATTTTGGGAAGGGAGATGGGGGGCCATGTGTCCCTCGTGAAGAGAGCTTTTATGGACTCATTCAACATCCCTTTAATGAGAGCATAAAATGGACATCCTGTGAGTTTGAGAACATACAGTTCCCAGGACAAACCCAATGGGAGAGAAAGGGGAGAGTGAGAAATATCAGATTGAAAAAAAACCAAGATTGTGTGTATGGCTTCGAAAGATAAGACGAGGAACATAATCGTGTTTGTATCACACGACGCCTACAGAATTCAGAGGAATATGAGTTTTAAGCAAGATGGAGAATGGAGACAGTCAACAACGTGTGGGCATTCGGTAGAGTTTAGAATAGGGGTGGGGTGAATAACTGGGAAGCTGTTTCTTTACAGTGGAGACAGGTCTTCCCTCTGGACTTGGGGATGGGTGCGAGAATGAGTAGGCGTGTCTACAATCAATAAGGATAAAATCAGCACAGCCCGACTGCCAGCCAGATGCTGGGGTTTCTCAAAGAGCAGCGATGCCAAAAACGCGAACTCAAAATGCGTCAACCATCAAAGCTTTGCTCCATATCGGGCACACTGAGCTCTCTAGGACAGGAGGATTTCCAAGTGGCGCAGCTCTGTGATGCTTGGGGACAACCTGGAGCCCTTGGGGTTCCCTAAAGATACAGGCTGCAATTGTCATCAGACGGATGATGAAGCAGGTCAACGTTGGCTCATAGACTCACATTGGGAGCAGTTCCTTATTGAGAGGTGTCCTTTCATGTGGCAAAAATTAATGGAAATTCTCTCTTACCTCCTTTTATGCTCTCCTTGGTACTTTTGATGAAGAGATGGCAAGGATAATGGTGATTCACCGATACTCTCCATCTGTTAGAAAAACGGATAAAGCAAAAATACTTGTTTTAGGCTGAGTTCCAAACTTAATATGTAACGATATTTTTTTCTTGAAGTTTGTTGACCCACACTACATCTCCACATCCAGTTTGCTTTCAGTAATTCCCAGATTTGGTACAGAAAGTACAACTGATCAGGAGTTGGCTGCAGAAACTTCACAGCAATCTTCTTGGAGCCTTTTTGTGACTTCACAAAACCATACTAAGATCTTAAAACACCTTTATTGTGGAGGGTCTGAGTTCCATCTCAGATGAAATCCTTCTTTAAGTATAATATTTTTCTATTTTTCTAATTGCCTCATGGCTGAAATGACACACCTTCAGTGCTATAAATTTAGAATGTTGAAGGGCATAAAGAAGATAAAATAAATATATGTGTATAAGTGCAGTTGACCCTAGAACCTAAATGGGAACTGTTCTTGTAGGTAGATTTTTGGGGGCAAATTCCGTACAGCACCAGAAATGTATTTTCTCTTCCTGGTGATTTTTCTTAATGACATTTTCTTCTCTCTAGCTTACTTTGTTGTAAGAATACCATATATAATACACATTAACATACCAAATATGTGTTAATCAACTATTTATATCATCACTAATGCTTCTAGTCAACAGTAGGCTATTAGCAGTTAACTTTCTGGGAAATCAAGAGTTATACATGGATTTTTAACTGTAGGGGAGGTTGAGGTCAGTGCTCCTGATCTTGCTGTTGTTCAAGGGTCAAGGATAAAGTAAAAATATATGTATTTATGGAAAGCCCCTCACTGGCCACCATGGGACAATTCCAGCATCCTTAAGAATAATAGGTATGCTGAATTGAAACATGACAAATCTATAATAGTCTATAATAATCTATAATAATAATAATAATCTATAATAACCCATGTATTCACCAAGATACTCAAGATAGTAATTCATTGGTTATGAAGAATTCTTAAAACTCAGTGGTGAGGAAACACATAATGAGGCAAAGACCTTAAGAGACACCTCAAGGGAGAAGATATACAGACGGCAAATAACTATATGAAGTGATACTCCTCGTCATGTGGGATCAGGGAAGTGCAAATTGAGACATCAGTGAGGTACCATTCCACCCCTGTTAGAACGGCTCAAATGGAGGACACTGATACCACCAAATGCTGGAGAGGATGTGGAGCGACTGGAACTCTCATTTCACTCACTGCAGGTTGGGAATGCAAAACGGTGCAGCCACATTGGAAGACAGTTCCGCAGTTTCTTACAGAATTAAAGACACTCTTATGATAAGACCCAGCAGTCATGTTCTTTGGTCTTTACTCGGAGAAGCTGAAAATACATCCACACAAAAAAACTATCCCGTCGATCTTTATAGCAGTGTATTCAAAATGGTCCAGACTTGGAAAGAACCAAGATAGAATCGGCAGGTGAATGGATAAATAAACCGTGGTCCATCCAGACATGGGATGTTATTCAGCACTAAGAAGAAATGAGCTGTCAAGGATTGGAAAGACACGGAGGGACCTTATGTGTGTATTATTAAATGAAAAAACCTGACCTGAAAAGTCTTCATACTTTGTGCTTCCAACTTTATGATATTCTGGAAAAGACAAAACCATGGAGACAGTCAACAGCTCAGTGGTGGCCAGGAGATGAGGGGAGGGATGAGCAGGTAGAACACAGAGGGATTTTGGGGCAGCAAAACTCTTCTGTATCATACTTTCATGGTAGATCTAGGTCATTATCCATTTGTCCTAACCCATAGAATATGCACCACCAAGAGTGATCACTCATGTAAACTGTGGACCCTGAGTGGCTATGATGGGACCATGAAGGTCCATAGTAACAAAAGCACAATTTTTTCAGGGGACAGTGAAAATTCAGAAACATATGCAGATATGAGAGCAAAAGGTATCTGTGAAGTCTCTTCACCTTCCTCTCTATTTTTCTGTGACCCTCAAACTCCTCTAATAAATGAAGTGTATTTAAAAAGTGCAACTTGTTGGTCCTATCACTAGGGTGCCATCACTTTTCTCTGAATACCGATAAATGAAAGAATCATGCTCCCCCCGCCCACTTTCCCTCTATGTATTGAATTTCAGAATAACTTCAAAAGTTTGTGGATTTTTATGGAATTCCAGATAACAAATACAGAAGGAGTAACAACAGGCAATCCACATTTTGTAGGACCTCAAATGAAGTCATAGCTGTAGGAGGTCATCACCAATGGTTTGTAAAGCATCAGTTGGAAAGCTTGGTAGATACTTTTCATAATGGTGGAATTAGTCCCCACCTGAATCCAATTATCAATCATTATTAAGATAAATAAAAAGAAGACAGGGCCGGAGGGTCTCCTGGTGATTTGACGCCTACTAACATGTACAAACATGTCTTCCCACCAATGTTTACTGATTTTTCTAAGACATCAGTGACATAAGAAGATGCAAAGAAGAATTTTACAACAAAAAAAGATCTTGCTTTTATTTCTGTTTGCTTTCTCTCCTAGACCACATTATTTGCTATTCACTGAAATTGTACACTTTTTTTTTTTTTGTGAAATGTGTGTGCCTATGTCCTATGCAAAACAACTAATTAAGAATCTCTAGCACTAGGCCTTAGGCATGAGTATTTTTTTTTAAGATTTTATTTATTTATTTGACAGAGATCACAAGTAGGCAGAGAAGCAGGCAGAGAGAGAGAGGGAGGAGGAAGCAGGCTCCCTGCTGAGCAGAGAACCTGTTTCGGGGCTCGATCCCAGGACCCTGAGATCATAACCTGAGCTGAGCTACCCAGGCACCCCAGCATGAGTATTTTTTAATAGATGTGCAGATGTTTAGTGTGGACAGGGAGGGTGATGACGTCTTTGGTGTTGCCCACTTCTTTGAAACTAATATGTGTTTAACCACAGACATAACCCAAGAATGCAGAAATATTGGTATCTTTCCCATTTCAGTAGGACAGATAAGAGAAGGTACAAAAAGCACTTTGTAAATGATGAAAGCTGTTTTGCATGAAGAGGTTAGCTGTTGTTTGAAGGTTCTCTTTAAAGGCCATGGTCAATCAAATAATGTTTTTCTTCATTTGATTTTTTCTTTTTGTCCTGAAAGTATTTAAAAGTAGAATTTTACTATAAAAAATAAATGTGTTCAGTAATAAGATCCTTCTTGCAAACTGAACACAATGCCATGTGTTGGAGTCCCCCTGTTGAAAACTAGCCATGATTCCACATTGAGCAAATTGGACAGAGCGATATCCAAGTTCTCCCTAGAACAAAGAGTATTCGTTGGCTTTTTAAATCAAACTTGGATAATGAGAACAAAAGTATTCCATTTTCCATCATTTGCTTTGGACTTTTCTCAAAGTAGACACGTTCTGGAGGTGCTTTACTCATGTGAATGTAAGTTAAAAAAACAATGTTAAAGTGATGTTAAGGGATCTAACAAGTTGAGTACTATTTTGGACATTTTCAAGGACCTTGACTCTTAGTAGGAGACGTGTTTGTCCAGATCTCATAGCCAGCATGTGCAGTACTAGTGTCTTTGCTTGTAGCACTACAAGCAGACTGCTATAGACCGAGTGCCTTGAAAACAACAGACATTTACTTCTCACGCTTCTGGAGTCTAGAAGAGGAGGGTTCTACCATGATCATGGTCTCAGGAGGACTCTCTTGTGGTTTGCAGACTGCTGACTTCCCGTTGTGTCCTTCCTTGGCCAGCTCTGTGGTTTCTTCTAGTAAGGCACCAATCCCATTCATGGGTCACCTTCCACCCTCATGACAAAATCATCTTCCAAAGATGCCACCTCTTAATAATAAACCTAGAACTTGGGGATTCGGATTTCAACATAGGAATGTTGGGTCCATTGTGAGGGGGACTGGAAGGGGGCTTAGCATTTGTCATTCCATACAGGCATCATACTTCATTAAGTAGATTCAGCCCAATGTGTAGGTAGCCCATTTTATGGACACTAGAATTCAAAGTATTTTCCCCATGGGAACTTGTAGCTTCCTAGAGTTTCCGTTTGGGGTGATGGGAATATTTTGGAAATAGGCAATGGTGATGGTTTCGTATCACTGTGAATACAATGATTCCTCTTGAATTGCACACTTAGAAATGATGAAAACAGAAAAATGTATACTATACACACACACACATATCTTTATAGGATTTTTCATTTTAGTTGTGCTCAATTTAAGGACAGTGTGAGGCAGGATGAGGATATAATACCCACACATTTTTTTCCTTGAAAACAAACCAAATTCCCTCACAAAGACACAAAATGAACAGAGACTTTTAGGTGCCTGAGGTAAGCATAAATTTGGTCACAATTTCTGCAGATGAAGCAAAAAAAAAAAAAAAAAGAGAGAGAGAGAGAGAGAGAAAGATTTGATGTTGAGATTTTTCTATCTGGCAAGAGAAAGCTTTTCCCTTTTCCTTCTGCTTCTTTAGGATGTGGGTTTGGTGAAAATAGAGAAGGTTGTGCCTGAAGGTTGCCAGTTCTCTTTTTTCTTGCGTGGCTGGCAAATTCCCTGATGACATTAAGAAAAGTATGTGAAAGCCTGAGATGACCTCATTCCATGGAGACTCTGCCCGTTGCGTGTAATGACCACCTACATTCTTGAACCTAGAAAATCACTACCCTGGTTCTGCTCAGTTTACTCTTAAAAAGCGGAGCCTGGATGACTACGTCTGCCAAAGGCAAGTAGGAATCCTGTTTGATGTTTACGGTCTACCCCCCGGGTTGTATCACTAGAGATTCCACTTCTATGGTCCAGGATGGAGTTTACCTGTGTCCATTCTTCCTGAGAATTCTGCGTGGTTCCGATGAATCCGTCCCCCAGTTCTGGCTCGAAGCGCCATGGAGGCTGGGAGAGGGTGGTCCTAGCTCACCCGGGGAACAGAGTGCCAGACGCAGAGTTGCCCATAACAAGTGTGCTCAGGAGACGAAAGGACACCTGTACCTGGAGATGCTCAGGGACATCTCTTTCTCTCTCAGTGGTTCATTCTCAATGTAGCTGAGTCACATAATGAGAGACAGCGTATGGTCATGGGGCAGAAGCATCTGGGAGAAGGGTTGAGCACATTTTCCTCGGAGTCCCTATTTTTAGCACTTTGTGCCCTTGTCTGTCAGGTTTGCAACCTTGAAACTGTTGTGATGGTAATGAAGTGAGTCTATGCTATGCTTTAGCCTTTGCAATAATTGTATCTTTCCTTCTATCTGTGGTTCATTCCTCGCTCCCTCCCCCTCTCCATCCCTCATCCATCCATCCCTCTATCTATCATCTATATATCTATCCATCCATCCGTTTATCCATCCAGCCAGCCAGCCAGCCAGCCGCCCACTCAGCCACCTACCCAGCCATGCATCCATCCACTCAAACATCCATCCATCCATCCATCCATCCATCCATCCATCCCTCTCTCCCTCCTGCCCTCTCTTCCTCCCTCCATCCATTCTTCTATCCATTACCTATGTATCTATGTATCTATTTGTCATCTATCTTTCTATTTATCCTTCTATCCATCCATGCATCCAGCCACCCAGCCACCCAGCCACCCATCCATCCATCCACTCAGACATCCACCCCATCCTTCTATCCATCATCTGTCTATCCCTCCCTCCCTCCTTCAATCTTCAGTCTAGCTATCCATCTGGATTTCAATGTCTAAAATGGTACAGTAAGAACTAATATGGTATTAAGGCCCCAGATTTGTGGTAATTTGTTACAGCTGTAATAGGGAACTAATATACTACCTCATTTAATTTGTATTTGCTTGCTGTCAATCTACTGATGTTACAACATGAGTTTCAGGCGGTTGAAGGTACAGTTTAGCTGGTTCATTATATCTTCACCACAAGGACAATGAGTGCTGGAAATTTTGTAGGCACCCATGACGATCTGGTGAATGGAGCCGCACTTGACTGAGTTAAATGAATTAACACCGCATGTCTATTAAATATTTTATCTCCATTGCATCTTCGTTATTTTAAGATCCATTCTTTTTCTGCAGTTGACTCCAACTCTAGTTCTGCTTGTGCTTTTTGGCCGTTGAAAGGTTAATCATATTTGGTTGAGTCCGAGGGTAATGGTCAAAATTCAAGGGACCCAGTGTGGTCTCCACATGCTGTCTGTGTAGGGAACACCTGATATGTTCTTAACTCTGGAAAATTACCTTGTTTAAGCAAAGCTTGGTGCGATAACATCCATTATGTGGAGAATCAGTATGAAATTAGGTCTAATCTTCAAGGACAGAGAGTTACTGGGGCACCTGGCTGGCTTAGTGAGTAGAGCAGGCAATCTTCATCTAGGGGTTGTGAGTTTAAGGCTTACACTGGGTTTAGAGATTACTTAAAATCTTAAAAAAAAAAAAAAAGAGCAGAAAGTTATCCTTTTTTTGATTTGAATTTACTCATACCTGTTTTGTTATATGATCTGTTTAATATTTTTGTTTGTTATTTTTCAATGAGAAATATTCATTTCTGACTTTTAAATTTCTCAGGAAAGCCTTCCCTCCATCTTTAGGGGCCATACCGGGACAGAGTTGTCAAAAATGAGGAAGGTGATTGTAACAATAAACACTAGTACAGTATGAGGTAGAGTGGGATGTCGTCGCCGCTCACAAATAGGAGTGTCTCCTGGTCAATGAACACAGAATTGCAAAGATCTCATCCCCAGCCCTCTGTGAAATGGCCTTCAGTTTCTACACGAGATTAGATTACGTTCCTACCTCTGAAAATTAGCCACGACTGCAGGTCCTATATGCAAATTTAAAGAGTCAGGAAAGTCATCCCACGTCTGCGTTGTGGTTGTAGGTAGCAGGATCTTGAGAGCTGTGTGCATACGAGCTAGCCATGTTTGGGAAGAAGAGGAGCAAAAACTGCAAACACACTGACATTACAAAAGTTACGAACGTAATATATAATAAGTGAGAACGTAACAAAGCAGAGAGCACTTCAAATCTTAAACCAAAGGCATGAGTTCCTGCCGCTGGATTCTAGAAAACATCATCTTCAAAAACCTCTCTGTTCCCGAAACTAAACTCTTCCGTCGGGATTTGAGCGCTTCCCTATGTTCTTTTGCTTATTGTTACTCATGCGTGTGCGGTTGCATCTAAGATCTCACTGTTTTTCCTTAATTAGAACAATTTCCATATCTGTGCTCTAGGTTTGCCAGAGAAAGCTGGTGTTGGAAAGCTTAGGGATACTTCTGGGCACAAAAAAGACGATGTGAGCTAGGAGACAATGTTGGATTTTGATCGAGTTAGAAAAGAATGCCTTGTCCTTATACATGTAGTTATTCTGATTGTCTTATGGAAACATAAGAATAGGACAAGTTAGTTCTGGTCTGCCCCTGGATAGTACTTATCAGTAAGAACTCACAACTGACACTCGCATGTCCAACACCGTCCTTGTTTGTACTCGAGGGTAGAAAAGCATATCTAAACAGAGTAGCATATTTTGAATTAATGTACTTTAGGAGAGATTATGGCAATTATGTTAAAAATAGGATTGTATAAATTGTCTTTTCTCCGATATGCACTCCATAAGGCTCTGCATACCATATAGGGACAAAATGTGTGTCTTCTGTTTGCTTTGAAAATATACTTTCATGGAACAACTAGAACTTTCAATTCTAATCAGCTTTAAAATATTCCTTTTTTTTTTAAATTTTTATTTATTTATTTATTTGACAGAGATCACAAGTAGGCAGAGAGGCAGGCAGAGAGAGGAAGGGAAGCAGGCTCCCTGCTGAGCAGAGAGCCCGATGTGGGGCTCGATCCCAGGACCCTGAGATCACGACCTGAGCCGAAGGCAGAGGCTTTAACCCACTGAGCCACCCAGGCGCCCCTAAAATATTCCTTTTTTTAATCAACGTATCATTGACAATGTTGCATTAACGTCATGAGTACAATGCAGGGATTGCACAAGTCAGTACGTTATGCTATGCTCGACACTAGAGTGGCGACTGTCACCTGTGGTCCTAAAATATTCTTATTAAAATCAAATACGAACATGCAAATGCAAAAAAAACAAAAGTGTAAGCTTCCAACACATCTATGGAAATCTACTCAAATACTGTATTTCTCCCCAACTTTTCGTTTATTGCTTGGGTCATCGCGGGTATATATAAATGTTGGGGCAATGATATCTGCGTAATTCACAGCATGAATAAAAGCTATAATATGGGGTGATTTGGGGTTTTCTTTTTCTTTTTTTTTTTTAATTGTTTAATTTGCTTTAAGCAAATTTTGTTTAATTTTCCTTTAAGCATATACCGAACACTTAATAAACAGAATTAACAAATACATATATATGCCTCACCTTCACACCAAATCATTCCCTACACAACACAGGCAATCAGACAGCATTGACGTTTCTTTTATCACCTGCATGATCTCTAAATCAGAGTCTAGGTAGACCAGTAATCCGTTTTCCCTCTGGACTCAACTTCGTTTACTAAAAGGGCATCTCTCCGTACTTGCTGTGTGTTGGTGAAACAGGTAAGGAGCCACGTGTCTGTTATCAAAGAAGTTAGAAGAGTTGCTGAGCGTGTGGGAGCATGCCTGGGTCCAGCAGGCATGGGACTCCTTCCCCACTCCATTCCCCAGGCAATGCTCTGGGGTAGTCCCTCTCCTCCTCTCAATTGTGCATGTGAGAAAGCTGGGACTTGGACATCTTCAGTGCCCGAGGCATCCCTGCAGATTCCAACCCCAAGGTGGCTGAGTCTGACCCCAGTGCGCGCGGTAACGCGCTATTGAATGACGCACGTGTATCCTTCCTAGAAGAGTGGGAAGTTCTGTAGTGGAAATCCGCTAAAATAAATGGACAGAGCTGACGGATTGGAGACAATCGGGAAATGCTGGAGAAGGGACACACATGGGTAGAGGGAAAGAAAGCAAGGCCACTGAATTCCTGCTTAAGGGGTTGGAGCAGGGAGGGGATGCGGTTGGTCTACACTCCGTGAGCAAATAGAAGTAGTGAGACCAGGTCTACAGGAGGAAGGAAGGTTTGAGCAGTGTGGACCAGGCAGCTTCGAGGCTCACAGCAGCCCTTTGCAGAGCATCCTGGAAGCAGCCAACTGTGTATAAAACCAAAGAGATACACGGGTGCCTGGGGGGGCTCAGTCATTAAGCAACTGCCTTCGGCTCAGGTCATGATCCCGGCGTCCTGGGTTCAAGCCCCTTGTCGGGCTCCCTGTTCAGCGGGAAGCCTGCTTCTCCCTCTCCAGCTCTCCCTGCTTGTGTTCCCTCTCTCGCTCTCTCTCTCTCTGTAATAAGTAAATAAAATCTTAAAAAAAGAAAATCAAAGAGATAACAGAAATGCAAGCCTTCTCTTGGGGTCACTCAAAAAAGTAACATAGTGTTTGTGTGATTGATTGCTAAAGAGTGAGCTACAAATTGGGGGAAAAAATGTAAACCCACATTTAGAATTAAGTGCGAAATTCACCTATCACCACATTCCCAGAATTAGGCTATTAATTGTTGGATTTCCTCCCAGAGTTTGTATTTTACACCTCGTTTTATTATGTTAATACACATGGGATCTTGGGACCCAGGATTCACCAATTCATTGATTTCCCTTGAGAGATCTTCCCCACGTTTCTGTGTCTCCACGAATGAAGACCCTCTCCGCACAGGCATTATATGGTTCAGCCAACAGAATTCATGCAACATATCTTTTATTCATGAACGCCGAGATGGCTGTCACCCCTTATTTTCAAAATTACAATCAATAAGTATTGATCTTTTGGTGCATGGCTACCTCTAGACAATCAAATAAAGATTTATTTATTTTCATAGAAATTGACCTTCAGGGTCTTAGGGTTATCTTCATGGTATGGGCATGAGTTGGAAGCAACCAGGATGGAAAAGTGAACAGGATGTCTTGTCTCGGGCACTGGGATGCAGACCCAGCAGAGAAACGAGGTTGGCTCGGAGGGGATCATGCCCCAGACGTAATGGCCACGGCCAGAATTTCATGACCGTGAAACTTATGAACCGAGGACCTTCACGTTTTGATTGCTACTGTGCAATACACAAAACTGTGTTCATCATCTTGCATTCTGTTTCCAGAATATGATTTTGGTTTTAGGGTGTCCGTTAATACAATTCCAACCAAAGTACTTTAAAAACACCTGTGCAGCCTTGTTCTCAACTGCAGTGTGGGAAATAGAGTATACTTTCTGGAACTAATGTAAGGAATCCCGTTAACGACTTTACGGGTCCCGTGTTTGGAAACCTGTGCCATAGAAATCATTTGTCCTCATAATTGTCTTTGATTTATTCTCCTGATGTTGGAAATGGGTTTTGACCCTGTATGACATTGATGTGGTAATTAAGTGACTCCGGCCATTTGTAAGTAAACAAAAAACCACAAATAGAGACACTAAATTTTAAGAGCTTTCCCCCATTGGACTTACAGAATTGGGATATGTTCCTTTCCGTCCCTCCCATCCATAGGTATAGACCCTTTCGTCAAATCATGCACGATTCCACCAAGAAAACTTAAGTTGCACGTTGTAATAGAGGCACCCACGGAAGGATTTCCTGTAAACATCAGAGAAAATGGATTTGCATGCATTTGTCTGATTTTCGTCTTTATTCCTCTCCTCGAATTCTTATCACACATTTCTTTCTGGGCTCATTTATGTGACCTAAAATAAATACCGTCTCTTCTCATTGGAGAATTTTTATGCAAACATGCATACCAAATACAGTGCCTTGTTTTTACGTGATCCAGAATTTCATTCAACAGGCGGGGATAATGGGGTTTCTGGTGTTGAGGCACTTCTGGTGGACCATATTTTAAAGCTACCACTGGGCAAGGGAGCCTGTCTCTTGGGTGAATGTATGTTTTCTTGCTCCTTCCAGGGCCTTCAATGAAACTTGGTATCAATCTAGGGTCAGCGTGTCTCAGTTGGAGGGTCTGTTTTGTATCTTTCTCCCATTGTGGCATTGTTGGGGTGGGGTGGGGGGAGCTGAGTGATTTACAACCTTCCTTGCAGAGACCTTAAATCTCCAAAGCCAAATGTTTCGTCAGCTGAAATGCTTCAAGGAGGTGCAACCAGGAGTGCTTATCAGTGAAAGAAGGCATTTGTTTAAAATCTCTGGTTTTAGCCAGCCAAGGGGCTGCTTCTGTTCATTCCTCGGCTGCGTATATGGGGAATGAAGTCCTCCGCGGTGGGACAGACTTTGAAGGATGCTTCTACCCGCGCTCTGGTTTGGTGATGTGCCTGGCTGTTTCCAAATTGATTATCTGCTCTCACGTTCATAGAATTCCGCACGAATAAATGCATATACATCTGCTACCTGCATTATATCCAACACCGCATTTCCACCGTCGGAGCAGCGAAGGAATACCCTCTTGCAGACAAAATAAAATTGCTCCCGTTCACTGAGTACCTGCGATGGAAACTCTGCCTTGTGGGTTGTTTAAATAACAAGAGAAGGGGGAGAAAAAAAAAAAAAAAAGTCCCTGGGTGTTGCAGTAAATGAAGATTCTGTAAGCAGAAACTATGGAAACACCAACTTCAAAAAAAAAAAAAGAACCACGTTCATTTGCTGAACTTTAGAGATGCATGGAGAGCTGTTTCCCTCAGGACTTTTGGAAGGAATTCAGAATCGCAAAGATCCAGTCTTTCAATAAGAGGCTGTTAGGAGAGCTCAGATTTGCCAGGGTATAGAATATTAATTAGCCTGGCATTTGAGAGGTTACAACAGACACGTTTTTGCTCGGGAGGGGCTCCAATTTAATAAAGGCGGGTGATTTACCGTATGTTGCAAATCCTTGCCGAGCTCCACGGAAACAAAATAAGCAAATAGGTCATTCTGGGAGAGTTGACAGGGCAACTTGGGGGGGGTGGGGAGAGAGGCGGCGGAGGAAGGATGTGTTAAAGACAGAGCAGTTCTGCCAAAAAATTACTAGAGCCTTTAGGAATTAATCACCTCTTTCCTTAATGGGGAAAGAGAGGCTTGTCTTATGGTTATTATACGGCACCCAAACTGCCATTAGGAGCCAGTTTCATACATAAAGCTGCATGAAAAGGGGCTTTTCTCCCAAGCCGAGGGCAGTGCATTTTATGAGAAACTGTGTAAAAGGTTGCGTGATGAATGCCAGAGCCAGGGACCATGCGCTGGCATGAAACGCTAATTAGTAATTGCTAATTAAATGAGGGAGGGGCTGGTAACGTCGGAGCGTTCCCACTAATCACCGCTAATCTCAGCTCCGTCCCTGTGAACGCCGCAGAAGCCTGGATCTGCCGGACGTGCCCTAAATGCACAACCTCGCAGGTTTCGTCTTGCGTCTGTCTGCAGATAAAGGAGATGGCGAGTCCAATCGTGGCAATTTTAGAAGGTCCCCCCCCCCCAAAAAGCCTTCCCGTTGCTTTATTTGAAACCGGACCCATTCGTATCTGTTACCCGCCCAGCTCACACTGTGCATTTTTCTCAGGTGCCCGGGGAACGAAGAAGCCTCACTTCCTCCGGGGGTCAAAGCCTTCGTCCCCTCCTTATTCTGTTTTAGGTTCTAGAAGCCCACTCTCGAGAGCCCCTCAGTTTGCTGTCAGCTTTGGGTGAGGGGTGGGGGGGCGGTTTGATGACCTCGGTTCCGACACCTGTTCTTTCAGGACCCGAATCTGTCCAGGCTCACATCAGCATTGCAGCAGGTGCTCACAAGAACTTAATGAGCACTAATTGGGATGAGGTGAATGGCTTGGCTCTTGGAAATGCAGGGAAAGAAGGAACGAGCATAACTGAGGGCTTGGGGGGGCAGGGGCACAGAACACATTAAAATGGTTAAAACGTAATTTTTATGACTTGCACTTTTTTGGGGAGGGTCAGAAGGCTTATGCAAGAAAGAAAGGGATATAAAGTTGGGTTAATGTCCGTACAATAAATAACGTTGGCAGGTGTTCACAATCGTAGTTCTGAATTTCAGCAGGAGAGCGTCTGTGGACAAAATGTCTTCAGACGTCAGAGGGAAGCCTTTTTTCCAGGTCAGGATCTTTGTGCCATGTGGAACAGGCAAGGAGTCCGATATCCATGTGGTCCTTTATTCCCATAAATGCCCTTTTTTGCAGCTTTTAAGGGGGAATTAAGAATTTGATGCCTTGAGTGAATCTAGCTTCTCGAGTTGCAGAATCTTCCTTCTTCTTGAAATAAAACGTACCAGCTCGTCCCGTTTTAGGGACAGTCGGAGGGATTTGAATATGTGTTGTCATTTGGGTAAGATTAAAGACTTGTGTGTTTCTGCCTGTGAGTCTAAATTTTTTCTGTAGGGGGAAGATACAGGTGCACATTAACTAAGACTGGGATCTCATGATCCCTGCCGTTTACTCGAAACTGAAGCATTAAAAGGAATGAAATGAAAACATTAATAAGAAATTAACTGGGAAAAAGCTGACCTATGTTGCTTTTATTTACAAGCTCGGTCTCTTAAACATCAATGCAGAAATCCCAGCAGCCCAACACATACACTGGTTGTTCCTGAAAAACCTCTTTTAGCCTGGAAAACTTCTTTTGGGATTTTCCTTGAAAAACTCCTTTTAGGAGACTTTCTCACTTTTGCAACCTGCATGTGCACAGGAGTGATAAGTTGAATCTGGTCCAGTGCATAGTCTCTGGTATGGTCAGGAGTTACAGACATTTTAGACTGATGGTGCCTGATAGGCGAGCCCTGTGCAAACTCACAGATGACACATTGTATCATGGGGCCAACATCACAACAATGATTCGCGTAGCCTCATCCTTCCGGCCCTGCAAGTGTTGCTTCTCACTTAGAGGGAGACGGGCAAAGAATGAGATACGTTTTCAAGGACCAGAGAGGTGCGTGTGCTTTTTATAGTTGACGACCCAAAAGATCCTGTTTTGTCTTGCAGGGTTTTTAAGTACCGGCGACCAGGCGGCCAAAGGCAACTACGGGCTCCTGGATCAGATCCAGGCGCTACGGTGGATTGAGGAGAACGTCGGGGCCTTCGGTGGTGACCCCAAGCGAGTGACCATATTCGGCTCCGGGGCGGGAGCCTCTTGCGTCAGTCTGTTGACCTTATCGCACTATTCAGAAGGTAACAAGGGCATTCCCGAGGTGGTGCATGACCCCCAGGGCTGAGCCAGGAGCACACACGGAGTGCATATCTTAGGACCCCTTTGTCTCTTGCAGCTAAAAATCCCCAACTTGTTTTAGGTTCTAGAAGCTCAGTCTTGAGAGCTCCCATCCTCCTCCTCCTCCTCCTTCCTCTTCTTATTTTAAAGATTTTACTTATTTATCTGAGAGATAGTGAGAGACAGAGATCGAAACAGACTCCCCACTGAGCAGAGATCCCGATGCAGGACTCGATCCCAGGACCCCGGGGTCCTGAGCCAAAGGCAGACGCTTAACAACTAAGCCACCCATGCACCCCCATTCTTCTAACTCAGCTTTCTTTCCTTGTGAACCATATTTTGTCATCTCAGTTACATTAACAATTAGATGCCAGTTGCAACAATTGGGACAAAATGAGTCCGTCCGAAAGACCAACGCCTTTGCTTCTGCCTTTCCGACTTGACTCGGTCAGGTTTAAATTTTATCATTTTGGTCAATGTTAAATTCAGTCAACTTCTCATCTCAACTTGGGAAATATAATACAGAAGAGAAACAGCGATATGGGTAAGGGTTGCAGATTTGTTCATTTGGTAAGCAATGGGGCTCGTGGCCTTGGGACTTTTTTTTTTTTTTTTTTTAAGTCACTGGTCTGGGACACCCGGATGGCACAGTCCGTTAAGTGCCTTGACTCTTTTTTTTTTTTTTTTAAATATTTTATTTATTTATTTGACAGACAGAGATCACAAATAGACAGAGAGGCAGGCAGAGAGAGAGGAAGAAGCAGGCTCCCTGCTGAGCAGAGAGCCCGATGTGGGGCTCGATCCCAGGACCCTGGGATCATGACCTGAGCCGAAGGCAGAGGCTTTAACCCACTGAGCCACCCAGGCACCCCTAAGTGCCTTGACTCTTGATCTCAGCTCAGGTCATGATCTCAGGGTCCTATGATCCAGCCCTGCCTCGGGCTCCATGCTGGGCATGAAGCCTACTTACGTGTCTCCCCCTCTGTCTCTCTTTGCTACTCCCACCACTTAAAACAATTAAAACAATTAATTTAATAATAATAATAAACCTAACTACCCTAACTCAAGGTGGCTCCCTGATGTCCATTGGTAAACTGTAGCACTGAAGGGGAATCCTAAAGCTCGTCTACTCCAAAGCCACCATTTATAAAAAGGAAATTGAAGCCCAGAGATGTTGGTTAACCCACCTAAGGCCACACAGCAGTTAGAGAGCCAGGTAAGAAACAAAGCTTCCCAGACCCCAATTCAAACCGTCGCTTGAATTCCCATTGTTCCCCCAAGACTAACAAACATCGGGGATGACTAAAGGGTAGTCCTGGTCTTCTGTACAGAATAGACTTGCCTTGTGGATTTAGGAACATCTGTGGAGATTCCCCATTGCCTCCCCTAGTTGGTATTTTACGGACCAACTGCTTTTCCACTTTAATTTTCCTTAGGAAATAAGCATTCAGCTTGAGTAGAAATTTTCAGTGGACACAGGCACCAATGTGACAAGTGGATTCTCAGCGTAGTAAGGAGATTTAGAACTCACTTGCCATTAAATGCTCAGTGAAGGGACCATAAGGAACCACCAGTCAAATCAAAGCAGACAGACTTGTAGGTGACTTCATAGTGTCTAAGGAGAGCTCGAATTCGGGGCTAGCACCTGTATCATCCCTTTCTTTTTACAAAAATGAAAAAGTGTGGGGACATTGGTAATATCCCTTTGGACAGCATTCCAGAAAATATTGAGACTTTCCCATTTGTCAAGGGATAAAAATCCCAGTTCTCGAGTGAGCAAGTAGTCAGGACAGGCTTCCATAATAAACAGAATAAACCAAATGTAATTGGAGAAGGAGCATAATTACTTAAATCGAGCGATCGGAAATGAGCGAGCTCTGTGGCAAGGCTGTGCATGGGGCAGGGTTCTGCAAAGCAGGTTTTCAGAACAACCCAGCAAGACAGAAATACTCAGACTGTCAGCCTTAGAATTGTACTTCTAGCGATGTCGTCTAAAAAATGGTCACCATGTGTGTGAAAAATGATGTTTTCATGAGGATGTTCACCACGGCATTATAATTTTTTTAAAGATTTTATTTATTTATTTGACAGATCACAAGTGGGCAGAGAGGCAGGCAGAGAGAGAGGGGGAAGCAAGCTCCCTGCTGAGCAGAGAGCCCAATGCGGGGCTCGATCCCAGGACCCTGAGATCATGACCTGAGCTGAAGGCAGAGTCTTTAACCCACTGAGCCACCCAGGTGCCCCTCACCGTGGCATTACAGCCAAGACTCAAAGGAAAAGCTCCAAGATTGAAAAGACAAGAAGGTGATAAGGAACAGGTGCATTTGTCCCAAAGAACAGTAATTAGCACCAAGAACTGTGGAGCAGGTGTCCAGTTCCCTGAGAAACACAATCAAAGCTCTACATTTGTTGGGGTCAGTCATATAAAATAGAACGTTGATGCGGGGGGAGCAGTCAAATGAGCATGAATGACCCTAAAATGCAGACCTAACTTGTATTATCTGGTCTGAATGATGAGTGGCAAAGCCAGATCCATTGAAGATCTTATCTTGGGCAATGCTCCAGTCTCTAAATCCTATCCTCCTGATTGCAATCATGTTTCCCCCCCTTGATTGTTTGCATGACCTCAAAACTCTACAGGGCATGACCTTCTGGGCGGCCAGGTGAATTACTCTTCCAGAAACTCCCGAGACATCGGTGCTCCATCGTGCTGGAATTCTAGAAAATGTCCGGAAGAGATGAGAAAGAGAATGCTATCATTTCATACCCCATCATCTCTTGTCCTGTAGTAGTGAAAAATAGAGGGTTTAAAAAAAATCTTTTTTTTACTTACTGACATTCATATACTAGACAGATCTGATAGAAATTTGTAAGCTACAGAAGTTTACTCATCAAATTGTCCAATTTTTTTTTTCCACTTCTCACCAAACATTTCGTCACTTGTGGCAGATACAAGACAGAAAAGTCTGGGCTTTGAGTTAACATGATTCCGAGATCAGGGATTTGTAGAAAAATACATTTTGGTGGGGCAATCCAACCGAGCATTCTTTTAGAAATTGCTAATGTAATTACTTTTTTTTTTTTTTTAAAGATTTTACTTACTTATTTGACAGAGAGAAATCACAAGTAGGCAGAGAAGCAGGCAGAGAGCAGGGGGGGAAGCAGGTTCCCTGCTGAGCAGAGAGCCCGATGCGGGGCTCGATCCCAGGACCCTGAGATCATGTCCCGAGCCGAAGGCAGAGGCTTTAATGCACTGAGCCATCCAGGTGCCCCTTTAATTACTATTTTAGTTGTAAAACTTTAACGCCGGTACTGTATCGACGGTGGAATTAGAAATACGTGTCTGGGGGCGCCTGGGTGGCTCAGTGGGTTAATTAAGCCTCTGCCTTCGGCTCAGGTCATGATCTCAGGGTCCTGGGATCGAGCCCCACATCAGGCTCTCTGCTCAGCAGGGAGCCTGCTTCTCCCCTCTCTCTCTGCCTGCTTCTCTGCCTACTTGTGATCTCTCTCTCTCCGTCAAATAAATAAATAAAATCTTTAAAAAAAAAAAAAAAAAAGAAATACGTGTCTGAATTTATGCTCTGAAATTGATTTCAGCGGATGTTTGGGGTTTTGTTTTGTTTTTCCCCCCGTAATGAAGTGGTACCTGGTTTACTCAGGGAGGCAAAATGCACTTTGATGTCTTCTTGGCACAGAGCACGTTTTTAAGGAACGGAGGAGATGATAAGTCTGTGAGGCTTTATTTACAGCATCTGGGGATGGGGATGCCAACACGACACGCAACTGGGGACGGATACATGCAATGCACTTTTTTTTTTTTTAAAACCACGGCAGCGAAGTTGTACATTGTAAATGCAGTTTCATTTCCTTAAACGCCGTGCGTGTCTGTGTGTGTGCATGTGCGTGTGCGTGCATGCGTGCGTGAAGAACATCCGAGAAGACCAACGTCCAGAGGGCGGGAGCAGGGGGGAGGGGAACGGGGAGAGAAAGAGATGGAAATGAGGAAAAAATCCTGAAAGAGCTGAATGCTACTGTATCCAGAATTCACATGCCCGCGAGACAATCGGAGCCTTCTTTGCGAAGTAAAAGCTGCTTTTCTGTCTCTGGGGTTTTCATTTGCATGTCTACAACTTTGCACCTGCAGGTCTGTTCCAGAAGGCTATCATCCAGAGTGGCACGGCCCTGTCCAGCTGGGCGGTGAACTACCAGCCTGCCAAGTACACGCGGATATTGGCAGATAAGGTTGGCTGCAACATGCTGGATACGACCGACATGGTCGAATGTCTTCGGAATAAGAACTACAAAGAACTCATTCAGCAGACCATCACCCCCGCCACGTACCACATTTCCTTCGGCCCCGTCATCGACGGCGATGTCATCCCGGACGACCCTCAGATTCTGATGGAGCAGGGGGAGTTCCTGAACTACGACATCATGCTGGGCGTCAACCAGGGGGAAGGCCTGAAGTTTGTGGACGGCATCGTGGACAACGAGGACGGCGTGACGCCCAACGACTTTGACTTCTCCGTGTCCAACTTTGTGGACAACCTGTACGGCTACCCGGAGGGGAAAGACACGTTGCGGGAGACCATCAAATTCATGTACACGGACTGGGCCGACAAGGAGAACCCGGAGACACGGCGGAAAACCCTGGTGGCTCTCTTCACCGACCACCAGTGGGTGGCCCCCGCCGTGGCCACGGCCGACCTCCACGCCCAGTACGGCTCTCCGACCTACTTCTACGCCTTCTACCACCACTGCCAAAGCGAAATGAAGCCCAGCTGGGCGGACTCGGCCCACGGCGATGAAGTGCCCTATGTCTTTGGGATCCCCATGATCGGCCCTACTGAACTCTTCAGCTGTAACTTCTCCAAGAACGATGTCATGCTCAGCGCGGTGGTCATGACCTACTGGACCAACTTCGCCAAAACCGGGTATGTGCTTCCCATGTTGGCTTCTTTCTTCGCTCCTAGTTGGTCTGGGTGCCCCATACGAGTACGGCTTCTATGACTGAATGCAAACATGCTCATGCACACGCACCCGATAACGGTGGGGGAATGTTACTAGCGTGCTCCCTGCATCACTAAAAAAAAAAAAATCTGTTTCCCACCTGCCGTTTCAAGGCGGAGACATACCTGGCAATTCTGTTGCTCTCTGATCCCACAATTTCCAAGCTCAGTAGGACCTCTCTCCTTCGACAAGGAGATAAGGACCTGATCTCCCTGGGCAGCCTTATCAAAACCCGTGTGCCACACGGCAAAATCTCCTTCTAGTGTACCCACGAGATAAAGCCCATCTCTTAATACATCTAGAAAATACTGCGTGCGTGTGTATACTCTGTATTTAATCAGACATATACATATATACATCTGTAGTGATTCTCTACAGTTATGAGACTTGTTTCCTATACATATACATATATTTACAAATATATTTATTTACTTAAATATGTCCTACACATTTATTTCATAAATAAGGACACATTTCATATAGATGTGTGTGTGTATATATGTACATATACGAAATAAATCTATATAAATATATAGAATACACCTTAAATGTACACAAAGAGATACAAATAGATACACATATGTGTATCTATTTGTATATGGATATATATATGTATCTATTTGTACATATATAGGGAAGTATAGAAATATATGTCATTTACATATAAAATATATACATAGTATATAAATATGTTTGTGTTTGTATATATATATAACCTCAGAGGGAAGCTCATTGGTTCAAGTTAGTGGAAACCATACATGACCCACACATACAACAGTTCCCACCGACGTCCCCTTGAGCAGCGTCTCTGCAAACAAGGAGACAGAAAGACTCCCCGACATTTCAAATAGCAGCAAACCTCACATCATCTTTTCATTTTTCTCTTGTCTAATGACACGATTGGGGAAGCTAATGAGCTGTCATTCTCCTCTCCTGCCATCTCTTGCTTCCCTCATTAACCTTGAGCCTCATGCACGGAATTCACCTCGGAGATGCCCACAGCTCCGACGGTTGGAGGAGGTCCCCGTGGCGTGCCAGGCGTCGGACTGGGGCTCCCAGCCAGCGGCAGCCCCACAGTGCCCGAGCCCTATGCAGCTCGAGACACAAGCTGTGGGGACGCCGCGGGCGTCCATGCTTACTTAGGGTTCCAGTGGGTGTCATTCTTTACGGAGACCCCAATATTCTTGGGTGGCAAGTGGTTCCAGAATATTATGTCGTCTTAGCAAAAGTAGTTATAGAGTGTGCTTACAGAGTGGCAAGTGTGTTGCATGGATACGCACTTGGAACTGTCAGATGTGACAAGTTTGGTCTAATAGAGGCTTGTATGGGGGGCAGGAGGGACAGGAGGACGTATGGACCTTTGGGAAAGTTGCTGGCCTGTCGCCTGAAGGTTCTCTCTTTGACAAGGACATGACTGAGGTCACGTCCACAAGCATTTTTATACCATCCTTGTTTTGCACTATTATACCGTTCCTGGGGCTCCTAAAACTGGATACCACTGACGGTGTCGATTAAAGCCACAGACATATCTTGTCTCGGAGTTTGGGTGCTGGAAGTCCGAAGTGCAGGTGTTGGCAAAGCCAGGCTTCCTCTAAATCCTCTATGAGAAGGTTTCACGGTCCTTCCTATCTGCTGCTGCTTGGCAGGTGTCTTTGGCGTTGCTGTCCAGCGACGTCTTTCCGATTCCTCCATCTGCCTCCCCGGCCAGCCCCGCTGTGTCTCTCTGTCTTTACGTGCCCATCTTTTTAACAGGCCGTCGGTCAGATTGGTTCTTAGAAGTCCCACGTTCTCCATGCATCTTGACTGATGCCATCTGCAATGGCCCTATTTCCAAATAAGGCCACATTCTGAGGGACTGGGGGTGAGCATTTCAGCCTGTGTTGATGTCAAGGGGGAACACGTCAAACATCACCCTGTGAAAGGTAGTCTGACGCCCGGTTGTATCACTGAACTCAGGTATGGGATGCCTTTCCTAGCAAGGTGTCACATTCTTGAAGCAGAAAGACTCCCAGGGCCACTTCCCAGATGATGGCCAGCCGTTCACGGACACTGGCGTCCACACTCTTTACGTCATATCTAAACACACCATCATTGCCTACCTTAGTTAAAACCACATACTTTTTTTCCTTACGTGTTTGGAGATGAGCTTGCTATGATTTTCTTAAATGGGAAGCGAGGATCATTCATCACCCGTGTAACTGAACCATTAAAAAAATGGTAAAATCCAAACAAAGCCATTAAATTCTCATTAGAGACTCTCGCCTTGCCAAAGGCTCTGAGGCCGACGCTCTTGCGCTGTTTAAAAAAGAAAGAGAAAAAGATAAAGGAAATTAATTAATGTCACAAGATGGGAAAGAGCTCCTACCACCCAATGGACCTTTTCACCAAGACCTATCAAAGACGGAGCCAGGATTAAAAAACACCACAATGTTCCGTGATTGCGTGCTATTTTTAACGCCCTCCGTGCCCGAGATTCTATTGGACGCTGATCCCCAAATTTCAAGGCTCTGTGCCTGGCGCCTTATTGGGAACTAAGGTCATTCATTGCAGAAGGAATCAGTCAGGACAGCATGGGGCAGGTGGGACTTCTAAGCCAATCTGTCCGACTCGTTGATAAGATGGCCATCCAAAGATAGAGACACGTAGGCAGGTTGCCACGGAATGTCCTGTGTGGGAGTATCTCGCCATCTGTCCATCACAACACGTTGCTATGGGGAGACGAGGACATGGCGTCAGGACACGCATCCCCATTTTCGTTTGGTGTTTCTTTCAATCTTCCGCACCTTCCAGACACCACGCGTGTTCCTTAGTGCTCACATGTCAGACCAGGCAAGTGTATGCTGGTGCCACTTGTCGTACAACCCAAAACTCACAGCTGTGACCTTCTGTCTGGGTTTCAATGTCTATATTCCATGGTCTGTTTGTCATTAGGCACAGAAGAGTCATGTTGGGAGTATGAGTGTAGGAGAGAGAGGAAGGAGAGAGGAGGGTTCCTTAGAGCTAAGAGGCTGTTTCCGTGATCCCGGTTAGAAGACTCGCCCAAAACAGGGCAGGAAAAACAACAGCCTAGGTCAAGACAGGTACTAGTTTACAAATACAGCTGACGTGGAAAGTTCTGATCAAAGAGAAGTCATGTCCAGGGAAAGCTAAAACAAATTCCAAGGTTTGCAGAACATGAGGAAGAAGTGCCCTCTGTGTCATCTACAATCTCTTTGGGAACACGAGACCTGACCGGTCCATAGAATCCAGGTGCTCGTGGACCAAACACTGATTTCGTTTGCGTCCTGTGTGGGACGTGCCCATAAAGGGGACACCAAGGGAGACTTGATCCCCGTAGAACACATTGCAACAAATAGCGCTTGGGACAACCAGATGAAGCCTTGTCCATGGAAGGGCTTACTGAAATGGTATCGGAGTTGAGAGAATGGGAAGATGGTTCTGGCACGACCAAGGCAACCAACACAGATTTCAATGCTTGGATTTGTTCTCAGGACAGGGGTGTCGGTCTGCCTCACAGGCCATGACTTTCGATTTTGTTGGTTATCCTGGGATGAGTTGGTGTTCAACCTAAAGCGAGAGGCACTTAGGGTGGATGGCTTAGGGAGAGCTGCAGCCTACTTCGGGTCTTGAAATGACCTTTCCTGCCAAAACGCTATTTAAGGCGAATGAATGAACATCTCCATCTGGTGCATAGGGGGACGTGTGTCATCGGACCCATTTTCTTGGTGTGTGACGGGTGGTCTTCTTCTGAGAGGTCTAGTAACAGATAGTCAGCTACCACATTATGTTCGGTGAGAGGAGATTCTTGATGAGAAGCTCATCAAGAAGAGCTTCTCGGAGAGTTCACTGCTATTTTTAAAGAAATCATATTGCCTGTCTCTAGCAAATAAAATGGATCACAAGAGCTTAGAAATGCACGTGACTGTTCCCTGCCAGAAGGGTGTCCCCAATGATGACCGGTGAAAATGTGTTTCAGGTGCTGGGAAATGGAGATACAGATATATGCATTGGGGATTTTACTAGGGAGAGAAGATACGTCTGTTTCGTTCTATCCTTAATCATTACGATCTTTAATTTTACTTATGGAAATTAAAACATGCCGCCAGTGGAAGTCAGGTCTAAAAGGCAAGACACTCATATCCCACGTAGCGATCTTGCTGTGTTTGGAGAATTTGACAAGGAAAATGATGGACTTTCCTAAGCTCTGTGAGTTTATATTGGGTTAAGGGGTCTGACTGTGCATCTCCAAGAACTTTAATAGATAGATTGTATCAGGCTAAAGCTTACTTATCTGGATTTTCAAAATCCTCTGCTCTATTCTTTGAGAACAAAATAAACGTGTTTCTTTACCTTTCAAATGCACGCCGAATTTCATCACAAAGAGTCCAGTATCCAACATGAACAGAACACTCTCTTTCCTAGGTGCCCCGTGCTTAATAAAAGGTCCACACAGCTAATAGACCAAACTCAGTGAAATCAGATCGATGGGAAAATAGTGGGAATCCTCACCACCTTTCTTTGCTTTTAGAACAATAAAAATCAATAACAAATGTTTCCATGGCAGATTCCAATTAAATACGAATTTTTTCAAAAATTTATTCCAGAAGACTCAAAAAAAGGAAACATGAGGTGCTCTATGGAAGGGAACGTTTTTATGAAACATTGTAAGACTTTTAAAGAGATAAAAAATTTATTTTTAAATCTATTAATGCTTATTTTTGTAATTTTTTTTTAAAGATTTGTATTTATTCATTTGACAGACAGAAATCACAAGTGGGCAGAGAGGGAGGCAGAGAGAGAGGAGGAAGCAGGTTCCCTGCAGAGCAGAGAGCCCGATGCGGGGCTCGATCCCAGGACCCTGGGATCATGACCTGAGCCGAAGGCAGAGGCTTTAAACCACTGAGCCACCCAGTCACCCCAAATCTATTAATGCTTATAAATGAACACATAAATAAGAAAACTCATGACATGGGGACCTATAATTTTGTTTTATTTTCTTAATCCCATTAGTAAAATAAAAGCACTGCAGTGAGTGTGTCTTCAGTTAAAAGGTAAAATTTCTTTTCCTGTATATCACATTTATAAGTATATCTGTATATCATATATAGATATCTACATATATAGTACATTTTATGCAGTATATACTATGGTATACATATATTGTACTATAAAAGTACCATATACTTTTATACAGCATATACTGTATGTAATATACAGTATACCAGATATACTGTGGGATAGAATATATACTATATGTGCTGTATAACATACAGTATATAGTATGGTATATACTGTGGTATACAATACATGCTATCTATAGTACATAATATACTATGGTGTAAGTATAATTGTATACAATGTATACTATAGATAGTATATATGCTCTGATATACAGTCAAGACTATGTACAGTATATAGTATGCCACATAAACTATAGTATACAATATATACTCTTCACAGTATATAAGATACTGCGGCATACGGTATACTTTTATACAATGTATACTATAGACAGTATATAATATACTGCATATGTTATTGGTTATAACATATGCAATATAAAAAATACAGTATACCATTCAATAAATATTACGTATACTGTATAGTGTACCACATATACTGTGGTGTACAGTACACTTTTATCAATGTATACTATAGACAGTATATCTATATTGTATATGCTATGATTTATAATATATACAATATACAAATATAGTATACCATATATACTATGGTACATAGTAAGTACTATGTGCAGTATACAGTGAATCTTATATACTGTGGTGTACAGTATGCTTTTACACAATGTATTCTATAGATAGTATATGATATACTGCCCCTGCTATGATTCATGATATATGCAATATACAAATGCAGTATACTGTATGTATGTGGTATACAGTCAGTATCATGTGCTATGTATAGTATATCATATATATTGTGGTATACAGTATAGTTTGATACAATGTACACTATAGACAGTGTATAGTAGTTTGTATATGCTATGATTTAAATACAATACAAATCAGTATACTGTATATACTTTGGTAGACAGTAAATATGTGCAGTGTGTAGTATACCATATATACTGTGGCATGCAGTAAATACTATGCACAGTATACCGTGTACCTAACATACTGTATGTGCTATAATTCATAATATATGCAATATACAAATACAGTATATTATATAACTGTGGTATACAGTCGGTATCATGTGCTGTGTATAGAATACCATATATACTGCGGTATACACTATAGTTTGAAACAATGTATACTATAGACAGTATATAATAGATTGTATATGCTATGATTTACAATATAATACAAATCAGTATACTAGATATACCTTGATATACAGTAAATACTATGCACAGTATACTGTGTACCTAATATACCATGTATGAGCTATGATTTATAATATATGCAATATACAAATAGTATACCATATATACTGTGGCATGCAGTAAATACTATGCACAGTATACCATGTACCTAACATACTGTATATGCTATGATTTGTAATATATGCAATATACAAAGATAATATACCATATATAATATCATATATCATGTGCACTGTATATAGTATGCTGGATATACTGTGGTATATAGTAAATATGCATAGTGTATAGTATACCATATATACTGTGGTATACAGTAAATATGCACAGTGTATAGTATATCATATATACTGTGGTATACAGTAAATACCATCCACAGCGTATAGTATAGTATACCGTATATACTGTGATATATAAATGTGTAAATACCATCCACAGTGTAGAGTATACCGTATATACTGTGGTATAAAGTAATATGTGGTATAGAGTAATATGCACATATTTACTGTGGTGCACAGTGTATAGTATACCGTATATGTTGTAGTATACAGTAAATATACCCGGTGTATAGTGTACCATATATACTGTGTTATATAGTAAATATGCACAGCGTATAGTATACCATATTTACTGTACTATACAGTAAATGCCATGAACATTTTATAGTATACCGTATATACTGTGGTACACAGTAAATAGGCACAGTGTATAGTATACCATATATACTGTAGTATACAGTAAATATTCGAAGTGTACAGTATACGGTATATACTATGGTATCCAGTAAATATGCGCAGTGTATAGTATACCATATTTACTGTGGTATACAGTAAATACCATGCACAGTGTATAGTATACCGTATATACCGTGGTATAAAGTACACTTTCATCTGGCAAGCACTATATACAGGATATAGTATACGGTGTGTGCTGTGGGTATTACAGTATAATACTTTATAGTCCTCTCTCCCTAAGCAATTTTTAGATATTCAACTTTACATATCGGCAGAAGGGGACAATATTTATTAAGGTGTCCCTATTTGCCTCACACTTTGTAGTGATTCCTTAACCTCCATCACTTACTTCCAATCCCAGTATTCTCACCCGTTCTATAGATGAAGACGACGAGCCCCAGCGAGGCTTACGACTTTGCTCACAACTTCACGCCTGTAAAGAGGGACAGCTGCAGAGCTTAATGCATGGAAATGCTTTTGACAACCTCGCACTGAAGGCAAAGGTCCCTCCCTTAGCAGACGCTGTCCCCGTTGGTCACTCTATCGTGTGCATCCCACACAAGGCAGGGTCACGTGTGTGGACTTGGGGTCTTCAGGGAGGACTTTCGGGTCCCCCAGTCTTCTGGAATGTGAGCTGAGAGGCAGGGGCTGGAGGTGGGTTTATAAATGATGCCAAGAAGCTGTTGCCTGCAAAGCAGAAGTTCGAACACCCAGAGCAAGCAACGCGGGTGTGCCGGTCCCAGCTTGTCCTGGCCCCTCCGTGATGTCGGAACACGCGGGGCTGTCCACCACGTGACATGGTGCTGCGCATAACCCCAACATTCTCGAAACAAATAAACATTAAGATGAAGTACGTTTTTATACTTTGCTTTACCAACCCTAAAAATAAATGGAAGAAATGAGAATACGATATTTTGGGGAGGTTGGTTGTTATATTAAGAAAATAGGTGGCAAAGATGCTTAAAGTACCACGTGTTGTGCATTATCCTTTAATTTTGATGATTCTCTTTCTGCCTGGGCTCGCTTATGTGAACCATAGGAAAAATCTCAAGTTCCAAAGTTGGCCCGGTGCACTTACCGTCTGCAGAACTGCTCAGTTTATGGCACCGAGTGTTAACTTCTCTTAAACACATCGACTTCGCCGTATCTAAAAGTGTGATCTTATCAAAATTCTTAGAACTAATGCAATATGGTTTGATCTCTACGTGGCTCAGTCTTCAACAAGTTTTCGAGGATATTAAGTATCCCTCTTTCAGACAGAGAGCAAACACATGACGCCTATTACTACTGACTCACATTTTGCAATCACAAGGCCTGTTTTTATTTCACTTTTAACATACATTTAACTTATTCAGCCTCCAACGTGTATTTCTCTACCTCAGACGCCACTCTTGAGCAAGAAAGGGAATGCCTACTTTTTGAACAATGGCCTCCAAGTCAGGATTTCTGAGCCTCAGTACTATTGACATTTGTGACAAGAGAGACTTCCTTGTCTGGGGGGGGCTCTTGGGCACTGGAGGATGTTGAACAGTGTCCCCAAACCCTCCACGCATTCATGACATGTCCCTCCACCCATGATGACCAAACATGTCTCCAGACATTGCCAAATGTCCCTTTCGGTAGGGAAGGGGAATTGGTTTAGATTTATGGCGCAAAAGTAGGTACACTTAAAATCCTATAAAACTTCCTGCACCCATTTTTTTTTTTCACCTTTTCCTGGTTGAAGAGCATTTGATGCTCTCCAGAAATAGTACAAATGTTAGGGAAATGCCATACGTCTGCCATCAGGAATGATGTTTAACATCAAGGGAAGAGAGAGGATGTTAATGAGAACATAAAATGGTGAGCATGTGTGGATTACAGCCGAATGAGTCTGTGGCTTCTCGGGTCCCTGGCGCTTATCGGTAAACAGGTGTGGTTCCCCGGTTGTCACTCCCTGTGGTATTTGATGAGGAGGTTGACTTGTCCCATGTCGAAGAATGTAACCTTCTTTCTCTTTTCTTCTTCCTTCTGTCCCCAGTGACCCAAACCAGCCTGTTCCTCAGGATACCAAGTTCATTCACACAAAACCCAATCGCTTTGAGGAAGTGGCGTGGTCCAAGTATAACCCCAAAGACCAGCTCTATCTGCATATTGGCCTAAAGCCCAGAGTGAGGGATCACTACCGGGCTACCAAGGTGGCGTTCTGGCTGGAACTGGTTCCCCACCTGCACAACCTCAATGAGATCTTCCAGTATGTGTCCACGACCACCAAGGTCCCTCCTCCCGACATGACGTCCTTCCCCTATGGTACCCGGCGATCTCCCGCCAAGATCTGGCCCACCACCAAACGCCCAGCCATCACGCCCGCCAACAACCCCAAACACTCCAAGGACCCTCACAAGACGGGGCCCGAGGACACCACCGTCCTCATCGAAACCAAACGGGATTACTCCACCGAACTCAGCGTCACCATCGCCGTGGGGGCCTCCCTGCTCTTCCTCAACATCCTGGCCTTTGCGGCTCTGTACTACAAGAAAGACAAGAGGCGCCACGAGACGCACAGGCGCCCCAGTCCCCAGAGAAACACGACCAACGACATCGCTCACATCCAGAACGAGGAGATCATGTCTCTGCAGATGAAGCAGCTGGAGCACGACCACGAGTGCGAGTCCCTGCAGGCTCACGACACGCTGAGGCTCACCTGTCCCCCGGACTACACCCTGACCCTGCGCCGGTCTCCGGACGACATCCCACTCATGACACCAAACACCATCACCATGATTCCCAACACACTGACGGGCATGCAGCCGTTGCACACGTTCAACACCTTCAGCGGAGGACAAAACAGTACAAATCTCCCCCACGGACACTCGACCACTCGGGTATAGCTTTGCGGTTCCCTTCCCCGCCCTCGGCTCCTCCCCGCCGGAGAGAGGGAGAAAGAGAGAAGCAGCATCTCCCCGCGAGGAATGTCTGTCATCCCACTGACTTAGGACAGAAACAACCACCACCACCACCACAACAGAAATGCCGCGGGGCCGCCCTCGCGTGTGTCCCCGCGGACCCATCCCATTGGCATTTCCCAGTATCACGAGATCAACTTCTGACCCTGAGAAATGTGAAAACGACTTCATCGCTGTTCCGTGACCGCGTCAACATCCCCATCTCTCCACCCAACGTTCAGCGTGACGAGGACATCGCCCTCTCAAGGACCTGGGTGTTTCCAATGCAACGAGAGAAGCTGACCCTTTGGGAACTCAGCCAGGGACCCTTAAAAGAGAAAAAAAAATTTTTTTTAATTACAGTGGAAAAACAAAACAAAACACAAAATTCTTTATGTGCCATATGACAGATGGCTCTACGGAAGGATGGAAAGACGGTGGGCTTTTACCCTGCCTATAGAGCTGTGATCCAGAGAGAAGGAGAAGCAGAATTTTCCTATTAAAAGAGCGGACTCTGTAGTAACATACCTATAGTTCTGTGCAAACCTGTTTTGCCAGCCTGAACTATATTTAAGAAACTTTGTAAAAAAAAAAAAAAAATGTATATAGCTGTGAGTTTAAACAAAAACACACACGGAGGGTAAAACAAACAAACAAACAAAAAAACAAAAAAACAGCAACAACAAACCAACCAACAACAAAAAAAAGCTTTTATTGGTGTTTTCCGTTTGAAAGAGCTTTTATCGACATTGTGCTTTTCATTGTGGTCTGTATGTATATATATATATAAATATACACATTAGTCATTCACCTCTGTTTCCTCCCGGACACAGGACGATTTTCTTCTTAATTCCTTGCGGTGAGCCAAGACGCGGGGCTTTCTAACGCGTTTCCTTTGCAGGAGGACGTGGGGACGTGCATCGGACCCAGACTGTCTGCGTGGTGGGGCTTTTCTCCCCTCTGCGGGGTTGCACAGATGCATGCAACAGCATTCTTAGGAGACTGCTGGTTGGAGGCCACTTTTATTTTCGGGTGTGTGTGAGAGCCTTCCTGAAGTTGCAACGCCGGGACGGATCCCCCGCGTGGAGTGCATGAAAACCTGCCGAAGGAGAAAACACGCACGCACAGAGCGCCGGCAGGAGAAACAAAACACAGATCTTGGTCTGTCGTTGGGGTCCTTTGAATATGTTGAGGGAGAGTCCCGAAAAGGAAAGTTGCCAAAAAGGAAAGAAAGCTTGCCTTTGGTGGGGCCGTGCCCTGCCGAGTAAATACGGCTCAGTGTTCCCCTGCAGCTGCAGAAGGCTTTTGTTTAAGCAGTAAGTCCCTTATTTATCAGTGAGCAAGATTTTTTTTTTTTTATTCTTTCTATCATTTATCGGATAGAACATACGCTTGTCCGAAAGACCTGCCTTTCGTGGGCTGGTGTGTCACTCACAGATCCGTGAATATGGCAGAGAGGAGACAAACCCACAGAAAAGGGTAGAACATTGGAAGGGCTCTGCATGGGTTTCCCGGGGAATGTAGGATAGCTTTCCCCGTCCAGGTAAGAAACGCAGGTTCCTCACCCATTTTAGATGGGCAAGCTGGGGACCGGAGATCGGCCCTCCGACACCTTCCCAAGTTCCCACTGTCCTTTAAATTCCCCTGAAGGCATGCTTGGAGAGTCACAAAGCAGAAAGGACAGATGGCCGTGGCGACCCTGTCGTCTGCCTTTCAAGAATTATCGCAACATCGGGAAATAGTAGCCAAAGATATTTGAAAATACTGTCTCGAAGGGGGCTATGTTGGAAACCCAGGCTTCAAAGTCCTTGCCGAGTTGGGGATGCTCCACAAATACAGCCCAAGGTCCTTTCGTCCCCCCCACCCGGCACGACCTTTGCAAACGGACCCCCCTCCACTAACACGGTAGTGACCTCCATCGACGCGTTGAAAGACACACTCTAGACAAAGGCAGTCCTTAGACACGCCTACAAGGGACACCACCCAACCTGCCATTTCTCTGGGTTTAAATCCAAAGAGGGGTGGTTCTCTGTACATACGCGTCCGTGAACTCTCTGAATCCCGACTTTGCCCACGGTGAAACCACACTCCTTTCCTGCCGCGAGGGGTCTCCCGGATACGAGTTCTGTCCCCCAGTTCCTCACTTTCTGAAGCTATCGTCAGGTCATTTTCTGCAAGCTCTGTATTCCCCCCCACCCCCCACCCCCAGCTGGGTACGGCAGGTAGGCTCTCCGTGAACCGACGTGGGAAGTGATGCTTCGCATCCGTGTGGGTCCGGTATGTTTGTAATGTGAATTCCAATATTTGTTTAGTATTTCCAACTGTCTTCTGCTAGCAATATGCACACTAATGTGTCAGGCTTGTGACATTTGGATAAGGAAAAAAAAAAAAAAGAGTTCTTGTTAAGTGAATAACTTTAGCTTTTACAGAGGATATGATCAAAAGAAATTTAATACACCTTAAGGGATATCTTATTTCTACATGGAAAGAAGTTATAGAATCTTCATAGAGTTCTATGAGAATAAAATATACTTGCTATCTATAAAAAAGTGAAAAAAAGAGGAAAAAAATGAGAAAAAAATAAGTAAAAAAAAACACAGAAAAAAAACCACCTTTCCTAGGCTTTTATTCTTCACCTTCACAGGCACGCAGGGTTTAACGGTTTCTTGGGTTATTATTTTGCAATTTTGTTTTTGATTTCGCCTTAAGTAATGATAGAAGATATATATGGCTGGACACATATGTATAAACTTTTCAGCAGCATTTTTAATAATAAAATATCACAGTATTTTCTAATGCTTTGTGCAAATAATTGTGCGTCCGTTCTTTTGTTGTAGGTGGTCTATTTTATTGACTTTTTTCTTTTCCCCTGTCCGACTGCCCTTTCCATCTTGAGAGCTCAGGGGTTCACCCATGGACCCATGACACCGGTAGTGGATGGGGTTCCTACGGTGTCTCCCGTGCACGATGTCTGTGCCATCACGGGGGACGTCCTGCCTGACTCTGGAGGGCGAAGGAAATCCTGCACCAGGATGCTGATGTTTCCCAAACATTTCTGAATGGCAACACTGGGATCTAGGACTTCTTCTTTGCCCGTTCCTCCTCTTGGCACTGGGTTTGGCATTCCAGGCGACCTAATCGGGCCCTACAAGCTTTCAAACAGCCCCCGTTGAGTAAATCTTCAAGGGACAGAAATTCGGAGTGAATCTCCAGGGGCAGAAAATCTCCACCGTGCCAGGGAGAGCAAATTTGCCAAGTGCTCACCATGCATCTGGCCATCTCCTACCCCATTTACCGATCCCAAGAGCCCTCAGGGACAGGCACCTGTGTTACCCCTTTCTGAGAGCGGAGGGAGTTGAGAGTCAGAAACGTTCAGCCGCTCGGCAGCTGAACTTGGGGTCAAAGGGACATACTGGGCTTCCAAGCCCAAACTCCACCAATAAGACAGCAGGAATCCCTACCCCCTGGGCAGGCGTGGCATCACAAATTAGCCAATTATCACATAATTGATAATTTATCACGTGAAGAGCCCCAGGAAATCTGTGACAGTTTGAACTCACAATACTTTTATATATGGATTCAGGCCATTTGCTGTGTGAGACAAACAGGATATGGACATTACATGTCATATATATTAATACCATTTTAACAATATATTCATTATTAATGGAATTAATGATATAGTTCCTATTATATAGTATAGTGTATATAATAACATATAAACATACTCTATATAAAATGTGTATAATATAATATATAAGTATATTCAATATGAAAACTGATTATATTAATACCATTTTAATAACATTCATTAATGAAATTAATAGAATTGATCATATATTTCTTATATATTATTATAACGCATATAGTAATATAATATATAGTAATATATAATTAAATTCTATATAAAGTATGTATAATATATATAGCATTAATATAATAATATATATAAATATCTTCAATATAAGATATGAAAACTGATTTTATTATTTATAATTATAGAAAGTAAAATATATGAATTTTATTAGATTTAAAGTATATTGAACAAATTTATATTTTAATATATATTATAAATATATTTAATATATATGTAAACTATACAACATATATAATCTGTAATGTATATACTTTATATATAATTATATTATATATTATAATACATAATATATAAATGAAATAAATATAATAAATTATATAAATTATAGTTTATATACTTTTACTTTTTATATATTATATGTTATAATATATAATATGTAATATATAATATATAAATTTATATATAAGTCATATAAATTAATATCTATAAAATATATTTATGTGAGTATATAAATATATTATTTATATATTTTCTACAAATTAAATATATTTATGAGTATATAAATATATTATTTATATATTTATAGAAATATATAAAATAGGTATATTCTATAAAATATATAAATAACATTTATATACTCACATAAATATATTTAATTTATAGATATTTATATATGACATATATTTTGTAGAAATATATAAAATACGTATTTGATATATTTACACATTTCTATATTTATAGACTTTTTTATATGGCACATATGTATACATTATATGTATTATACATGTGAATATATATTGTCATGCATATATGTATACATAATATATAGAATGGAAATGACATTTTCGTGGATTCAAATTTGAAAAAAAAGTTTAAAAAATTAAAATAAAATAAAATTGAATCTTTAGCGACTCTTAGGTAGAGGAAGTCACTGTTTTTCCACCGTTGGATGCATTCTTGACCGTTCTAACTCGGAAAGTGGTAAAAATGTGTGCATTCCCTCATTAAACTGGTTCGCTCAGCCATTTATTCAGCCAGCAAACCTTCACCCAGCATGACCATCCTCCCAGGTTGGAAACACTCTTTCCATCCTAGAACTGGGCGTGGAAGACGGAAGTACGGGGACCCCGTGTTTCCACATTTAAGTGGGGGTCCGTGGGACTCAACAGGGATGTTGAGTGCTCAGGGAGGGCAGCCACACCTTGGAACTGAGAAAACGGGACATTTGGGGAACCATAGCTTTGTGGTCATAGCTGGAGAGGAGACGGTGTGTCTGGGAAAGTGTGGGGAACAGCACGGAGCTCACGAAATGCCCCACATGACAAGATGGGCAGTTTGCACGCTGCCCTGAACCCATGCGGGAGGCAGCAGAAGACTGCACAGAAGGGGTGTGAACCTATATGTCAGATTTAATAACATTCTCCCACCGCTGCCCTTACAGGGAACGTTCTGGATATCGGGCTAAGGTGCTGTTTCAGCAGGAGACGATGCGTGGGCTGGAGTCTCCCCATTTCCAACAACCTCTCAAAGTGATGGAGCTCTCGCTGCTTCCCAAGGATGCCCCAACTATCAGGGCGCTCCCTCCAGATCTAGCCATAATGGTCCAGTCAGGGGCTTCCTGGGGCAGGGGGGCCGTGAGACGTGTTCAGCGGGAAGCCAGGAGCAATGAGGACCATCATGTCTGGGGTGGTGGGGACAGGGAGGGGAGCACAGTGGCCAGAGACGACCAGCGCCACTTTCGTGGTCCAGACTGAGTCTGGTCACTTGCATCAAAGGCGGAAAGGGTGAGCCAGCCGGGTGAGGGTCCCACGTGGCGTAGACAAGCAGGTGCGCTTATCCTGGGCGGCTCTTGATGGTTGTAGGCAGCAAGAATTTGTCTTGGATCCGTAACTCTCAGGGTGATTCAGACTGATCACTTTTAGGCAGGAAGGGAGAGGAGCAGAGCAGGTCGAGACCGGTCATCGGCAGAGAGAGTACAATACAAGTGCACATTGACTCATTTTTAGCGGCGCCCAGCATGACGGAGCCATGAACCATCAGACAAGCTCTCAACACAGTCAGATGGCAGAGCTCTTCCCTTCTCAGCACGTCCTGACAACAATCTCCTCACCGACCCTCTTCTGGGTCACCTGCTTAGGAGGAAAAAAAAAAAATTGTCAACTAGACTCTGCTAGGAAAGCAAAACCAATACTTTCCCTGCAGATTTTCATGATTCTATTTTGAGAAAAGGATATATATATTGGGAAAGGTCTCTTAGGACGCCAACTTTCCATAAAACGACTATCTGTCGTACTTAGAGAACCTAAAATAATTGTGTTTCCTCAAGGCAAGGGCTTTAGAGAAAACGGGGAGGGTTGCCTGCTGGTCCGTATTTGGCCAAAGTGCGGAAGCAGTCGGCTGGGGGGAACACGGGGCACGCATTAAAGCAAAGTCTTCACACCTGCTGTGGGAGGTCCGTCGTTCCTAACAGGAGTGACTTGGAGCTTCCGGGTTTGGGGGAAAATGGTCGGGGGCTTCAGCCGGCAGAAGTTGGAAAAGAAAACTCTTGTAAGCCCTTCCTTCTCGGGTCCTGAATGCTGGAGCTTGGCACTGAGTGCCTCAGTGGGTATAGGAAGGAAACGGGGAGACCCATTTCTGGCACCCCAATACACGGCCCCGAAGATATCCCTTACGAGACTGGGAAATCAGATGGTGCCTCGTTTTAAATATTGGAAGCGTCATAGAGCTTCAGTGGTCAGATCTGTCCTGAATATTTGTCTGTTCTCTCACGTACGTGCTTATTAGAGAAATGGAGGTCTCCTGTAGGAATTTGGGAAGCTATAAAAGAAGAAAAACCCATCGCGTCTCCCCGCCTTGGGAAAACAGATAGCTTTAGATTTTAGAATTCTTTTCCTGTAAAACACCGTCTCGTATAAACCACCCCCCCACACACATCCTGATGCCTGTACAGTTTTGCAGGGAATTGCCTTATTTTTTTTTCAAGAAAAACCTAATTGATCAGTTTCCCCTATTGTCTTCCTTCCAATTTTAGGTTTATTAATCGCTGGGATCTCATTTTGCTGAAATAATGTTTTTAGACGCCCGCTGCGGCTGCATCGCACCTGAATGGATGAAAGTACAACAAGAAACATGGCCCAGGAAGGTAAGAGAACATAGAGGAGACGGAGGTCCACGAGGAAACAGAGTAAGTCACGTCTAGCCTAAGAAGGAAACGCGGCCTACTCTGGGATGCTTACCGTGTGCGCTAGATAAAGCCCATTTCCGAAAGAAGACGCGTTTCAATGCTGAGAAAGTACGGAGATGCCCGTTAAAGGCCAGGTGGGGCCTCAGCACATAGGAATTATAATCACAATGCCCCTGAGCTGTCCCCGTGAACGTGCAGGGGGACCCCCACTTCCCAGATGTGTGTAGTGCGTAACACAGGTGTATCATGTCACTAACCCAACGTGACAGTTGGGTTAGTGAACGGTCCCAATCCCAGGAACTGGCATCATCCTGATTTAAAAAAAAAAAAAAAAAGGAAAGAAAAGAAAAGAAATTAGCAGGACATCTGATTGCCTTGGGTACCCACTGGCCATAATTTTATCATAGACCTAAATGCAACAGTGCGACTCCTCAAAGGACAGTTTTAACCTTGTTCTTCCAAATCCCTTTGTAATCGATACAAATGTATCCGACACGCTAACACAGACATAAGGCACAGAGGAGCATTTTAAGATGTGCCTCTCTGTTAATTTAGATACAATGTATCTACATTACAGTTGATGTGCAGAGCTGAAGGTTTGTATCTTAAATGAATTATGCTGGGGGTGGGGAGCGACCAGAGGAAGCAACAATTCACATCCTGTCTGCAAAACAGTATCAGAGTATTGGGCGATTTCTGTGCTAGAAAAACTGCCACATTCCTTTTATGGAAAAAAAAAAAAAAAGAGCAGATGACCATAATCTAGGAGATGATCCGAAACTTCAGAATTATGCTCTCCTTGTTGGTATTTAATGCATGGAATCAGAGGATCGATGACTTTCACTTGTGAGCCGTGAAAATTAGACCCCACATTGATCTTTGTCCTCTAAGGGGCTTTGAACGCTGCATGTTTGGGGACAATAATACAGTAGAAATTGTATGCACTTTGGAGCCAAGATTCCCATCACAATTTATGGGTTCTTGGCACGGTGTTTGCACCAGCAAACCATTAAGGGGCTCACGTTGAATTCTCCCGTGTAGCGTCACATGCATGAAAGCTCACTACCCTTGACAGAAATGTTGGGACGACACTGTGCCGAATTTCTGTGAAGAAGCATCGGGAATCTGACTTTCATTACGTGAGCCCATGATAGAATTAATATAAGCCGTATATACGGATCTGCATGGCTGAATGCTCTAGCCTTTATCTTGAAATCAACATCATTTGGGGCAACCCTTGGATTTCATGCCTGTTTTGTTATACCTCGTATTTCCTTTCTTAGCAGAGAAGCAGATCATGCATTCTGTCTCTGTCTGCTTCCTTACCTCCAGTGACCGGTTAAAGTATGAATTTCTTACCCTTTATTTTTCCCCATGGGTACAGCCTATGGGTTCCCCAGAAAGAAAAACTCAGTGCCTCCTTTAATAACGGTGACAGTAATACTCATGGTGCTGGTTCAGATGGAGGAGAGCCTCTTGAGACAAAGACAGACAGGGCGTGTTGTGCACAGAGGTGAGGTCAAAGACAGTTGGCAAGGTCGGCCACTGCACTAGCAATATGAAGTCAAATGCAAAACGACAGTGATTTGGCAAAACAAAGCAAGGCAAAACAAAACAAACAAAAAAAACCCTATAGCCCAAGGAGGGGAAGGAGAGAAGGAGGGTTGAAGAGAAGGAGGGATGAAGCAGAGAGAGAGAGATAAGTCCCTGGAAAAGGAGCATTCCTAATGCAAGTTTCCTATTCTGCATGCAGGAACCCTTTTCCTGCATGGTTCCCTTTTCCTTGGAATCACCTCCAAAACCAAAGACAAACTTGTTATAAACACAACAATTATTCACAGCCCAAGCACTGTTTTCTGGGCTTCCTAGGTCCCTTTCAGTCTTTTTTTTTTTTTTTTTTAATTTGACAGTCAGAGATCACAAGTAGGCTGAGAGGCAGACAGAGAGAGAGGAAGAAGCAGGCTCCCCGCTGAGCAGAGAGCCCGATGCGGGACTTGATTCCAGGACCCTGGGATCATGACCTGAACCAAAGGCAGAGGCTTAACCCACTGAGCCACCCAGGCGCCCCCATCGGCGGTACTTTTATTTATGGGAAGGGACTGGGGAGCACAGCCCTCTGCAAAGAAGTGTGTCAAAGAGAAAGGATAATGCAGTTTGTGGTCGGGGCAAACACCTCTGAGATTTTAATGCAAAAAAGAAAATCATGTGTTTGTTCTAGTCTCTTGCAAAGAAAATACAGCACCAAGGGTCAGTTGTTGGAATAATATGAAATACTACTTTTTCTACAAAATAGGGCTATGCAGAATGTCTCCTTTTAGTATGCATGTTTTCAGTCAAAAACCACCTGCTAGCTTGTGCCTTGATGCACAAGGTAGAGACGGTATGATCTTTAAAGAGGAAGGTCAGGGGGGAAAAATACATGAACACATTTATTTATGATTGAGCTACAGTTTGGAAAAATCCAAAGATAAAGAGCGTATTTGCTATGGTTCTTGGTTGCAATGGACGCCCGTCGTAACGAGTGGTCTCATGGGTCTTCTTTAAAGTTGTGATTGCAGAGGAATAATGACAATGTTAAGATCCCACACGTTCTTGCAGAATTGCAACCCTAGAGGATACATTTTAATCAATGTGTGACCACAAAGAGCCACATCCATGAGCAAAATAAGAGTCCTCTTCCTTTTGCAACAAAGGAAAGAAAGTTACACTCAACCCCCCCAAGCGAAAGATTTGTATCTTTGTGCAAAGGACGTGGGTTAATTAACCTGCAAAGCATGAGTTGCAATTAAAGGGTAACACCCTGGGGCCGTGATCCAAAATCAGGTGACCACGACTTTTCTCCGGTTCTGGCCGAATGAAGGTCAAGTGACCTCAGACCAAGCACTTAATTTCTAGGCATTTATCTGCTAACAAGGGACGGTGTAAGACCTGCTTGCTGCCCCAGGTCCAGTTAGAGATAAAGCAAAATTGCCGGTTTAAGCATTTTTTTATAAACTCCTACACCTCTCAAAGGCTCCTGGGTCATGCGGTTCCTAAACAGGTTTATCTCTAGACACTCTGCAAAGAGCGTTCGCGGTCTCTCCTGCTGGCCTCTTAGCAACTCTGCGAATCAATCAGGCCTTGTGTGTTTTTCATTTTTCTCCGCTCATTTGGTATCTTTGGAGCTAGCCCACCGCCAGGTCCTGGGGGGAATTTGCGAGAAACGGAAGACCATGCTTGTTGATCACACTTTGGGGAAAATAGCACGTAGGACACCTGAGGACACACCACAAGGGGAAAGAGAACATGAGAACATTTAGGAAATCATACTGAACCCGATGGAGGGGAGGAGCTAAAGCAAAAAGAAGGGGGCACTTAGCGGGTTCGGGCATCTGAGACCCGATGGGTCTGCAGCTAAAAGAACCAGGGATGTCAGTGGTGGGGAGAACCGGCTAGAATTACCTTCCCATAATGACCACACAGGTGCACCTGCACGCATGCCTTATGGGGGCGTTTAAATTCTACTTCAGGGGATAAAAAGAAGGGATAACATTGAAAAATGTAATATTTTGGCAATTTCCCAAGATTTGGGGGGAACACAAAGTTATTGGAAATTTCCCTTGAATTTTTTGATCAGTAGTAAATCTTCATATATATTCATGTGTAAGTGTAAGTGTCTATAGATATATATCTTAGTATGACACTGGCTGTTAAACATATATATAGTTTTATTATTACATATAATTTTATTTATATTATTTTATATAATTATGTAGAATTTTGTTATGGCTATATGTTATATATAATTATATATTTTATTATATGTAATTTTATTTATATCATTTTATATAGAATTATATAGAATTTTATTATGACATATATTATATACAATTACATATTTTATTATATAGAATTTTATTTATATTATTTTATGTGTAATTATATAGAATTTTATTATGGCTATATATTATATATAATTACATATTTTATTATTATACAATTTTACTTATATTATTATTTTATGTATAATTAAACAGAATTCTATTATGGCTATATATTATATATAATTACATATTTTATTATATATAATTTTTATATTTTATACATAATCATATTGAATTTTATAATATATAATTACATATTTTATATATAATTTTATTTATATTGTTATTTTATACATAATTATATAGAATTTTATTATGGCTACATGTTATAGATAATTGCATATTTTATTATATAATATTATTTATATTATTTTATATATAGTTATATAGAATTTTATTATGACTATATACTATATATAATTACATGATTTATTATATATAATTTTATTTATATTATTTTATATATAATTATATAGAATTCTATTATGGGTATATAGTATGCATAATTATATATTTTATAATTTTTTGTATTTATATTTTATATATAATTATAAAGATTTTATTTTGTTATATATATTAATATATAATTAGTTACATAAAATGTTATTATGGCTTTTTATATTGTGTATATATACACAACACAAAATAGGAGAAGACTGCTAAGCTTTAACTCCTAACTCTCCGTTTATTGACTTTGTGGCCTCGGAAATAATTAATTTCTTAAAATCTCAATTTCTTCATCTGTAAAATGGCAGTGAAACTTGTCCCTACCATGTGGAGTTGTTGAAGATTCAATGAGTTAATATATCTCAAGAGCCAGCACCTAGCACAGACTAAGAAGTACACACATATTTTTCAAATAAATGAAATATATTTATAATTGCATCAGAAAATGATGATATACATAGAGTATATTACGTATACAATATAGACCATACTATATCCTATGGTATATATACAACATTATATACATATACCTTGCACGATGTACACAATATTAGACACATAGTATACAGTATATATTACATGCACATATATGCATTCTATATATGCATACTCATAACTAATCATTGATGGGGAGAAAAAGGCTGGTAGGGCATAGAAACTTCTCTTTTGAAACATAACAATTGTCTATTTTTTTTCCTATTTAGAAAAAAAAAAAGTCTTGCAAATGTTACACGTAGTATTTGAACACAAATTTTTACTTCAACTGCTTGAATGACCTTAGGACAAACACAATCTCTATCCTTTATTTCAACGACATTTAAACTTCCACAAATAAGACTAAAGACTATTCTTGGGACGCGTGGTTCGTGGGTTAATATTGGCATCAGGTTGGATAACCGTGGTCTAGGTCATGGTGTCATGCCCCTACGCCCCCATCTTTGACTGAACCGATACCGAATAACGTAGGAGTGGATATCCACTGTGGCCATTGTCTCCTTTTCACGTTGTTATGCCAGAAACACCAAGGACATTCCTTGCAAATGAAAAAAAGGTTATAGCATCGAGGTTAACTTTCCCTGGTTTGGCTGGATATACATCTCTTCCAGCTTTGGGGGGACAACCAAAGGTCAGTCTGCTTCTTGCTTTAGAAAATATTTTTACTGGCTAAGGCTGTACACACACACACACACACACACACACACACACTTTATAATGAATGGTTAAGAAGACGTGTGTGTCTGCAGTGTCTGCAAAACCCAACTGTATATTTGCCATATTTCTATGTACATATATAATATAAATTATTGCATCTGATATGTTTATAAGTATAAATAATATACTTGTGTGAGTTTTACTGTATGTGCGCATGCACGTGTCTGTATACACACACTTTTTACTAACGCGTCACAAATTCTTGCAATGGTGTTGATCAGAGAGCTTTGAAACGGTGTCCTTACACGAACATCGCACAGTGACCCTGAACCCCATTCACGTCTTCTCCCCCTGAGAGACGGTATTTTGTGCGAGGTGAGGGAACGGACTCTCCTATCACCCCGGTTTCCATCCCCAGCTCCTACACGCAACTTGGACACGTCACTGGGGGATTTTTCCTTTCCCCCTCATGTGATTTTTAGGGCCATAATATACCAATGCCGTTAAATGGCACAAATGTTAGCAATATAGTGAGGGTTTCCTAGTGTTCCGTTGCCTGTATATGCCCCACGATAACCAAAACGAGGTGTTTTCACAAGAGGAAGAACACACCTGTGGTGTGAGGGGCCCAGTAGGTGCTGCTGTGTGGTCTGTGTCCAGAGAGAGGGACGGTGGATGGTGTGGCCCAGGGACCAGGTGGACAGCCTGCAAACACAGGTAACAAGGCTGCCCATCAGTCCTTCCCAAAGCTACCTAAAGCACTCCTCACTGCCCCGCTCTGAGTCTACCACCTGATGGTTGACGTTATTTTAAAGACGGAGAGTCCATAGTATTTGCAGAATCCCTTCTGGGTCTGTGATTACTTCTCTCATTCCCTCTCTCAGGCTGGGGGGAATCAAGCAATTAACCTACCATATTTTGTTCTCAATCAGCAGCAAACTAGAAATTCTGACAAGAGTAGAAGAAGTAGAAGAACATCCATTCTCTTCAAGTTCTTGGACTCATGGTACATCCCCTGAAAAGATGTATCTTATACGGGAAATTTGCAGCATCTCAAACTGGGGAAATTTCCATGGCTTTCATACAAATTGGGGAATTATTATACTCAGGGCTGGTAAAATTGGTTCTAGGAAAATGTCATTATTTCAAAATAACGAGCAGAGGACCATATGCACAGATAGACCATTCTCAACGTGAATTATATGATGTTAGATCCTCAACAGGGACAAAGGAGTTTTGCATCCTATAACGTTACGATCCTTAATGGGTCCACTGCCCAGCTTTTATTACATTTTTCACTGGAAATCCCCCTTGAAGTTCTAATTTACCTCGAAATGTATTTCATGACACCACTAAAATAATTCTGTACGGTCTTAGAACATCTTCACACTGGTGATCCTTTAGGACATGTTCTTCTTTTTAACGGCTCATGATGCTTAATGTCCTGAAGTGCTAACGATTTGTACCAAAAGCTTGTTCGGAAATTTGGTCTATTCAGGGGATATTTATGTAGTGATTTTTAGGTGCCTGATTTCCTGTTAGCTTCTGGGATGCACTTGGTTTCCAAGAGAAGACCTGACTTTTCAGCTCAGAAAGTAAACAACGGGAACAAGGGGAAAGAAACACATTTTTGGGATGGTACAGGTTATATGGTGACAAAAAAGCAGGTGTATGGTGGGCACACTCGGACGAGAACTGCCCAGGAGCATGTGACAGTCTAGTCAGAAGGGTGGAAAGAAGCCCATCTTTAGCGTCAGGGAGGAGGAAGTTTTCTTGATAGAAGGGGACTCATTAGGAGGTGAGGACTTTCATAAGAGTCGAAGGAAGTCCTGAGTGATGGGGATGGACAGGACATGAGGATAGAAGAAAGTCCTGAGTGATGGGGATGGTCAGGAGGTAAAGATAGAAGGAAGTTCTGAGTGATGGGGATGGGCAGGAGGTAAGGAAAGAAGGAAGTTCTGAGGGATGGAGATGGTCAGGGATAACATAGATTAAAAGGTGGTGTCATAACTGGGCACAGATGCCCAGTCTATGACCTTGCAGTCCTGGGGTGAGATCGATGGGTTCTTGTAAACTGGCTGAGAAGCTGCTGGTTTAAGCAGAATAGTGACGGGGCCTGTGCCTCTGCAGAGCTTGTTTGGGACCTGCTTGGGGGCAGGGGAGAGCTGGATGGGGCCACAGGTGCCGCTGAGGGCAGGGTGGACAGCTGTGTGGGGAGACAGCAAAGCTAACTCCTCAAACATGAGTTTGGACGTCTTCCCTCGCCTTGGATTCTTGAGAAGGATGTGACAGGATTGATTGATTTCTGCGGCATCGCCTAAAACTCCCCTTTTAATTTCTCGTTGTATTTTTTTTAAACAACTGTTAGTCTCACTGATTTTTTTTCCTTTTTTTTTTTTTTTTCTAGTTTACTTATTTCTGCTCTAATCTTTACTACTCCTTCTGCAAACTCTGGCCTTTGTTGGTTTTTCCTTTTCTAGTTCCTTGAAGGGTCAAGTTAGTTTGTTTCTGGGAGACTTTTCTTCTGTTCTAATGGAGACACTCACCACTAATGGTCCCACTAAGTCCTGGTTTAGCTGCATCTCATAAGTGGTATGCATGTGGTATTTTTGCTTTCATACGTCTCAAGGTAGTTTCCCATTTTCCTCCTAATTTGTTCTTTAACCCATTGGTTGATTGGAAGGGCTAGATGGGGATTAAAGAGAGCACTTGCTGGGATGAACCCTGGTAGAATCACTAAATTCTACTCTAAAACCAGCATTACACTAGAGGTTAACTAACTAGAATGTAAATGAAAACTTGAAACAAAAAAAACAAGTAAAAATAGTGTTTCATTTCCACTTATTTGTAGAATATTACCTATGATTTTTAAAAATAACAATTGAAGTATAATGCATAAGGCATTAAAATTCACCCTTCAAATGTCCCGCTTAGCATATGTTACTGTGTTCACAATCTTGTACAACGAACATTACTATCCAATTATATAATGCTTTTATCACCCCACAGAAAACTCCATACCATTAGCAGTGTCCACAATCCCTCCTTGCCCTCAGCCCCTGGACATCATGAACCTATTTGCTGTCTCTATGCATTTCCCTACAGTAGACATTTCTTGTGAATGGAATCATCCAATAGGTGACCTTTTGTCTCGGACTTTTCCACTCGACATAACATGATCAAGGTCCCTCCACATTTTAGAACGTATTCAAACTTAATTCCTTTTCATTACCAAGTAATAGTCCATGATATACCTTTACTGTGTTTAGTTCCTGCATTTATCATTTGATGGATGTCAAGAATTTTTTTTCTCTCTTTGTGATTATTACAAACAATGCTTCTGTGAGCATCGGTGTGCCAGTTTTTGTGTGGACATATGTTTTCATTTCTCCTATGTAAATATATCCTGGAGAAGGAATGCTGGGTCATGGGCAGCGCCATGTTTACTGTTTTGAAGGATGGCCCCAATGTTTCCTAAAGGAGATGCCCCATTTTACATGGATTAGGAATCTACATTTACCTTTTAGGAATCTACCAGGAGAGCATCAGAATGCCAACTCTGAGCTCCATCGTCTTGAGTACTTAACAACTTAACAATTTTCCTTTTTTTTTTGTTTTTTAAATTTTTGCCATTCCATGCCGTGGTGTCTCAGTGAGGTTTGATTTGCATTTCCCGGATGACTAACGACATCTAGTATCTTTCTATGTGCTTATCAGCCATTTATAGCTCTTCTTTGGTGAAAAATCTATCCAAATCCTTTGTTCATTTTTTTAAAAATTGGGCTATTTCTCTTTTTAGGGCTACATTTGAAGCATTTGGGGGGAAACTGAGTTGACTAGATGGCAGAAAAATAACTCAGTAGGAAGGGTAAGGAAATACAAAAAAAAAACCCTGAAAAATACAGCTGTGTCTCCCTCTCTAATGCCATAATATTCATTCCCGAATCAAGTGTGTTTTTCTTTCAAAGATGTACACCGGCAAGACTTTCAGATCATGGATATACTGAGAAAGAAGAGCTATTAATATATGTCATGTTTTGATGCCTCTTTATTTTAGAGATACACAAAACAGTGTAAAATGTGAGTTCCCCATAGACGAAGGCATGCTTATAAGAAAATAATGTATTTCAACATACTTTTATCTTGTTGTGATGGCCACGGGGGGGTTCTCTCCACTCAGGAACTCTTTTGGAGCAGTATTTTTGATCCCACTGTTCGCTACCAGGACGTCCCATGAAAGGAACCAGTGTCCCAACCTCCTGCACAGACATAGAGGTCTGACATGATGTTATTTGGGAGTCACCCTTTCCTGAGAAACTGCCTGCTCTTACCGGTTCTCTTTTAAGTTGAAAAAAATTACTAGAAAAGATATTTTTATAGGAATTAATTTCTCCAATTATTTTCCAATCTCTTATCATCTTTCCACTGCATGTATTGAAATGACATCAGGAAGAGTGGTCAGATAAAACTTCACCATCATTTCGCGATCACTCTTGGATGGACTCTTTGTAACGTGAATGCAGTCTCCTTTCAGCCTTATCCGTGTACATTCTGGAATCCAAAACTCTGGGATAGGAAAAGTGTATATCACCCAACATCTGTTGTCATTGAGGAGTGACAGCAATGATGTCTCTCTCTGTCTCTTTTTAATTGATGTAGACTTAAGAGTTAAAAGGGTTCTTGTTGCTCCTGTCATGGGAGGATACTCAGAACTTTTGCATCCCAAATTTTTAAATGAAATCCAGCTTCCTTCTTTTTTGCTGAAATTTATGACCAAGTTTCCTCAGTCTGGCTTTTGCAATAGAAACCAAAAGAAACTATCCACCCACCTCCTTAATATCTCCTCTTATCCTCCCGCTAAATGCCAGTGATGACATCTGTGGCCTGCACAGAAAGATCCGACTGAAATATAAATGCCAACAGAATCCCCTTTGCTATTTAATGGGCTAAAGCGATTAAGCCTACTCATCGTAATTCAATTCTGTAGGGTTCTCATGTACTTCGTTGCTTTGAGCTTGTTATTGCCATGATGAACAAGAGATTTAGAACATCAAAGGAAGAAAGGAGGATATATAATGTTTTATTTACTGCTATCACCTACTAAAGTAACTTTGATTCAAGGAGCAAAGTCACTATTTGCATAAGTTTGATCCAGAATTTATTCATAGCCTTGTGAATGAATGACTTCTCTTGTTGATTGGAAAGACTTAATTAACAGTAATTTTATCAGACGAAGATTGTGAATTATTGATTTGCACTGTACAGCAAGTCTTTTCTAGCGCCAGGAAAATTTATGCCGTTTCAGTTCCCTCTAGGTCCTCACTATATGCAAACTGTCTTCTACACGTAGTGGTAGGGACCCGTTACTTTGTTCCAGCATCAAAACTATCCCCCTTCATTCTCTAACTTTTGGCAAGAGCACTGGAACTAAAGATTCCAGGGAATGGAAAAAAAAAAAGAAAGAAAATCGAATGTGACTACCCAAATTCAACAGGGCAGACAAGATTCCTTGACCTCAGGGGTTGGCTTCTGCCAACAGTGTGGATAAGGAGCCAAATAAGACAGAAATGAAATAGAGAATGGACGAGACTTAGATGTTTGAGCAAATCATGGCACATTTTTCCTCCTTATACTCCATCCCCTACTTCTGACTTACTGCCCTGGGTAATTATCTGCTAGACTTTATTTTCCTAGAATATCTGGCACTTTGTCATCTTTGCAACTGAAACCCATGATTCTACCTGCGGTCTTACATTCTCATGAGTTGTTAGCTATGGCTTCATCACAAATCACAACAAGTGTGTCACTTAAGGGCAACAGGCTTCTCTGCCCGTGTCTGTGTGAGGTGTCTAGGCATGGTTGAGCTGGGTTGTATATCTCAGGGTCTCTCACAAGACTGCCGTTGACATGGTGGCCCAACTACAGTCTCATCCAAAGGCCTGACTAGGGAAAGATCCACTGCTTAGTTCAGTCAGGCTGTTGGCAGAATTCAGTTCCTCCTGGGTTGTTGGATAAAGGGTCTTCATTTGTGTTGTCATCTGCTCACACTGTCATAACAAAATACCATAGACTGGGTGGCTCAAACAATAGGCATTCATTTCTTACAGTTCTGGAGATTAGGAAGTCCAAGATCAAGATGTCAACAAGGTAGGGTCCTCTTCTCTTGACATGTAGATGACCACCATCTCCCTTTGTGTTCACATGGCTTCTTCTTTGTGTGCATGCAGAAAGATAAACAGAAAGAGAGACAGAGCTTGGTATCTCTTCTTACTATAAGGACACGGACCCATCATGGTGGCCTCCAACCTCATGTAAACCTAATCATTTCCAAAGGTCCCACCTCAGATACCATCATATTGGGAATTTGAGCTATAATAGATGAATTTGTAGGTAACACAAACATTCAGTTCATAACAGTTGGTAAGAGATCCCCCTCCAATATCCTAGCCATGTGAACCTTTCAAGCATGGCCACTTATTTTATCAAAGTGTGTAAGTTGAGAAGATTAAAAAGAGTGTTAGCAAGACGGATGTCAGTCTTTTAGGAAACAATCATAGAGAGGACACCCTATCACTTCTTTCCTGTTCCTTTGGATAGAAAGATATCACTGGGACAGCCAGCACTCATACAGAATCGTGCAAAGATGTGAATACTAGGATTTGAGACACTCTGGAACCTATCTTAGAATGACCCTTCTTTAAGGAGCTTCTCCCTGACTATCCAGCTTGTTACCATCTGGGTGAGGATCAGACGTGAACAGAGATGAAGGAGACCTCTAGTCCATGTCTACCTCTCGGCCTGGCATCCACTGTGGGTGGTATGTCCACATTCCAGAAGACAAAAAAACACCATGAAAATGGTGGATTCCAAGCTAATTACTAAAGAATTCAGAACCTGAAGTATGTTAGCCACACCTTATAAACATGCCTCAAGGATTGCAGAAGCGGTCCCTCCATATTCCTCGCCACAAACCCAAAATGTTTTCACAAAAGGTGGTAACTGATGGGTTCTTCCCTTCACCTTCTCCAGATAAAATCTTTGTGATGGTTTCAAAATATTTGACACTTCATGAAATTCGCTACCAATAAGACCAATAAAAACAAGGTCTTCCAATTTTTAACAGTGTCTAAGAATGCAGAGGAGAATGCATAGTGTCATATAGGTGGAAAACATTTACGAATTATTGCAAGAAAATGAGAAGCGATGCCTACCTACTCTCTCCTCTTGAAAGAACCATTGTTTCTTTTCAGTGTGGAACTCCCAGTGAAGATTGACTCTATTAGAATATAACCAGACATCCTGATTCCAAGTTAATTCTGGTTAAAAATAAAGTTAGAGTGACACCTTCTCTAAAATCCTTGTCTCATCATTATTCTACAGCACATTTTCTTATAATTTTATTAGAGTGATTATTCACTCCTTTAATTAATGTAAATTTCATGTCAGTTATAGTTCCTCAAATACCTCCATGCCACTTTTCTGTTCCCACATCCTGAATATGAACATAATTCCATCTTGGCCATGTACAGTTACTTGGAGTCGAGTTAAATGTCAAAGTTTTAAAATTTCTATTAGAAGGATATATTTCTACTAAATGATATAATAAAGATAGCCTACCTGCCGGGCATAACTTGTGCCCTCTGTGTTTTTCCTCTGCATGAAAAGAGGATTATAGCACAGACGTACGTGAGCGGGGGTTTGCTCACAGAAAACGGAGGCACATTTGCTGGTTTTCCGGTAGATCATTTTCGTATATATAAAATGAAACATAAAGGAAATCTATTGGGTTGTAAGAGCTAATACCAGGGAGCTGAAAATCAGCTCTAAATATTTGATTTGGTCCTCTCAGAGCTGACATGAGCCATGTACAATATCTTGTCTGAAAGCCTTGCCCAGCCTGGCCCCTGGTACACTCTACTTCATCTGTTGAACTAGCCTGAAATATCTATAAGGAAAAAGAAGGGTATCGATAGGAATAAATATCTATTATCTATTATCATCACACACTAGGTGAAGGTGCTCTGATTATGTAATAGAATATCGAGCCTGTCCACGGTCCATGTGCAATGAGGCAACAGTGCGGGACATATAACATGTTTTCTTTAACATACAAGAATTATTATCTGTATCTGTTCCCAGTGTTCAATGAGGGGATCAGTTTTCATTTATATTTGCAGCAAATGGCCTCAAGGAGTCTTTGATGACATGCCTGTCCTCCAAAATCCTTAAAGTTCCTTCACATTAAAAAAAAAAAAAAAAACGTTTAATATAATGCTATAGATTTGCTCTTCCATTCGGAATTGCCATCAGAATAAACGGGAGAGTCATGATAAAGTCATTATTTCATCTTTTTAATAATAAGAAGGAAGGTTTTGTAATAGGCACACACCTGAATCTTTACTTATGTCCAGTCCTTATCTTACTGCCATATTGCTAGATCTGTTAATTTACTTTAATACCTTCTTCTGTATATTAATAACTGATCTTAAGGTACGGTTGATTATAAGAAAACTTTCACAATTACATTTACACTCTACAGGAAGGAACCAGAAACCATACATACCACAAAAGCCTCTCTTAGATCCTTATGAATTGTGCCAATGTTACCACAGACTTACAAATTAAAAAAAAATTAAATGCAAATCAGAAAGTTTCTCTTTAACTAGGCAGAGACATAGTCAGTGTCGAGCCAGGCATGGCAAAACCTTAGTGACTGTTGCTGTCCTCCCAGATATTTATGCTGAAGAAATACAAGAGATATCAAAGGAACAGCTCAGAGTCTGAGGAAATTCATTGTTGTCAGAGAAAGAAGCAATTTCTTTGGACATATTAATGATTTATGAGGATGTCCCTCCTTCTTGCCAAAAAGGATATTACGTACACATTTGATGTAAAATAAAATCGTTACAACCAGAGGAATGAAGAATGTTAACCACACCCCTATAAAAAATGCCTCAAGGATTACAGAAGGGGTGCTTGAGACATCCAAATTCATAGGCTGAAACCCAGTTCCCAAGAGGACGGTCTGCAGGGAGGCAGGGCTCTGTGGAGGTGATTAGGTCATGAGAGTGGACACCACGTGACTGGGTTTAGTGTCTTTATGAAAGAAATCCCAGAGAGCCCCCTTGTCCGTTCAGTCAAGGGAGGACATAGTGAGAAGATGGCCATCAATGCACCAAGAAGTGGGTTCTGAACTCACCAAATCTGCAAGCCCCTTGATCCTTAACGTTCAATCTCTAGAACTGTGAGAAATAAATGTTTCTTCCTTAAGCTGCCCAGTCTGGGACATTTTTGTCATAGCATCCTAAACAGAGCAAGAGAGTGTGACTCCTTTAAACCTATTCACCTCCCAAATCTGTGTATCAACATAGATCATTTATTGCAACTTGAGACTAATATTCTCTCAAGTTCTCAAGTAGCCTTTCCGAGTAGTCTTGTCAACTCAAAGATGAGCGAGTTACCCAAAACTCTGAAGCTATTAGAAATGATGGGAAGAGAGAGAATGTGTCCGAGTTCTCAGTAATTCACTTAAGGAATATGGGGAGAGTGTGCATTTCAGATGAGCACTTTGCTTCAAGACATGTGTGACTCTCTACCCAAAGGTTTGGAGTTTGGAAGAGAAATTTTCACAAGCTACCATCGGCGGATTGCTTTTGTACTTGGAAAAACAAGACCAAACACTAGAAGAAAAACAAACAAACAAACAAACATCATGCATCTCTAGCTAGACAACTCTCTCCTGGGAGCCGAGCAGGATTTAAAATTGTGGGACACTCCCTCCTTCATTCTACACCTTCTTTTTAGAAGTATCTTGGCTATTGCTTTCAACTTTTCTCATTCCCACTTCTTACACATGGACAGTCCCTTCCCAATCACCATTACCATGATCCCCATCATTTCCACTATCTCCATCACCATCATCCCCATCATCTCCATCATCATCATCATCATCATCATCATCACTGTCACCATTACTGTCATCTCCATCATCATCATCACCGTCACCATTACTGTCATCACCATCATCATCATCATCACCATCATCATCATTACTGTCATCACCATCATTATCACCATCATCACCACCATCATAACCATATTTTTCACCAAAATATTTAATTAGCATGTTCCCCTCTCCAAATACAAGGAAAAGAAGATTCTTTAAGGGACAGAACCAGGTTTTTCTTCTACTGTGTTCAAAAGGACATATCATGAAGGATGCTATAGACTCCTTATCAAAACCTTCCTCAGGGATAATCTTGAATCCAAACATGCCCAATGTATGATTCCATGGGTAGGAGACTCAGGGCCTGATTCAAGAAGGCTCTTACCCTGGTGTAGGAGATTCAAGTAATCTAAGGGGCAACCTAAGTATCCTTTACTTTTACGTGTCCTTTTGTTAGCTAGAATACCCACACGATCTTGGAGGACTTCTTCAACCAGCTGCTAAGAATATCTTTCATGCCATCTTTCTGCATCAAGAGATGGTTTAGTGATAGTCAACCGAGAACTCTCATTGGTGTTTGTAATCAGACGCCCATCCAAACGAACTCTCCGGACTCCAGTCCAAAGCAACATGACCACTCATGCTTCCAGAGTATACAAACGAATCGTCTCAGATCTGATGAACTAGGAGAAGCCAAAAGCAAGCGGCTGTCAGCATTGGCAGCCATAAAGATGTGTTGGGCAGATCTTTGAATGCATACTTGATTGAGGAGCCCGGCTGCTGAGCTCTGCAATCCACCCCTGCATCTGAACCAAATTTAAGCATCTTGGGGCTGCTCCCCACCAGTGCCTGAAAGCAGACAAAGACAGGCTTATTCCTTGGTCTCACAGGATGCCTTTGGCAACTGATTTGTGACTTTGATTTGCAAATCCTCCCACAGTCTTGTGGATTTCTTTGAACTATGCTGCAAGGCAGCATGTTTCCTCACCACCTTCCTTCCACCCCACCCCGATGCACCGATGCACCGATGCACCGTAGGTTAGAAATCCATGGTGGTCTGACAGCTCTCCCAGTCTCTGCAGGCTCTTTCCCCATAGTGTCTCACAAATATCCCCTGATAAACCTTTGGTCACCTAATCCCGTCCTGCCTGCATCGCAGAGGATCTGAACTAACATGCAAACCTTGACCAAGACTACTCGTCTACTACAAGCACAGAAACAAAATACAAGGAAATGCAGAGCATCTGAAAAACACATCTTAATTCTGGCTTTGAACTATGTGTTTCACCCATAATTTTCCCATGGAACGTAGAAATACGGGTTCTGTAATATTTTGATAGTTTATCATTCAAGAAAAGGCACTAAGTCTGGAGTATTTTTTGATTTTGCTTAACTTCTGACTTCTATCGCAGGCACTCCCTGCCTCTGATGAAATAATATCACCAGGAATGTCTCCAGCTTGACTCAACACAGTTGTACTCACTTTGCAAAACAGCGGGAACCTGAGATTCTTTCTGAAATGCTCAGCATTCTCTCGAATTTCAGGTCTGGGCATTTTACTGCCTAAAATACATTTCCATGTGAGTGCTGTGCCTTTACCTGAAGTCTATACAAAAATGGAACTCATTAACCTCAGTGAAAGTTGGAAATATCTCTCCTGTGGCTTTGCCCAAACAACAGGCTTTCTCCCACGGACAATGCGGATTTCTCTCCTCTGGGTGACATTTAGGCAGAGCCCGGAACTGCCAGAGCTGACATTCACAGTTGTCTCTGAGTTTGCTCGGCTCTGGTTGGTGGGCTTAACTCAGTCCGTTCTCTGCTTGCCACTAATCGATCCCCCCACTTAATAAGTGTAAGATGGAATGCATTGATCGCTTGACCTAACGGGGTCAGTCAACTCAACCCTTCATGAGAAGGGGGAAAGGTTCCTTAATTAAATATTGTGACTAGATAGAGATCCCAAGGGTGTCTGGATGATTCCCGGGAGGGCAGGGGAAAAGAAAGAAAGAAAAGTGAGAAAATTCTCTGGTGTGTGAAATAAGTTCAACTTCCTCTTTCATTCCTGACAGTTCATCCCATCTGATTCCATTATCATCCTCTATCCAATCATGGACATTTGTCTCTGGGGTCGGGGGTAGCTGAGGTTTTGGGTGAGGTTCAGCGATGATTGGGTTAGTCTCTTATGGTCACTGGAACAAATTACCCCGAACGTAGTGTCTTCAACACTACACATGCAATCCTGTAATTATAGTTGGATATTTTGTTGGGCTAACATCAAGCTGCTGGTAGTTCTGTATTTCTTCCCAGAAGCTCTAGTGGGGAGTCTGTTCCCCTGACCTTTCTAGCTTCTAGAAGCTTCTTGCATTCCTGGCCTCATGGCTCCTTCCATCTTCATCGTCAAAAATTGCCAGTCATGTCTTCCTCGCACTGCTGTCTGTGTGACACTCTTATCACCCCTCCTCCACATTTAAGAAGGCGATCTTGGGATAACCCAAGATAATCGCCTTGTCTTTACATCCGCCAACAACTTTAATTCCATCAGGGAAGTCAACACCATTTGGTCGGTGACCCTAATGTATTCTCAGGGTCTGAAGACCAGGGCGTGGATATCTTTGATGGGTGGGTCTGTTCTACCTACCTCCCTGTCCATTCCCCATGTGTCTTACCAGTGTAAGAGCAGTGAGTATAAAATTTGACACCACCATTTCGGACACAGCTTCCCCAAACCAACCAGGCCCAAGAGTCCCTTGCATAAAAGAGCCGAGTCCATATTTTCCCTTTCAAAATGCCATGAAACGGCAACCATGCAGACAGCAATCAATCACATCAGCTCTCAACTTTCAGAGACAGACCTGGGGAAAAAAAACAAAACAAAACAGCAGGTGCTCCAGTAATGTTTGGCATTGTGGTTCTTCGTGTTTTTAACCCAAGACAATGAACCGCTAGCTTGGTAAAGTGACACGAAGCTATTTGATGTTGGAAAACCTCAAACGTCACCCTGTGCGGTGGTTCCTACGTCATTGCCAACGTGAGTTTATTCATTAGGTTGAGAGCATAGACATTGATGTAACCCTAAGAAGTAGAGGAACAAAGAAGCAAGCCATGATGGGGCACTCCTGTCCAATATCAAGGATGGGTCCCCGAGCCAGAAGGGAGAATACTGACTTCATAGACTGATGGGGAGAAAAAAGAGCAAAGTCCCAGACTCAGCTGGACCTCATAGGACATCTGAACTAGAAAGTCAGGGTCTTCTTAGTTTTAATCAGGGAAAATGGACTGTCAAACCAGCTAATGGTCAACCTAGGGGCATGACTCCCAGCACTGCTAGCTAACTCTAGGCGTCTGCATTTGGGAGTGGAAACCCAGCAGCCTACATCAGGTATTTCAAGAGTTACGGAAAGTGGGGTGTTGAGCTACACAAACACACACTCACACACACACAAGGTGGGTCATGGTGCACAGTATGTTTAAAGCTAAAAGTAATCCAGACGGTCTTTGTATCTCAGCCCTAGTATCTGCTACCACAAAACATCGATAACATCTTTGTATTAAAAAGAGTACATTTTCAGGGCGCCTGGGTGGCTCAGTGGGTTAAGCCTCTGCCTTCGGCTCAGGTCATGATCTCAGGGTCCTGGAATGGAGTCCCGCAATGGGCTCTCTGCTCGGCGGGGAGCCTGCTTCCCTCTCTCTCTCTGCCTGCCTCTAGACCTTGTGGGGATTGAAAAGACTTTTTCAGAAATTAAGGACAGTCAACGTAGATGACTTGCACACTGCCCAGGGTAGGAAAACCCCCTTTGGAAATGTGTTCTACTCCTTTGCTGGTCAGCAGGGTCCGGGTCCAACTGCCTTTAATCAGCAAAGCAATCTCCATTCCACTTCTAGTCCTTACAAAAACAAAATGCTCTCGGTGTTATAATTTATTTTTTTCATCTTTTTTTATCTTCTGCCATCTAAGACTCTTGCAACCCACCACCTGTTTTTATAAAGAAAGTTTTCTTGGAAAACAACTCTATGCATTTATTCGCACGTTATCTGCAAATACGTTCTCACCATGATGGCAAAGTTCAGTGGTTTTCATGTAACTCAGCAATCTTTACTATAAAAACCACTTAAAAAGAAAAAAGATTGTCAATGGCTCTTAAGATCAAAGGCATTTCCAGTGTAAAGTCCAAACTTGTGGTGGTAATTTCCGGTACAACAAAATTCTTGTTTGAGAGACAAAGGCTTGAAAAATACCCACACAAATCCCCTGGAATTAATACATTAACTGATCATACAGAGTGATTTGTTTTGAGCTTGGGATTTCAGAAGGAACCCTGAGAAGAGGAAGAGTCAAACTTAACACACTACCCACTTTTGTCTAATTAACGCAACATTGAAATTATGGCTGACCCTTGGACAACGCTGGGTCCACTTAGAAGTGGATTTTTTCCTTCAGTGAACGTGCATTCTGTACTGTAACTGTACTATCTCCTCCTTATGATTTTTAAATACCATTTTCTTGTCTCTAGCGTCCTTGATGATGAGAATAAAGAATACAAGGCATAGAACATACAAAATGTGTGTTAGTCGACCGTTCACGTGATCTGTAAGGCTTCTGGCTGATAGTATACTGTTAGTAGTTAAGGTCTGGGAGAACCAAAGTTATACACAGATTTTCGACTTTGCAGGGGTTTGACACCCTTAACCCATGATCTGTGCAGGGTCCACTGTAATGTTCCTGTCGCTAATGCCAACTTGTCCCATTGACGAAGATTCCAGCCGTTTTTGTACTAAGTTGGTTGATATCTAGAAACACAGCTGAGTCCCACCAAGTCAAGTGTCACCATTACGCTAGTATCTAAAAATCTTGGAATCATCAAGAAAAGAGCATGAAATAACCTTGAGTTTATTTTTCAGATGCTTTTGCCGTTAAAGAGTGATTTCCTCCCAAAGCCTCCCAAATCATTTATCACTCCCTTCCTTAGCCCGTGTTTATAGCCTGGAAATACTCTCCAATCTTTTTCCTCCCAAAGCTGATGCCTTGGTTACATGATCACATCAGTTTTATACTACCCCATGCCCGTAAGTCAGCTGCTTCGACCGCATTTTATATGATGTCCCTTGACAACATGTTTAGATTTTTTTGTATGGCTTTTAACTCTGCAGCAAATACATTTTATCTCTATTATAGTGATCACTGCACTTAATCTTCATTTACTCGCCAAATAAGGTTGTCTGCGTTTTTAATTGTCTAGCATCACAGGTTGATTTATTTGAGTAGAAATGTATCGTAGCATAATTACTGCCCTTTATTTATTTGGAGTAACATTTGTTCTAAACTTTGTGTTCTAATGAGTATTTTATACGGAATGCTAATTCTATTGATTGGAATCTCTTAAATCACTTAAACATATTTCATACAAATATATAGCAATGTTTCTTCTCTTAATACCTTACAAATGCCAGATATAAATTATGGGTCATGGCATAAGCAGCTTAGAAAGCTCTTTTAAATAGTAACTAATTGAGTAGTTACTTTGAATTATATTCAGGAATAGAGAAACAGGGAATTTATTTATATTTAAAGGTAAGAGTGAAGAAGGGAATGTATTTCTGTTTAAAGGTAACAGTGAAGACTATTTCTAAATAAATATTTCTTTTTTTAATTAATTTATTTTAATAAACATATAATGTATTTTTATCCCCAGGGGTACAGGTCTGTGAATCGCCAGGTTTACCCATTTCACAGCACTCATCATAGCACATACCCTCCCCAATGTCCATTTCCCCACCACCCTCTCCCGACCCCCCTCCCCCCAGCAACCCTCAGTCTGTTTCTTGAGATTGAGTCTTTTATGGTTTGTCTCCCTCCCAATCCCATCTTCCTTCATTTTTTCTTTTCCTACCTGCCCCCAACCCCCCCACATTGCATCTCCACTTCCTCACATCAGGGAGATCGTATGATAGTTGTCTTTCTCCGATTGACTTATTTCGCTGAGCATGATACCCTCTAGTTCCATCCACGTCGTCGCAAATGGCAAGATTTCATTTCTTTTGATGGCTGCATAGTATTCCATTGTGTATATATACCACATCTTCTTTATCCATTCATCTGTTGATGGACATCTAGGTTCTTTCCACAGTTTGGCTATTGTGGACATTGCTGCTATAAACATTCGGGTGCACGTGCCCCTTCGGAGCACCACGTTTGTATCTTTAGGATATATACCCAGTAGTGCAATCGCTGGGTCGTAGGGTAGCTCTATTTTCAGTTTTTTGAGGAACCTCCACACTGTTTTCCAGAGTGGTTGCACCAGCTTGCATTCCCACCAGCAGTGTAGGAGGGTTCCCCTCTCTCCGCATCCTCGCCAGCATCTGTCATTTCTTGACTTGTTAATTTTAGCCATTCTGACTGGTGTGAGGTGGTATCTCATTGTGGTTTTGATTTGTATTTCCCTGATGCCGAGTGATGTGGAGCCTTTTTTCATGTGTCTGTTGGCCATCTGGATGTCTTCTTTGCAGCAATGTCTGTTCATGTCCTCTGCCCATTTCTTGATTGGATTATTTGTTCTTTGGGTGTTGAGTTTGATAAGCTCTTTATAGATTTTGGATACTAGCCCTTTATCTGATATGTCATTTGCAAATATCTTCTCCCATTCTGTCAGTTGTCTTTTGGTTTTGTTAACTGTTTCCTTTGCTGTGCAAAAGCTTTTGATCTTGATGAAATCCCAATAGTTCATTTTTGCCCTTGCTTCTGTTGCCTTTGGCGATGTTCCTAGGAAGAAGTTGCTGTGGTTGAGGTCAAAGAGGTTGTTGCCTGCATTCTCCTCAAGGGTTTTGATGGATTCCTTTCTCACATTGAGGTCCTTCATCCATTTTGAGTCTATTTTTGTGTGTGGTGTAAGGAAATAGTCCAATTTCATTTTTCTGCATGTGGCTGTCCAATTTTCCCAGCACCATTTGTTGAAGAGACTGTCTTTTTTCCATTGGACATTCCTTCCCGCTTTGTCGAAGATTAGTTGACCATAGAGTTGAGGGTCTATTTCTGGGCTCTCTATTCTGTTCCATTGATCTATATGTCTGTTTTTGTGCCAGTACCATACTGTCTTGATGATGACAGCTTTGTAATAGAGCTTGAAGTCTGGAATTGTGATGCCACCGACTTTGGCTTTCTTTTTTAATATTCCTTTCGCTATTCGAGGTCTTTTCTGGTTCCATATAAATTTTAGGATTATTTGTTCTATTTCTTTGAAAAAAATGGATGGGATTTTGATAGGGATTGCATTAAATGCGTAGATGGCTTTACGTAGAATAGACATTTTCACAATATTTGTTCTTCCAATCCATGAGCATGGAACATTTTTCCATTTCTTTGTGTCTTCCTCAATTTCTTTCATAAGTACTTTATAGTTTTCTGAGTATAGATTCTTTGCCACTTTGGTTAGATTTATTCCTAGGTATCTTATGGTTTTGGGTGCAATTATAAATGGGACTGACTCCTCAATTTCTCTTTCTTCTGTCTTGTTGTTAGTGTAAAGAAATGCGACTGATTTCTGTGCATTGGCTTTATATCCTGACACTTTACTGAATTCCTGTATAAGTTCTAGCAGTTTTGGAGTGGAGCCTTTTGGGTTTTCCACATATAGTATCATATCATCTGCAAAGAGTGAGAGTTTGACTTCTTCTTTGCCAGTTTGGATGCCTTTAATTTCTTTTTGTTGTCTGATTGCTGAGGCTAGGACTTCTAGTTCTATGTTGAACAGCAGTGGTGATAACGGACATCCCTGCCGTGTTCCTGACCTTAGCGGAAAAGCTTTCAGTTTTTCTCCATTGAGAATGATATTTGCGGTGGGTTTTCATAGATGGCTTTGATAATATTGAGGTATGTGTCTTCTATCCCTACACTTTGAAGAGTCTTAATCAGGAAGGGGTGCTGCACTTTGTCAAATGCTTTTTCAGCATCTATTGAGAGTATCATATGGTTCTTGTTCTTTCTTTTATTAATGTATTGTATCACATTGATGGATTTGTGGATGTTGAACCAACCTTGAAGCCCTGGAATAAATCCCACTTGGTCGTGGTGAATAATCCTTTTAATGTACTGTTGGATCCTATTGGTCAGTATTTTGGGGAGAATTTTCGCATCTGTGTTCATCAAGGATATTGGTCTGTAATTCTCTTTTCTGATGGTATCCTTGTCTGGTTTTGGGATCAAGGTGATGCTGGCCTTATAAAATGAGTTTGGAAGTTTTCCTTCCATTTCTATTTTTTGGAACAGTTTCAGGAGAATAGGAATTAATTCTTCTTTAAATGTTTGATAGAGTTCCCCTGGGAAGCCATCTGGTCCTGGACTTTTGTTTGTCTGGAGATTTTTGATGACTGTTTCAATCTCCTTACTGGTTATGGGTCTGTTCAGGTTTTCTATTTCTTCCTGGTTCTGTTGTGGTAGTTTATATGTCTCTAGAAATGTATCCATTTCTTCCAGATTGTCGAATTTGTTGGCATAGAGTTGCTCATAGTATGTTCTTATAATTGTCTGTATTTCTTGGGTGTTGGTTGTGATCTCTCCTCTTTCATTCATGATTTTATTTATTTGTGTCCTTTCTCTTTTCTTTTTGATAAGTCTGGCCAGGGGTTTGTCAATCTTATTAATTCTTTCAAAGAACCAGCTCCTAGTTTCGTTGATTTGTTCTATTGTTTTTTTTTTTAGTTTCTATTTCATTGATTTCTGCTCTGATCTTTATGATTTCTCTTCTCCTGCTGGGTTTAGGCTTTCTTTGTTGCTCTGTCTCCAGCTCCTTTAGGTGTAGGGTTAGGTTGTGTATTTGAGACCTTTCTTGTTTCTTGAGAAAGACTTGTACCGCTATATATTTTCCTCTCAGGACTGCCTTTGTTGTGTCCCACAGATTTTAAACCATTGTGTTTTCATTATCATTTGTTTCCATGAATTTTTTCAATTCTTCTTTAATTTCCTGGTTGACTCATTCATTTTTTAGAAGGATGCTGTTTAGTCTCCATGTATTTGCGTTCTTTCCACATTTCCTCTTGTGATTGAGTTCTAGCTTCAGAGCATTGTGGTCTGAAAATATGCAGGGAATGATCTCAATCTTTTGGTACCAATTGAGACCTGATTTATGACCCAGGATGTGATCTATTCTGGAGAATGTTCCATGTGCACTAGAGAAGAATGTGTATTCTGTTGCTTTGGGATGGAATGTTCTGAATATATCTGTGATGTCCATCTGGTCCAGTGTGTCATTTAAGGCCTTTATTTCCTTGTTGATCTTTTGCTTAGATGATCTGTCCATTTCAGTGAGGGCAGTGTTAAAGTCCCCTGCTATTATTGTATTACTGTCGATGTATTTCTTTGATTTTGTTATTAATTGGTTTATATAGTTGGCTGCTCCCATGTTAGGGGCATAGATATTTAAGATTGTTAGGTCTTCTTGTTGGACAGACCCTTTGAGTATGATATAGTGTCCTTCCTCATCTCTTATGATAATCTTTGGCTTAAAATCTAATTGATCTGATATAAGGATTGCCACCCCAGCTTTCTTCTGATATCCATTAGCATGGTACATTGTTTTCCACCCCCTCACTTTAAATCTGGAGGTGTCTTCGGGTCTAAAATGAGTTTCTTGTAGGCAGCATATTGATGGGTTTTGTTTTTTTTATCCATTTTGATACCCTGTGTCTTTTGATTGGGGCATTTAGCCCATTAACATTCAGGGTAACTATTGAGAAATATGAATTTAGTGCCATTGTGTTGCCTGTAAGGTGACGGTTACTGTATATTGTCTCTGTTTCTTTCTGATCTACTACTTTCAGGGTCTCTCTTTGCTTAAAGGATCCCTTTCAATATTTCCTGTAGAGCTGGTTTGGTGTTTGCAAATTCTTTCAGCTTTTGTTTGTCCTGGAAGCTCTTTATCTCTCCTTCTATTTTCAATGATAGCCTAGCTGGATATAGTATTCTTGGCTGCATGTTTTTCTCGTTTAATGCTCTGAATATATCATGCCAGTTCTTTCTGGCCTGCCAGGTCTCTGTGGATAGGTCCGCTGCCAATCCAATGTTTTTACCCTTGTATGTTACAGACTTCTTTTCCCGGGCTGCTTTCAAGATATTCTCTTTGTCGCTAAGACTTGTAAATTTTACTATCAGGTGACGAGGTGTGGACCTATTTTTATTGATTTTGAGGGGTGTTCTTAGCATCTCCTGGATTTTGATGTTTGTTCCCTTTGCCATATTAGGGAAATTCTCTCCAATATACCTTCTGCTCCCCTCTCTCTTTCTTCTTCTTCTGGAATCCCAATTATTCTAATGTTGTGTCGTCTTATGGTGTTGCTTATCTCTCGGATTCTCTCCTTGTGGTCCAGTATTTATTTGTCTCTCTTTTGCTCAGCTTCTTTATTCTCTGTCATTTGGTCTTCTATGTCCCTAATTCTTTCTTCTGCCTCATTTATCCTAGCAGTAAGAGATTCCATTTTTGATTGCACCTCATTAATATCTTTTTTGACTTCAACTTGGTTAGATTTTAGTTCTTTTATTTCTCCAGAAAGGGCTTTTATCTCTCTGGAGAGTTTTCTCTAATATCTTCTATGCCTTTTTTGAGCCCGGCTAGAACCTTGAGAATTGTCATTCTGAACTCTAGATCTGTCATATTACCAATGTCCGTATTGATTAGGTCCCCAGCCTTCGGTACTGCCTCTTGTTCTTTTTTTTGTGGTGAGTTTTTCCGCCTGGTCATTTTGCCCAGATAAGATTTGCTTTCTCCTCCTCTGGAATTCCACTGTTCTTGGTGAGGGAAGTTGGTCTTGGTTGGGTTTCTTGTTGATCTTCTGGGGGAGGGGCCTGTTGTAGTGATTCTTAAGTGTCTTTGCCGCAGGCAGAATTGCACCGCCCTTCCTAGGGGCGGGCTAAGTAATCCACTCGGGTTCACTTTCGGGAGCTTTTGTTCCCTGAGCGCTTTCCGTAGAGTCCGGAGGATGGGAATGAAGATGGTGGCCGCCCAGTCTCCGGCCCGGAGGAGCCGAGCTTGGGGCCCTGCTCCTCAGTGCACCCTCAGAGAAAAGCACCCAACCGCCCCTGCCTGCCTGGCCTCCGGTCGTACCTGGAGGAAAGCAGTCAGTTGCTGGCACTTGGAGAAAAGCTCTCAGTTGCTTCTCTCTCCGTGGCCTCCGGCCGTGCTCCGAGCCCACCCAGCCTGCGACCAGCTCAAGGTAACCCCGGGCTGACAGCTCACTCCTCAGCTTTGTTGCTGTAGCCAGCTTCCCCGCTCTAATACCTGCAAGCTCTGTGATACTCAGACACCCTCGGTCCTCCTGTGACCCCGCGGGACCTGGGCTTACGCTGACCCCGCCTGGGCTTCCCCCTGGTTTAGCCTCTGGAGCGATGTCCCTCCGTGGAGCAGACTTTTAAAAGTCCCGATTTTGTGCTCCGCCACTTGCCGGGTGCCATCCCCTCCCCCCGCGATCTGTTCTCCCGTCGCTTTGGAGTCACTTCTCCGCAGGTCCGGTCCTACCTTTCAGAAAGTGGTCAATTTTCTGTTTCTAGAATTGTTGCTCTTCTTCTCTTTGATTTCCCGTTGGATTTGTAGGTGTTCACAATGGTTAGATAAGCTGTCTAGCTGATCTCCTGCTACCCGATGTCGTCTCAGCTGCTACTTCTCCACCATCTTGACTCCTCCCCTAAATAAATATTTCTAAGTAAAGCTGACACTAATCCATTTGCCAAGAAATCTATCCAACACATGTACATGACTTCAAAATACTTATCCTAATGATCTTAAATTTTAAGAAACAGTATACAAACTCTATATTGTGGCTAAGAGCTTAATTGACATACATATATCTCTGTGATTATTCCTTAACTAAAAGCAGGTAACCTTTTAGAAAAATGCCCGAATGTACAAACCCATAAAACTGTGCACACTCATGGGCTTTGGGTGGAGAATTTCCAATTTATAGTCCAGTAGGGAAGACACAAAAACTGAGGTCAAGAATTTATAAACAAAGGCAGAAAATGTACTGTAGCATTAGTGCCCTACCAAGTAGCAAATGGCCCTTTCTCTTTGTGGAAGACCTTTGTACCAAGGTGCACCCAGGAGGATTTCTGTAGCAAAAAAGTGGGCTGTACCCACCCCTTGGCCCACAGAAATGAAGACAAAGGCAGGTTATCAGTGCCTGAATGAAACCCATGCTAGGTTCACTGCACCAATCTGGAATCAGGAACCCTGTTTTTCCTATCAGAGATTCCCACTGGAATTACCAACCTGTCTTCCAGCTCTCGTAGGATCCCACAGATGTAGTCCATCCAGTTAAGCCACAGGGGACAAAGAACAGAATAGACTATGGGACCAAAATCAAATAAAATATATTTTTTTAATAATTGTGGTGTTTCTCTGATATGAATGCAACCCTAAGACATCTCAGAAAATCTTGATCTCATCCCTGGATCCCAGGATAATTTTTCTTCATGTGAGCCATTCTCACAAGTGTATTTCTTGAGATTTGATTATGAGGAAGAAAGTCACTGGTTCAAACCAGTAGCAAGTTTAGATAATGTTATTGGGACGGAGGGAGGAGCCTTCTGAGGAGACAGATTGTCTTCTACCACTGGATATTCCTGTCTGTACTGTGTATTCATTGTCTTGTTCTGGGTGGGAGGTGTGGTGTCCTGGATAAGACTAGAGCTGCCCTCTTGGGGAAGGAAAGAAGGTAGCTTGAGGAGCACGATGGCAAGGTGGCAAGATGGAAGGAGGGTGAGACTTTGTACATTTTGTTGAATCACTGGAGTTCTCAACCTCTCTTAGTTGAGACAAGCTTGTTTGTGGAGTTTGTGGCGCCCAGATTAGAAGAAGCCTTGACAGGAAGGAGTTTCATTAGAGGACTAATGGACGTTTTCTTAGGCACGGGCGTGTCTCTTAGAAGGAGTACAGTCTGTGAGATGGACTGAATCAGAGGGAAATACAATGCAGAGAGATAAATGAAAGCCTTTACACAATAATTGAAAATGCAAATGTCAAGAATGTGAAATAGAATCTGAATCTATGAAATGGAAAGTAAGACAATAGGAGACTTTCACTAGAAAATAGGGAACCATGAAACGGATTGACAGGGGCAGAGCAAAGAAAGGGAGAAAAAGAATTTAAAAAGTTTTGGCCACGAATATGTCTTTCTTTAAGGCAATTCAGAGAATTAATATGTTTTTTAAGAAACTATCTGATCTCTAATTCAGATTTTGTTGCAACTCAAATGATCAACCCAACAAAACAATTTAGCCAAAGATCATTCTACTTCAAGAATTATTAATGTTGATAAAATCCCAACTCAGTAAACAGTTACAGATTTGATTAACAGGAACATCTCTTCCAAAAAACAATAAATTCCAAAGATATTAAATAATAGTTTCAAGAACCTTAAATTATAAAGGCAAGCTATCAGTGAAATTATTGCTCTTCTTTTTTTTTTTTTTTTGGAAACTCATGATTGACAACATTTAATAAATGGCCAGACATTGTGTTGGAACTAAGTGTGAGAGGGGTCATGTGCCTTCAAGCATCTTCAAGTGTCGTTGATTAAATTTTACAATTGTAAAAGTGAAGAACCAACAAAGAGTTGGAGTAGATAGAAAGTTCTGTAGTTTAGCTATATGTGGGTGTCACAGGACTACAAAGAAGTGTCATCTAACAAGACTTGAAGTGAGATGGTAGAGACAATCAGGGCACGGTTCCTGAGACAGTGAACCTAAGGTGAATTTTAACGAGTGAATTGAGGAAAAGGAATCCATGAGTATGACGTTCTTCCCAAGAAGGAAGTTGGCTGCCCCCAGCCATTATAGCTGAGACAGAAGCTGGTTGTTCAAGAAGGGAACAAGGCAACATTAGAGGCATAAGCATGACCACATCCGAGCTTGTTATTCCAGAATGAGGTGTTTTGTTCTTGTTTCCTTGCTTTGGGTGACAAAGGAGATTTGGCTTTTCACAAGTGAATGTTGCTGGTGGTTTTTACACATTTGAAATGCTTTAGGACCATCTAAATAAGTAACTTTTGTTCTAGTGAAATCAACCTCCTTCTTCTTCCCTTGGGGCTTGTGTGACCAAAAAAAAAAAAAAAAAAAAAAAAAATCCAAGGTTGTACTGGTGTTCAGATTTTTTCATCTTTCCAGGAAGTAAAAACATGCAACTTTAATATTAAAAGTATGGTTATTTTCTTTCACCCCAGATGGAACTAATTCAGAGACTCCTTATATTGCCATGATTAAAAAGTGTGTGTGTCTGTGTGTGTGTCCAATAAGTAATTAAACATTTATAAGAGTTGATAAATTTATCAGGGTCAAGAAGAACAAATTGCTTGTACATATGTTAATATGAAATTATTTATGTGAGTTTGATTTTGTAAAATAACTCATTAGCATTTGCATATTTAATTTCAGCTTCAATTGGTGTGGTTCTTAAAATAAGATTTATAATCCCAAGTGTTCTCGCTGGTTATTTTTGCAAAGACCAGATTGAAATTTAACTACCTTCATTCTAAATCAGGGGACTGACAGAGTAAACTAGCTCTTAGAAACAAAATTAAATCGAAAGTATTTTAATACCCCTTTCTAAGTACAAAATTATAATATTAATGAAACGATTCTGTAACCTCCTAAAAAGACTTCTGTGAATATGACTTTTCTACCCTAACATAAAATCACATTATGCATGCACTTTGCCCCTGTATCCTATTTGTGGTTAGAAAGTCTGACCCATGCTCTGCAATTGCGTGGATTCAAAAAACTGGAAAAAGCATTCATTTTCTTTACATTTTCTTAGTTTTTTTCCCCCATTTTTATTTAAATTCTATTAGCTAACATATAGTGTAATATTGGTTTCAAGAGTATAATTTAGGGCGCCTGGGTGGCTCAGTGGGTTAAAGCCTCTGCCTTCAGCTCAGGTCATGATCTCAGGTCCTGGGATCGAGCCCCATATCGGGCTCTCTGCTCGGTGGGGAGACTGCTTCCCTCTCTCTCTCTGCCTGCCTCTCTGCCTACTTGTGATCTCTCTCTCTCTGTCAAATAAATAAATAAAATCCTTAAAAAAATAGTATAATTTAGGGGGTGCCTGGGTGGCTCAGTGGGTTAAGCCTCTGCCTTCGGCTCAGGTCATGATCTCAGGGTCCTGGGATCGAGCCCTGCATCCAGCTCTCTGCTAATTGGGGAGTCTGCTTCCCCCTCTCTGCCTGCCTCTCTGCCTACTTGTGATCTCTGTCAAATAAATAAATAAAATATTGAGAAAAATAAAAAATAAAAAGAGTAGAATTTAGCCATTTGTCACTTACATACAACATCCAGTGCTCACCACAAGTGTCTTCCTTAACTCCCATCCCCCATCTAGCCCATCTGTAGTGAAGAGTCTCCTCTGGTTTGTTTCCCTCTCTTTCTTTTCCCGCTCAATTTTCTTAGTTTATGAACAGTCTGAAACTTGGAAGAATTTATCAGAGGGTAAAATCTCTACTTTTATGGAAATATGTGCTTCTATCTGAAAACAGCAATCAGTGGCTTTTAAGAACTCACAGATTGGTTCATAAATTATAAGAAATGCTCCTTCTCTGACATCTCTCAAAATGATCAGCATGGCTAAACGATTATTTAAATAGCAATTATTAACATATCTTGAGTTGTAAACACCTGTAAGTGTCTGATCAGAACACCTGACCTTGACCAGACAAATGCTTATATGCATCTTTGCACATAACACCGTTCCGGAGATTTTCAGCCCATATATGGATCACTGGTTCAGAATGTCTCCCACAGAAAGTAAATTATCCTTGGAAGAACAAGCCACCTCTCTTAATTTGGGACAAAGTAGAACTTAAAGAGATAACTACAAGCAAAAATTCACAATAAAAATGATCTGTTACCAAGATTTCCTGAAATGTGCATGCATAAAAGAGAGTGATTTTCAGGAGTGAGAATTCTTCATGGCCTTAGTGTTCCTGTAGATGTTATAAGAAAAAAATATGCAACAGTAAATGTTCAAACACAACTTCCTCAAGGTGGATGTTTCTTGGGTAGAAATCCGAGGTAAGATCTAACAATGATGGATTTTTCGGTCAGTTCCTGGTAAGTACCAGAATGAGAAGTTGTCTTTTGCTGTTGCTGGCATTAGATAAATAAAAATAAATAAATAAATAAATAAATAAATAAATAAATAAATAAATAAAATCTTTTAAAAATTTTTCAACTGATCAAGTGTAAATTTAAGGTAATACAGAGAGGTATCCACCTTGAACCATTTTAGGTCTGCTTCCTTGAGCTGTTGCATATCAAAACTTCTTACAATATTAAAAACCAAAGGCAGATAGAGAATTCAGTTTCTATTAGATGGCTTGGCATGGCAGTTCAAATTTAATAACTCTATTTCTCTTAAGTTTGATAGCACATCCCACAATCATGGATCTCCATGATTGTAACCTTGCATCATCAAGAAAAATGTGAAATTGAACTGGGAAAAAGATCTAAATGCCCATCAGTAAGAGAAGAAATAAAACAATGTTCATGCAAGAGATAGCCATTGAACACCCCCCCAAAATATGGCTGATTTGACAAGAGCACAGATGAATCTCGGAAACGTTTTGTTCAGTAGAGAACCCCAAGTGAGAAGAGCACGTACATGTTATGTGAGGCCAGTGATGGAAAGTCTAAGATCAGGCAGGACTAACCCATCATGATCTGGACGTAAGTAATTCTCTGGAAATGGACATGAAGGAACTTCCTTCCTGATGGGTGATGGAAATGTTTTCTGTCTTGTTCTGGGTGATGATCACGTGGACACATCAATTTTCCAAATCTAAGAAGCCACGTACTTAAGAAATGTTCACTCTATTGTGCTTCTATTATGCTGTATTGAAATACCATTATTTTTAAAGATAATATATGAACATCTACTGAAATACATCTACAGAATCACCAATTCTCAGAGTTTTAATAGGCATTAAGGCAATGAATTTCATCTGTCCAATCATACCTCATGGGACTAGTGTTCTTGACCTCACAATTTGGGAAACTCTCATTTAAATAACACTGTATACTTAAAGAAGACATGGAATTTTAACCTGATTTTTTTTTTTTAAGAAGTGTGTAATTCCAAAATGGTTAGATTTTGGCAAACCTACTTGAGCAGAAGAGCTCATTTGTGAATGATTCCTGATAAATGACACATTTCTTCAGAGAGATGAAATAAAGATTTTGAATTTCACAATTTGCCCCAGAAACTCATTCTAAAAGAGTAGATTTCAGTGAATGGAAATAATCAAAACATGGTACAAAGTTTCTTTATTTCCTTCATCTGTTCACTCAACAAACATAAATAACAGACTGGTAATTTTTATAATTTGGTTGCTTTTTTCCTTCATGATCTACAAAACTTTTTTTTTAATTTTTTCTCTTTAAATTCATTGCAAGCATCCCACATTCTGGCGGTAATAGGTAACTAATTCTTCCAGTGGACACAAGTAACTATACATCTAGAAATCTATGACATAATCAAAGGAAAAAAACCCAAAATTATCTTATGGACCATTGATTATCACATTTGATTATCTTAACTACAAAATCACAGTAATCTAGAAACAATATTTTTTTACTTGGTAGACATCTTACATAATTTAAATTATTTGGAGGAGAAAAATGTGAAGCTATCAACTCTTTAGAAATAAGGTAATCTTGTAGATCTCCTGGGTGCATTTTATATTTGGGAATTCTGTGATGTGGGTTCAATCAATAGGGGTTCATTGTTAAGCTCACTCATTTTTTTAAAATTTCTTTAAAAAATTTTTTATTAACATATTATGTGTTATTAGCCTCAAGGGTACAGGTCTGTGAATCATCAGGCTTACACACATCACAGCACTCACCATAGCACATACCCTCCCCAGTGTCCATAACCCCACCACCCTCTTCCTACTCCACTCCCCCCGCAACCCTCAGTTTGTTTTGTGAGATTAGGAGTCTTTTATGGTTTGTCTCCCTCGTGATTCCATCTTGTTTCATTTTTTCCTTCCCTCACCCCAAACCCCCTACTTTGCCTCTCAACTTCCTCATATCAGGGAGATCATACGATAATTGTCTTTTTCTGATTGACTTCTTGCGCTCAGCATAATGCCCTCTAGTTCCATCCATGTCATTGCAAATAAACCCACTCATTTCACAAAAATTCATGAAGGTATATTCCACACCCCCCCCCGAAAATCTCAGTGCATGTTAATCCGAAAACCTCGATGCTTCCAAATGAGACCGAAATGCTTTGCTACGCATTCTGAGCAAAGTAATGTGTGATGAAGATTCTGACAGAGCCTTTTAGGTTAATGATCTTTGCATGGCTGCCTGTCTCTTCTCTCTATAGATTTTTCTCTGACATTTGCAACGAGGACTGCAGTGCCATTTTTGTCTGCCCCCGGTAAACAAGTCTGTTATTTTTATCAGCTGCAGCCCACACTCAAAAGGAGGTCAGGGGATACATTCTCCCCAGCATCTACACACCAAGCTTACTCAGAAACGAAGAGTGACACCCTACCTGTCATCACAAACTGAGCAAGAAAGATTTAAATTCTGTGGTTTGTTTTAGCATCAAATTAGAATACAATGAAGTATATGAAACTGACATTGCATGAATAAAAATGGGATATAATTTGGTAGAATTTGCATCTGGAATGGGACTTGCTCCCACCAATGACTACAAATTCAACCCATCTTTTGGCTACTAGCTGAATAGCCAACCCTGGTCATTCTCATTCTCTCTCTCTCTCTTCCCTACTCTTTGAACACTGCAGAGCATGCCAGTAGATAAAAGAACATGTTTTATAAATGGTATGGAGAAAATTATAACCCAACAAAGAATGGAAACCTCCCCAAAGATACTGGTAGGGTTGTATATATACATATATTTTTTCACATTTGTGGGCTAATTCTCATTCTAAAAACTCAGATGCATCACACTTGATACTCAATGTACGTTTGGTACTTTTTTTTTTTAAGATTTTATTTATTTATTTGACAGACAGAGATCACAAGTAGGCAGAGAGGCAGGCAGAGAGAGGGGGAAGCAGGCTCCCTGCTGAGCAGAGAGCCCGATGTAGGGCTCGATCCCAGGACCCCGAGACCATGACCTGAGCTGAAGGCAGAGGCTTAATCCACTGAGCCACCCAGGAACCCCTCTTTTTTTTTTTTTTAAGATTTTATTTATTTCTTTGAAAGTGGGTGAGTGTGAGAGGGAGAGAGACAAGTGCACTCCACATGGAGCAGGGAGCTCATTGTGGACTTGACCCTGAGATCATGACCTGAGCCAAAACCAAGAGTCTGATGCTTAACTGACTGGGCCACCCAAGTACCCCTAGTTCTTACACAGAATTTGTGCTAAATATTAACTCATTTGCTTCAGGGTTTTTGCCTTTTCTTCTTTCATGGCAGTTAGCCTGACAGAGGTCATTTTCTTTCAGGTTTTATGGAGAGGCATTGAATATTGGAATATACAGAATATGTTTTTATAGGAATATGGCTCACACACAGAAAATGCACTAATTTTTAAGTTCTTGATTTGATGCTTTCTGTTGATTGCATGCAGAACCGTTCAACACATGCACAGAACATTTCCTTTATCCTAGACGACACCACCCTCCACTATAAACCCATTCCCATCAGTGAACTCTGCATTAGAGGAAAGCACTTTTTTAGTTTCTACTGCCATGGAAAAGTTCTCCCATTTCTTGTCTTCCTTATTATCTAGCTAACATTATGTACTTCTATCTCATTTTTTTAAACTCAATATAACATTGATGAGATGTATCATAGTGTTGTATCAACAGATCATTCCTTTTGATTGGATATTAGTACTTCCTTGACCAAATATAGAGTTGTTTATTCTCCAGACATTGGATATTGGACTGTTTTCCAGATTTGGACTGTTAAACATACAGGATCTATAAACATCTGTGCACATTCTTTGCATGGACTTTTTTTTTTTTTTTTTGGCATCGTTAAGACTTGTTGAGTTGTCGGATTGATATGCCTTTTGTATCGTAAGAAACTACCAATTACTTTATATTTAATATACAATATAAATATTAGATATTTTATATTTGTATAGAAGGATTCGCCAAGTTTTCCCAAGAGGTCGTCCAATTGTGTACTGTCACCAATGTGTGAAAATTCCGCATGTCCTGTCTTCACCTGTTTTCTTCTGGTAGATATGGCTTCAATCTAATGTTGAGCAAATTTTCACATGCTTATTGACAATTATTATGCATTCGGTTGTGAATTATCCATTTTTAGCGCATTTCATTGCATTGTTTATCCTTCATTGTTCATGTGTAGGCATTGTTTATGTATCTTAGGTATGAGTCTTGATATATGTGCCTATAGGGAGAGAAATTTATACATAACAAAATATACATGTATGGAGGTTTTCTCAGTCTATTGTTAGCCCAACTATTTTATCCATGGTATCTTTTTTCTTTTTTAAAGATTTTATTTATTTGACAGAGAGACCCACCGAGAGAAGGAACACAAGCAGGGGGAGAGGGAGAGGGAGAAGCAGGCTTCCCACTGAGAATGGAGCCTGATGTGGGGCTTGATTCCAGGGTCCTGGGATCATGACCTGAGCCAAATGCAGATGCTTAATTGTTGAACCAGCCAGGTGCCCCCTATGGTATCTTTAATATGCAGAAATTATCATTTTTCATTGACTAAAATTTTTTCCATTTGATTTTTCATATTTGATTGTTTTTGTATCCTTTCAATGAAACCCTTCTACCCCACGGTCAAAATGAAATTCTCTTATATTTTCTTCCTCAGTATTTCTCTCAAATTCACATACATATCCCATATAGATTTTTTTTAACCTTTTTAAAAATTTATTTTCAGTGTACCAGAATTCATTATTTATGCACCACACCCAGTGCTCCATGCAATCTGTGCCCTCCTTAATACCCACCACCAGGCTCACCCAACCTCCCACTTCCCGCCCCTCCAAAACCCTCAGTTTGTTGCTCAGAGTCCACAGTCTCTCATGGTTTGTTTCCCCCTCTGAATTCCCCCAACTCCCTTCTCCTCCCCAACTCCCCATGTCCTCCATGTTATTCCTTATGCTCCACAAGTAACTGAAACCATGTGATACTTGACTCTCTCTGCTTGATGTATTTCACTCAGCATGATCTCTTCCAGTCCTGTCCATGTTGCTACAAAAGTTGGGTGTTCATCCTTTCTGATGGAGGCATCATACTCCATAGTGTATATGGACCACATTTTCCTTATCCATTCATCCGTTGAAGGGCATCTTGGTTCTTTCCACAGTTTGGCGACCGTGGCCATTGCTGCTATAAACATTGGGGTACAGATGGCCCTTCTTTTCACTACATCTGTATCTTTGGGGTCAATACCCAATAGTGCAATTGCAGGGTCATAGGGAAGCTCTATTTTTAATTTCTTGAGGAATCTCCACACTGTTCTCCAAAGTGGCTGCACCAGTTTGCATTCCCACCAACAGTGTAAGAGGGTTCCCCTTTCTCTACATCCTCTCCAACACACGTTGTTTCCTGTCTTGCTAATTTTGGCCTTTCTAACTGGTGTAAGGTGGGATCTCAATGTGGTTTTGATTTGAATTTCCATATAGAATTTATTGTTAGATGTTATTCAGAATTGTAGGTCCTTTTGTTTTTCAATTTTCCAGCTATCTAACACCATTTATTGAAAACATTTTTATATATGCATGGGAATATTTCTGGGCGTCCTGTTTCTTCCTGTGGTCTACTTATCTACCCTAATGACACAGTGACATTATACTGATGATCATATTATGGCACATCCTGATATCACACAGTGTAAATTCTCCTTTTGTTCTTTTTTCCCCCAAATCATGATATAACCACTTTTCTATATATGTTTCTGGGTTCAATTGCTTAATATTTTGTTAAGCATTCTTGCATTTATATTCATGAAGTTGTTGTTCTATAATATTCTTATCTAGTGATGTGTTTATCAGGTTTTGCTTTCAAGTTAATGCTGACTTTTTTGAACAAGGTGGAAAGTATTCTTGGATTTTTAAAAGTGTTTCTGCAGTATTGGGATCATATCTTTCTTAAATGTTTTAGAGAATTTACCATTAAATCGATCTGGACCTGGAGAGTTTTTTTAAATGGTATTTTTAATGATCCTATATCAAATGAATTGTGATAGTGATAGATCCACTGATACATATCCAATTCATAAATTGTGTTTTTTGAGGAAATGCGTCTTTATGTAAGTTTTTGCATTTATTATCATAAAGTTACTCATGGTGTGACCTTATCATCATTTTAACATCTGCTGTTAGCACTCCTGATATTAGTAATTTCTGTTTTGTCTTTTTTCCTTATCATCCTTTGTAAATGTTTGGAAATTTATTAAAATTCCCTGTCCCCCTAAATCTACCTATCTTAGTATCTCTATTTCACATGTTTTCTAAAATATTAGTTTTTGCATTAATTTTATTAATTTCCTCAGTTTACTTCCATTTCATTTCACTTTTCTTTTTCCAGCTTGTTAATGTGGAATATTAGATTATTGATTTTATATTCTTCCTTAAATGTAAACACTGTTTAACTGCATCACACGTGTTTGATATTTCAATATGTTGGTCTTTACATCAGTAGGCAGGTCAATATTTTCTATTTTCTTTTGTGTTTTTTTTTTTCTTTGACTTGGGTTTTTACAAATGTTTTCTTAATGTTCAATTATATAGGTTTTCCCTGTTTCTCTCTGTTTCTGCCTGTCTTTCTCTTATAAGATACACACATGCGCAATGACACACACATCTGCATGAATACACACACACACACTCACAGACACAGACACAGACACACACACACACACATACACACATCTCTTGCTTTGTTACATTGCCTTGGAGATTTTCTACCTATTTAATTGCTATTAAGGGATAATTTAATATCCTTTTAGTCGGTGAATACACTGAGTATGATTCTATTTCTTTAGTGATTTTTGAGCTTTATTTTGATGCCAGCACATGACCTAACTGAATGTTTGTTCTATGAGCACGTGAAAATGAATATATATTCTGAAGTTGCTGGATATACCATTAAATAATTTTCAGTGAGGTAAATTTGTTCAAAACTTCCCTGTCTTCACTGAATACTTCCCCCATCTGTTACCAAATAAATGTGGGTGGGTTTGTCTGTTTGTTTTTTTAATTGTCTCCCTGTAGAATTACATTATTTCCTACATTTTAAATCTCTATCCTTAACATTTCTTATATTGCAAGTTTTCTGGAGAACAATTCTTTTGACCATTTAGTTTTCAATTCATTATCTTTTGGGCTCCCCTTCCTATAGGAAACTGTCGGGCTTTCTCCCTCTTGTTGTTTTCTTGAATAAAAGGGGTCTTTTCATCTCTGACTGCTTTAAAGTTTCACATATAACGTGTCTTTTATGTCTGACTGCTCTAAGGCTTATGGAGAACTTCATTTTTCAACAGTTTGAGTATGATGTGGCCAGGTGCAGTTTTCTTTGTAGTACCTGCTCGGGTGTTGTTAGACTTCTCCCCTTACGTGGGTGATGTAGTTTACTAACTCTAGAATTCGGGAGGCTATTGTGTTTTCAAGCATTTATTCTGCCCTTTTCTATCTTGTATCCCTTTTGAAACTCCGATTGTACGTGTGTTTAGCTCTCGGTAATGCCCATTAGATGTTATCTGCTCTATACTGTTTGTTTTCCAGTATTTTATTTAAAACTTTTGTTTATCAGTTAGGATATTTTTTTTACTGACCTATATCAGTGGCTAGTTTTCTTCTTTTATATTTGAATTTTTTTTTTTTTTATCAGTTTGGATACTTTTCTATGCACCAGCGTCAAAGGATTGTAGACTTCTGCCGTTCCAATCTCCTGTTGAGTAATCTAGTGAATATACCATTTCTCAGACTGTAGTTTTTAGTTTCCAGTATTACTTTTTGGTGACTTTTTAGAGTTTCTTTCTGTTTACCAAAATAGCCACTTTTTATTCTTTTATTCATCTTCTACATTAACTCCTATTACCTGTATCTATCTATCATCTATCTACCTATCATATCTATCATCTGTCATTTATCTATCATCGATCTACCTATAATACCTATCATCTATCATTTAACTATTATCTATCTATCATTGATCTGCCTATAATATGTATCGCCTATCATTTATCTATTATCTATCATCTATCTATCTATCTATCATGTATCTATCTATCTATCCTTCCTCTTAGTTATTTTAAATACTTTGTCTGGTAATTCCAGTATCTGGACCACACCAGAGTCTCCTTTCGTGAACTTTTTTCTCTATTAGCAGGTGTTACACATACAAAATTTTTAATTCTTCAGATAGCTCATGATGCTTCATTTACACACCAGATGTTTTACATAAAAGAATGGTAGATTGTGAACCAAATACTCTTTAACCCTGGGGTAGAAACATATCCTTTTTCCTTTTAAGCCCCTAGAGTGTGGGGCTGTGTCAGTGTGACCTCTAGTTCAGCTGAATGTGTCTTTTACAGCTTCTGTTGGATTTAACTTGCTAACACCTTCAAACGTTTGGAGAATATGCTTTAGGGAATTTTTTTTTTAAGATTTTATTTATTTATTTGACAGACAGAGATCACAAGTAGGCAGAGAGGCAAGCAGAGAGAGAGAGAGGAGGAAGCAGGCTCCCCGCTAAGCAGAGAGCCTGATGCAGGGCTCGATCCCAGGACCCTGGGATCATGACCTGAACCAAAGTCAGAGGCTTTGACCCACTGAGCCACCCAGGCACCCCTAGGGAATGTTTTTAACATAATTCAATGTTGAGTATTAGCATGATTCCATCCCATGGTGGTCTTGTTTGTTAACTGCCCAGCATCTAGCTTTTAGGTTTATTAAGGATTTCTCCCTTATTCTCTAGTGTTCTGATATTTGTTTTAGGGAGGCCTCTCTCTGCACTGATGCTCTGCCCCCAGATTTTAGAACACAGTTGCGTTACAACTAGGAAGACCAAGAATGCTTTGGAGGATCTCTCTTAGCTCTTGTCCCAAGCTCCTGCCTTCAGAGTGTGGCTACATGATGCTTGAATGAGGCCTGAACATGCAGTAGGGATGTGCACCAACTCTAATCTATCTCACCAGCCTGTGCAGTTATTGAAAATCAGTTCCAGTTTTGGCTTTTGACGAAAACATTCCTTATCTCCTTGTCTTTTCCCTTCCCTTATTCCTTCCACCGACTCCTCAGGGAGAACAGCCATGGGCCAGTCTCTCACACAGAGAGCTCATCTCCTTTACACTTTAACTTAATCAGTTTCTTGGCTTCCTCAAATCTCTGATGTGTTTATAATAAATATGATTTGTAGCATATCCAGTCTGTTTGACCACATAAGAATGATTTCCTCTTGTTAATTTCCACATCCTAACTGGAAGCAGAAGACGACCCAATATAAAATTTAAATTGAATGCCTACCAAAAAACAAATGCTGAGAGCTATTCATGTAACCAACCATGGCATATGTGTGAGTGTGTGTGTGTCTTTATATTTATATAACTATACAAGTATGTAAATATATACAAGTTTTATACATAAGTACATTATATACTTTGTGTGTATATAAAGATATATATTTATATGCTTATATATTTATAAGTATGCATATGTAGGTATGTACACATGTATATAAATATATATTATATTTACAATATTCAATATGTAAATATATATTTATTTGTATATAAATTGATATTTATATACTTACTTGTATATAAATATGCTTATATTTACCTTATGTTTTATGTTTCTTTTTAGGCACATTTCTGATATAAGTAAATATTTATATATGTGTGTATGCAGTATACAGGATATATATAATATTAATATATCATGTATAGGTATATATAAACATATATGTCTATATAGACTTTTATATATGATACATATAGTATATACTCGTATACACATAGACACATGCTCATATAGTTATATAAAAATCCATACCTGTGAATCTGGTGAAGTCTTTTGTGTTTATGACATTATACAAAGTCCAGCCATTGAGAACAATAATGGGAACCTTTCTATTGCACTCAGTATTTTATGACCTAGGCACATGGATGAAAATGGCTACTTAGTTTCCCACAATAGACTCTTCAATTTCACAGACTATTTTGTAATCCCCGTTTATCCAAGTCTCCGTAAAGTTATTCTAATGGGTTTTATTCAACATGCCTATCTTAGGAAAGCATTCAGTTCTTTATAACCTCAAATATTAAAAAGTTCAAATAATTATATTTTTACAAAGGTGGCATGTGGCATATTATGCTTTCTAAATTGGAGAATGCATATGTAGAATGGAGATAAAATGTATTAGGGATATTCTGTTCAAGAAGAGTCTTTTGGAAATTAGAGTTTCTATGTCCCTCTGCATTTAGGAGCAGGTAGAAAGCAAACCCTCCTGACTCAGACACTAAAACGTTGCAAACGGCCTCTTCTCCAGGACCAGAGGGTGAACTGACTTCCTTACCATGCAATTGCCTCTTTCTTGATATTTCTAACTGAATTCTTGGTCCTCTTTGTACTTCTGTCTTAACACAAACATTGCCTAATGCCATCCCATTTTGACCAGACTTGCCTCACCAAATACCCATCTGTGCCGTTTCTTCCCCACCTGCTTCTGGGACGACAGCAACCGTGATCATTTAGCTTGCCATTCTTTTTTTTTTTTTTTTTTTTTTAAGATTTTATTTATTTGACACGGAGGGAGAGAGATCACAAGTAGGCAGAGAGGCAGGCAGAGAGAGAGGGGAAGCAGGCTCTCTGCTCAGCCCAATGCAGGGTTTGATCCCAGGACCCTGAGATCATGACCTGAGCCAAAGGCAGAGGCTTAACCCACTAAGCCACCCAGGCACCCCTAGCTTGCCATTCTTTGAGTGAGAGAGAGTGTAGCTGCCTGATTCTGTTGGTCTGGGCTGGGTGGCCAAAGAGGTCTGAGCAGTCCTTGTCAGCCTGTTGGCTGTCTTCCTGGAGGCTGGCTGGCCATTGACTGAGGGATCCCTGGCCTAGGATGGTTTCAGATGGGACAACTTGTCTGAGGTGACAGGGTACAGTGCAGATTCAAGAGAAAGAATTTATATTAGAGCTTCAATATACAGCTTCAATATATATAAAATCCATCGTCAATATTATAATCAATCCACCAACCTCTTTAGACTAGCCAGTATTCTTGACTGACTCACACCTTCCAGACTTATTTTCATGCTCTGGTTCTTCCCAAATTGCCCTGTTTATTCTAACCTCTCCCTAGCATGAAATGTATATCCCCACTAGTCCCCAAATATGATTTTATGGTGTGCAAGTTTCCATCTGAAGGACAATCCTATAATCAGTGATTATGTCCTTGTAGTTAATATAGGGTTTAAAATGGAATCATTCAGGTGGATAATATTGGCTTGATATGGAACCCATAAACTTAATAGTAAAGATTTTTCTGGGGAAAAGAAATTTCTAAAAGGAGGGGCACGCAGTGCATGAAGTTATTCCTCACCGTTATGTAAAATTGTATCTATTCTTCCAAATATATCAGAAAACATTTCTAGCATCAAATTTCTACTTGGAAAAAAAAGTCTACAGTTTTTAGGAAAACACTAAAAAGCATAAATCTGTATTGTCCAATATATTCAGTGTATGGCTATTTACTTTGAAAGTGAAATATGCTTAAATTAAATATAAATTAAAACTCAAGGATGCCATACATACTTACCACAGTTCTTACATGTCACTTAACTGTTAATAGCAGCCATGTCCAACAGCCCTTTCTGTAAGAACATTTCCATCGATTGGACGTTGCTGATGTAAATTCTTAAGTGATGTGTAAATCACAGGACCATGAACTTCATACTTGATACTTGATGTTATTAATCACTGCTGACTCTAATTTCAGTCCTCTGATTTGGATGTGGGGGAAAATAAATATGAAGTCACGCCTGACATCTCTGTACTATTAGAAACGTTCAGGGATAGACTGACCCATGGAGGTTTCATAGCTTTACTGCCTTGGTTCTTTGAAAGCCACTAAATTAGGGGTTCCTGGGTGGCTCAGTTGGTTAAACCTCTGCCTTCAGCTCAGGTCATGATCTCGGGGTTCTGGGATCCAGCCCTGCATCAGGCTCCCTGCTCAGCCAGGAGTCTGCTTCTCCCTCTCTCTCTCTGCCCCTCTCCACCCCTACTCATGCTCTCTTTCTCTCTCTCAAATAAATAAATCCAACAAAACAGCCACTAAATTTGAATACATTCTGATTATTGATCAGAGGATTATTTATCAACCTAGGACTCAAATTGCCAAGATGTCCATGTTTCTCAACCTGCTCTACATTGAACTTCCTCTAAGATATCAGAGTACTAATAAGATGTTTCCCTTGAGTACAACTTCCAGAAGAGAAGCCTGTTCAGTGAATAAAAAATCATTGTTAGGACAGCTAGCTTGGAGCTCTGAGTGGAAGAGATTATAGCTGGCCCCTGTTATTGGAAAGTGGCAACAGAGAAAATAAGCCTTATCACTCAATTCTGATACTCTGTCTTTTTTGTTCTTTTTTGTTTTTGTTTTTTTTTTTTACTTCTTTTCAGTGTTCCGGAATTCATTGTTTATGCACCACACCCAGTGCTCCATGCAATACGTGCCCTCCTTAATACCCACCACCAGGCTCACCCAACCTTGCACCCCCTGCCCCGCCAAAACCCTCAGATTGTTTTTCAGAGTCCATAGTCTCTCATGGTTCGTCTCCCCCTCCAATTTCCCCCAACTCCCTTCTCCTCTCCATCTCCCTATGTCCTCTGTGTTATTCCTTATGCTCCACAAATAAGCAAAACCATATGATAATTGACTCTCTCTGCTTGACTTATTTCACTCAGCACAATCTTTTCAGTCCCATCCATGTTGATACAAAAGTTGGGTATTCGTCCTTTCTGATGGAGGCATCATACTCCATAGTGTATATGGACCACATCTTCCTTATCCATTCGTCTGTTGAAGGACATCTTGGTTCTTTCCACAGTTTGGTGACTGTGGCCATTGCTGCTATGAACATTGTCTTTATAAATAACCAAAAAGCACAGTATTGCCTCCGTTGGTCAACCCAAACTGTTGATCATGGCATGGCTTGCTATTAAAAAGCATAAGTCTCCATTTTAAATTTTATCCAAGAAATGATGAGTTAATTATACTTTGTGTTATTGAAAGCATTCCCTTTCTTGTTGACCATATAGGTTGAGGACTGTTTACTTAGGATATAATTGTTGCATTATAGTGGAACCATAGCATATAAAACAGAAGTATGATGGTGTAGCCTCACCAGATTTCTTGACATGGCTTACTTAGAATTTATTGGCGGGCTGATGGTGGTCTCTCAAAATGACTCTTGGCTTTCAGGCATGATCTACCATATGCCCCAGCTTCTTGTTCCGTTGTTAGTGAGGATCCACTTGACAGTGAAGCCCAGTTTTCAATGGACTCTGGGTAGTGCTGGGGGACAAGAGAAATCAGTTGGATTTCAGTGCCAATATGGGTCTTATTTAAAGCTGATAGAAGAAGCATTGCATACTCAAGCTGATGGCTGAGTCAAGATTAAACACCACTCATTTCTTGTATTTCCTGGGATGGGTGCCTTCTTTCTATCTGAGGAGAATATTTCTTGAAGTTGTGATACAGTTATTCAAACTTCCTTGGAATGCAATTAGGTAAATCATTCTGTTATAGATTTTTCAATGCCCCTTCTCTTATCCTCTTGGAAAATTTAAAAAAAAAAAAGTGCACACTATTCAAAAATACATGATTTGGTTAATTTAAATGTACAATGAGTTGAATCAGCTACTCTTTTTATTTGGTTGGAAGAATACAATTTTAATTTCTAATATTGATAGATCTTTCCATTTAATGTAGGTCAGAGGATTGATTCATTGACAAGAAGCTTCTGGCAAATGGAGGATGGTCTTGAAAGGAGGGGAGGATTAGGGAGAAGCTTTCCTTTGTCTTAATCAACACATGCTTGGAAAAGAGGATTAGGTCCAAGAAAAATTGGGGAATGGGTACTGTGATCTACCACTTGCTTTCTCAGTTAATGTTAAGACTAAATTTTATACTGATGATTTCTTTAAGAGCCTAAAAGCAACAGCTGCCAAGTTTCAGAGGGAAAGGGGACATTAGTATGACATGTAGCACTGGCCATAGTTCTGAAATCATGATAATATTTGACTTAGGTGAGCTCATTATACCGATTTACTGCCTATGCCTTACAAAGAATACATAACCTCTTCTCTTTCCTAAGACCTGATATTTCTAAAGGCCAGAGCTAAAGTGGTTGACACGTGCTGAAGACCTAAGATGAGTCCAGACAGGTTACACATACATTAATTCAGCTCTTAAGATTTCCTGGAAACACAATCAAAGACCCTGGTCACTGATGTGTTTTTCTGCTTTGAAGTACCTACTTATTAGGGCAAAGGTGCAGGTTGATATTCTATACAAGGCACCAAGAGATAAAACCACTCCTTGAAAATGTGTGTCAATTACCTCAGAAAGAAATTATGACCGATCTCTTACGCCACTTAGGCCATAATAGTTCTCCAACGTGACCTCAATTCTGAATTCTGAAAAGGATGGCCAAGGTGGACTAGTCTGAGCCTCTCGGCTCCTGTCTGAGGCTGGGGTCAAGGATGTAGTTCACTTCAGGCATGTCTCATGGATATTTCTTCAAGAGCCCAAACAGAAGGGACAGAGATACATCACTGGAGCTCACAGATAACTGTACAAGTGCAGGCATTTTTCTTTTTTTTTTTTCCCCTTTTCTTCACATAGTATTAACTCAATTCTACTGACCAAAAAAAGTCATATTCTCAAACCCAAGCTCCCAAATACATGGCAAACTTGTGGATATATAATTCATAGCAGGGGAGTCAAAACTTGGGTCTGATTATTATATCTTCCACAAACACTTTCTTGTGTAATTTGGACAATAAACTGTTCACTGATAAACAAGGGCTAAACATTCACTGAAGCTCTGAGAGATTGATGTTTTTAGGGGCTATCACATATGATTAGGATAAACTCACTGAGTAAAATATGCTGAGTCATGTATGGGATACAGAAATGTCCAAGATTTAGGCACTGCCCTAAAACTCCCATGGACACAAACATAAAAACATGAATTAAATTTGTTCATAGCAGCAATGTCCACAATAGCCAAACTGTGGAAGGAGGCAAGATGCCCTTCAACGGATGAATGGATAAAGAAGATGTGGTCCATATACACAATGGAATATTACACAGCCATCAAGAAGGATGAATACCCAACTTTTGCATCAACATGGACAGGACTGGAGGAGATTTTGCTGAGTGAAATAAGTCAAGCAGAAAAAGTCAATTATGATTTGGTTTCACTTACTTGTGGAGCATAAGGAAGAACATGAAGGGCATTAGGAGAAGGAAGGGAAAAATGAAAGGGGGGAAATCAGAGGGGGAGATGAACCATGAGAGACTGTGGACTCTGAGAAACAAACAGAATTTTAGAGGGCAGAGAGAAGGGGATGGGTTAGCCTGGTGATAGGTATTAAGGAGGGCACAGATTGCATGGAACACTGGATGTTATATGTAAACAATGAATCATGGAACACTACATCAAAAATTAATGATGTATGCTGACTAATATAACATAATAAAAATGATACTAGTAAAAGAAAAGAAAAAGAGGATATATATATATATGTAAGAGAAGAGCATGCATTTGCACCAAATATGGAAGGTCAGAGGTAGATGGAAGTTTTGAAAAGCCCACAGGTTTCAGGTGGAAGACAAGCATTGTGATGTTGAGTTTGGCTTCAACACATAAGACCTTGGGACTCCATATTCTTCACATCAAATGTCCATGAGAAAGTAAATCTAGAGAACTTGACTGTCTACGATTCACCTACCTTAGAGTAGAATTCATGATTTGATGGAAGAGCTGGCAAATTTTAATAATGATACTGAGACCCCTAGACATTAATGTGTTTATGGAAGTTGTTTAGCAAGTGAATGAAAGATCCAAAAATGTGGAACTGATGTCTTTCCAGTGGCCAAATGATCATATCAGAAACTCCTGGTAATTCTACAAAATTCCATTCATTCTGCTTGATGGGATTTTTCTTCACTGATGTTTCAGACAGTGGGTTATAAATCTCCTGTGATCTCAGGGTATAAATAAGGGACACACATATCCTCCTAGTATACCCTGGTGCAATATACTAATCCTTTTTTTCAGCTTTATGACAACAGTTGACAACAATTATACATATTTAAAGTGTGCAACATGGTGTTTTGATATATGTACATATTTTGAAATGATCATCACAATCCAGCTAATTAGCTGTCCATCACCTCACATAGTTACCATTTGTGTGGGTGTGTGCGTGTAGTGAGAACTTTTCAAATCTACTCTCTTAACAACTTTCAAGTATACAGTGCAGTATTAGTAACTGTGGTCACCACACTCTATGTTAGATCACCAGACATATTTACCTTGCATAAGTGAAACTTTGTATCCCTTGACCCACATCCCTTGACCTTGACCCATGACCAACATCTCACCATTTTTCCCAGCTCCTATCTACTACCATTCTACTTGCTTCTTCTATGAGTTCAACTTTTTTATTTTTTATTTATTTTTTAAAGATTTTATTCATTTGAGAGAGTGAGAGCACCAGAGAGGAGATGGAGAAGGAGAGTAAGAGTCTTTTTTTTTTTTTTTAAGATTTTGTTTATTTATTTGACAGAGAGAGTGCACAAGCAGAGGGAGTGAGAGAGGGAGAAGCAGGCTTCCTGCTGAGCAGAGAGCCCAATGCAGGGCTCAATCCTAGAACCCTGGAATCATGACCTGAGCTGAAGGCAGACTCTTGATGACTGAGCCACCCAGGCACCCTGAGAGGAAGAATCTTAAGCAGACTCTGCACTGAGTGTGGAGCCTGACACTGGGCTTGATCTCAGGACTCTGAAATCATGACCTGAGCTGAAACCAAGAGTCAGGTGCTTAAGTGACTGCACCACCCAGCCACCCAATGAGTTCAACATTTTTAGATTCCACATATAAGTGAGATCATGCAGTATTTACCTTTCTGTATCTGGCTTATCTCACTTAGCATAAGTCCACAAGGTCCATCCATGTTGTCACAAATGACAGAATTTCTTTCTTGTTAAAAACCCAATAATATTCCATTGTGTGTTTATTATCTATCCATCCATCTATCATCCATCCATCATATCTATCTATCCATCATCTCTCCATCCATCCATCTATCCTTCCATTCAACCATTATATCTATTATCTATCCATCCATCCACCCATCCATCCATCTATTATATCTATCTATCTATCATCCATCCATTATATCTATCATCTATCCTTCCAGCATTGAACCATTCTATCATCTATCTATCTATCTATCTATCTATCTATCATCTATCTATCCATCTATCCTTCCATCTATCTATCCATCCAACCATCATATCTACTTATCTATCATCTATCTACCTACCTATCTATCTTTTATTTATCTAATCATCCATCATATGTATGTATCCATCTATCATCTCTCCATCCATCCATACATCTATCCTTCCATTCAATATATATAGATAAATAGATCATATCTATCTATATATTATACCTATCTATCCATCTATCCTTCCATCTTCTATCCATCCATCCAACCATCATATCTATCTATCTATCCATGTATCTATCTATTCATCCATCTATTTATTATCTCTCTCTCTCTCTCTGTCATATTTTCTTGATCTGTTCATCTATCAGTGGACAGTAAGGCTGCCTCCATACCTTGGATATTGCGAATAATGCTTCCATGAATACAGGAGTGCAGATATCCCTTCAAGGTCCTGATTTCATTGCCACTCCTTTTTAACACCTTGGCATTAGTTAGTCAGTTTTTCTTTTTTTTTCTTTTTTTTAGTGAGTCAGTTTTTCTAAATGAGGTGGTACAACACTTGCATACAGATCTGTGATAGTAATGCTTTCCTACAATGGACAGTTGTCCTTCATATATGCACTTTAGTGTTTGCCCAAACCTTCAAGAAATACTGGAATTGTTGAGTTGCTTTGGAGCCTGGTTAGATATTACTCAGTTATTACTGTCACAAGGCTAACTCAGTGTCTCAGGCAGTGGAATAAAGAGCTTGGTAAAACCAGTGGTTTTATGGATTTTTCTAACAAATGTCTCCAACTTGAACCACTTCTTCACTTAAAAATGACTTCAAAATTGAGTATCATCACACACTTTTGTGACAGCCCACTTATATTTTTGAGGTGAGATATTTAGAAATAACTAACCTTGCATGTGGATGACAAGACATGTTATAAATGAAGACAGAAAAGTGTCACCTTTCACCTTTTTTTTATTTTTTCACATGTGTCTCCTACAAACCCGAGAGTTAATTAGACTGTTCCATCCCTCAGCAGATTTCTCTTCCCAGAAGGAAAAAAAAAAAAAAAGCAAATTTGAAACTGAAAGCAATGTTCTTTTGGTAACTTCCAGGAGGCTATGTTTCAGTCTTCCATGTTTTCAAGATCCCTATGTACAAGTGTATTCATGTTGTATAAATTGCAACGGGTAAAAGTAGCATTAATTTGGAAAATAAGCCAAGCATAGATTCCAAATTCAACTGAAAATATTCCAGACAATATATTCCCTTGTTTTCTTACTAAACTGGAGGCAGTTATGCTCATGTGAAAGAAAGAAAATATTTTCATATTTTTAGATAATATATTCTGTTATCAAACATGTATCTGCCTAGCAGGGAATAAAGTAGGGAAAGGGCTTATGCTGTGATTTAGGGAAAAATAGTCACATCAGTTAATTATTGCCATGAGATATAAATCAATCTTCGGATGTAAAAGGAAACAGAATATTTTATTCAACCCACTTAATATAAACACAAAAAAGCCACAGACAACAATCATATTTTATTTTTACTCCCAACTCAGTAATTTTTTAAAATCTTTTATCTGTGTCTCTCAAAGAGATATGTCCATACATGGTAGGGAGGAGAAAATTTGACATTTTAAAAAGTGTATGAGTAAATGCAGGCAGAAACAAAGGAGAGCAGGATTCTCCCTGCAGGATATTTCATAGAGTTTAATATCCTAATCTATATTGCAAGTCTGTGCATCTTACTTGACCCCAGGATCTATCCCCACCATTGTCTCTCACAGACTCTCCTGAAATGAGTGTTCTCAGTAAGAATGCCCTGTAGGAAGGATGGTTAGCCCCCTGCACTGTCACAGCCTGCCTGGGAGAGTGGCAGCTTTCTGTGTCATTTCCACACCACCAGAGGATGTCCTAGGACGGTCCATCCCGAGGAATCGAAAGGAAATACTTTCTGTCTACATCACCTTTCTTTCTCAGACTGGTGGACCCACACATTGCCCTTAAGAAGATGGGGATCCCTAAAGTCATTGAGGAGTTTCAGAAATTTCACTGTGAATTCAGACACTAGTTTGAGAATATAATTTGTGTAGGTATGCTTAACTCTTAATGATTAAAATACTGCTGTTCTTATAAAATTAATATCAAAAGAACATAGAGTAGGAGACAAGATGGTGGGGAAGTAGGAGGAGGCGCCTTTTCAACCTGCACCCTAAAGTGAGCTGATTACCTACCAAAGAACTCCGATCACCCATGAAATCAGCCTGAGATCAGAATTATACACGTCTGGATCTCTACGGGGGCCAGAAGACGCCAGTGGGCAGGTAAAGTGGAGTGGGAACGTCGGACTGATATCGGAAGATAAACAAAAGGGGGAGGGAGCCACCAGAGGCGACCGACTGGAAAATAATACCCCAATACGAGAGTGCCCGGCATCTGGGGACCAGCATTAACTTGGAGTCTTGTTGAAAGCACTCAAAAGAGCAAAGACTCGAGCGGGGAAATTGTGGGAATCGGGGCGGATAGGGATAGGGGCTTAAGTCCCCAGACCCAGGGCAGCATCCCCTGGCGCTGAGCCGGAGAGTGCGGCGGAGAAACCTGGTCTTTGTCCCGGAGCCGCCAGTGCGCCCGAGAGCGGGTGGAGTCCGGCTCCCGTAAGGGGCTGGGAGCCACACCAGACGGCAGAACGCGCACCTTACTGGAGATGCGCGCGTGCCTCAACCTCCCCTGAGAGAGGTGCACGCCCAGCCTGGTGTTCTGGGACCCACGAGGCGATAGACCCACGCGGCGATAGAGCCGATAGAGCTGGAGGCGCCGCGCCCCAAACCATCCCCTGGGAGAGGTGCGCGCAAGACCTGAGCTCTTAGCCCCAGCCAGCGGGAAAATCTCAGTGTGCGATTGCTGCTTGGAACCTCTCTGGCAGTCTGGAGCTGCCCAGACAGCCACAGCTGCCTTGGTTTTGCGTACAAGCAGGAGATCCTGCGTCCCCAGGGACCGTGACTCAGAACCTGCTCTGCCAGCGGCCCAGCGGCTGCAGCACCTGCAGGGGAGCAGACTGAGGCTTCTCTCTGAGAGGGAGGTTGGGTGCAGTTTTCTTTCCTCTAAACCTCCAAAAACCATCAAAAGCTGTCAAGGCGAGAGAAAAGAAGTGAACAAACATAAAAACCTCCAGAGAACAAAAACCTGAAAAAAAAAACGTTTTTCTCAGAGCCCACCCCCTTGAGGGGGTCGGGAGGACTTAACTCAGGGAACATCATTGACTGAAAACCCACGTGGCAGCCCCCTCCCCCAGAAAACAAATCAGGAAAAAAAAAAAAAAAAAAGACTACAAGAGAACAACCACCACTACTTCATAGATACAACTTTTATTTTTAATTCTTTCCCACTATTCTGGTTCATTTTTTTTCTTTTTTTATATAGATAATTTTTTAACCTATTTACCATCACAGTGAGATGTCCAGTACATCAAATTCCATGATAAACTTCTAACCTGAATTTTTTGATACATACACATGTGTTTTTCTTTTTATTTTCTATTTTCTTAATTTTTAAAAAAATTTTTAATTTAGTTTAGTCCAGTTTATTCCTTTTTTATTTTTATTTTCTAATATTCATATAGAGTTAAACTTCAAGGTAATCCCCTTTCTCCAAGCAATGCTACCCCTATAGGTGAACCAATTTTTAATCCCCCTTTTTCTTAGGAAAGTTGAGTCCTTTAACAAAGATATCAAGATACATCCAGGAAGAATCAAAATAACCTTCCTCGCCCACACCGAGAATCTATAATCATGCTCCCATCTTTTTCTTCTGCCAGTGTCTCTGTGTATTTATGTTTGTCCGGATAGTATATAAATCTTATACTTGGGGTTCTTCTTGACGAGGCTCCTCCTTTTTTTTGCTTATATATATATATATTTTCTCTCGTCATATACTTTTATCAGTCTTTTTGTTTGTCTGTTTTTGTTTGTATACGTCATAAACCTTACCCTGGGGCCCATTTGGGCTGAACCTTCACTTTTATCTTCCCTTTTTTTCCTGTCTCTCTCTCTCCCTCTTTTTTCTTTTTCTTTTCTTTTTTCTCTCATTTGGGTGGGGAATCCTGAGTGCTCAGAAGCGTTCCAGGGTGCACCTTGACTGCACCACGGTCAATACATCCATCTACATCTGTCCAGTCATCTCTCACCAAAATGACTAGGAGGAGGAATCCCCAACAGAAGAAAAATACAGAGGATGGGCCTTCTGCAACAGAGCTAACGGCTATCAACATAGACAATATGTCAGAAAGAGAATTCAGGCTAACAATTATCCAGGCAATAGCTAGGTTGGAGAAAGCCATGGATGACCAAACAGAATTGATTAGGGCAGAATTGAAAGCGACCAGAGAGGAGGTTCATAATGTTAGGGCAGAGCTGAAGGCCACCAGGGATGAGGTTCACAACGCTCTCAATGAGTTCCAATCTAATCTAAATTCTCTACAAGCTAGGGTAACTGAGACAGAAGATAGAATTAGTGATCTGGAGGACAAACAAATAGAGAGAAAGGATCAGGAGGAAGCCTGGAACAAACAGCTTAGAAGCCACGAAAACAGAATCAGGGAAATAAATGATGCCATGAAACGTTCCAACGTCAGAATTATTGGAATCCCTGAAGGGGAGGAGGAAGAAAGAAGTCTAGAAGATATAGTGGAACAAGTTTTTCATGAAAATTTTCCCAATCTTGCGAATGGAACAAGTGTTCATGTACTAGAAGTAGAAAGGTCCCCCCCCAAGATTATAAATTCAAAAAAAACATCCAGGCACCTCATAGTAAAATTGAGGAATCATAATTGTAGATACAATCTCTTGAAAGCCGCTAGGACAAAGAAGCTCCTTACATACAGAGGAAAGCCCATCAGAATAACGTCAGACCTGTCCACAGAGACCTGGCAAGCCAGAAAGGGCTGGCAAGATATATTCAGGGCACTAAATGAGAAGAACATGCAGCCAAGAATACTTTATCCAGCAAGACTGACATTCAAAATGGATGGAGAGATAAAGAGTTTCCAAGACCGGCAAGGCTTGAAAGACTATGCAACCACCAAGCCGACACTGCAGGAAATATTAAGGGGGGTTCTATAAAAGAGGAAAAATCCTAAGAATAGCATTGAACAGAAATATAGAGACAATCGACAGAAAGAAAGACTTCAAAGATAACACAATGTCAATAAAAACGTATCTCTCAATAATCACTCTCAATGTGAATGGCCTAAATGCACCCATAAAACGACACAGGGTTGCAGATTGGATAAAACGACAGGACCCATCCCTATGTTGTCTACAAGAGACCCATTTTGAACCTAAAGATACACCCAGACTGAAAGTGAAGGGATGGAGAAGCATCTTTCACGCCAATGGGCCTCAAAAGAAGGCCGGGGTAGCGATTCTCATATCAGATAAATTAGATTTTAAACTAAAGACGGTAGTCAGGGATACAGAAGGACACTACATCATTCTTAAAGGGACTATCCACCAAGATGATCTAACAATTGTAAATATCTATGCCCCCAATATGGGAGCAGCCAATTACATAAGAAAACTATTAATCAAGATAAAGAGTCATATTGATATGAATACATTAATAGTAGGAGATCTTAACACGCCTCTCTCAGAAATAGATCATCGAAGCAGAAAATCAATAAAGAAATAAGAGCATTGAATGATACATTGGACCAGATGGACCTCATAGATATATACAGAACATTCCACCCTAAAACAACAGAATACTCATTCTTCTCAAGTGCACATGGAACCTTCTCCAGAATAGACCACATACTGGGTCACAAATCAGGGCTCAACCGATACCAAAAGACTGAGATTATTCCCTGCATATTCTCAGATCACAATGCTTTGAAACTGGAGCTCAATCACAAGGAAAAGTTCAGAAGGAACTCAAATACCTGGAAGCTAAAGACCACCTTGCTTAAGAATGCTTGGATCAACCAGGAGATCAAAGAAGAACTTAAACAATTTATGGAAACCAATGAGAACGAAGACACTTCACTCCAAAACCTATGGGATACAGCAAAGGCGGTCCTAAGGGGGAAATTCATAGCCATCCAAGCCTCCCTCAAAAAAATTGAAAAATCCAGAATACACCAGCTGTCTCTACACCTTAAAGAACTGGAGAATCAACAACAAATCAAACCAACTCCACACGTAAGAAGGGAAATAATCAAGATTAGAGCAGAGATCAACGAGGTAGAAACCAGAGATACAGTAGAACGTATCAACGAAACTAGAAGCTGGTTTTTTGAAAGAATCAATAAGATCAATAAGCCATTGGCCACACTAATCCAAAAGAAAAGAGAGAAAGCCCAAATTAATAAAATTATGAATGAAAAGGGAGAGATCACAACTAACACCAAGGAAGTAGAAACAATCATCAGAAGCTATTATCAACAGTTATATGCCAATAAGCTAAGCAACCTAGATGAAATGGATGCATTCCTGGAAAACTATAAACTCCCAAAATTGAACCAGGAAGAAATTGACAACCTGAATAGAGCGATATCTAGTAACGAGATTGAAGCAGTGATCAAAAACCTCCCAAAAAACAAGAGCCCAGGACCTGACGGATTCCCTGGGGAATTCTATCAAACTTTCAAAGAAGAAATAATACCTATTCTCCTGAAGCTGTTTCAAAAAATTGAAGCAGAAGGAAAACTTCCAGACTCTTTTTATGAAGCCAGCATTACCCTGATCCCCAAACCAGGCAAAGACCCTACCAAAAAGGAGAATTTCAGACCGATATCACTGATGAATATGGATGCTAAGATTCTCAACAAGATCCTAGCAAACAGGATCCAACAGCACATTAAAAAGATTATCCACCATGACCAGGTAGGATTCATCCCTGGGTTACAAGGATGGTTCAACATTCGCAAATCAATCAATGTGATAGAACAAATCAATAAGAGAAGAGAGAAGAACCACATGATCCTCTCCATTGATGCAGAAAAAGCTTTTGACAAAATCCAGCATCCGTTCCTGATTAAAACGCTTCAAAGTATAGGGATAGAGGGAACATTCCTGAACTTCATCAAATCTATCTATGAAAAACCCACAGCAAATATCATCCTCAATGGGAAAAAGCTTGCAGCCTTCCCATTGAGATCAGGAACACGACAAGGATGCCCACTCTCACCACTCTTGTTCAACATAGTATTAGAAGTCCTAGCAACAGCTATCAGACAACAAAGAGAAATAAAAGGTATCCAGATTGGCAAGGAAGAAGTCAAACTCTCTCTCTTCGCAGATGACATGATTCTTTATATGGAAAACCCGAAAGACTCCACCTCCAAACTACTAGAACTCATACAGCAATTCAGTAATGTAGCAGGATACAAAGTCAATGTCCAGAAATCAGTGGCTTTCTTATACACTAACAATGAAAATACAGAAAGGCAAATTAGAGAATCGATTCCATTTACTATAGCACCAAAAACCATAAGATACCTCGGAATAAACCTAACCAAAGAGGTTAAAGATCTGTACTCGAGGAACTACAGAACACTCCTAAAAGAAATTGAAGAAGACACAAAAAGATGGAAGACCATTCCATGCTCTTGGATGGGAAGAATAAACATCGTTAAAATGTCTATACTGCCCAGAGCAATCTATACTTTTAATGCCATTCCAATCAAAATTCCACCAGTATTTTTCAAAGAGCTGGAGCAAATAATACTAAAATTTGTATGGAATCAGAAGAGACCCCGAATTGCCAAGGAAATGTTGAAAAACAAAAATAAAACTGGTGGCATCACGTTACCTGATTTCAAGCTTTACTACAAAGCTGTGATCACCAAGACAGCATGGTACTGGCATAAAAACAGACACATGGACCAGTGGAACAGAGTAGAGAGCCCAGATATGGACCCTCAACTCTATGGTCAAATAATCTTTGACAAAACAGGAAAAAATATCCAGTGGAAAAAAGACAGTCTCTTCAATAAATGGTGCTGGGAAAACTGGACAGCTATATGTAGAAAAATGAAACTTGACCATTCTCTTACACCGTACACAAAGATAAACTCGAAATGGATAAAAGACCTCAACGTGAGACAGGAATCCATCAGAATCCTCGAGGAGAACATAGGGAGTAACCTCTTTGATATCAGCCACAGCAACTTCTTTCAAGATATGTCTCCAAAGGCGAAGGAAACAAAGGCAAAGATGAACTTCTGGGACTTCACCAAGATAAAAAGCTTCTGCACAGCAAAAGAAACAGTCATCAAAACAAAGAGGCAACCCACGGAATGGGAGAAGATATTTGCAAATGACAGTACAGATAAAAGGTTGATATCCAGGATCTATAAAGAACTCCTCAAACTCAACACACACAAAACAGATAATCATATTAAAAAATGGGCAGAAGATATGAACAGACACTTCTCCAAGGAAGACATACAAATGGCTACCAGACACATGAAAAAATGTTCATCATCACTAGCCATCAGGGAGATTCAAATCAAAACCACATTGAGATACCACCTTACACCAGTTAGAATGGCCAAAATTAGCAAGACAGGAAACAACGTGTGTTGGAGAGGATGTGGAGAAAGGGGAACCCTCTTACACTGTTGGTGGGAATGCAAACTGGTGCAGCCACTTTGGAGAACAGTGTGGAGATTCCTCAGGAAATTAAAAATAGATCTTCCCTATGACCCTGCAATTGCACTGCTGGGTATTTACCCCAAAGATACAGATGTAGTGAAAAGAAGGGCCATCTGTACCCCAATGTTTATAGCAGCAATGGCCACGGTCGCCAAACTGTGGAAAGAACCAAGATGCCCTTCAACGGATGAATGGATAAGGAAGATGTGGTCCATATACACTATGGAGTATTATGCCTCCATCAGAAAGGACGAATACCCAACTTTTGTAGCAACATGGACAGGACTGGAAGAGATTATGCTGAGTGAAATAAGTCAAACAGAGAAAGTCAAGTATCATATGGTTTCACTTATTGGTGGAGCATAACAAATAATATAGAGGACAAGGGTAGATGGAGAGGAGAAGGGAGTTGAGGGAAATTGGAAGGGGAGGTGAACCATGAGAGACTATGGACTCTGAAAAACAACCTGAGGGTTTTGAAGGGGCGGGGTGGGAGGGTGGGGGAACCAGGTGGTGGGTATTAGGGAGGGCACAGATTGCATGGAGCACTGGGTGTGGTGAAAAAACAATGAATACTGTTACGCTGAAAATAAATAAAAAATTAAAAAAAAAAAAGAACATAGAGTAGATTCAATGGGAAAAAGAATGTACACCACTTTAGAATGAAAAATGGATTATGCTTATATACTTACATTTTCCTAAGAAACACATTATAATGTCATGAGTGCTATATGGTGCACACACACATATATTTTTGCTGTAAATATCTTTGATATATATAGATATGTCATTGCTATATGGTTACAGATATCTCACTATATGTATGCATATATATAGACAGATATCTCACTATATATATGCATAGTGAGATATCTATCTATATATATGCATATATATAGTGAGATAATATATATATGCATATATATAGTGAGATATCTATCTATCTATCTATATGCATATATATAGTGAGATATCTGTAACCATATAGCTTACCATGGTAATCTATACCATAAAGATTACATATATATATATATATATATGTAATCTTTTCCATTCCAATCACTAAGTGCCTTTATAGTACCATTACATGTGGAACAATACCAGTTTTCTATAATATACCTGTATTTATAATCCCATAGGGAAATGGGAGAAAAAAATAGGATATAAAAAAAATGAGAACACTAGGGCACCTGGGTGCCTCAGTGAGTTAAAGCCTCTGCCTTCAGCTCAGGTCATGATCCTAGGGTCCTGGGATTGAGCCCCACATTGGGCTCCCTGTTCAGTGGGAAGCCTGTTCTCCCTCTTACTCCCCCTACTTGTATTCCCTCTCTCGCTATCTCTATTTCTCTCTGTCAAATAAATAAATAAAATCTTTTTAAAAAACTGAGGACACTAATGAAAAAACAAACAATCCAATTAAAAAGGGGACAGAGGATTTACGTAGACATTTCTCTAAAGAAGATATCCAGGTGGCCAACAGACACATGAATAGATACTCATCATCATTCATCATCGGGGAAATGGCATGAAAACCACAATGAGGGCACACCTGGGTGGCTCAGTAGGTTAGGTGTCTGCCTCTGGTTTGGGTCATGATCCCGGGGTCCTGGGATCCATCCCCGGAATGGGCTCCTCACTCAGCAGGAAGCCTACTTTCCCCTCTCCTTCTGCACCCCCCAACTCATGTTGTTTCTCTCTTCCACAAATATGTAAAATCTTTTAAAAAAAATACCACAATGAGATACCACCTTGCACCAGTCAGAATGGCTAAAACTAACAAGTCAGGAAACAACAGATGTTGGCGAGGATGCAGAGAAAGGGGAAACTTCATGCACTGTTGGTGGGAATGCAAGCTGGTGCAACCACTCTGGAAAACAGTGTGGAGCTTCCTCAAAAATTTAAAAATACAAGTACTGTATGATCCAGGCTTTTCCAGTACTGGCCATCTATTAAAAAGACAAATAAAAACACTAATTTGAATAGACATCTTTACCTTGCGCTCATTACAGCTTTATTTATAATAGCCAAATATGGAAACAACCCTAGTGTCTGTGGATAGGTGAATGGATAAAGAAAATACACACACACACACACACACACATACATACACACAAAATGGACAACTACTCAGCCATTTAAAAAAATATAATCTTGCCATTTGTGTGAACATGGATGGACCTAGAGGGTATTATGCTGAGTGAAATGAGTCAGAGAAAGACAAGTAGCATGTGATGTCACTTATAAGTGGCTCTAAAAGCAAACTAAATCCAGACTCACATAGAGACAGAACAGAGAGATGGTCACCAGAAGGAAAGGGGGCAGGGATAGGCGACAAAATGGCGGAGGGGAGTAGGAAGTCTAAGCGTCTAGTTATAAAATAAATACAAGTCATGGGGATGTAATGTAGAATATGGGGCATACTGCAGATTATATTTTATTTAAATTTTTGTTTTTTTAATTTAATTTTAATTTTTTATTTAAATATTTTATTATTTTTGTAGAGTCACTATAATTACAGTGCATAGTACTCCACGATGTACATAAACATCAAATCACTCTGTGATAGTCTGAAACAAACATAATATTATATGTTAATTATACCTCAATGAAAAAACTTTGAGAACACACATTCTTGAGAAGAAACACCTAGGTTATCACACATATATTTGATATCCCCAAAAGGAAAAAAAAAACAGCAAAAGTTCATACTTTTAGTTCAAGTATAACTTCCTGATATAAACACAAACTTAATATTAATAGTCAGCACATACTAAATTAAAGTAAAAATTAAATACATATTGAAAAGGTGCACCATTGGTCAAGAAATATTGACATAGTGGCATCACCTCTCAGATGCATCTTTAAACTTATTAAATGTTAAACCTAAGAAAAGTGATTGAGCAACATCACCTTCAGTCATATATTTTACCAGAAATACGTGGTAGGAGGTTCGAAAGGTGTATATGCATTGGTTTGAGTTGCCTTTTCTTCCCGCTCACCATGTGCTAAATGAGTAAAATGAAAAGGGCAACCCTGAAGCTTAAAACCAGGTTTGCTTTAGGGGAGGAAAAAGGGGAAACAAGCAACGTAATCATCAGGAAACTTCATAGGTTCCGTTTCAATGCAATGCACAGAACCAGCTTGGAAGGGTCCCTAGTCCACTGAATGTTTGTCACAATCCAGATTGCCTGGAAAATTTATGAAACTTTTATTCTGGGTCAGGTCTCCTTAAAAGGATAACATAACAGACCTTCCCATGCACAGCTTCTGTTTAATTAGGATTATGACGCTCAGTGTTTGGAAGGGAGCTAGAGGATAATTCAATGATCCAACCACCAAATTCTGTCTTGAAAAGGCTCTTAAATGACATCTGACGATAAGTTGATTTTCTGTCTTAATTTGATGTAATTATGGGACTGTATTTTTGTGAAGGAAACATCCAACCCAATTATTGTAATTGGATGCTTATTGACCTTCTCAGAAACCACCACCAAACTTATTAAACGAGGGCAGAATCCCTTGATGCAATGTTAAAGCTCAATTCGTAATTCTCTACTTCATTTGGATTGTTTTTACCCCCTATCTAAACATATATATAATACATGTATTTATGTTCCCTGTGTTTAATTTCCATTTCCCATTGGTGTTTGTATTAGTTCTGTTTCTGAATTTAATTAATATTTTACATTTCTTCATTTCTTTCCTGGATTTGAGTAGTTTTGTCTTTTAAAAAATTATTTTATTATTTTTTATTTTATTATTTTATTTTTTTTCCATTTTATTTTATTTTATTTCTTTTCAGTGGTCCAAAATTCATTGTTTATGCACCAGACCCTGTGCTCCATGGAATAGCCTGGTGGTGGGTATGATGGAGTAATTTTGTCTTATTAGCACTTCAAAGTCAGACTGAAAGCTCCAAGCACAGGCCTTACTTGCGTGAGTAGTTAATTTCCTATTATACACAAACTCATACACAGTAAGTGGTCTTTAACCTTTTAAATGTTCACATGAAAATTAAGGTGTGAATACATTAAATACACATATATTTTCTCCAAACTTCCATGAAATAATAAAAGAGGAGAAAATAGTATATATTGCTCTCATCCAAATAATCAGAATCTGGTGCATTTTGTTAACAAATCACAATTTTTTAAGACTGAACCACTTTTCTTAAGACTTATAGACCAGGGGGCACCTGGGTAGCTCAGTGGGTTAAACCTCTGCCTTCAGCTCAGGTCATGATCTCAGGGTCCTGGGATCGAGCCCCACATCAGGCTCTCTGCTCTGCGGGGAGACTGCTTCCTCCTCTCTCTCTGCCTGCCTCTCTGCCTGCTTGTGATCTCTGTCAAATAAGTAAATAAAATCTTTACAAAAATAAAAATAAATAAAAACAGGGCACCTGGGTGGCTCAGTTGGTTAAGCGTCCAACTCTTGGTTTCAGCTCAGGTCATGTTCTCAGGGTCGTGGGATCGAGCTCTATGTTGGGCTCTGTGTTCAACATGGAGTGTGCTTGAGAGTCTCTCTCTGCCTCTCCCTCTGCCCTTCCTCCTGTTGGCTCTGTCTCTCACAAATAAACAAATAAATCTTAAAAAAAAAACCAAAAATAAAATCATAATAATACAAAATAACAAAAATAATATATAAAAATAAATTCCACTTTAGGCATTTTCTTTAGGAAATGATGGGAGGGGGGTTGTGTTTAAGGTTTTCAATGAGGTTATTTACTACCAGACAGCTTATTAAAAGAATACTTCAACTTTCTAAATGTCTAGCACTGGGGCACCTGGGTGGCTCAGTGGGTTAAAGCCTCTGCCTTCGGCTCAGGTCATGATCCCAGGGTCCTGGGATCGAGCCCCACGTCAGGCTCTCAGCTCAGCGGGGAGCCTGCTTCCTCCTCTCTCTCTGCCTGCCTCTCTGCCTGCTTGTGATCTCTATCTGTCAAATAAATAATAAAATCTTTAAAAAAATTGTCTAGCACTAAAGGGCTGAATAAATTATTTGTAATATATCCCATATATTTCATCAATTACTGTCATAATATAGAAAAAAATATTTCATAGCAAAATGTATTATTATTTACCAGTTGAAAAAAATGCATATTTCAAAGAAGATATAGACCATGTGAATATTACGGTAATAAAATATCATATAATATGTATTTCTACCCATAAACAGTGACTGGGGGAATATAAAACAAAATATTGAGAGTAATCTCTATATAACAGAAAAAGGTCATTTTTTTCCTTTGGAATTTTTGGAGCCATGTAGAATTTTTTGACAATGTGTGTGTTTTCTTAGACAATGAGACAAAATGGTGAAATCACATTAAAAATGCATATTTAGAAATGCACATTGCCACTCTTTCTAAGAGATTAATTTACATCATAGCTATAGGATCATGAGTCTAGAAACCTAAGGTTGTGTATCAAAATGTAATATACTGGGTGCCTGGGTGTCTCTTTAGGTTAAGCATCTCACTCTTGGTCTCATCTTAGGTCTTGATCTCAGAGTCATCAGTTCAAGCCCAGCATGGAGCCTACTTAAAAAAAAAAATGTAATATACCATGGCAATGATATCCTCTCTTTCTTTGGTGTTTTTGGAATCAATTTTGCCTTCCTGGTCATTAATACCTGGGGGCTAAGGGAGAGGAAAACATAGCACAGAGTTGAAATCCTTCCTGATTAAAGCTAAGAAAGAAAAAGCAGAGTCATATTATACATGACAAAGAGGTGATTAGGAACTTAGACTATGCCATACAACCCATTAACATGAAAAATCATTCCCTAAGGTCACGTCTGTCTGCTTTCACCAATATTCCTTTGGAATTCTTAGGCTCTGTACTTGTGGTCTTCCAAGTAGCCTTAAATCGGCACGGAGCAGTTGCCAATGAGTGATTGGCCACGAGGTTTATGAAGGAAAATCTCAAAGATGTGGAGCACTTTGACGTGTAGGAGTTATGAAGGACTGTTGGTAGACTACAGTGATCCTAACTGACCTGTCTTCAGAGTGGCATGCTCATCCTGCCCTGCTGGAAAGGTTGACCTCTCACTGCTTCTACCTTCATCCCTTCATGAGAATTGACCTAGACGGCATGGTATTGCCTACCCTCAAGGGTATATATCCCCCAAGTGGTGGACCTTGATCAGCGATTGGTGTGGAGATCAAAGCAGTTGGCCACTTCATTTTGGGTGACATCCAGTGGGTTCCAGTGCCAGAGCTCCCCAACAAGTAGTGTGAACCTTTTATTGAACTTGTATTTCAGGGTCTTGTTTGAATTTATCAAGACTGTTTCAGAAGTGATATTTGGTCCTTCCACCAAGATCTGTAGAAGGATGGTTGTCTCTCCGTTTGGGATGTTGGAAGACCTTGATGATCATTTCTTAAACGCTTTAATTCCTAAGGGGCTGACAATAGTCTCTATTTCTCCTTATACCCACCTTTCTTAAAGTTCTGCTTGCAATTCAACTATTCAAGAATTCTCTTTATCAGCTGTGTGGTTACTAGAAAGCAAGACTCTGTAAGATGTATGAAAATATACCAAATTTTATTAAATGCATGAGTTCAAGATGAAGATAAAAATATGCACATTGATTATCTTTAGAAATACTTGGGAATCAGCTCATTTCTTTCCAAGCTAGTAGGTCAAGGGAAAGAAACATGTATCCCAATTTTCCTATCAAAAACTCTAAACAAAAACCAAAACAAGCAAACAAACAACTGTAGTTCAGGCTAATCAATGGAATTTTTATTTTTAAAAATTGAACTTAAAATAATTTTTCATTGAATCCCTGCAAATACATGTTATTAAACAGAAATCTTCAGTTTTCTATGAAAATCTGTTAATGAGATCTATAATCCATGTTAATGTATTGTACACATGATAAAATAGGGAAAGACTAAAAAATGCACAAAAATCCCAAAATCAGAAAAAAAAAAAGAAAAGAAACAAAGAAACAAAGTCATAACACTGCATTCTAACAATGGCACAGAATCCACTGGGCTATTTCTTATTAAGAAGCCCCAGGAACTAGTCAAGGCTGTGTTTTGTGTGCCTGGAAGAAAGTATTTTTCTTACTTTGTTGACTGCTGGCACATAGTATCTATCTTTGAGTTTAACTTCAGAAGAAATAAAGATAATTTATTGGAGCATATTAACACCCCATCATTACCTGTGGTGTGAATTATTTCCTAATGATTCCAATGCCTCTAATAATAAATGAGATAAATTAAGTCCAACAAAATAGGTGAGATGAAAGAATCGAATGAATTATGACAAAATTAGATAAATATGAAATAAATTATAATAACTCTCTTAAAATACAAATGGGATAAGTTCAGATATCATCATTTTAACTTTCAGCTTCATTTATTATGTAGTAGGATCATTCTTTAATTTCCTGAGAAGCAAAATGGTCCATAATGGTGATTACAGCTTGTGCCACAGATTCAAGAAATCTCCTTCATCACGAAGGTACATTTTAAATCAAAAGAAAGCAGCTATGATGGTCGAATTTGGGGAATATCCCTGGAACACAAAAGCTTGAAGGTCTGCCATCTCACCGGTTGTAAATCACTGAGCAGGACACAGGTAATTTAATAATGTTCCAGGCAGTGTTCCCAGAGTTCATCATCTTTTCAGCTCTGCCCTGGAAACACAGCAAAGGACAGAGAAATAGGCAACATCACAAAGTATTTTACAAACAGTGGCTATTTAATCTACTTGTCACTATCGTCATGTAAGGCACTACTGTTTGCTGCTGAGAAAAGAGATTTGGAACTTTGAACACCTGTACGTTGAAATCACCACTGAGTTGTATCACACAAAGCACAACCTAACCTGCTTTAACAGGGTCCCAAAAATGTCAATCGGATCAGGTGCCAAGGTTGAAAGGAAAGAAAGTGCCCATCGATTCCGTCCAGTTGGCTTATTCTTTCATCCTAAACAGAGATGGTGATTTGTGTATATAGGAATATATTTTTAAAATCAATTTGTTTCCTATCTCCCCAAAGAATCATGTGTGAAGGACAGTCCTTCAGGTTTAACAGCCAGTTGGTCTAGGGTTTAAAGCTTGAGGCTGGCCTTATTGGTTGTGACCTCTTGGCTGCTCGGCTGAACTCTACTTGTTGGGGTGGGGGGTGTGTGTGCTATGAGAGTGGGAGCTCATGGAGCTGACATTCTTGGCACAAGTTGTCTACTCACTGAAGTGTAACTATCACTCTGTGGCTGAGACAGGGGGCTGGCAGAGGTTCAACAGGGCATCCCCGAACATGGCTTTTTAATGGGCCTTCCACCAGCAGAGATGGTCTTGACCATTAATTTATTTATAGAGCAAATTTTAAGCACGGGCCCCTGGCTAAGCATGGAGGTACAGGACAAATCCATGCATTTTTCTAACAGACACATTCCAGCTGGACAGAAGATAAATCAGCTAACGGTGCCATATGTGAGCCAGAAGATAAATTAGGTGAGCATGGGGATTCAAAATGGTGCCCATCAGTGGCTGAAAGAGTACTGGGTACCCAGCCAAGGATGGAAGCTATGATAGATATTCAGTAACCTATAGAGAGTCTTTGGTAACCTAATTTTAGACGCAACATACTGTCACTTTTCCCATATTCTACTCATTAGAAGCATATCGCTAGTGTCATGTCAAGGAGGCAAGGTCTGTCATACCTTCTGCTTGTATATCCAAAAAGGTGCATGATACCTGACTCAGATGTTAGTAAAATAAATATTTCTGTGTTGCCTCAATGAACATAAACCTGGAACTGAGGCAGGAGGTTACTGCTAGGAATAGGATCATAACAGTAATAACAGTCTACAGGTAATGACTATGGTAATGATAGCACTTTTATAGCACCAAATAGGAGCAAGATAATCTCATGGACCTGCCATATATTTGCTCATCTAATCCCTATAAGAACCTTGTGAGGTAGTTAATATTTTATTCACCATGTAGAGATGAGGACAATGGGAAAGACGTGGGGTCAGTGGCTTCAACTCTCCCTACTAGTAGGGACTGAATCCACGATTTGAATCCAGAAGGTTTCGCTTGAATGTCTGTGCACTTCATCAAGACGTTGAAGCATGTGAATAATAAATTGATTATTTCAAAAATATAAATATATAATATGAGCTTCCCTAACATAGATACAACTTATAGAGAGTATTTGCTTTGAGGGATTTCAGCTTTAGAATACTTAGAAAAACATAAGTAAACCACTCAATTAATGCCTCCCAAGGTAGGGACTCACACATCTCCAAGTGGGAGAAATCCATATGTGTTTATGATGCCTTTTGTTCCTTTCTTTCCACTTGAGTTGGCAGTCTGTTTCCTCCCAGTACCTCCACCAGGCATCTGAGCCACCAAATTAATGAGTGCATAAATTATCCAGTAGCACACCATGAAGAACCAGGACATGGGTCCAAGGGAACATGAACCTAGATCCACCCAACAGAAAACCACCCACTGACCAGCATGTTGACATTAGCATATCAATGTAAATGTCTGGCCTCCATAACAGACTTTCAATAAAAACTAAGAGTCAGATTAGCATGGCTTTTAAGATCCCAAGGGTTAATGGTGGTTCTAGTGAAAACCAAGAACTTGAGCTCGGACTCTAGATTTTTCCTTCTCATCTCCACTGCTTAGTCTTGTGACATACAATCAGTGCTCAGTAAATGTAAACGAAATTAGTGGAGCCCCCTGACTTCCCATCTTATCATCCTTTCTTTCAGAATCCTGTGACTTTTGGGGGATATATGAAAAGTTTGGTTCCCATGATCATTGCTTTAGTGAGTAACCAAGAAATCCATGATCTGAGTCATTATCAATAAAATGTTTTTTCCCTGTGGATTGCAATGGTATGTACCCAGTAATCCAGTAGGCAAAATCAGATTGAAAACCATAAATTCCTGGAAAATAAATCTCAGCTTTCTGCGACAGGTGGTGCTGGTTTTATGGGCCTTTGAAAATGACAACACAAAGCTATCCTATCATCATAAAAAATCGTCTAACTCTAAAGCCCATAAAAACGGGGCTCTGTTCCACTTTTATCTTGGTAACTTCTATAAATTTTATTTAGAATCGTGAATTATGGGACAAACCTTGTGCTCTTTCTAAGCAGACTTTACTTTCTTTACTTGAACCCCATAAGCAAATGGTTTCTGATCTTCTAGTCTCACTTAAAGCCAAGCACCATGTCAGCGTGCCCTCCTGCTCCCACAAAGCACACATGATTAGAGAATGGGGTGCTTCCAGCTAGAATTTCCCATAGCCTTTTCCATCTGACCCCCTTTGTTTGGATTTTATGCTCTTAAAATACACATGTGGCTACCATGTTAAATCCACATTGATTTTTGGAGACCAGAAAAGTTCATGGGATGGACAGTCCATTTGGATATGTGGTATTTGTGTCTCATGCCCCCCTCCCTCCTGCCTCGGTACCTGGTGAAGTCCACTTGAATGAATGAAGTCAGTATTCTAGACCTGCCATCTGGGACTCAGGACCCGGACCCACCATGCTCGGATGACCACTTCTATGCTCCCTGAAATGCCAATCACCTTCACGAACACATCTGAAGTATGACATCCCTCAAGATAGTTGATTATGTGAAGATCTGTGTCAAGACCACAGATTACTTTCAGCTACAAAGTAGTTAAAATTCACCTGTGAAAATCAAGGTGCTACTGCTTTCAGAAAGATTTCTTTGATAGCTGAGCAGTTTGTTCCCCATGCTTATTTTTTTAATTGCTTTTCACAGAATTCCACCTGTACCTGGGATACATCTGTTGGCATCAGCTGGGTCGGACCCTCCTGGCCTCAGTTCTTCTGAATTATTATTTTTTCTGCAAGCTCATGATATTACCTTTGGTGCCTCCCTGCGATGCCTGCATTTCTCTAGAGTAGGCCGTGTTAGCAAGTGACATACCATAATTCGACATTTTAGAACTAGATTTCTGAGAAAAGCTGGGTCATTTAGCAAGAGATACAAGTCACCTGAATCTTATGAATTTAAAAAAATGGTAATTTTGTAATAACTTTCAAAAAATGGAAGTAATTTCTTTTCCTGGGTTTACAACCAATACTTTTATAAGAAGTGTCCATATCTTGCTGGCCATTTTATCTGCTGCTGACTTATTTCTTTTTGACTTTTGAGCAAGAGTCAAAAGTAATGATTCTAATTTGGGTTCTTTAATACAATTGATATATTTCTGCAAAAACAGTTCCTTCTAAGAAGCAGAGAAGAATGTAACATATATATGTATTTTTGTATTACTTATATATTTTTAATTAACATGTTGGCTTAGAAAAGAATGAAATCACAGAATACCAGGGGCAGTTGACCTGAACAGCATTTAGTAATAAAAATCAACATATTATTCTACATTCTAATGTGTATTTTCCAAGTCACATAAAACCAAGACATCACATCATTCTGGCAAATCGCTGCCAATATATCTCCCCAACAGATACCCTTCCTTTCAATGTCTTCCTACTTCTGATTTATTAATCATGAAGACCAACAGGAAATAATCTCATAACTTAAACACATAGAAATATACTATGGGTTCTTTAGTCATTCCAATGCACTGAAGCCGCTGTCCCTGTCCTCAAGATGACCAAAGACGTTTATTGTGAATAACATTGAAGCACGTCCTCTCACTACCGTTAAGAATTCCAAGACGAAATTAATGTTCCAAGGAGGGCAGCATATAATTAGTCCCTTTAAGTTCACTTAACCAGCACAAAATAAATCCTCCCTTCAATTATGTTAATGAAAGCACTAGGGGATCAAACATCCAGACTTTGCAAGGAAACCTCATCACAGCAGAGGCTTGTCACCACCTCCTCAAGGCTTGTCAGCTCCTTCCGAGATTCCCAGCAATACCCACATTAATTTTGCCATTGGTACCAAGTCCTTTCTGGCTGCCCTGGGTTGACATTAGCCTGCTATCTATCTTTTGAAACCATTCACAGAGAAAAACAAAATAAGCTCCTTACTTTGAAAGAATGGCCATCTTGAGGTTGTTTGAAACCAACATTAAAAACAGCTCTTCTTCTCAAATTGTTGCCAATACAGACATACTGATGCGAGTGAATGCTTGGCTTGCCCCTTCGAATTCTCCTCATCGGGTCATTGTATGCAAAACCAGCTGCTGTGAATACTGGCTGGCAATCCCACAAAGATTCAAATTCAAATTCCCACAAAGGTCCTCTGGGGTTTTGAACCTTGGGGCTAATGACACTTCAGCCTGGATAATCCACACTTGTGGGGGCTGGTGTGTGCATTCTAAGATGTTTAACAGGATCCCCGGGTTCTACTTACTCAATGCCAATAGCATCCTCAGTGTTGACAACCAAAAGTGTCTTCACATATTGCCAAATGTCCCCCTAATAGGCAAACACATCCCTGGTTTAGAATTCCTGCCCTCTGCTGATGAGAGCTGCATTGCCTGGAAGTGCCCAAGAGGTTGCTCACCTCTCTGCAGGGTGAGCCCCCAACCTATGACTATCCAATAAGAGAACACAAAATTCTGAGCCCTCCTTCAAACCCAGAACTCCTTGCAGGACCAGGATGAGGCTGGACTCCAGATGAAACACCAGCTTGACTTACCTGCTTCCCCGGCCCTACTGGCTTCCCTTACCATTTCCCAAGCTTTTCTTGGGAAGACACCACTGTCTCAATAAATCACCCACCTCAGGTGCTGCTTTTAGGAATTCAGGCCAAAAGGGCAAACTCTTTCAACATGTTCATGTTCCTCTTTCTCTTCTTCATCTTTATCATCATCACCATCATCATTATCACCATGATCATTTTCATCACCATCATCACCATCACCATCATCATCATCACTGTCATCACCACCACCATCATCACCATCACCATTATCATCATCACTGTCATCACCACCACCATCATCACCATCACCATCATAATCATCACTGTCATCACCACCATCATTTTCATCACCATCACCATCATAATCATCACTGTCATCACCATCATTATCATCATCACCATTACCATCACCATCATCATCATCCTCATCACCATCATCATCATCCTCATCACCATCATCAGCACCATTATCACCATCATCATCATCATCACTGTCATCATCATCACTGTCATCACTGTCATCACCATCATCACTGTCATCACCATCGTCATTGTCATCAGCATCATCACCATCATCATCATCATCTTCATCACTATCATCTTTATAGATTCTGTGCCCCAGATGGAACATCGCATAATTTGCATGTGTCACTTCTTATCCAGCTAGCAACCCTACGTATGAGAACAGGCAACATCAGAAGGCTGGAGAAACTCACCCACAGCCTTATGGCGGATCCATGACAAATTGGAAGTGCATTAGATCCACATGTCTGAAAAATAATTCTGGACATAAACACTGCACAGTGTTGCAAACTCTAAAGGGCCCTACCCACTGGTCATTAATATTGGTACAGCACAATAAGGGGGCAGATATAGTTACAAATGAATTGCACACAGTATTTCCCACAAATATGGTCACTACTTTGATCATTCCTTTCCATATAGTTCAAATAGTATGTGGAGACTGTTTCTAAGACAAACAATCCATTTCAGGACAGAAGCAGAAATGATCCAAATACACATACTATACACACATTACCGTCTGTGTGTGTGCCCACGCGCTTGCATATGCATGCAGACTAAGACGACCTGAGAAGTCAGCAAGGAGTACGTCAGCAACCACAGAGCTAAAATCCAACCTGGTGCCCATTTTTCCACATTCGGAAACTCCAACCTGGTGGTTTGCAGAAAGATCTCCCAGTAATTAGTTTTATAGGCTGAGCTGAACTTTCTGTTTGCTTTCATGGTATGAGAGAGGTCTCAAGGTACATGATCAATGACATTTTGGTTTCCAACACCCTAATTTAATTCACTGATGCAGAAGTTCTCTCCCTTGAATGAGAAAAAATAAATGAAGCTGAAGTCCCCTTCTTTCGTATTTTCATTTGCAGGGTCATCTCCTGCTGTAAAACCCATGGACATCCGAAGGAAGTGACTTGCTCAGTTTCTGCAGTAAGCAAGCTCTTTGTACTTCTAAGTTCTAAACAACCTGCTGTGCTCATTTGTCACTGTTCCTGGACCAGCATATTTCTGCCTGTTCAGTGCCACATTTGATCTGATACTACTATATCTTTATTTTGAGAAGGGGATTTTTTTTAACAATGAGAGAGAGAATTATAGCATAAACCATTGTAACTCAGGCCATTCTTTCAAGACGATGATATTCTATGTTCAAATCATCCAATCTGGAATATAATTTCTCATGGTCAAAATTGGATGGAATTCTGTTAGCCTCCAGGTAGATGTTAGTCCTGCAAGGCAACGCCAGCAGTCTGGAAAGATTGCATTTTATTTAATGAACAGCGAGCCATGCCGGCATTGCCTGAAAGAATCATTTACCATTGCCTCATAAATAAATCCTGCTGCTCTTTTCCCCAAGGCAGAGTCTGCGGAGGGAGGGAGCAGAGAGGGAACTGGCTCAGTTAACAGCGAGTGGCCTCAAATCACAGCTCACGCCCCAATGAGACCCTGCCACTTTGGGCTCCTGTGTGAAGTAACTGTTTGTTTCCTCCGCCAGAGAGTCTTAAAAGGGGGCACATGCTTCCCTACCAGAAAGGGGACCGTGGAGACGTTGGCTGCAAAGCCAGCTAGTGTCACTCCCATTGGCGTCTTGGTGTGCCACATTCCCTGTGGTTTTATTCAGAATGTTTCAGACAGTCTCCAGAATGGGTGAAAACGTTTCCTGGAACACATGTGTGCTGGAGAAAGAGACAATCATTTCAAGAGTGAATTGCCTTTATGTACCTGACATACATATAGTTTATAGATAGATGGATAGATGATAGATAGATAGATAGATAGATAGATAGATAGATGATAGATATAGATAGATGGATAGATAGAGGGATGGATGGATGCTGGATGATGGATGGTTAGAGATGATAGATACATAATAGTTATAGGGATAGATGGATGATGGACGGATGGATAGAGATAGATACAGGGATAGATGGATAGATGATAGATAGATAATATATACAGGGATAGATGGATGGATAATGGATGGATAGAGATGATAGATTTAGGGATAGATGGGTGGATGATGGATGGATAGAGATGGTAGATAGATAATTGATAGTTATAGGGATAGATGGATGGGTGATGGATAGATGGATATAGATGATACATACATAGATAGATGTAGGGATGGATGGATGGATAGATGATAGATGTTAGATAGATAATAGATATAGGGATACTTGGATGGATGATGGATGGATAGAAATGATAGATGATTGATACATTATATAAATATATATATAAATGTATGTATCACCATTAAATATTTATGACTCCATAATATAATACACTTAAATTTCTATTATATATTTTACCTCTTGGGATATAAGTTGAGAATCAAAAAGCCATAAAATTAACTCACATTCCTAGAAATTATAATTCGGGGTAGATTTAAAACTTGCCTTTTTCATGAAGCAAAAAGATTTTTGGTATTTTAAAAAAATACCTTTTGTCATTTTTCAGACAGAGAGAGACACAGATGAAAATTCTTGTCAATAGGCAGGGGGCATTAGGAGTATAGAGTGTGAACGGTGGCCTAATCCCAGGAGACAAGGACACTTGTGAAACTCATTGTAAAAACTCCTTTACAAAGCTGAGGCAAGTGGCTCATACAACGTCTGGACAGAAATGTACACGTGTACCCGTTTTCTGTCCTCCTCCAACTTCTCAAAAGAATCTTCTTTCCTCTCCTCTCTCTCTTCTCCTGCACATCCTCTCTTTTCCTTTATTTCCATCCTGCCTGTTCATCTCCTAGGGAAAAGAGAATGTAAAAGTGAATTAGGCATGTTGAATTCCTGTTGAGGGGAGAAAATCCATTTTTCTTTGTCGTGTTTTCATAGATGTCATGGGTCTGTTCTTGTTCTCCCACGCTGGGGTGATGGTGGGACGTACACAGTGTTCCCTGCAGGTGACTCTTCCAATGAGAAGCCTAGGACTCAGCACTTTCAGTGCAGCATCTGACACTGACCTCCTAGAAGAAGGCGGACAGCCAGGGAATTTTTGTCTGTAAAACTACAATCCATCCAAGTCATGCAATTAGTGGACAATTCAACTGCGATTATCTGTGGGATCAATTTTGAGTGCCACAGCGTCCATTCACACCATTTCTCAAGAGGATCGTAAGTCATTAGCCTTTCCAGAGTGGGGTTAGAACTTGGGGGCGGTGGAAACATGACAGTACTCATCCATGGAGAAGTATATTTGTAGCTAGTGAGCAGACAGACATTTCTCAAAAGCCACCGTTCCACCCCATTGAGTATTTTTGTTAACATGGCACTCCTTGGCCAAGGAAAATAAGGAAGTGCGTTTGAAATACAGCTCTTACATCTGAGCTGAACAAATACATCATGAAGAAAGAAAGATGGTACCTTCCCTGTCCTGCCCTCCAGGAGAACTGTCTGCTTTAGAGCACAAAGTGGTGACGCCTTTCAGTCTGTTTGGCGCTCAAAGACACAGATTTTGTAAAATAGACACTCCAAGGAAAGCGTAGGGACGGACAGACAATACCCTGGCTCCCAGGTGACACTGGGTTCTCGCTGAGCCCCCCTTTCATGCTTCTCGGTATCTGGAGGCAGACAGCTTCAACGAGGGTAGCAGTGAGCATTCTCTGGTGTTCCCAAGAGCACACCTGCACAACAGATTGGTTCTGGACTTACATTATACTGTTTTTTTTTTTTTTAAAGATTTTATTTATTTATTGGAGACAGAGAGAGCACAAGATGGGTAGAGGGAGAGGCAGAAGGAGAAGTAGATGCCCCACTGAGCAGGGAGCCCCATGTGGAGCTCAATGACAGGACCCCAAGACCATGACCTGAACCAAAGGCAGACACTTAACTGACTGAGCCCCCCAGGTGCCCCATACATTGTTTTTATGCATCTTGTCCCCTGGATCATTAGATTGGGAAAATGTCTCTCATTTTCTAACCAAGTGAAACACACATTTTGATTCACTGATAGTAAATCCTTGAGTGGGCATACTGAGGATTAGAAGTATTCTCAGGAGATGAACATTGTGGTGTCACATGCAAAGAGCTTGGGTTGAATAGGTGTCAAAGGGCATAGAAACCTGGGTTGCCACGGACGTCACCTGTGTGTTTCATACTTTAATAGTGAACGGCGTGGTGAGTTCCCAATGGAAATGTAGCAGCCGTTGAATTTTATGCTGGGTCAAATGTAGATGTATCTGGGTCAACAGATACATCTGGGTATCTGTACTCAGATAGCTCCCTCCTCCATGGGACACCAAGGCTCCAGGCAACGTGGGGTGAGGAGCACTGGTGTGGGAGGATCATGCCACCTGGTGGCTAACACAGCTGGGTTTAAACATGGGCCCCTGCCGACCAATCCCCGAGACCCACCTTGGCCAATTCTCTGTGCTGCTGTTTCTTTGCCCCCAAACTAGCATAATAGTATCTCCAAAGGTTACAGAAAGTATAGAAGGAGATGCCAGACGGCTCAAAGCCGTCCCTTCATCAAAACTATGGTTGTAGTTTAACTCGGCACTTCAGGTCTGCCTCCCATCACCAGGCTCATGCATCCTTCCCCAACGGCACCTTGAAATCCATCGCTGTGCAGATGCACGCAATATGGGAAAGGCTCACCTGCTCACCAGCTTGCAAAGAATTTGGGATTAGCACAAACTTTCTCTCCATCTTTCTGTTTGACACACACTGACAGGATGTACATGCTCCATATTTATGGTTAGAATGGACTTGTTTCCTATGATTCAGAAGGCTATGGTCTCCTACAAGCACAAGGGCTCTTCCTCATTGCACACATACACTCTAAACATATATAAAATGCATATATTACATATAATGCATACATCATACGCAATGCATATTAATACATTTATTCAAATGTATTACACAGAAACATATTCTTGTGTATCTCAATATACAAATATTTTTATTTTGCCCAGTCTACAATATGTATTATGTATAAAATATATTTAAGTGTATGTGCATAAACATATACAATGCATATAGACATACATGAAATTCATGATAGGCACTGAACGTCGGGGTCGTCTAGCCTGGCCTTTTATTTTATTGACCTTTTCGAATAGCCAGCTCCTGCGTCCATTGATTTTCTCTGTTGATTTTCTTTTTCTGAGTTCATTGATTTCTGCTTTCATCCTTCTTATTTCTTTTCTTCTGCTAGCTTTAGACTTAAATTGCTCTCCTTTTTCTCGGTTCCTAAGCTGGGAACTTAGCTTATAGATTGTCAATCTTTCTTCTCTCCTAAAGGATGTGCCGAGCGGTAAAAATCTCACTGTAAATACTCTTTTTACTGCATCTCACAAATTTTTATCAGGTTCCCTTTTCTTTTGACTTACTTTTAATACGGTAAAATTTTTCTTGAGCTACTTGTCTTTGGGCTAATGTGGTTTTCAGAATTGTGTTCTTTATTCTTCAAATATTTTGGGATTTTCCAGCTATCTTTCTTTTGTTGATTTCAGGTTTCATCCCTGTTGTTTTCTGAAAACATGACTTCTATTATTTTAAGTTTGTTATCCCTGGGCATTTTATGGCCCAGGGTGTGGTCTGTCTTGGTGAATGTTCCATTTGCATTTGAAAATAATGTGTATTTTGCCGTTGGTGGGTGGGCTATTCTGTAAATGTCAATTAGATCAAGTTGACTGACTGTCTTGTTTTGGTCAATGACTTTTTTACTGACTTCCTGCCTCTTTTTCAGTTGCTAAAAGAGGGGTGTTGAAGTTCTACAATTATAATAATGGATTTGTCTACTTTTCCTTGCAGTTTTGGGTTTGTTTGTGCATTTTGAGGTTTTGTTGCCCCACATACGCATGATAAAGACTTCTATGTCTTCTTAGAGGATTGTCCTCTTTGTCATTGCATAATGTGTGCCTTAACCCTTGACAATTTCCCTTGCCCTGAAGTATGCTTTGTAGGAAATTAATATTTGAGTCTTGTATTTGTATCTATTCTGACAATTTCTGTCATTTAATCCATAGAGTTAGACCATCCCTATTTCAAAGGATTATTTATATAGTGAGATTAATATCTACCATATTTACCAATATTTTCATTACACTTGTTCTTCCTTTCCCCCCTGTTTTTCCGTCCTCTCTGGCTTAAATGATGCATTTTGCACAATTTCTATTTATCATCCTTTACAGTATTAATTATAATTCTTTTAAAAATGGATTCATTTCCCTAGAATTCTCAATGTACCTTTTAAACTAATTCATATTCATCTTCAATAATCATTGTATCACTTCATGTACAGTAAAAGTAACTTATAATAAAATGTCCCTAATTCCTCTCTTGTCCCTTATAACATTGCTGGAACTTATTTATCTGCATGCTAAAACCACCCAACATAGTGCTATAAATACAAGGAGTTATCTCTAAGCTCAATTAAGCATAAAATATTAAAATATTTTATTCTCTATCTGGAGCTTTCCTTCCTTTATCAGATCCAAAGATCCCATCTATATGATTTATATGATTTTCCTTCAACCTATCAATATTTCTGGCAGAACAGGTCTATGGCAATGGATTCCTTCAGCCTTTGTTTCTATGAGAAGATCTACGTCTCCTTCACATTTAAAGGATCATTTCACTGGACACAGAATTGTATCTTGGGGATTGTTTTCTCTCAACACAAAATATGTTACTCTGTCTCTTTCTGCTTTTGTGATTCCTGATGGGAAATCACACTTAAATTCTTCTCTTTGTTTATATATATAGGTGAGGTGTTTCCTCTCCACCTTCTGGCTGTATTAAAGATTTGGCTTCATTTTGTTTAGAATTTTTGCAGTTTGAATGTGAAACACAGAGATGTCACTTTTGGTATTTATCTGGTTTGGTGTTATGTGGTCAGAGTCGGTCACCGATCTTGGAAAACTCTGTTATTACTTTAAATATTTCTTTTACTCCATTATCTTTGTGTGGTATATCTTCCTTCACCCGTTAACTTTGATCCTATCCGTGTCTTTATACTTGAATTGAGTGTCTTGGAGACAACCTATTTGAGTCTTACATTTGTATCCATTTTGACAATTTCTGTCATTTAATCCATAGAGTTAGACCATCCCTGTTTCAAGGGATTATTTATATAGTTATCTGTTACTATCTGTTTCTTTTCCTCCTGGCATTTCAAGCATGAGTCATCTACGACTTCTGAATTTGTTCCACAATTCTTGGTCATCCTGGTTTTTTGTTTTTGGTTTTTTTTTTTTTTTGGTTTGTTTTGTTTTGTTTTTTAAATTTCATTTCATTTCATTATTTCATTCTGTTGTTGCTCTTTTTCATTGTCTTGGAATTTCAGTTTGGGAAGCTTCCAAGTGAATTCCGTGTCATAGCTAAAACCAGAAGTCTGTCTCCATTCTCTTCACGACCGTAGTTTGTTGTGTACAACGGTACTGGTGTTTCAGGAGTGTGGAAGGCTTGCGTTGAGATCCTGGGTGTCCGGTCACGGGGGCTGTGTGAGCAAGCACAGGAAATAAGGTTCCAATGGGATATAATCAATCACCTAAAAGCAAACCAACACCTATATGATGGGTATCTTGCAGTGGTCCTTCAGGAGTTTACAATTTTATGTTTAAAAAAAATGGTCCTGGGATCATTGAGAATGTTTCCAGTTACCCAAGAAATGCAAGGATAGGTGGAAAAAAATTTAGGAACCCACTACCCTTTAGGCATTGCAAACACCGTGGAACTGTTGTTGTCTGCTTTCTGTCAAATCTAACATTGCTACAACATAGAGCCTTGGGCTGGGGTCAGGTTTATAATTTATTGACTTGTGCAATCTTACAAAAGAGAACAAAAGGAAATTACTTTCAATGAGGTATGCATTTTATACCAGGCGGCATCCTGGACATGCAGTTGAGGTTCTAGGCTGGCATGAATTGTAATTTTCTTACTATCCACTAAGGTTGTACAGGCATAAGCTGTCAAGGTGTCCCCTACCATACAACTTAAACTACATTTTAATATCTTACTTTCATTCCGTCTCCCCAAATACCATTAGGACGAGGACTTTCCATTTTGCCTTCCCTTCTATCTCTCTTTTCTTTCTTCCGTCCATCCTTCCCCTCTCCTCTGTCCCTTCCTTCCCTCCTTGCCTCCTTCCTCTCTCTCTGTCTCACTCTTCCTCTCTGTTTCTTTCTTCAGGAACTGGTTCTAGGTTAACCACATCTTCACCTGCAGAACTCAGCTCAGGGCATAGCCCAGGTTGTTCTCATTCCCTACCCTCTCCTCTGAGGGCTGAAGACTAACCCGAGTAGCTCATGAACTCCAGCTGTCATTCTCTTGCCCCCCAGCTCCTCCGGAACCATATATGTGCAGGATCCTGGGAAGGAAGGACGCTCTGCTTCAGGGAAACAAAGCAAACGGCGAGTGGCTCTGCCTTAGGTAAGTGATGTGGATGTGTTTCTGTGGATGGGGCTGGATGGGAGAATGGAGAGGACGCTTTTGATGGAGACAGGTGGGCAAATGACATTGGGGTCTTATGGTGCAGGCTGAACTGCGTGCATTCATCTCTGCATATGTAGAACCTAATGTTTGTCTCTATATGTCTAAATCTGCGTTTCGTCTCGGGTTAGTAGAGAATCCTTAATGGACTAGCATCATTAATTAAGCAGCGGGACGATAATATTATCTGGGTCAGAAAAGTAAACAGAGAACAAAAGCCGGTGTTTCCACAAGACTTACAGAAACAACCCTCTTGACGCATCAAGCAGCTTTGGAACCAGAAGGGGCCACAAGGAAGAATGTTCTCCTGTAGGTCATGTCATTATTAATCAAATGCAGACACGTTACTGGTGAGCAAAAACGATTTAGAAGGAATCCATACCCATAGATTTTCTCCTGAAACCCCCACCCTGGGCTGCAAACAGGTCGGCAGGACGTTGGTCGAGCAATCAACACTTCCCTTTACTCTCCCCTGGTCCGAGCAGGAGATAATAGCAGGCTTCCGCGGCGAAATCCTAAAAATCGTGGCCGTTTCCTAATGCACTGAAGAACGCCCACTGAGTGCCTGAGCCAAGCCAGCTGCCTGATATTTGGAAGCCTGGCCCCAGCCGTGGAAGGAAGGTCAGACAGGATAATTACTTCCCCGTAAGAAAGTGAAGTTGTTGGATTCCAAAGAGCCCGCAAAGCTATTTGTATCAGCGAGCGGCTTGATAGCCCTGTTGGTATCAGAAGGGCACTCTGATTTTTATCAACAGCGTCCATGTCTCTCCTATCGGTTTCAGACCCCAACCCTTATCTTTGATCCCTGACAGTGACTAAGAAAGTCCCAGAGAGTGGCCGACAATGGAAACAATTTATATTCTTCAGAGGACACAAAAGCATCAGATTCTATCTGGACCCGCAGACAGAGGCTTAAAAATGAAGTTTGTGTGATATTACGAATCTCCCTTCACTGCCCTCTATTTGTCAGTTTTAGATTATTTTAAAAAATAACCATCTAAATCAATGGTTAGGTTAGGCAGATAATGACCTCGGTCTGGGTACTTAGTCAATTTTTTCGTGGAACCACCAACCACCTGCATTTACAAAAAAGACCTTAAAATTCCGCTAACACACACGGAGGTGATCGTTATCCATAAACGTCGTAAATGAGCACCGAGGGCACACAAATCATCTTTGCCGGGCCTTTCCTGCGTGACGTATTCGAATGCCCTTTGCTGCCCTTGTAACTCATGGACCTGTTACCATGACCAAAAGGAAAGTCGATTCAAAATCTGGGGGGAAGCAGTAGCTCCAAAGCACATTTCTGTCCAAGAAGGGCCTGTTTTGAGATCTGGTCTACATATTTATGTATCAAAATCTGAAAATGATGTAGCAACAGTTAGACAATTTGTACATTGTACATAAAACATAAACAATTTGTACATAAAACGCAGAAGGGACAAAGAAGTTACCAGTACCCGATGTACAGAAGCCATAATGTGTCCCAGGGAGGGATTTGAGGGTGTTTATGGAAAATCTGGTGGGTGGGTCGAGACATCTCTAAAGTCTCATTTATTTGGTTTGTGCGAAAGACAATTAGAATTTATAGATATGTGCGCGTCTTTATATACATGTATATACTATGTATCTATATCTGTCATGCGTAGCTACAATGTTTCTCTATAATCTACATACCTATTATCTTTTTACCTGTCTACCAAATGCTTAACGTCTAGACTATCAGAGGATATTATTTGCTGATAATTTCCCAAGACCAAGAGCCTTGCTTATACACACCAAAAAATGCTTATAAAATGAATATTTCTGCCATGAAGGGAGAAATGAATGAGTAAAGGGGTTACCATCGAGACAAGAACCGTCTTGTCACCAAAGATTAGTATTCAATAGAAATTAAGACGGGGAAAACCGCCCATGAAAATGAAGATAAATCTGAAAACCCATCAGAGCAATGTTATTTATAACATACTTATGCAGGGCTCTGTGTCTTTCTTACATTATTTGCCTAGAAAAACGTGGCAACAAGCCTATATGCCTGCATCTAATTTTATTTAAAATAGAAATAATCTGGTACCACCTGAACCACTTACATAAGTTTCACTGGTGTGCAGTCATCGTTCAATATTCCTTCAATTATTTTTTAAAATTTGATTTCCTGCTTCATTTTTCCCCCCCGGTACAACTTCTAACAGCAATTTTAATCTAATCACGGGACGTCCAATAAGTTGCTAATTATAGATATATGTTGATCAAATAATCTGTCCTTTAAAATCCTATAACATGTCCTTTTCATAACATATAAAACTCCCCAAGAAGCAGAAAACGTTTACTAAGCGGTAACTTCTCGGTGTAGGTTCTGTTGAGAAATTTTGTCGAATCGGTATGTGTTCAAAAAAGTAAATATACAACCATCATCAGACTAATATTGTTTTGTTTCTTTCTTGAAAATATTAAAACTATTCTTTTTTTTTTTTTTAAAGATTTTATTTATTTATTTGGCAGAATGAGATCACAAGTAGGCAGAGAGGCAGGCAGAGAGAGAGGAGGAAGCAGGCTCCCTGCAGAGGAGACAGCCCGATGCGGGGCTTGATCCCAGGACCCTGGGATCATGACCTGAGCCGAAGGCAGAGGCTTTAACCCACTGAGCCACCCAGTCACCCCTTAAAACTATTCTTTAAGAAATATTTTAATGGTTCTGTATTTTGGAAGAGAGCCTTGTATATTAATTTTAAGAAAAAATTAAAAAAAAAAAAGGATCAGCATGAAGATACCTGATCTAGGAATCTTGTGTGACCATCGGGAACTGGGAGTTTGTGAAAAAAACCTTAATATGAAACTTGAAAGGAAAGGCAGCAGGAAAGGAGGAAGGGGGCATAAACCATAGAGAGCAGATGGACAGAAGCACTGGGATCATCGTTCTAGAGTAAAACGATGTGTGAGGCAAGAACATTCTATTCCAGGGGCACCCGGGTGGCTCAGTGGGTTAAAGCCTCTGCCTTCAGCTCAGGTCATGATCCCAGGGTCCTGGGATCGAGCCCCGCATCGGGTTCTCTGCTCCTTGGAGAGCCTGCTTCCTCCTCTCTCTCTGCCTGCCTCTCTGCCTACTTGTGATCTCTTGTCTATCCAATAAATAAATAAAATCTTTAAAAATATATATAAAAAAATAAGGAACATTCTATTCTAGTTTGGCGTGACTACCAGCGGGTAGTCTGTAGGAAAGACCGGGATTTCCACAGACGCTCTGCCCTTTGCTGGTTGTGGGACTGGGCAACTGCTGGAAATCTGTCGTCTGTCATTTATGCAGAACTGGAGAAAGATTGTTCCCTCTCACAGCTGATGTGTTGATGTGATGGGTTTTATCCCGGTACCTGAAAGGGCAGCCACCGTTCAATTTTTGCCAACCAAGTTTTAGTCCCTCGCTGTCCTCTCCTTACATTTTGGAAACTGGGATTTGGTGGGAGCAAAATAATACTCATTTGCTGTACCCTCTTCCCATTGTCCTCATGGTGCCTGTTTTTCTGTCTTGGCACAGTGTGCCATGCATGTCTAAATAAAACTGCCCTTGTTTTAAATCCACAGTGCGAGGAATCCTATCACATGAATCAAGGAGGGAGGAGGCGTGTTCTTAAGCCCCAATATAGTCTTTTGGTGTCTCGAAATAAATTCACTCGATTTCATGAAATAATTATTTCATATATATAGTCTCCATTTCTCACCTTTCCTCACGATAATTGTTTGAGAGACCACCAGCTTTGTCTCGGCCACATGAATATTTCAAAATACATTAAGTCATCTGTTTTAAATATGTATTTACAGGAGGAAATATTTAGATTTCTCCGGAAAATAGTAGTGTGCTTTTTGTTCCCTTTCCTGTTCTGACCCCAAATGTGGAGATCGTATCTGATTCAACTTCTACATCAACATTTTCAAAACATTTTGAAACATTCACAAGTGCATTCAGCTAACATTTGGGGTAAATATTATGTGCAGATTTCTGGTGAACAAACCTATATAGATTTTGCCCTTTGTGACATGATGTATAGTGAGGATGGCGTATGAGAATGATTGGTCTAAATAAATTGTAAGATATTTATACTAGAGATACAGAAGGAGGAAAGGAAGGCATTAACTAAACCTTAGAGGACGGAAGTATAGATTTTTAGAGATGTGGACATTTTATCTGAAAACTAGAAAAGAGCGAAGATGTTTAATGGATAATGGGACAAAGAGATCCTCGTATGAGATAAATAACATTAGCCAAGGCATCCAACACTAAAATTAAAAATTTACACACCCAACTTTTAATCTGCTTTGTATCTGGGGGACAAAATCAGAGCTGAGTCAAGTTCTTAAAAGATGTTTATTGCTGTAATAAAACATCCTTATCCTGTGCAAGGTGGGGATTGTTGCTAAGATTACAATGATTAATTACTAAGAACAGTTTGTTTTTGAATTTAAGGAGGTTCTTCTAAAAACAATAGAAGGAATAGATACAGCAGGAGAAAAAGGCAAAATTCATCCAGAAATGACACATCTGGAAGTAGACCAAATAGATCCGTTGGCAGGAAAATGGCACATCTTATTTTAAAAATATGGACCTTGATCATCAGAATTCAACATGGGTTAGAAATATGTAAGAAAGAGTCAGTAAGTTGCATACACTGGGTGGGGGGTGGGGAACACAAGGAGATTATTATGAAGGAATTGATAAAAAAAAAATGGCAGCCCCATTCTACTCTCTGTTTCTACGAATTAGGCTTCTTTCAGAGTCCACGTGTAAGTGAGATCACGCCACGTTTGTCTGTCTGTCTGACTTACTCATTGAGGGTAATACCGTCCATGTCCATCCATATGGTTGCAAATGGCGGGAGGAGATCCAGCAGAAGCAGAGATGGTCTGAGAACCCCAGAGTCGTTCTTTCTTACCATATTAGCAGAAGCTCTGGCCAGACCTACAGGTGTTTAGTCATCTATGTAAAGCATTAAACGCAGAAGGGAGCCATTGTGCTTATGAAACATCTTACACAGTTACATGCACTACGGGCAAATGTCCTATAAATTCTTAGAGTTCAGGTTTGTTTTCCAAAAGCGATTCTCTCCAGGATAGGTACACCCTCCGCAAAGCATTCTGTACATAGAGCTTTCCCTCTGACAAATTATAATCGAGTGTTGGCCGCCATATTTCTTATCAGCATGTTTTCCAGGAGATTTGACCAGTTTGCTTTCCTTCTTCCTTTACCAGGAAAGAGAAAGGGTGGATTGCAGATAAATTACTTATCCCTTCCTTCCTACTCCTAGTAGTGGCTCCCAAGTGGTGTTTCCCAGAACCCGAAATACCATGCAGGGTTTTCTCATGGTGTCCACTAGGTAATTCCTTCTGTGATCTACTGTATGTACTGGGCTTCTGCATGTGGCTCAGTGGGACTCAAGGATTTTCAGGCTCAAAAAATCATGCCGTCTTTGAAGAAAGTACACGTGTTTTCTCCTGTGAAAGACAGACTCGTTATATGCCCAGGATAGGGCCCATTATATGCAGCCATGGTTGAGGGAAATGTTTTGTGGAACATTTCAAAGATTCAGACCATTGGCCTGAAAAGGAAAGCGTTGGTTTCATACCTCTGTGTTCTTTCTTGATTTCTGCAATGATTGTTATTATTTATTATTTTTCTGGTGTCATTCCTGTTTGAAAGCCACCTGGCTTGAGACCCAGGGAGACGTGATGGTTCCGTTTGAGTCTGAAGGCAAGAGAAAACCAATGTCCCAGATCCAAAGCAGCCAGATGGGAGGATTTCCTCTTACTCACGGGACAGACAACCTTTATGGTCTAGTCAGGCCTTCAACTGATTGGATGAGGCCCACCCAAGTCAGGGAGAGCAGTCTGCTTTACTCAGTCTGCCAATTCACGTCTTCACGTGTGATGTTAATATAATCATCCCAAAACACCCTTATGGACAAACCCAGAATGATGTTCGACCAATTATTTGGACACCCCATGGCCCGGTCAAGTTGATGCATAAAATTTATCATCTGTTTCTATTAAATTTTATTACAAATGTTTTACTTTAGGCCAAAGGGGAAATGATGCGTACTTCTTGGCCCTGGTTCTTCTACAGATAGAACATGTTTTTTCCAAGGAAATGAAGCAAAGAGAAACAAAAGGCCTCTGTATATATTCATTGACTGTCCATAGTATACATTTTTTTTGAAGATTTTCCTTTTCTTTGTTTCTTTCTTTGTTTCTTTCTTTCTTTCTTTTTTCTTTTCTTTTCTTTCCTTTCCTTTTCTTTTCTTTTCTTTTCTTTTCTTCTTTCTTTCTTTCTTTCTCTCTCTCTCTTTCTGAGCAGGGAGCCTGTTGCCAGGTTTCATCCTAGGACCCTGGGATCATGACCTGAGCTGAGGGCAGATGCTTAACCCACTGAGCCACCCAGGCACCCCTGTCGATAGTGTATTATTTTGTCTGTAGTTGTAGAAAATGCCAGAATGAAAAGCGAGTTCCCTCTTCAAACACCAAGCAACCTCCTTTGCTAAATTAAGACCATCTTAGGGCCTGACCATTCCCCACGAGGGTTTGAAGACAGGTCACTTACTTGATTGCTGATAATATTGAAATAGGCTCCAGACCCACCCTGGGCTGGTTGAAGGATCAGCCCTAAGTACTGGGAAGACTTTTCCCAAATGTTTCTCAGCTGGTTATCTGAAGCTACAAAATAGTCAACCAATTCACCGGGTCAATCTCAAAGACAAAAGAAATTCTACCAATCTCTGACCAAAGCTCTCCATACCTTGGTTGAATTCATGGTACTCTTACCAAAACTCTCTTCCAGATATCTAGTCTCCAAGGTTCTTGGACAGTTAGTTCTCAGGCAGGTGCAAGAGGGAGGTCTAAGTGGTAGGAGATGTATCTTTTCCTTGTAATAGGATCCATCTGACACCAGCCCATGGGGCCACCTGTTCCTTCCACGGACGGCAAAGGAACCCATCCTTGTTCTCACCTCCGCAGCCGGATATCGTCTACCTTGGTGAAGATCTTCACCTCTTTTGTACTATACTTCCCATTTTTTTTTTCTTTCTTCTTCATTCTAAACCACAATGCACACATGACACATTAGTTTAGTGTTTACACATCATTTATTATTGAAGACTAGGTCATGCATTTTTTATTACTGATTTCCATTTCTTCCTTCCTCTTTGTTTTTCTTTCTTTCTTTTTCTTTTCTTTCTTTCGCACACTCTCAACCCGAGCTGTGTTTTTACTCTCCTCCCATTAGTCATTTTCTGATATTTCCCCTGAGGCCAAAACTTCATTTTCCAATTCTTTCTTGTGCTCGGATTTCATTTTCTGCTGGTTTCGCATCCCTTAAACCGTAGAATAAAATTTAATTTTTAAAAGCTGACCTTCGTCTAGGATTTCTTCTATTCCGCTTGCTTCGTGAGGGGTTATCTTGGAACAATGGACTTTCGGCTGGATTCCACAGTGAGGGAGGAACCACCAGGATGATTAGGAAGAATCATCATTCCTATGACATATCCCTGTCAGAAGGAAGGTATTCATGTTGGGGGCAAGAGTTGCAAAGCATCCAATTACTCGACACAGTAAAACATTTTTATTTTTAGTTTTTTTAAAGATGTTATTTATTTATTTGACAGAGAGATCACAAGTAGGCAGAGGGCAGGCAGAGAGAGAGGGGGAAGCAGGCTCCCCGCTGAGCAAGGAGCCCAATGCGGGGCTCGGTCCCAGGACCCCGAGATCATGACCTGAGCCGAAGGCAGAGGCCCAACCCACTGATCCAGCCAGGTGTCCCAGTAAAACATTTTTAAATGTGCGTAATGTATGTCCAATGAACACGTTCCCACGCACGCCCATGAATTTATCTATGGCACTGCTTGCAGATTTCCGTCTTTATAACGTATGCTCCCCCCTTTTGGGTCCGCTTGGGTACCTGGAGCTATGCCCCTCTCCTGCTTGTTGGAACCCCTCAAGGTCCATGAGTAAGGAATGTCCGCTTCCCTGGGGGCAGTTCTTGGCTGACCGGACCTACTCTATGTCAGCAGACACTGTGAAATCTCCATCCCCTGGCTGCCCGCTTAGATACCTGGACCGTCCTCATTTGCACTGCTGTGTGCTTACCCCCAGACTGGAAGTTTTGCTCTGAGCCCTGTGTTCTCTGACCCACGGTCATATCTTCCCAGCCCTGCCCGAGCAGCCTCCTTCTAGGACAGCTCTGTGGACGCGGGTAAAGACTTCCCAGATCAAGTAACTGAGGGTCACACTCTACTCTCCACATTTCGGATTTCACGTAACAAACGGACCCTGGTGGTCAAGTTTTTTTGTTTTGTTTTGTTTTGTTTTGTTTTTCCCCCCAATTCTTGTAGTGGTGAGCTACTCTAAACTTATGTTCTTTGCTTCCAGACCCTGACCATCGTTCCCATTCTTTTATTCTGTCTCCGTGTGTCTGTGTTTCCTGTCCTCGGCTCGCCTCTGCGTGCTTGTGCCCGCAGCCGTCCAGGACCCTGTACCCTCTCCCTGCATGCAGGGAGACAGCACCAGAAACATGCGTGTACAGGTGCAAGACGGTCGGGTGTAGGACCACACAGCATTCTGCTCGGGACCAGTGGAGAGCTCCTACACCATTGAGGTTTTTGCTTTCCTTGTGAGTGTGTGTGTTTCAGTAAAGCCCCAGCATTGCATCCACGGGTAGAACCCTAATTCTGACTCTTCTTGGGTACATTCTTACCAGCAGCTGACCGGCTGCAGAGGGCAGTCAGGCCCTGTGACCCATTTGTGCCACGTTTTACGGCAAGCCAGCCTTTCCCGTGTGTTTGCATTTTGCTGACGATTGCTTTCATGATCTACAGTCAGAGTGGACCCCTGATGTGTACAACCAAAAATAGGGATGATAGGTCCCCTTGCAGAAGAATGTGCCAGTCCCCATTCCCATCACAAGAGGATGCCGGTAGCATTTTCTGGTTTATTTGATTTTTTTTCCCCCGCCACAAAATGATTTGTGTTGCTTCCCCCTCCCATTTCGTCCCAGTTGTGTTGACCTCGGATTCTTGGTGGTGTTTGGGGATGTGATCGGCCCCGTCTCTCCCTCGCGTAACTTCGCCACATAAACTTGGAAAACAGAAAGTCTTCATTGTGTCTATCCAGAGTGAGATGTCTTGAATACAGGGCGTATGTGTTAGAAATGTTATTTTCGTTAGGACTCGTCATTTGATGGGAAGGCTTTTTGCTCTCTATGGTAGATATTCCCAGGCCCATTCTAGGAAAAAAGCCAGGGAGAGGGCATTCTGCAAAGTGTGAGGCAGTTCAGAAGAAAGAAGGGTTTATATGAAAAAATGCACAGAGGAAAGGAATGCAGGTAAATAATGGTGTATTAATTGACATAGGATAGCCTATATTTAGCTCAAAAACCAGCCTTGGGGGCGCCTGGGTGGCTCAGTGGGTTAAAGCCTCTGCCTTCGGCTCAGGTCATGATCCCAGGGTCCTGGGATCGAGCCCCACATTGGGCTCTCTGTGACGCAGGGAGCCTGCTTCCCCTTCTTCTCTCTTTGTCTGCCTCTCTGCCTAAAAACAAAAAACAAAACAAAAAAAAAAACCAAAAAAAAAACCGGCCTTGATGTGTGTGCCTGTGTGCGTATGTATGTGTGTGTACGTACAAGTTAATGTGATAAAGAATTCAAGGGGAAAAATAACCAGTTCCAAGTAATCGTAATATGACAAAAACCCTATATCTACCGAACAAGGACAAAGAGTTTGGAGGGGGAAGAAACGAATCTTTTACTTCGTAATGTCAGTTAAGGGAAGGGGGAGCTTTACCTGCACTAAATGTACCAAGGGAAAAACAAAGAGCATTATCCTACCACGCTAAAAATAACTATTACACCATTTAGCATTGTGACGCCTTGTCCTTTTCTCCGTTGCTAAATATTAAAGTGGTCAGATTGCCCAGGGGGAAAGGGGACATTGCAGATACCTCAATGACAATCGTGAAACAATATTTAAAAGTTGAATATAACGTAAAAACGGACATCATGACCGATGTTTACACGTGCACGCTTGTGTGTATGTTGAAATCTGAATGCTAGACTACAAATTCCGTATAATGTGATTTTTGTAAGAAATCCAAGAATATCTTAAATGGGGAATTAAACAGGGCTCTGCGTTCTTTTATAAAAGTGTTTTGAAAACAAATTATGAACAGTTTACTCCCAAAGTGCCCTTTTGGGACATACTATTTGCTTATTGAAACATTACAAAGTATCAAACATGATTCCATTTAATCACTCTCTCAGAAAGACAATTATTAAAAAAAAAAAATCCCCAACTAAAAACTATACTTTGGAAAGAATCATTATTTGGGCACAGATTTTTTTTTCTTTTTAATTTTATTGTTTAACAACTGCTTTAAGCCCGTTGCTGAATCACACATTTATGTTTTTATTTTATAACTAAATAGTAGGGACTTTCTTCTCCAGTGACATTTGGTCCCTTTGGGAGATCTGTACTCATGACCAAAAACATAATAATAATTGATCAAAAGTGTTCTGTGATTTGATGATAACAGGAATTCGAGTTCTGGGCTCCCCATACAACCGCAGCTCATGGGTGTGAATGGATACAGTTCAATATTGTCTCTTTTATCTGCCTTTAAGGGGATCACGGCTACAGAATCCATTCTTCCCCTCCAAATTCTCTTCTGTCCCTAAGAAACCTGACAAATGATGGGAGCTATCTCTCATAGGCTTTCCTCTGTTAAAAAATAATAAATATGTATGCATTTATGTATTTATGTAATAAATATGTATGTATTTAAAATACGCCAGACACGACCCGAAGCATTCAACATTCTACCATTGATTGGTCACGTTCCCCCTTTAACACCTGAAGGTTAAAAGGTTAAAAGGCACAGAGAAGCCCAGCAAAGGGTCCAGAGTTCCACGGACATTTGTGGATGTCAGACGAGTCAAGATGGGAACCCCGTTGACGATATCCCATGTCCTTCGCTCTTAAATCGCTATGTAGTAACTTACATAAGACAGTGCTTTTGGTCATTATCTTTAATACAGACACAATTCTATAAGGTGTAGGTCATTCAGTTTGGGGAGCAAACATTAGACTATGAGAATAGACCGTTAGGAGGATGTAAATTTGGACCCAAATCTCAGCTGAGCTCAGGGCTGTGTACATGCAGACAAAGACATAGGATGCCCCGTGTCCTAGACCTTTCCTGTCACCTTCTCGTGGACCTGTAGATCTCCCATAAATAGCTACGTCGGTATCTTCATCCTACCACGAGAAAAAACTTGGTCCCAAAGGACTCCATTTTCGCACAAAATCCTGGCTCAAAATCCAAGCTCTTTACCACATGACAAATAGGCTTCCTTTACTGTGTGTAGAATTAATTCCCCCCGCCCTAGAAAATACACAGGGATGTTACAAGCCCTATTCTGAAGTTCTGCGTTATTAACCGCATTCCCAGCGTAACCCAAGAAGCTGGATTTAGTGGCGGGAGTCTAGCATCCGTCAGAAGGCACAGCGAGCCATTGTGTGACGTTCGCTCTTGCGGTGACATTTTAATTTCACACTTAGAAAATCAGTCCGAGAGGTAGCTGGTAAGGGCAGTGTGTTTCTGGCTTATGCAACAACAGATTCGTTACTGCAATTAAAAAAAAAAATTAAGCCAAATATATTTAGATAGAAGCATCCGACGCACACGAAAGAAAATAGGCAAGAAGCAGGAACATTGAGCTGTATTCTTAAATCTTCAGGGATTTCTGTGGATGGGCAGAGTTATAAAACTTCGATAGAACTGCTTATGTAATAAACACCCAAATAGATGGCTTGGTCATGAAATCCTTTCACAGTTTGTACATAGAGAAAGGCATGCTCTCACGCTGCACCAAGGAAGAGGGAAAAACAAAATCACCAAAGGAAAAGGTTAAAGGAAGGAAGGTATAATAGATTTCCTTCTACAAATACCTTTTTTTTTTCCCCCAAAAAGGGTCTGTAGAGAGGGATGTGAGAGAAATAACAGATTTATGGAAAGGTCAGTGGAACACCCAGGAAAACTTTGGTACAGAGAATCGGAAAATGGAAGCATTGTGGAAAAGGACGCGTCTGCCCCCATGGGAATGCGGTGGGCACAGACACATTGCCCCCTGCCCCGGAGCGATTTCATCATAGCTTTACCTCTGACCTGGGTGCATATGCCCTTTTATTAGCAGTTTTATTGAGGTGATAATTGATTTACAAAGAACTGCCCCTGGTTAATCCACCCAATCAGACACAATGAGATACGTGTGAACATAGGCACCGATCTTTGACGCCCTCGCCGTTGGTAACCAAGGGAATGGACCTCTTCATGGCCTCCAAAGTCTCCTTCCTGCCTGCCCTCCTTTTCTTTGTGGTAAGCGCACTCACTCAATTGAGATCCATTCTCTTAACGAACGTTTCAAGGTATAGTACAGGGTGGTTACCTGTAGGCACTAGGGTGTATAGGAAATCTCTAGAATGGAGACAATGTGTTTTCCACCACGGTCAGCTCCGTACAGCAAGCACCACCCTCCATGGGGTCCAGCTTGTCTAAACTCATGCAAACGTGCTGTGAATTGCTTTTCCTCCGGAAGGTCACCCTACTGGGTGGACAAGGGCTCCCTCAAAACTCATGCCTGCCCAGAACCTGTGAAGTTGACCTCATATGGAAAGAGGGTCTTGGCAGATGGGATTAAGTTAAGAGGAGGTCATCACCCTATGTCAGGACGAGCCCAAATCCAGTGACCGATGTACTTAGGAGAAGATGGAAATTTGGGTGGGGACACAGGGAGAAGAAAGCTTTGTTAAGGCAAAGGTAGAAATGGGAATCATATAGCTGCCAACCAAAAAGCATGAAGGATTTCTAGGAGCCCCCAGAACCTGGAAGGGACGGGAAGGCTCTTCTCCTAGAGCTTTCAAAGGAGAGAAGTCCTGCCCCGCCCAGATCTCAGACTTCTGGTCTCCAGAACTCAGAGACGATTCCAGGATTTGGGGCCCCCCATGAGCTACTTACTTATAGCAGCCTTAGGACATGAGCATGAGTATTGGTAGCATATCAGACCTTTGTAATCACGAGGACTTTTCCATCTGATTAATGGAAGTTCTTCACTGTATACAAATTTATACAGAATGCATAAATGTAAATTAATATTAATAAATATCAATACATACTAACAATTATATCTATTAATTTATTCAGTTCCTTTATTATTTATTAATAAGTTATTAATCAATATTTATTAAATAATTAACAAATATAATGAACTATAAATCAATACAGAATGTACGTTGTATCTTTTCTGTTTGGCCATACATCAATTCCAATCAGTGGTGCATTTCTTTCTTATGCATTCTTATGCATAAATGATCAAGATCATCTATCTTCCCTCTGGTGGTTTTAAGAGGATTACGATTCACATTTTATATAAATCGCCCTGCGAAAAAGTACAGTGTGTAATTAGCTGAGAGACCTGAGGAGATCATCGTAAAATTGTCACGGAATTTCCGAGTCCTGAGAAGGGAAAGCTGAACATGACTTTGAAACCAATTTCCCAGGGGAAGGAGCGAGTGTCAGATTTGCGAGGACTTGGGAATCACTTGGGAAATGCATTCCAAATGCACATCCCAGGCTTTGCTCAGAGGTTCTGATGCGCTAGGTCTGGGCAGGGCCGAGACAGGTGCGTGTGAGTGAGAACCCAGGTGGTCCTGAGGCAGGTAAGGAAACACGGTCCAGCTCTAGAGTCATCTTGTGGTTCCGTTCTCGCCCGTGTCCCTGGAAAATCCACGTAATTCTGGGCCTCCGTTTCTCTTCTGTAGAATAAGAAAAAGCCATGACCACACCTTCTGTTGATAGAAGAATGGAATGGAGTTAATTCATATTGTATAGTATACCATATCATATGAATTTTATATATCCCATAAACATAATATATTACCTATAATATTACTGTGTACATATATTATCCATATATAAATATGTGTATTATACATAAATGTCATGTTAATGACATTATTATATTACATATATATTATATTATTATTATTATACATTATACAGATACACACAGTTAATGTGTATCTGTACACCTATACATAGTTAATATGTATCTGTACACATACACATAGTTAATGTGTATCTGTATAAAATATAGTCACGATATACATATTTTTCAGCCCAGTGCATGGGTCATCTTGAGTTCTGCATAAACAGCAGAACTTTTCCATTTTAATTTCAAACCCATTGTTTCAAAGAAGAGAATACTGGAATTGTAGAAATCAGAGTTTTTTCAGAATAGATCACGTGCCCGAGGCTACAAACTGACTTCATGCCTAGTCCTTAAGAAAGACCAGGTTTTCCCTCAGCCCTCTCCTTTAAAAAAAAAAAACAAATCACTAAAAAAGATGCATTATTGTATACGTGTGCTTTATTTCACATGCTTCATATTTTTAGAAGTACATTATTTTTATGCGGTTTACCCTTTTAGGGTAAAAAAAAATAATGAAAGGTATTGCTGACTGAACTTTTGGTCACATCGCTTAAAATCATGATTGATTATTGAAGTATTTAACTTAAGTGCAATGTTTTTTTTTCCCATGGAAAAAGTTGTAGATGAGGCTGTGAATATAAGAATTTATCATCAGTAATTTTTTACACTACGTTTTGTGCAGCCATAAAATTTCTGAGTAATACGTCCCCCTGCCGTAAATTATTTCAGCATGTAGAAAATCTCCCTGTGCCCTTTCTCTGCCCTGCATATGTGCCTTGAAGCCCAGCCCCCTGCAGTTAGAAACCATCCGTGGGAGTCCGGGAGGTCGCCTGCAGCTGGCAGAGGAGAGATCCATCACTCACCCCGTCCACTGACCTTTGGCTCCCGGGAGAGTGATCCCTTTGTGGCTGGAGAGTGATGTCTGGCTCAGTAGCAAAGATCCAAACACGCTTTATCTTCATCAAGGCTGTAATTACGCCAGAGCGGGTGGCCCAGGGACGGAATTGCCTTGGGGTGCACGGACGCGTCAGGCAGAGCCTTAGGTGGGGCGACCGCCGGTCAGGTCGTGATTAGGTTGCTTGAGTGGGAAGGAAGGAGTATCAATCTTCATGCCGCTCGCTGTAAGGGACTCACCGGGGAAGCAAGGACTGTGAGGCTCCGTCTCCCGGTTGAGGGAGGCTGCCTGTCAGACGGTCGCAGGGAGCAGAGCGGAGGGCGTGACTCCTTGCCTGAGGCTTCAGACCCGAGACAGCCTTGCAAAAAAGTCTTGCTTTTGTCTCCTGCTCTGTGTTTTGTGTTTGCTGTTGGTTTTCTCCTTGTACAGTAATTCATTCCACGTTGTCCGCATGGCCTCCTGCAGAGCGGGGAGTGGGTCGAGTCCCTACAGATACAGCTAAGGCTCTCTGGCTTGAAGGTGCCGCGAGGCATGTCCGTGCGTCAGGTCAGGAGTGACGGACTCAGTTAGGGAGGCAAGCAGAACCGACCTCACCTCACCCAGCAAGTCTGCACCCCAGATACCCCAGACTACAATGGCCCACATGGACGCCATCTGCTTTAGGTCTGTATGAATCTCCTGCAGCTGCTGTAACGACCTGCCACAGGTTTAGTGGCTGAAGACAACGCTGATGTATCATGAGGCCGTTCTGCAGGTCGGAAGTCTAAAATGGGTCTCGCCAGGCTAATGTCCAGGTACTGCCAAAGCTTCGTTCCTTCTGCAGGCTCTAAGGCAGACCCCATATCCTTGCCTTCTCCACCTCTGTAGGGCTCCCTTGTCATGCTAACCCTTGCTTGCACCTTCACACCTCTCTTCTGACTGTGACCGTCCCTCCTCCCTCTCCCAGGGACCCTTGTGACGACTGTCAGCCCACCTGGACGAGGCAGGATCATCTCCCCAGCTCAGAACTGTTCCCGGGATCACCCCTGCAACATCCCCTTTACCAAGTGAGCTCACACACGCACGGGTTGCCGGGATTGCCATGTGGGCCTCGTTGAGGGTGGTGGTTCTGCCCGCCCCGATACTTCTCCCACATCTGAGCTCAGCGTATGTGAGCAACCAAGGCAGACCCCCGGTGGTTCTCAGTTTACACCAGGCTTGCAGAGCTCCAGGGGAGGGGGAAGGGGCCACGGCTTCCACAGTGACACAGTAAAGAAAAAAAATAAATAAACAAATAAGAGAGAGATCAATACCATAAGCCTGAATTAGAACGCGAAATTAGAAGACGCACTTAACGGTGTTGGAGAGATTTAGCTGTGGAGAATACAGCTCTATGAACTCATATAAGATGGGGTTGTAAATTTTCATTTGTGATGGGATTTAATTTTCAGAGATATTGGGAAGGTGATCTTTATTTGCATTTAAAATGGTGCATGGATGGATTAAGGAAAAAATATATGATTGATGGACAGGATTATTAGAAGCTATATTCAAAGGGTGATTGCTTTCACAAATGATCGTTGGGCAAGCCAGGCATGGAAAATGGATGATATCTCACTTACCGTATGCCATGAGGATCCTGCACTACGATATATTTATAAATATTTTCCTAACTGCTGTATGAATTTTAGAAATAACCAAGCCGTATCTGTTCCCCTCGAAAGACTATTTGAACACTCTTTTAGGAGAAAGGGGTTTAGAATGAGCTCGGTTAGCCTGTCCTTTGGAGGTTGAAAACACCATAACCTCCGATGATTTCGTGTTTATTGCTCGAACTTTTCCTTATTCTTTAACCGTTTCAGTGGGGGAAGGAAAAGAGAGAGAGAGGAAACGGTTACAAATATTCCTAAGATAGAGTTTTATCCTAAAATCTATCCTAAAAAATCTATCCTAAGATAGAAATTTTAGGGTTGCTTTGTTTGGATGAGGATATAATTTGGGTTTGTAGAACCATCTTAATGAGCCATGGCAAGCTACAAAATGTCCTGTGTGGAGCAGTGTCTACATTTATCCCCGCACGTCATAAACCTAGTCTCCCTAATTGCGTGGGATACCTTGGTGGAAAGCTGTTGCTCTGATTTAGACGCAAGGTAAAGGTAAGCCATCCAGACGTCCCACACCGCTCTGCTTTGTCACCATGGGTATACTAAAGGAAAAACACGAGAGAAATCAGGGAAGTATCAACCATGGGGTCTTAGTTTGTGACCTGGAAATGGGGAACCCAGGGTGACTCAGTACCTCTGCATTCACTTCCCAGAAGATTTGGGAATGCTGTTTCCTGGTTCGATGACTGCACTGCGTGGACATTTAAGGAGTTCTTATGTCCCACCCCACCCAAGGTCTTCAGACTAAAGATCTGCCTTGTAGCCGGAAACCCTAGGGATTCATGAGCTGAGACCGTACTTCCTTAGTACGTGGGGGATGCCTGGGTAGAGCTGGCTGATGTCAGCTGCACTTATGTTAGATGGGACATCCCAGGATAAGATTCTTCTATATCTTCTGTTCTCCATCAAAAGAGCTCCTGAAGCTGAATCATGTAGAATCAAGGTTTATTTTCAATCAGATTTGGCTTCTGTACTTGAACCTGGGTCTGACCTTCTCAGGGAAGCCCGCCGATCTGGGATCTGTCAAGCGTTTCCCTCAAGGACACGTCGGGAGAGATTTTTCACTCTTCATCCTTGCGTTGGCTTTTCCATGCTACCGATGAAGCTAATGAATGCCCTGGACAGATGTAATTAATAAGTAGATTTGAGCTATCTCAGAGAAATAATGAATTCCTTATATGTTCCTGATTTACCCCTTCCTCATGGGCAGACTTGCTTACATAAAGATCCTAATTTAGAAGTGTGATTAAGAAGCCTGATGCCTTGCAGTGATGGGTCAGGGGAGATAAATTGCTCAGTATTTTCACATCTCACATTTTAATTTTGTACTCCATATTGCACATCTGATGCTAGCACAAATAGCTCCTTTGAAGGTCACCGTGTGCTTTTTAATGTGTTAAAAGTAAAAGTGTCACTCAGACTAGGTGTTTTAAAACCTCTAGTGGAAAAAAAAAAAAAGATTTAGAGAAAATTAACCAAAATGTGCCCTCACGTGCTTCAAGATAAATTTCAGTGTGTTTGAATTTTTGGTCACAACATTTACACCTGTTATGAATGTGTCCTCGCCACCCTGTCTTTATTAAAATGAGATGTTTTAGTCTTGCGGATTTAGAAAAGATAATTTCCAAGTCCTATCATTCGGTTTTAATTTTATATCATAATTGGGTTTTCAATACTCATAAATCTTCAAAACTAATAAATCGTCATCTAATGGTTTAATAAGAATTAAGGGTAAGGATGAAAGCAAATTCTGAAATGGTGCATTGATAATTCTTTGGAGGAGCATTCACCAATAATGACCATTAGAAATGTTCCAAGTGCACATCCTCCTTGCAGTAAGAGGAAACAAAGATACTCATGAAGACTATCACTAGGAGATTCCTACTTGCTTACAACATATGAGGTCTCAGGTTTGACCCAAGCAAAGCTGTCAGTCGGGGCCGTAGAACAGGATATCTGAATTTAGGTAATTTTTGACCAGAAACCCTTTAAAAAGAAAACATGTTACTCATGAGACATGATTTAATTCATAAATCACCCAATCCTCCTGATGAAGAGGATGAGAAGTCTGAGGTCAAACAAAGATGTAGTTTTACATTCTGGATTTATCCCCAGACCGGGGCTGGAGTTCCACGGAGAGCTGAATCCCCAAAACAATGCTCTCCCTATGCGTACAGCAAGGTGAGCGGCAGTAGTTCGGGGACAGCTGACTCCATTGTACGTTTTCTTTGCTTTGGGCTCTTGGCATGGGATGGCAAATCTTCCCACCTGGGATATTCCAAGTCTCCCCAATAAATGATTCAGAGGTTTCCCGGGACATCCCTGACTGCTTGCAACATTTCTGTTTGACCAGAGTCATGTTTGGAATGGGTAGCTCCTTGTTCCCTACAGCAATGCAAACACTGACCTTAAGGTCACAAAAATGTCATTATAATCTATTTACTCTGTCCCCTCTTTTTCCTACTATTAGTTACCAGGGAAACCAACGTCATTATGATGGTTTTCTTGACAAGAGTCATGCCCACCCAGTCCCAAGGGAGCCATCAACAGCTTCTCTGTGCAGCAAAGGGGGATGGAAATACTTGGAGGGTACTTGGCCACATCCTTTGGCTAACCTGCAGAGCCCATGTGGCCCCCTTCCCCACCTGTGCCCTTGGGGACTCTTTGCCATCACGGCCTCTACCAAGTGAATATAATAGAACGATATCTTTATTTTTGTGCTTATGGGAATGAACACATTGAGCCTCTGTGAAATGTGGGACTTGGTGCATCGCTAAATTTTTCCTCACTTCTTCAAAGGAAAGCAGCAATTTATATTCTCTTTATCGCTCTCTTCCATTCCAGCAACTTGACGTATTCTCTGTGGATATATCTGAGGCATCTCACATGCCCACCATAGCACAGTGGACTTTAACTCAGTAGCGAGTCACCATTCTATTTTTTTCACAAAAGTTCAAATCTTACACGTCACACATTTCAAAAGCAAGGGTTGTAAGCATGAGACGTATTGTTTGAGTCTTAACCTTGTTGCATGCTGAGATCCCAAAGTTGTGTGTTACCTGAACATGATGTCAAAGATAGTGTCCAGTATTCCTTTTTGTTTTAAGTTTATTTAAGTAATCTCTACACCCCATGTGGGGCTCGAACCCATGGTCCCAAGATCAAGAGGGACATGCTCCACTGACTGAACCAGCCAGGTGCCCCAGAAAGTGCCCATTATTCTGAAATACTGACACACACCTTATGTTCAGTGGACCATAAAATACTAATAACTTATCATTCTTCTGGGAAAGCCTAGCAATTCTGAATCAGAGGATAAGATTTTCTAAATAAGTGTTTGGAGAAAATAGCAAGAAGGCATGAGTTTCAGGTGTGAGCTGAGCTGACATGACATAGTCTTTGATTTGCAATCCTAAGATACAAAGATGGTTACGGAAAAGTAGAACTTTTTTTTTTTTTTTTTTTTTGGTCCCTACTACACAAATGTGTGATTATATGAACCTGGAATTAGTGAGGAATTCATTCTATTAAGCTTTTTTGCACAGACGTTGGGAAGTCATTGAGGCTGAGTTTCCAGAGCTGTCCTCTCTGGGGTATGGCAGACCTAGGCAAATTCCCACCTCTAAGATTGCTTTGAGGACCAAATGATGGACAGGAGCCCAAAGAAGTTTTCCATAAATGTCTATTATCATGGTTTCTTTTATACTGTATCCATGCTATGTTCTGTTCCTTAAAAAAAAAAAGATTATTACATTAATATTTATTAATATACTGAGAGTCCCTGATTTGCCCATTCATGTTGAATGTCAACCACATTTGTGCAATATTTTAGGAACTCTGACTTATCTAAAGATTTATTGATAAAAGAATCTGCGGGAAAGGGGATGGTGCTAAGAACTTTATGGCACCTAAAAAGGATTAGTCTGAAATAATAAGATGATCACCGTTCTGTAAATTTACTGTCTTTGAAGTAGACACTTAAAATGGCTAGCTGTTAACTGTTATAAATTATAATTCAATGGAAATGTTTAAAGAGCACATTGATTTGTTATACAGCCAGTTGGAGTAGATCTTTATAAAATAATACCTAAAGTAGACTAGAAAGTAAGTTTATGATTTTAAAAATCCCTATTTACAACAACTAAGGGATAGGCAAAATTCTCAATACTCCTTTGTAGCTGAGAAGGCAGATGGCCTTTTGCCTTATCAATACTGACTTTCTCCCCTTGTCTGAGACTAAGGCACTTCCAAGCATCCCTTGCTTTCCAGGTCTTGTGGTGACGTATGTACTCCAGGTTGTCGTGTCCATAGAACTGGCCCTTATGATAAATTTCAGACAGGTCCATCTTTCTGTGTATTAATTGCTGAGTTTAAGTGTGTCTTAGCTATGTCTTCCTGAAGACCATTCCTTCAAACCTTTGTGTTCTCCAATGTGGATAAAATCTTGACCATTTCTTATTTACTATTTTAGGAATGACACAGTGTCTTCCAAGGGGGAAAAATACATACTTGTCTACCTAGGACTATGTATTTAGTAAAAATAGCCTTCAGAAGGGAATCAAAAAGAACAGAGTGGAGAGGGACACCTGGGTGTCTCAGTTGGCTAAGCATCTGCCTTCAGCCCATCATAATCCCAGGGTCCTTGAATCCAGTCTTCATTGGGCTCTCTGCTCAGCAGACTGTCTGCTTCTCCCTCTCCCTCTACTCCTCCACCCTGCTCGTGCTCTCTCTCATGTACTTTCTCTCTTCTAAAATAAATAAATAAATCTTAAAAAAAACACAAAAAACAGAATAGAGTGGAGGAAAAAAAAAAAAAACCACAGAAAATAAAATTGAAAACCAGTATAGAGAATCAACAGACCCCAAACTTGGTTCTTTGAAAAGATGACCAAAACTGACACATCTTTACCTAGACAGACCAAGAAAAAAAAGAGAAGAACCAAATTACTAAAATCAGACATGAAAGTGTAGACATTGCTACTAATCTTATCAAAATGAAATGGATACCAAGATAATGCTATGAATCTGACAAAATAGATGACATGATTGAGATCCTGGAAACACACAAACCACCAAAGCTGAAGAAAGAAGAAATAGGAAATATAATGACACCTGTAAAAATTATAGTTCAAAAATGAGGGGGAAATGAAAATATTTTTAGATAACTCAAGGCTGAGTAAATTCACAGCCCAGCAGACATTCACCACCCAAAATTCTAATGGACATGCATCATCTTGAAGGGGAGTAAAACCAGATAGAAACATATCCAACAGGAATGAAGAGGACTAGAAATGGTAATTATACACATAAATAGGAAATAACTCTTTTATTTCATTAAATCATAATTCATTGTTTAAAACAAAACAACATGGAAATATATTTTGCATTTTGTAATACATGTGGACAAAAATATGTGACAAAATAGCACAAATAAAGGAGTATAGGAATGTGTCCAATATGACATTCTTACAGGATACACAAAATAGTATAAATTCTTTGAAAATAGCTGGTGATAAGTTACAATACTGTAAACCATTGAACAAGCACTAAATCTAGAAGCAAAGAGTCACCAAAAAAAGCGTATAGCAGAGTCAAAAATGGAATACTAAAATAGACCCAGTCCAAGGAAAAAAGAAAGGTATGACAGAAAACAAATAATAAGATGGCAGATATATACCTTTCTTGTAACCGTTATAACTGCATCAAAGGTAAATGGCCTCAACTAGTCCTATTTCAAGAGAAATATAAAGTGAACTCAAAGTCTGAACCAGATGTGTATTTTTAAATATTCTACCTGCCACCCTTCAAAAAGTGAATTGAAACAGGTAAAATTAATTTTAAGAATATTTTAGAGACGCCTGGCTGGCTCAGTCTGTAGAGCATGTGACTTGACCTCAGGGTCATGAGTCTGAGCCCCATGTTAGGTGCAGAAATTGCTTTAAACATTTTTAATAAGAGGATATTTTACATAATTCAATATATACAAATCTTACTGTTTTAGGATGCAATAATGTTAAAATATGAATGACATGTCATATCATTTTTTGGTATTGACCATTGGAAAATGACCCAAGGATTAAATAAGGAATCACAAGGGAAATTAAAGTGATTTTGGATTGAATCATATGGAAAATGTAACCGCTTTTGTCTTGTAGCATCTGAGGTGATGGAAATATCCTTTATTTTGATAGGGATGTCCATTAGAAAAGTGTATACATTAGTCAAAACTCAAACTACTTCCCTTTATTTGTGTAAAAACTGAGTGTGTGAGAAACTACTACAGTGGAAAACCAAATGGTCAAACACCACCACCAACAAAAATATAACATTTGTGAAAACAAGGCAGAAAAATAATATTCTGTATATTAAAATTTCATTCATATGAAAAAATGAACTGTATATAATTTACATTAACATATTTATATGAATATAAATCCTAGAACTTTAGTCAGGACAAATTTGTGTGCCATAAGAAGGCAAAATATTTGGAAAAAGATTACCACCCCCAAAAAAAAATTACCAGAGGAAAACATATGAGTGTAGTCTTCTGTTGGCTGTCAGAGGCAATCATGGTGATGAGCATAGTAAGCACAAGGCAAAATTATTAAATCAGTAAAAGGTGGTATATATTTGTCTCTTCATTATCATTATTTTAAAATTTTATTTATTTGAGAGAGGGAGACAGAGCACACGCAGGGGGAGAAGCAGGCTCTCCACTGAGCAGAGAGCCCAATGCAGGGCTTAACCCAGAACCCTGGGATCTTGACCTTAGCCAAAGGCAGATGCTTAACCAATGGAACCACCCAGATGCCCCAAGGGGACAGTTTTTAAATAGAACTCATGGTGTTTCTGTTGCTTGACAGTGGTGGTCGTTTTACAAAACATACGGTATTTTTACGTCAATCACCGTATTTGGCCCATCACAGTATGACTCTACTACCAGCCTCCGATGACCTATGACATCAGTACCCCTTCTGGCATTTCTTCCTAGCACCTTCTGGGGTGTACAACTTACTCTAAGTTGTTTAAGGTTCAACATGCTCCCATCTACAGTCCATCATCCAGAAATTTGTAAGGCTTCTCACCTGTTGGTGACTTCCCCATCTATTTACTTCATAGAATTGTGGTTACTACATGGTCTTCTTTCCTTCAACTGTTGGTCTGTGTCTCTCAAGGGACAGGAAATGAAAGCCATGACTAAACCCTTCCTAACTCAATCAGACGTCTTCATGACACCATGTGTCCCTACTGCCACTTGCCTGGGCATGTACTGTAGCCCAGAAGATAATGTTGTGACCACCAATCTGTCCATTTGGGATAGCGTCTACACACATGTGCAGGCATGACGTTGTTTCATAGAACCAATGATGCTCTTCTACTCAAAAGGAAGAAAGACAAATCTCGTACTTTGGTAGAAAAAGGTCTTCATTGTAATTTCTTAATTTACTTTCCCAAGCCCACCTGACACTAGGCTCAGCATCTTGGCCACTGCCTCACCTGGATAAGGGGACATCCTCCTCATTCTGACTTCAGATGGTAACGTTTTTGTGGTCCCTGTGTTTGCCTATAACCATGCCATACGTGAAGAGTTCCCTGATCTAAGGTGTAGACAATCCAGAGTCAGGAGATCAAGCCCTGTGGAGCTGGAAGATGTTATCTTGTAGCAGGTTTATGTGAGAGAAGGCATGTGGGAGAGAGAAAAAGAGGGAAGTCAAGATGGCTTCCTTCCGTCCCTCCTTCCTACCTTCCTTCGTTTTTTTCTTTTCTTTTCTTTTTTCTTTTCTCTTCTTTTCTTTTACAGTTGGGAACCTGTCCATACATGAAAAACTTCACAGAATTATTTCCAGAATTTACCTTGCAGAGAACCAACCACATGAAGCTAGATAATGACATCTGTCCGTCTTGTAGAGTTTACCTGTGGGTTACTACTATGCTTTTATCAATTCTGTCCATCTCTTACTTGAACACAACTTATCAGAATCAGGCCAGGGCATTCTTTTACCAAATTTATACCATCTGTCAATCTCCTACCTTCCTCATCGCTCTCTACCCTTTTCCATAATCAGGAGAATTTGACGAGACCACGATGTCCACAACACAGTTTCACAAAAGTCCAATAGATCTCAGAAAATAACATTCCAAAGGTCCTACGACCCCCGGGGGCTCCCAAAATACATTGAATAATGTGACCGTATTACATGCGCACCAATATCCCAAGGGGTAAGTGGGTAAGACGGAGAATCCGCTGAGTAATGCGATAGGTAGGCAAGATGAAATAGATCACGACGCACTGTGTGCCCCTTTATACCATAAATTTTGCAGTTTATTCTTTAAAAAAAAAATCTCAGCATCTATTGCTTTTTCTTAATCTTATAGCCATTTCTGTGAAGACAAAATAAGTGTTAGACTAAAATAAAAATGTGAAGGGGAAAGAGCATAGTTTATTTTCTCTTCTATTCCTCCCAGAATGAGCTCCCTTGGAAGACACCTTTGGTTCATCTGAAATGTATATATCCAAAGAAATGTGTTTACGATGAATCTGTGGGTCTTCCTCTCTTTCTTTCTTTCTTTCTTTTTTTTATGAAACATAGACAAAAATCAGCAATTGTCGGAGCGAAAAAGGCTTTGGTTGCTTTTACTTTTATATTGGAAATCTTCACGTTAAATGCATGGATATAACAAAAGGAAAGTCTCTGGTTACCTCGTCTTCCTTCTGATTTTCTTTTTAATTATTTCAGGGAAACCATGGAAAATGAGTCAGATTGAGTCCAAGAAAACTAGACAGGAGATTTTCTCTTCTGTAACCTTATCACTTCTCCATAAAAGGTTGAGTTTATCACGCCTTTCCGAGCTATTTATGGGATTTGAAAACATCCAAACTGATGCATTTCATATTTCATTCAGAATCATGTCTTTGTATGAAGCTTTGATTTTTTTTTTCCTCTAAAATCGTTCAAACTTTCATTTCTTATTTTATACCTTCCATGGGAAAAAAATCCCTTAATCTTTCTGTAATGGAATTCTAGGACTGTCACATAGATCAATTTGAGCCAGTTGCATATTTAGTCTTTAGAATTGTTTTACGTGCATTTGCCATTTGTGAACCGAGAGCATATCATATTTTATAAAATAGATACATAAGGCACTAATGAAATGTATCTGTCAGTGGCTCATTGATGGCTGTATTCATACTTCTGTCATGGATTACGTTTCTACAAAAAAATGTAGTAAACTGTATCTTTCCTTTTCTGTTTTTTGTTTGTTTGTTTGTTTGTATTGCAAATGCAATTCTGATAATTTTATCCCCGATGGCAGTACATGCATAGAGGCTCAGCCTGAGTACAATTAAACCATATATACCGTAATTATAACTTGCATTTGCCTTATCATTTCTGCTTCACTATTTTTGAGTGTGTCACGGAAGTTTCATTATAACCGGGAATTGTCTTGCCTGGAAGATGCATTTCTCTAGAATCCTGTCCGGTTTACCGAACTGGAGAGGGAACTTCCCTATGGTATCAATTAACCCATTTCTTCCTCGCTGCCTCACGAGGACACGCAGTGACAAACCCCAGAGGAGGGGAAGAAAAACCACCTCTCCATCAGCCTCGGTTCTCTACACCAGGAAAAACTGGAGGAAATGGGGACACATATGTTTGAAATAATGTGGTGTCCAAGATTTCCATATATATATATTTTTCGAAAATGATACAGATGATACACTGTTCTTCTATATGATCCTGGAAAAATCCATGGTGATATTCAGCAAATTTGTTATTGTCTTTTTCATTACTTTATATCACTTTATATTCCATAAGCAAAATGCCAGACTTTCAGAAACGCAACTTGGACCAAGTTTGGTTCACTTTTATGTCCGTTCACTCTGTACGCTAAACCAAAGGAGAGACGTTATAGGAAAATTGAAGTAAGAGGCATGTGCAGTTAGCCAATGTCCATCTCAGCCTCATTTTTATTATGATTTTTTAAAATATTTTGTTTATTTGAGAGAGAGAGCACAAGAGGGGGAAGGGGCAGAGGGAGAAGCAGACTCTCTGCTGAGCAGGGAGCCTCATGCGGGACTCGATCCTGGGACTCTGGGATCGTGACCTGAGCCGAAGGCAGACGCTTCACCAAATGAGCCACCCAGATGCCCCTGTTATGATTAAAATTATTCTCCTGCAAATATTTTTAATGCTTCAGAGAAGGGAGGATGGTTTAAAGATTCTGGGGATGGTTGGATCGTGTACATATCTTCCACTTTTGATCCTTGTGTCTCCCACCTATCAGTGGAAAGAGGGCAAGAGGAAGGAGATACTCGTCATAAATCAGGCATTAGAAGTCCCTGAGGTTGGTGAGCCGGGTGCACCATTTGCTAAAAGCAAGTGTGCTCCTTTCTGACGGCCGCTGTCACAAAATCCCACAGACTGAATGGGACTGCATCATGAAAAGTTGATTCTCTGATGGTTCTGGGGGCTAGAAGTCTAAGATCAGGGGGTGGGCGGGGTTGGTCCCTTCTGAGGATGCAAGGGGGAACCTGTTCCATGTCTCTCTCCGACCTCCTGGGTGTTTCCTGGCTCCACTGATCAAGTCTAGGGTAACAGACATCTCTGTCTTCCTCTGCGCGTGACATTCCCCCTACGTGAGTGTCTGTGTCTCCCCGTTTCATGAGGACATTGGGCAGATCAGGGCCCCACCCTACGCGGGCATGACCTCGTCTACATCAGTTCTGTCTGCAATGACCACGTTTCCAAACGGAGTAATTTAGGAAGATTCTGTCTTACAGTGTTCTCTGGTCATCGGACACAGCTGGTTAGAGCCTGCTGGTAGGTAGGGCTCTGATCTCCTTGATGACCGTCTGTTGTCCGTCAGTCCACCTGAGGAATGTGGCTGATGGCCCCTGTTGGGATCTCCATGTTTATTGCTTACTTCTGGCCTCTTCCTCCCCCTCTCCCTCCTCCGGCTCTTTCCTCCTCCTCCTCCCCATCTCCCTCATCGTCCTCCCCTTCCTTCTGTCCCTCCCTACACCATCCTTCTCTTTCCTCCTCCTACCACTTCTCCTTCTACGTCTTTTTCATACACACACGGCATGGACCCCACAGACCACTTCTGGAACCACTAACACCTTCATGATAAACACTGTTCCCATCTGCAAACACGGTCTACCCCTCTACTGACGGACCCATCCTCTCCTTCTCTCTGTACATGTCTTGCACCATTATGGGAAGACATTACAGTGAACGTGTCATTGTAAACAGGATCACACCCTTAAAGGAAAGCTTATTATTATTATTTTCTTAACTGGAATAGTCAACAGAGACAGAGGACGTTTTTCGTGGCTTTCTTTATTAACCAGTAAAGTCACTAATTCCAATAGCTTAGCTGTAGAATTTTTTTCTGATTTTAAGCTCATAAAGGCTTCATTCTCCTTTTCCAATCGTATTATTTTGAGTTAGTTTTTACTGTTCTGAGGATGCTGCCCAGTACTCCTAGTGTGTCATGACCTGAGAATGTCAGGAACCCTTGTCTTGTTCCTGATCTCAGGGGACTCCTTTACCGTTTTGCCCCAAAATATGCTCTTTGATGTGTTTGTTGAGGGGTGTGTGTGTGTTTGTTTTTTTTTTTTAAGTAGAAATCCTATATATGTTTAGGGAAGCTCCCTCCTATTCGATGCTGCTAATACATTTTATTAACTATAGTTAGGAATTAATCTCCTTTTAAAATATACTTTTCCACATTTATGGTGATGTCATGTATATATTTTCCTGTTTCTTTTCACAGGGTTGTTTACTTTAAAGGATTCAAATTTTAATCACCTTTTATGCTTGTATTCCCAAAATTAATCCTGCTTGAAAATCCTGTGTTATAAAAAAAAGAAATTGCTATGTTATGTGATATCTATTTTCCTTTGACTTATCAGTGGAATATATATATATATTATGTATAATATATATTTATATTTACAAATTATATCACAGAATATATCTTACTATACTACTTACTCTACATCTTAGTATATATAATAATCATACATAATTTTATAAATTTTGCATCAATAAGAAAGATTGTTGGACGATTGGACCGCGATCTTCTTCCTTTTGATTATATTTGTTAGGGTTTAGTATGCTGACCTCAAGAACATTTCAGAATAGATTCACGAGCCTTCCTAGTCTTGTCAAATGTATATTGTTTTGGTACTGCTATACATCCTGTCTCCTGTTATACCTTCTAATCCTTTTCTCAAAATTTATAGAATATGTATTCAATGCATAATTCTAACTTACTAGCCTTGTAATTTGCAGTCGTCTCCTGACATCCTTGGGTTTCCTTCTCATGCAATCAGAAATCTGCAGTGATCATAAAAATCTCCTTCCTTCAAACATGGATGCCCTTTGTGATCTTACCTATTGTCTTATCTAGTACCTTTAATGTTACATGCATTTATAGTCTATGTCCTTATATATATGTCCATTTATATGTGTGCCCTTATATCATATATATATTGTAGAAACATATATACTAGCATTATACATATTGTAACATCATACATAACAATAGTGTATATATATGTATTTATATACATATACATATATATAATATGTACTTATATACTATACAAATACATATATATATAAGATGGTTATGTATGATGTATGTATGCTATTATATAGTATATATACGTATATATATATACTATTTCTGTCTTATGGTTTTTTTCTTTAATGAAGACAAGCATTAACTTTAATTCAATGCCTTTCCTTTCTTATGGAAATGACCTGTGTAGACTGTGATTATATTAATGCATTTAATAAATTCACTCACAATGGAAATGTACATTTATCTTCGAACTTGATCTCGGGTTACCACGGTGAATTTTTCTTGAAACATCAGCTGGATTCTATTTGGTAGCTGTTGGAAATATTTCTATCCATGTGTCCTTGTGTGTACTCTGTGTCTTGAAACTCATGTCACTGCTTTCCTCGCTTCACAATGAAAATTTGGAGCTATGTCTCCTTTCCTATGTTCTCAACCAGAGTAAATATTAACAAGTAAATCTTGTTTTCAAAGAAAAAAAAAAAACCTGTAAAGCCATCTGGGAAAGCTCACTTTGACGGGGAGAGTGGGTGAGGCAGGGAATGAGGTCCTCAGAGTCCTCAAATGCATTTGCACAGAATGGATCAAACAACTTGGCTTTGGTTCCAAATATATATTTGGGCTCTTTTGCCTTTTACTGATTATCACATGAGACCCTTTATTTGCCACATTGCATTTTGAACAAAGAACCAATACTAGACATTTCCATTAAGTTTCATCCTCATTTAGGTCCTTTTGAAAAATTTTAATCTTTATTAATTCATCTCTAATTGCTACAGTGGCAATGTGTTCTTGTATTTTGGATTTTGCTTGGAAAATCCAACTCAGAATGCTTCCTTATGGCATTTCCGTCATTCAGCACGATTAATGACTTGGTGTAGTTTCTGGCATAAAATGGCAAAATAAATTACCGTCTGTGCACGGATCAACGCTCTTGGCTATGGCTCTCAGAAAGGTAACGATTTCACATTCCAAGCCCTGGGCTGCCTGACTGGCTCAGTTCATGGAATGTGCAACTCTTGATCTCAGGGTTGTGAGTTCAAGCCCCACACTGGGTGTAGAGGTGACTTAAAAATAAAATCTTTTATGATAAAAAAAAGTATGTAAGATACGATAAAATAAAATCTCAGGCCTACATATGCATATGGCACATGGCCAAAGTATCTCCAGAATGAGCTTGGAGAAAAAGCATCGGTTATTGCCACCAAACAGTAGTAGCGTTTAAGGCATCTGGTTGGTTAATTGGTAAACCATACGACTCTTGGTCTTGGAGTCATGAGTTCAAGCCCCACGTTGGGATAGATGTTATGTAACAAACAAATAAACAAACAAACAAAGAAAAAAGGCAAATGGTAGTAGAATTTTATATACTTTAGGAATTTAAGTACAGCATTGTTTTCCAAAAGAGCGAGGGAGGCAGGGATATGCTATTGAAAACACTATTTAGAGTTTAAAGGAATCGTGGCAGTAGAACCCTATGCAATAAATAAATAGTATGCAAATAAATAAATAAATAGATCTAATGTATCAGTTCTATTGACTACTGGCCCAAATTTATAACATTCATGATCAAAATTTCCATTTTCTTCTTTAGTCTTCTAGGTCTCCATTACCCTGCTTTTAACTCAAGGATTTCCCATCATAGTACAATTGTAAGAATCCCAGGGTGTTTCGAAGATGGCTTTTTCATTGACTCCGAGGTAGGAATGACTCATCCCATGAACCCACACCATCGACTTATGCCAGCCTTTTTGGCGTGACTGTTAAGAACGTTACCCCAGCTTTCTTTGCTGACAACCCCAATGTTAAATTTTGCCACTTACGAGACAGATTTCTAGTATGATAGTGACCTATCAGCTCTTTCACAGTGTCTGTATAAAATACTTTGTACTGAAGAAGCGTGATTACCCATATTAGCACTAATGGAAAATGTCTCGAAGCCAAATCGTTTTCAATAAATGTGCATTAGGACACTTTGAATAGAACTATCACTGGAAATTAAGGTGGTGCCCTGAGGAAATTATGTGCTTTTTGGAATTTTAGCACAATTTTACTTTGTTATTTAAAAAAAAATCTTGTAAAATAACCCGTTTAAAAGCAAAATTCCTATATTCACTCTTATTAACAGCAAGACTTCTTAAAGTTTAGTGCTATCCACATATTAGTGACTCTGAGAGATGACATTAAAGCTTGAGTCACCAAAAAGAAAAAGGACGGTCACACTAGATGTCACTTTTTAATTTAAAAAAAATTTTCCAGCTTTATTGAGGTATAATTGACATGGAGTGTAACACTGTGTAGTAATTTAATGTAACTGACATATGTGTACATTTAAACTGTACAACCTGATGATACATTGTTGCCACAGGAAGGTTAGGGAACACATCTGTCACCTGGCGCTTAACCATTTTTGTGTGTAGTGAGAACCGTTAAGATCTCCCGTCTTAGCAACTTGCAAGTATCCAACTCATTGTTGATAAACGCTAGTTATCGTGCTACACGTTCCATCCCAGAACTTACCGTCTTATGCAAACTCGGTATTTTTTTACCACCTTCGTCCCTTATACCAATCTATGCTCTGTTTCTGTGCTTTTCTGTTTCTTTGTTTAAGACTCCACTTGTCAGTCAGATCAGACAGTATTTGTCTTTCTTTGTCCGACTTATGTCACTTAGCATAATGTCTTTTTGAGGAACCTCCATGCTGTTTTCCGGAGTGGCTGCACCAGCTTGCATTCCCAGCAACGGTGCACGACGGCTCCCCTTTTTCCACCTCCTCGCCAACACCTGTTGTTTCTTGTGTTTCTGATAATAATCATTCTAACAGGTGTCAGATGATAGCTTATGGCTCTTTTAATTTGCTTTTCCCTGATGATTAGTGATGCGGAGCACCTTTCCAGGACCTGTTGGCCATTTCCATGTCTTCTTTGCAGAAATGCCTATTCAGATCTTTCGCCCATTTTTAACTGGTTTATTTTAGATAGTAATCCTTTATCGGATGGATGACTTGCACATATTTTCTTTCATACCTCAGGATTCTTTTTCATTTTGTAGACCTTTTGCTGTGCTAAAGCTTTTTCATTTGACATGGATCCACTTGTTTATTTTTACTTTTGTTGCTTCCCCCTTGGTGAGATATCCAAAAAAAATCATTGCCAAAACTTCTGTCAAGGAGCTTTTCTCCTATTCTTTCTTTTAAGAGTTGTATGGTTTCAGGTTTTCATTTCTTTGCATGTGAATATCCAGTTTCCCTAACAGCAGGTATGAAAGAGACCATCTTTTCCTCATTGACTATTCCTTGGCTCCCAAGTGAATATTACTTGACTATACGGTAGATGCCAGCTTTAAGTTGTGATAATTCTAGATTGACTATAAATACTGACATATGTGGGATTCTGTAATAATTTAACTCAGTAGGGAAGTGGAATGGCTATAAAATCAATACAAGTTACCCAAAGCAAGAATCAATTCATCCTGCCTTATATTAATTGTTTCTTTAACAAATTTCAGCCAGAATTACCCAAAGAAAGAAAAATGACCACAGCTGATTTCTGTTCAAACTCAAAGTCGTCGCGTAGGAAGTAAATCTGTCCACTCTGAATGTTTTTAAGGCAGTTTTCATATTAGCAATGACACCCAGTGTAATTGTCTCCTAGTGCCTGTTTGGGCGAAGCGTGAAATGTGATCATCACACAGGAGAATAAGAAGGATGGAGTGCATTTGCTGGAATTCTCCACTGTTTTGTAGGTTTTGTAGGGCTGGTGGCTTTGAACCCTCCCAGGGGAGCAAGGATTGTCTAGACACTTTACAGTGGTGATGGGCCTAATATAAGACTCTCTGTCTGAAATTGACATATTATAGTTTCATCTCCTTTTTCCTCCTTCTGATGGAAGTGCTAATAAGTAGAAAAATGGCCAAGAGACTGTCAAAGAAAAAAAAAAAAGAATACTAGAAAAAGAATAGCTCATTGGGACGTGACTGCATTTTTAAGCAGTTGGGGAATGAAGCCCTGTATTACCATTGTTCTTTTCGGCTTTGTTTTCAAGAAAATGATTCCTATATTATCCTTCAAAACCAACGCTGAATCACCTTGCATAGATCTTGGGGTTAAACCACACACACACACACACACACACACACACACACACACAGTGGGGGTGGGAGAAGAAAGAATAAGTAGGCTGCTGCACTTAACTCATTATTCAGTGTTCTAGGCAAGCCAACTTGTGTTTTATGGTCAAGATTTTTCATTTAAGGCCAGTAAACAGGTAAATCACAGAAGTCATCCAAAAAGCACGTGCCCGGGGCGCCTGGGTGGCTCAGTGGGTTAAAGCCTCTGCTTTCGGCTCAGGTCATGATCCCGGGGTCCTGGGATCGAGCCCCGCATCGGGCTCTCTGCTCCGCAGGGAGCCTGCTTCCTCCTCTCTCTGCCTGCCTCTCTGCCTACTTGTGATCTCTGTCTGTCGAATAAATAAATAAAATCTTTAAAAAAAAAAAAAAAAAAAAAAAAAAAAAAAAAAGCACGTGCCCCTGGCTCAACAGAAGTTCACAATACCATGTGGATAAGAAAGAGAAGGAGAAAGGAAACACTCTTTCTTCTAAGGTCAACAGCACTTGTGCTTTTCATCTTATCCACCCTGATAGGGACACCACCCGGAAGCCACCACCATGTTCTCCTCACAGTCCTTCCTTTGGAGTTCCGCCGTGATCAACTTGCCCTGTGGGAAGGTCCTACGTTGCATCCCAAACCAATCTGTCCCAGTCCTTCTCCGTCCTACAGAAGTTCATGACTTCATTATCACTTCCTTCTTTTTTGAACATTGTATTTTGAACATTCTATTTTGAACATTGTATCCCGAAGTCCTCTCCCAACACCTCTGAAAAATCCATTCATGGAGTGCAACAATGATCTCCTTTGGCCAAGTCTTGTCATGTTCTCCTCTACGTCTTCTCTTTGACTTGGGGAGTAGCTATCTTCTTCCCAGAGATATCATGGCTAGGATTGGATTGGACTGCAGGTGTGAATCCTGCTTTTCCTCTAGTGGGTTTGTTAGTCCCCACCACCGACTCCCCTTTATGCCCCTTCCCACCCATCTCCCTTATGAGAAACATCAGTATTTAAGGCTACAAGCTACCACCTGTATGAGCACCCTGTACACTTTCAATTTTATTCCTACGTTCTCTACAACATTTTAAATAATTTCCGGGACATATTTTCCTGACTAACCCTACTCTTATCTAAAACTTTCAGGACCCCTCTTCTAAAAGAATATGCTTTGAGTGGGATCGATCAGTACAAGGACTCATTCTTAAGCACTCTGAGGAAAAGGAAGAAAAATTGGGTGTTTTCAGTATTTTTTTAAGTACACAAATTTCTCCTGCCTAGTGTAATTTCTTTCATGTACTGCCCTCCGGACATACCCTGAGATGGGAACAAGGGCCATACAGGTGTGCGTGTGCCTTGAGAAACCTTCTCAGTTGATTTTGACACTCATCCTTTATTCTACAGGAGAGATTTAATCTCCCAGAAAAGGCTCTTGGGAGTACCGGCCAGTGGGTTGAAGTCTTGGGTCAGAATCATCACAACTTGATTACATTCTCCCAAACAACTCTATGGTTAGAACTTTCCCACTCGTGGTTTTGGTACTTCTTCACAACTTCAGAACACACATCATGTCCCCATCCTTTTCAGCGGTTGTGATTTTCTCATACTCTGGTTATTTTCAAGCCACACATTTATAGCCCTCAGGAGACCCAAGAGATATTGATGAGGTAGGACGGAGGAAAAAGCCATGAACTCGGAAAAATTTCTTTCTGATGAACATTCTGTCCTACACATTCCATCCTTGCACACTAGGACTTAGTTCTGCACACACAACATTCCAGAAGCTCCATGGCCTCAAAGACTTATACACTCTTACCAGTGGGAATGTCCACCTAACGTCATGCAGTAGGGGACAGATCAGGAGTTAAAATTCAGGGGATAAACCTGAGCATTTGCTTTGTTAGCAGGACCCAAGATTATTAGGGAGAATAACTCAGAACACTGGGTTCTAGTTCTCCCCACTGCTTTCCAGCTGGTAGGTCTTGTGCAAGTCACATAATGATTCAGGGCTACATTTCTTTCTCTACAAAATGAGCTAATAATGCTTATCCTCCTCTCAATTTTTTTGCACTGCAAGAATAAAAAGAGAAAATGCATGAAAAGCACTATGTAAATTCCACAGCAATATAAAGATGAAAGGTGGTATTACAGTAGATATTTTTATGCTTCACTTAAAAGCTCAAATAAAGCACTCCTTCCTCGAAAGGGCAGTTTGCTTCTGCCTGCCATAAGTTCTGCCCCTGAAAAATATCGTTTTTTTTTTTTTTTTCATTCTTTTCCTCCTTAATGAGAAATGAACGCGTTGCTTGTAGCACTTTTGGCCTCTGGTTTAATAGAAATGTGCACGGTGGACTTTTGTGTGGCATACATTCCGTAAAACGACCTCGAAATTCAATAGGATTTTGACAATTATCCAAGTATCATGACCCTAGGACTGACACTGCATTCTCGTAGAACTCTACCACCCACTGGGGCAGGTGGGCACACCTGTAATGTGAAGGGTCAAACTGCAGGAGAATGGATACATTGTAACTTGACCTTCTCTTGAGGACCCATCAACCTGAAATCAGCTAGTAAACCCCAAGCACACGTAAGTGATGTTCTAATATAGTCCATAGCACTGTCCTATATTTGAGACTCCTAATATATAGCATTATAGCTCATAATACATTTTTACTGGATAAAATTAAACCTCCAAAGCTATAAAACTACTCACAACATATTTATGGACGCTGACCGCTTCGTTTTATTTAATTTCTTAAAGTTTCTTCTGCATGAACAACACTTTTGAAGTTTCCTCTGTAGGGGCAAAATATCAGCTTTGGAATTTACATGTGGTGTTTCGTTGAGGCTCCCCTTTTTTATTTTATACTCCACAAGTTGTAATTATGGAAGACGTATTGATTTTCAAAACTGTAAGCTTTTCAAAACCATTTTTTTTCCCCCAGTGCTTTCGGATTCGAATGTTTGGATGACTGCTTTCCTTTTCGATGATGCTATACAGGGATGTACACACTATCATATATTTGCCAGCTGATTGACACTGTTGTTAAAATAGGATAACTATTGCAGAATATATGATTCTTTCTGTAAGGTGAACACTATTACACAAAATAAATCTCAGAACATAAATTTCAGTTTGGCATTTTCCCCCATAGTGACTGTTTGGAAATAAACAAGTTTCCAAAAAAAAGAAAAAAATTGGGGTTCTTCTTCTTCTTCTTCTTTTTTTTTTTTTTTAAGATTTTATTCATTTATTTGACAGAGAGAGATCACAAGTAGGCAGAGAGGCAGGCAGAGAGAGAGGAGGAAGCAGGCTCCCTGCAGAGCAGAGAGCCCGATGCGGGGCTCGATCCCAGGACCCTGAGATCATGACATGAGCTGAAAAATGAAGGGAGACGCTTAACCCTCTGAGCCACCCAGGTGCCCCCCAAAATTGGGGTTCTTTGGAAGGCTCTACACAGACTAGTATAGTCCATCATTATTGTGGATTTCCAGATTCTGAATTGGGTGATGTCACAAATAAATAAAATCTAATTTCAGAGGCTAGACCTGTTTTTCCTACCAGGCTACTGATTTCAGTAATACCACTATCATTTTTCCTTCTCTAAAATTATTCACGCTTCATCCCTTCTACAACTTCATGGCTAGGCTCCTCCCTGCCATGTCTTGCTAGAAGAAATCGAGAACACGGAATGGCATAGCTAGAATAAATATTCAATAATTAGTACAAACGGTAGCAGGCAAGAGAAGAGATTATTCCTGCTTTCTTGGTTGGGCTCATTCCATATCAGTGTTTTCCCCTCTTTTTTTAAGATTTTATTTTTTTTAGGTAATCTCTACACCCAATGCAAGGCTTGAACTCACAGCCCCAAGATCAAGAGTCACATGCTTCCCCCACTGAGCCAGCCAGGTGCCCCTCCCTCTCTTTCATATCAAATGCATCCTCCCGGAGAGGTGATCTTATCAGTTTTCCGACACTTTTCCTTCTCTCTCTGCTGCATTTTGATTTTTATCCCAGGACTTGGACCCACAGTGTGTTTTATTGGAAAAGTGTGCCCACTGAGCAGTTATCATTGCAAAGCAGATAAGCACTTGGTACAGCAGGTGTTTGTATGTCCTCAGAAGCCGTTCACCCTCCAATGGCTTATCGGTTCTGTTGGTGGCAGAGTGGTCGCTGAAACTTGAAAAACGTTCAATGCAGAAGGTTAGCGGACTGTCCTCTGAGACAGGATTGAGAAAGTGGGTGGGATGCTGGGGGCACGCTTGACCGTCAGCCATTGTCACAATTGTCAAACGGTCACGGCCTGAGTCACACTATTGAAAAAAAAGTCCCTCAGATGCATAGAGAGAATGATTTGGCTTCTCTGACTTGATGCTTTGAGAAGCAGAGAGAACTTTGCCAAACTTGTGAACTTTTTTTTTCCCCCCAAGATTTTTTTTTATATTTGCACTCCTCAGCCTGTTTCTGAGCAAGATTCCTTGGTTTTCTATCTTTTGCCTGTTTTCACAGATCTTCAAAAGAAAATACATGTCTAGAACCTCTTGCTTTCTTTATTCTTTTTTTATACCCTATAATTAACAAATCTGTTTGCTGGTCTACCTACATATGCCCCAGTACCTTGTATATCTTATACGGGACTGCATGGTAAACATGTTCTTCTCCTAAGTGCTAGGGGGAAAATGAACATCTCTACCTTCTCCAACATAGTCGTTTTAGCTTTGTGAGAAGCTTTTCCTGACTCGTTAGTGAGGAGCTACTCACGGCCAGCGGGCGCTTGAATAATCATTCAGGATGGAGCGTGCAAATCGCCCTTTGCGGCTCCTGAGGAAGCAGTGCTTGGCAGAGTGGGTGCCCTTGTCTTGTGTAGAAATTGGCCCCCAGTTCAACCACATTAAAAACTGGGAGACAGACACACAAAGAAGTGCATTACAGAAAGTCCACGGCCATCCTACGTGTTTGTGTGGGATAACTGAAAAGATCATCCCATGGGGACATTTGACCGTCAAAGTAGAAAGATTGGTATTTCTTTTTCATTTAATGTTGTTTATACTTGATTTCAGCATTTCCCTGTAACGTGGGTATGGTGTTCTTCCTTCTTCCTGTGTGCAAAAATCTCATGCCTTAACATCTGTCTCTCTTGCTATCTCTAAAACCATTTTCTAAATTATGGTCTATATTGTGGCTTGAACCCTAAGGTTGGTGTCCTCCACACCAGTGCCTAAAACTCTCGTCTTGTTTGGACATCAAGTCTTTGCAGGTGTAATGAGGATGTCTGATGACGTGAGGTCCTCGGGGAGTAGGGTGGGCTCTGAACCTGAGGCAGAGATCAGAGGGATGTGCCTGTGAGTCAAAGAAGGCTAGGAGGGAGGGAAGAAAGGATTCTCTCCCTATGCTCAGGGGGAACATGGTCCTGTCACCTGCAGTCCACACACAGACCCCACAACCGGGGCAGAATAGTACATTTCTGTTGTTGCAAGGTGACCTGTTTGGGACCATTGCTACAACAGCCCCAGGAAATGAATATGGTCTACTTTTACCTGTATCCCAACTCGTCCCCTTTCAGTGACTTTCTGTCCCTGTACCTCTAAACCTTGTGCTCAAATCTTTGTCTTGCATTTCTACCCTCTGACTTAGTGTCTGTCTGTCTGGCTGCTTTTCTTTCCCCACCTTTGATTCCTATTCTCCATTTACCCCATAATTGTCAAGACACAAAGTCTACGTGGGGCAGTGCAAAGGGTTTGCATCAGACTACAGAACCCCATGCTTTCTATTCCATATTTGGCTCCTGTGTTAGGAATGGTGTTAGTCTCTACCCCTACTTCCTGTTTTATTTATTTTCTGTTTTTTTTTTTTTTTCTGTGTATAATTAACAGATACCATTATATTCATTTCTGGGGTACACTCCAGTGATTCAGCCATTTGACACATGACACAGTGCTCATCACAACTACACTCCTTCATCCCCGTTCTCTTTCACCCATCCCTCTGCCCACCACTCCTCTGGCAATTATCACGTTGTTCTCCGTATTTAAAAAAGTCTCAGTTTGGTTCTTGTTGCCCCTTTTTTCTTTGTCTTGTGTGTTTGTCTCTTAAATTCCTCATGAGTAGAATCATATATTCATCTTTCTCTGACGGACTTATTTCGCTTAGCCTTCTTCCCTCTAGTTCCACCTACGTCTTTGCAAATGGCGTGATTCATCCTTTCCGATGGCTGAGTAATATTCCGTTGCGCATATGGACCACGTCTTCTCTATCTGTTCCTCCACGGATGGACAATTGGACCTGCCTTTACTTTATTCCTCCGTGGTTGTGGGGATGTCACGGAGGGTTAGTCTCTAAGCAAAGACATCCCGGTTGATAAAGCGTAGGGTACCCCGAACCCTCAGAATGGGTTCACAAATTTATATTTGCCATGTGAAATTCATGAGTAATTTCTGATTTTAATATATCTGTCTGTAAGCCGATATGAAAGCTTAATTTTGTATACCCAGGCATATTTAGTATCTTTTCACTGTGGTTCAGTGCCTGTTCTCTGGTAGACTTGAAAAGCATTTTCTTGCTGGTAATATGTGTTCCTTTACTCTTCTCTGTTCTGTGTACCTTAAATATCAGGGCAGATTTAGATCACAATATTGGGGAAATTGGGACCAGGATTTTCTTCCTGATCAAAGAGCCTATGAGACTGCCATGTGTTCATTTTCATTTCTGGCGGACACTTGAAACAAGCTGGTGTCACCAGGCTGCATGATGAAGGAGTCAGGCTAGGTTTTAGATGTAATATTACCCCAAGATGGTGAATTTATAAAGAAAAGTTTCTCATCATTTTCTTTGCCTGATGAGCCCTGCATCACATTCCTTTCTTCATCTGAGTCAATAGCACTGACTATATAACCTATTGTTCTTATGACATGGACTCTATTCTGTCTGTGTTTCAAGTAGGTTTCTCTGTTTCCCTTTCCCACCTCAAACAAAGCTGTTTACATTTCCAGACATTATAGCAAAGCTGGAAGCTCATCCCATTGGAAAATCTTGTTGAAAATGTGGAGAAAGGCAATGAACACATCTGTAAAATAAAACAGTGGGCCAAAAAATTGAATAAAAAGATAGTGGTAATGGCATTATAAACAGAGACAAAGGCTTTCTCAGCACCTCTGCTGGCTTGCTAGTTTAGGCGCTGTTGTTTTCAACCTCAGAAGGGAACACTCTGCTGTCCAAAAGCGCACACATCCCAAAGATGGGAGGTGAGAACCTACAAAGGCTAAGGCTTACTCTGGGAAGTTCTATTTTACTGCATTAAGAGAATATATGTGTAACATTCATGAATGCAGGGACAGTAAGAGGCTTAAAATAAGGAGTTACTTGTGGTAGTGCAACTCGCTGATCTTTGCACAGGCATAACTATTTCCTGGCTGTGACATTGAGCCTACTGCTTTGTCCCCTCTGTTGCCCCTGATGGCACATTCTTCTGCAACCAGATGCCGTTCTTGCAAATCCCTGTGGACCACTGACATCACCATCTGGATGGAAAACTTGGGTTTTCCAAACAGCTCATACTGCTCTAGCTAAGTCATCTGGGTAAAGCAGGCCTCCTGTTAGTTTCTTTGACTCTACCCCATGATTATCTTTGTTTGCATTTCATTTCGAAATGATGGATTGAACCACCATGAATAAGATCACCATATAATAGTTTTCTTTGTGTGTAAGGGGACATCTCACTAATTTTAACAAAGATACAAGAACAAAGGACCTTGTAGTAAATGTAGAGAGACAAGAGTGTGTAGCCATGAATACTTACTGAATAAAGATCTGGCTTTCTTTAACTTGTAATATGTGTAGCGGCAACATCTACAATAGCCAAACTAGGGAAAGGGCCAAGATGTCCATCAGCAGATGAGTGGATAAAGAAGAGGTGGTTTATACATACAATGGAATATTACTCAGCCACGAGAAAAAATGAAATCTTGCCCTTTGCAATGACCTGGATGGAGCTAGAGTGTATGAGGCTAAGTGACATAAGTCTGTCAGAGAAAGATAGATGCCATATGATTTCACTCATACGTGGAATTTAAGAAACAAAACAGATGAACATAAGGAAAGGGAAGGGGAAAATAAAATAAGATGAGATCAGAGAGGGAGACAAACCATAAGAGACTCTTAATCTCAGAAAACAAAGTAAGGGTTGCTGGAAGGAAGGGGGTGGGGGATGGGGTAAGTGGGGGATGGGCATGAAGGAGGACATGGGATGGGATGAGCACTGGGTGTTAGACGTAACTGATGAATCATTGAACTCTACCTCTGAAACTGATAATACACTCTATGTTAACTAAACTGAATTTAAATTAAAAATATAAATAAATAAAATAAAACTAAACCTCTGAAACTAATAATGTATTTTAACTGAATGATTTTAAATAAAATCTTAAAAAATGTATTTATATCTATGTATACACACCGCACATATATGTAAGTGTATATTACATAACTTACACTACATGTAAATGTATATTCCATACATTATATGCAAATATATATATGTGTGTCTCTATATATATGCTTGTAAATATATAAAATTTGGCTTAGGTGTTCTAGTATCCCAATAGTCTGAATTGTATATATATATGTAAATATTGTATAGATACATGTAAATATTCCATGTGTTTATATATAAAATGCATCAACACACTTATATATGTGTAATACACGTGTGCACTTATATGCATATATGATAAAAATATACCTAAACATCAAGCTATAATATAATGTACAACATCATGTACATATTATATATGGGGTTCCATAATATAATGTATTAATAGACACTTGAGATACAGTAAGGTCCATGGAGCCGGAGATGAGTGCCATGGAAACCACAGTTTGTGACGCACCGTTCCCAGGAGGAGGGATGCACCACACACTGAGAGCCCCAGGAGGGAGCTCCAGGAGGACCCTTGGGGAGGCAGAGGAGGACGGAAAATGTGGACAGGGACATTTACTGTGACCTCCACAGGAAGGAACAGGTGAGCAGGCTTAGGACTGGCTGGCTTGGATACCTTCGTTGGGCCCTGGGGCACAAGGGCTGTCCCTGATTATCTGGTCATCTGGCACCTGGCCCTGGAGAGGAGGTGGTGCGTGGGGAGAAACCTGCAGTGTGAGAGCCTCATGGAGGAGGGTCTCACTTTGGTGGGTTTGTATTTGGAAACTGTGTGAGGGGGGCTCGCAGCTTACTCTCTTTAGTAACCGTAGGGATGGACTGTGCTGAATTTCCCCTCTCCCTTCCCCACCTCTGCCTCCTCCTCCTCCTCTTCCTCTCCTCCTTCTGCTCCTTCATCTCCTTCTTCTTTCTCTTCTTCCCCCTCCTCTTCCTCTTCTCCTCTCTTTCCCTGTCTCTCTCTCCCCTCCCCTGGCGCTGCATTGTACTCAGCTTTAACTGTCCAGGACCCTTGCTGTCACAGAGCCAACACACAGCAGGCTCTCACGGTGTTCTGTATTTTTATACTCTAAATGTCCACCACAATGAGTCCTCATTTCCCTTAGGCTGAAATGGGTGAATCCATTCTTCTCTTCTAAACAGGGAGGCACTCTGTCAGTGTGGCTACTCCCATTCGTCATCCAACCAACGCTCAGATAATTACAGCAAGACCAGCTGTGATGTGGGTGTATATCCCCTCGTCCTTGGCGGCCTCGAAGACCACTTCTACAGGTCTCCGGGATATCTAAAGACTTTGTTGTAACCAAAGTGGCCTTGTCCATCATGTCCAGCAAACCCGCTGATGTTTCCGTGCTCGGGTTTGGGGGAAATGGTTACTGTTCAAGCAAAAGGAAGTGTGTATATACATACTCACAAAATGAGAGTTCAGCATTCCAAATTGGCCATGAGAACATTATTAGTGAGTGTTGAGTCTACTGGAGTTAGATGTCAGGGGTCCGAAGACTGCAGCCATGGACCCAGTCCAGCCTGACATCTGGTTTCATAACCGGCATTAATTGACAAATAACGGGGATCAATTCTTTATTGCCTATAACTTTGTGGGCATCAACACAGTACAAGTGAGTAGTTGTAACAGAGACCTTATGGTCCTCAAAACCTAAAAGGCTTATTATGTTGACCTTTCACAGAAAACGTTTTCCTTCCGTGTTCTAGATCCAAGCAGAGAGCATGAATAAATGTAAAACCAGGTAGGAGGGAACATACAGTTGTATACATTGAGGCCTGTTGTTACCATTTTCCTTTAGAAGAGGCTAGTTGAGCTGAGGCAGCTGTACATAGCTCACTGAGTGTTCCCCACCCAGACGTCTCCATCCCTTGCATGAAAACACGCCCAAGGCTGTCTGCTTGACCCAGGCATTTCCTCTACGAAACTTGGGTTTGCTTTCTGTAGAATCAGTGGAGACTTAATATGGACTTATGGGGTTAAAAAAAAAATTTAAAAAATATATAAAATCAGTGTCATAATAATCAGTAATCATAAAAATGTATTTTAAATCTCTGACAACATTATAATTTAGGGTCTCCCATCAAAGAGAAGTTATATCATTTCATTGTAGTCTTAAATTCCTCAGATATTTCATTTTTTATTTAAGTGGGCTCCATTCTGGAGCCCAACCAAGCCACCTAGTCATCCCCAGATATGATATTTTATTATAAAAGGGTACATTCTGTCCCAAAATGCTGTGGTTGACATGAGATCCAAGTGCCCTTCAAAGTCATGACCAAAAAGATTAAAAGAAAGAGTCCTGTATGTTCATGTAATTCTGACAATAATTCAATTATGTGTGTATATTTTTTACAAGGCACATTAAAATCTGTGCAGATATTTTTAAAAGGTGTTTCAAGTATTTTTTTCATTAATTTAATTTTTTCAGTGTTTAAGTACCACACCCAGTGCTCCGTATTATATTTATATGGGATTACATGAAATGGGTACAATTTTATGTATGGAATTCATCCTAGTTCTTCTTTAAGACCAGTGTAGACACTGACAATTTATAACCCCATATACTTGGTGGTTACCATTGTACACCTCATATAAGAGCATTTCCATTCTTGCAGAACATCCTAACAGGAAGTACTTGTCTAAAGGATCCAGAGAAAGGAAGAAAGATCCTTGTTTTCTACAAGGCAAAACATCGATGATTTTCAATATCATCACCTCTTTTGTAAACTAAAAATAACGATTTCAAAATGCATTTTCCAAACCCCATTCTAATTATAATTACACAATTTCCAAAATATATATAGGATTACAGTTAAACTAAGATCAAGATTTTCTTTATTTGAGAACTGGTACCCTTTGATTTTTTTTTTTTTTTCCAGAGTCAGTTTTTCAATATTCATCTTGTATATCTGGAGACTTCATTTAATGTAGCAAAAATGCTCAAAAGATGACCTTTTCTTGCAAGATCAGTTAAATGGGTTAGCATTATCATATTGTATGTTTTATTATTTCTGTGCTCGTCAGTTGAATGCACAGTGAAAAACGATGCCTATCTTTTTTTCCCCCTAAAATTCAATAAAGTGTTATTAAGTAGGCCCCGGAAGGCATTTATTAAACCTCTATAAGCCAAGGTACTGGGGCAGTCAATAGCCTGGTTATTGGTTTCTAGGGTCTAACTTCATATTTCAGAACTAACTTAATTCGTGTGTTCCATGGACTTGATTTTCAAGGGGAGCTATCACATTTCACACAAAAAAGTGGACACATCTTTCAGAGATAAGTGGCTGTTTTTCATGCATTTCGAGTAAGTGTTAGTCATCTAAGAGTCAACAAAGTGCTTCGGGATCGAACACAATAGACTCAATGAGTGACTCATGGGCAGATTCCCAAAGGGTTGTCAACCTCATTTGAGGATGAAATAAAATGAAAATGTTCTTTATTTCCTCATCTCCCACTTTCTTATGTTTCCTAGAAGGGTGTTTCTCAGGTATGCACCTGACAGCGTCTTTTCAACAAATTTTCATTGCCTCTCCATTCTGCAAGATTTATCTCCTTGGGAATAAGAAAAGAGACAAAAAAGTTATAGAAAAAAAAAGACAATTATTAATCCTTATCCAAACTGTATGTTTCCCTAAGGAAAACCTTTCTGTTGAATCCTTGAGTATATGAAGAACCTCTTTCCCCTGATACTATCAACTATTACAATATTATTCAAACAAAATGAAGACTCGTTTCAAGAAATGCTTATAAACATTTATTTTGAAAATTTAGTTTGAAAAATTTATTTTGAAAAATTTATTTTGAAATCTGTAGCTTATTGAAATATGTATGGCATCACAATTTCACATATTCTACTTGGTAAATTGGGATTTGGAAGGGCATGTGGTATAGTCCTCTCTCCCCCCATCTCCCCCCACCCCAATAAATAGTCTTTACAAATCTTGTCCACGGTCCCTGTGACTTGCCAATGTTCCTGAGGATGATTGTTAAACATGGTGTCATCAATCCAGTGGAAACAACATCTTATGGAAACTTACCAGGGGGATTTTGCGATGCTGAAATTTGATATTTATTATCTCAGTGTGGAATGTTAAGGGCAGCGTTGGACTGGAGCTAATGACCGAAGGCGAACCAATGAGCCATCAGGTTAACTTTCCTTCTGCCATATTCTTCTTGCTCTGATCCATGTTGGTTACCCCCAAAACCTTATCTCTGGGGGCAACTGCATGGTTAGTTGATTTTATTAAAATATACGTTAGTAGGATCTCCTTTGTATTTCTGTCCTCTCTAGATCTAATGTATACTGGGACACCTGGGTGGCTCAGTTGGTAGAGTGTCCCTCTCTTGACTTCAGGTCAGGTCATGATCTCAGGGTCCTGACATTGAGCCCTGGAGCTGGCTCTCTGCTCAGTGGGCAGTCTGCTTGGGATTCTCTCTCCCTCTCCCTCTGCCCCTCCCCTTCCTCTCTCTCTTTCTCAAATCCATAAATAAAATCTTGAAAAAATAAACAAGGTCTCATGCCTACAATCCAAATTCATAGCTGACGTTGTCTTCTTAGTCCAATGGCCGGCTTATTACTCTGGGTGTATAAAAATGTTCAGAATCTCAGCTATTAGTGATGGCTATTATTATTTGCAGCACACAAATAGTAATTTAGCTCAATATCCTGATTATGTCACTGTCCTGCCATCTCTAAATTAATTACATAAGGTAACCTCTAGTATAAAAATGATATTTCATCAATTTATTTGCTTTACTCATGAGAAGGGATGCGGCTTTAATGTGAATCAGCAATGCATATGCTGATTATAAGATTTCTAATTGGAAGTACCTGGAAATGATTAGGTCCTTGTGAAATTTTCTAATGCTGTATGAGGAAGACTTACATGTTGGTAGACTTATACTCTACAGCGTGGATTTTCATTCTTTGCTTCGGTTTAATCTTGCTGATGACATAACTTGAATACAGATATCTTTTACCGCATCCATTTTTTTTTAAGATTTTTTAAAAATTTATTTCAGAGAGAGAGAGAGAGAGATCACAAGTAGGCACAGAGGCAGGCAAAGAGAGGGGGGAGCAGGCTCCCCACTGAGCAGAGAGCCTGATGCTGGGCTCGATCCCAGGACCCTGAGATCATGACCTGAGCCGAAGGCAGAAGCTTTAACCCACTGAGCCACCCAGGTGCCCCCTGCATCCATTTTTTAAAGTATTACTATGCAAAACAGTCTTTTGACATAGATAATTAGAAAACATTTATATGTATCAGCATGCATTTTTTATAGTAAACTCTTCTGACCCGATGCCATCTACATATAAAACACATTTTTGTCAATACGGCAATTTGCTCAGGAGGTTGGACCAACTACACAGGATAGTTAACAAGATAAAAGTCTCCATGATCCATGATACCCAAAGGACTCATGGAGCCATGTTGAAAGATATGGTACCTGAATTTCAAAAAGACATACTCACTTGGTTTAAACCTTATAGTGGGAAAAAAAACGGGGACAATGGATCTGAATTATTGAAATCCCATTGTCTCCACAATAAAAGAGATGATTTCACACTGAGAGTTGAGTAAGGAAGGCAGTATATGATGTGGCTTTAGCTATGTCTCCTCTGCTAGATTAAAAACCAGTGGAGCCATTCTGAATCTCTAGAAGGGATAATTTAGGTTTTCCTGGAATGCTGAGTTTGGTGTCTACAGAGGTGTTGTAGCTGTGTTGCGATATTACCATTTGAAGGAACCCGTAAGATGATAGGATTCCCTACATGACTGCCCCCCTCCCCATCCCAATCCTTTATAACCTGCTATCTAAGAAAAATGTCCGCCGACTTCAGATTCCTCAGGGGAACCTTGGGAGGAAGGAAGTTTTCCTCATTTCTATGCCGCCAATCCTCTTCCCCCTTCCTGGAACACCACACACTGAAATAAGGGCGACACGGAGTCGTAGGATGCAAGAGGAAGCTCGAAATCCCCCATATTTCATGCCCCTATGTGAAAGCCAACCAATTTAAAAATACTTGGGTAGATACAATGTTTGGGGAGGGTCGGGGTGAGGCACGTCCATCACTCCTGATATGGGTGAACGTCATCTTGTGAGCACAAGCTGAACACGACCCGGGCAGTCGTGGTGTGTGTGAGTGTGTGTGTGTGTGTAGGGTGAGCAGATAGGAAAGCCCAAAAAACCTTGACTCAGGGGTCATTCTGGAATCCATAGTGCCAATGGAACCGTTTCCACGGGGATATGAGCTATAAATAGCCAGTTCGCCGGATGGGCTGCTTTTGGAACTTCTTATGGGCTTGCCACAAGCCTACAGCTGAGATGGAGGTCAGGAGACATCGAGCGCGCAGAAGAGAGAGACCATAGGTTGTTGATCTGTTTGCACAATAACCGAGACATCTGTGGCCCAAGTGACAATTCTAGCAGAGTCCCCAGAGGCTGTCACCAGGGAGCCGGGAAAGGCTTGGCTCGGTGTCCGAAGAGCGGATGCTGTTCTCTTCTGAGACCCTCTTCCAAACTCATCTGTTGGTTTTGCTGCCTCCAGGCAACTGAGGGGAAAGTCCCTCAAACATTTGAGTCCTTGTGTCCTCTACGAGGACTGCCTGCCCAAAGGAGGACAGGAAGGACACATGTGAGGGCAAGAGAAAAAGAAAAGGGATTTGCTTTTGTTTCATACATATGAGCAACTGCGGACACAATTTTCAAGGCACGTTGAGAACTTCCATGGTTCGTTCCTCACCGCCTGCCACGCTCACGTACGCCATCACTCCCGCACACGCATGCACCCATACAAACACCCACAGACACCATGCCCCCAATCATGGCACTTCTGTGACCCACACTGTGCGAACTGCCGGAACCCAGAGCCTCAAAATAGGAAAACCCAAATTAACTTTTCCATCAGTACCGTCTTTTCCTTTGAGGGTAAGACATTTGCAGCCCCTTGATGGACATGTCTTTGCACAAAATCAGCCCCGGCAGGGATTTTCTTCACCTGGATGTTTCCTTCCTTCCAGCATCCCTATCATGTGTTACGCTCTTGCATGAAAGTCATCGCGGAATGCATTCAAGTTGTCTTTTCTTAAAAACAAAACAAACCAAACAAAACAACCCCACCAATCCCTCTCATTTGGTGCCACTCCCTCAAAATTTCAATTCTCTTTGAACGTTAGTTTGTCTCCGCAAGACACATTCATAAATTTAGTTTATAATTTATTTCCAGGCCTAATAGTTATGAAGATATTTGCTTATACCTATTATTTTAGTTATAAAAATAAACTTATCCCATCGTAGAAAATTTTAAAATAAATGTACTTCACTCGCTATTAATTTTGTGGATCTCTCCGGAGGCTCTCACCTAATGCATCTTGACTATGTCTCCTTGTCTTTTTCACGTCTACCTTTTTATACTTTGTTTCCACTCAACCTGCAATCACAATAAGGCATTTCCCAGAGCTGTTACAATATACCCCCTCCTCGCGTCAATTGCTAGGCTTCCTTGGTTACAAGAACATGCAGGAATTAGATTATTTGCAGCAGTTTGACATTATAAGAAATTATCTCAAACACATTGGAACTGCCCATTGTTCAGTATTTTCGAGGAGATATTTAGTATCGTTTCTCAGTAATTGAATTGCCAGATCAGAGTGTGTAAATCGTTTCGTGGCTTCTCATTCAGAGCGGCAAACGGCTTTCTCCAAATCTATGCTACCTTTACAAAGTCACGAATGTGACAGGAAGAGTTGCACAATATTCAAGCCAGGCAGGGACAATGCGATCTAAAATTAACACAAGAAATAGAACAACGTGTTAAAATTGAGCACGTTTATTATTAGCAAGGCTGGGTTTATTTTTCCCTCTTAAGACTCAACGATTGTCAGTTTCTTGAACAATATTGTCCCTTTTCTATACGGGTTACATTCTTGATATCTTAATACTTTCTCCCAACAGAGTTTCTATATGTTATTTAGAAGATAATTTTTCACATACCCACATGCCCATTTCTAGTGTTTTTCTTCGCGTATTGTTCACTTTTTGTATTTTGCTTTTGCATTTTTTTAAAGATTTTATTTATTTATTTGACAGACAGAGATCACAAGTAGGCAAAGAGGCAGGCAAAGAGAGAGGAGGAAGCAGGCTCCCCGCCGAGCAGAGAGCCTGATGCGATGCGGGGCTCAATCCCAGGACCCTGGGATCATGACCTGAGCTGAAAGCAGAGGCTTAACCCACGGAGCCACCCAGGCGCCCCTGCTTTTGCATTTTTAAATTGTGAAATATTTCAAGGTCCAGAAGCTGGTAACCTCCATTTAGCACACACGGATGATTTACCCCATAGTCATTTCAGATCCTCTCCCCCCTCTAAAAAAGGATAGGTAATACTTACAAATTTGATAATTAGATCATTACAGATTGAAGAAACAGTTAGAAGAACAAAGATATGGAAGATGTCATCTGAAAAAACGCATTAATCAAAAGAAAGTAAAGAAGTTAAAGAAATTCAGGAGAAGTGGGACAACACAGTAGATTTGGTCCTATAATGTGAAGTTCATTTAGCATTCAAAATCCGATCAATGCAACTCCATCAGTCCATCAATGTTTTAAAAGTTTTGGTGAGGGGTGCCTGGGTGGCTCGGTGGGTTAAAGCCTCTGCCTTCAGCTCAGGTCATGATCTCAGAGTCCTGGGATCAAGCCCCGCATCGGGCTCTCAGCTCAGCAGGGAACCTGCTTCCCCCACTCTCTCTGCCTGCCTCTCTGCCTGCTTGGGATCGCTGTCAAATAAATAAATAAAATCTTTTAAAAAAAAAGTTTTGGTGAGATAAAATTGACCCAAAGCACATATTTAAAGTCTACTAATTGGTTAGTGTTGAAATATATATGCATCTGTGAAACCATCATTACAATCAAGATGACAAACATCCCCATCGCCTTCGAAACTCTACTTAGAGCCCTCAGACCCAACCTCCCACCCTTCCTGGTCCCCATCCCCAGGCAAACAGTAATTAACTTCCCGGTAGAGAGATTCTTACATACATTTCCTACAATTGTATGTAAATAGGATCATAAGGTATGTACTCTGGGGTTTTGCTTTTGATCTGACTTACTTGACACAGTTGTTTTTATCCATATTATTACATGTATCAATAGTGCATTGAAAAAAAAAAAAAGTAGTGCATTGCTTCCTATTTTGAGCAGGAATCCGTGGCATACCAGCCTTTATCTATTTTCCTTGTCGGGTACCTGGTTTCCAGGTAGCAATCGTGACACAGCATCTACCATTTGCTTGCAAGTGACTGATACCATGAACCTGTTTCCATGTGCTTATTTGCATATGTCTCCCTTAAGTGAAGTGTCTGCTCAAATCTCTGCCAATTAAAAAAAAATAGATGGTTTGTTTTCTATCTGAGAATTATCGATGTCTTCTGATTACGATTTCTTTATTAGATACGTGATCTCTCTCTGGTGCTTCTCTTTTCGCTCTCGTAATAGCATCTTTGGAAGAGCAGGTGCTTTCAAACGTTAAAGTTCTTCTCATTGATGATTACGATTTGGGTGTCTTATCTAAGAAATCACTGGCTGACCCCACATTGCCCTTGTGTCTCAGAAATTTCATGCATTTAGATTTTCAATGTCAACTTACATTCAAACTAAAGGTCCATTTTGAGTGAACTCTTTAATAAGATACAATGTATGTACTGAGGTAGGTTTTTTTTTTGGTGGGTTTTTTTTTTTTTTTTTTTTGCTTTGGTTTTTATATACGGATATCTGTTCTGTGATCATTTGCTTAAAAATGCTGTCTTTCCTGCACTAAGTTGCCGCAGAACCATTTGTCCAAAATCAGTTGTTCACATCTGTATGTGTCTCTTTCCAGACCCTGAATGCTGTTCTATCGATTAATCTATGTTGTTCATTGATATGGGAAACAAAGACAGAAGAAAAACTATTAAATTTCCTTGCTACCTACAGCCCACTGACAAGTCCTTGAAACAAGCAGAGACATTCCTCCAGGAGCTCATCTGCCTTGATGCTGACACTTGGCTAAGGGCAAAAGGCAATCCTACCCCTCCCAGCACCATCCTACCCCCAACCAGGATCCTATAAGTTTACTTTACTATACAAAAATTCCTCTGGAAACCTCCTTTATCTCTAAACCCCCCAAGACTGGTGTTGTCAATCATCCCAAGCATATGGCCCACTGGTAGACATCTGAAGTGTCTCATGACTAGGGTTTTATTAGACCTTTTTCCCAACAATAACTAGTGCCCTCAAGGTCCCAGAAACCTTGCTTCCAAAATTCCTTTGAGCCTTAGACTATCCCTAACCCCCTCCCAACTTGGAAGTATATAATGAGACCCTCCTCATGACCCCAGGGCAGCTGTTTCTGCCCATGGGTCCTGTCCCCCTGCTTCCATAAAATCACCTGTTTGCACCAAAGATGTCTCAAGAATTCTTTGATGGTCAGCTTCGGACTCTAATGTCTTTGCTACATCATTGACGATCGCCGACTCTCTTGATCATGGTCGCTTTAAAATAAGACTCGAAGCCAGATAATACATGTTCTCTGGCTTCGTTCTTGTTTTTGAAAGTCGCTTTGACCGGTCTTATTTTACATTTCCATCCAACTTGTCAAATTCAACTTGGCGTTTTCTACCCAACAGGCCTGCTGGTCATGGAGGGGGGATGTTTTTGAATGTAGAGATCAATTTGAAGATAATTGACATCCTAACAATAAATACCGAGTCTTTTGACTCCTAATGCTCTATGTTTCTCAGGAATGGTTTTGGTAGACCCTGGCCGGGTCTCTCCAGGCTTCTGTCAGCTTTGCCCCTGTGCATTCTGTATTTTAATGGTACAGTGAAAAGTGTTTCTTGATAAATGGTATTTCAGTTCCATTCCCATAGCTGGTATATAAAAACACAATTGATTTCTGTACACTGGTTATGTCTTGGGCAATCTTTTTGATGGGGCATCAAACATCGTGAATTTGACCTTACTGGGTGCTGGGTATTTTTGTATTCTTATAGACATCCTTGGCATTCTCCTGGGACACGTGCACATCACACACACACACATATACCCCACACACATGCACACAGAGTTTCTTTCACATCTCGCTGTTAGGATTGGTTAGTCTGGACCACAGTGGTTGCCAGGCCCATCAAACCATCTCCTACTGAGGCAAAATCCTTCTGGGCAGCTCGCCCACTAGCCTCAAACTTACGAAGTTTTCCAGAATGGCTGCTGGGAACAGCAGCTGTTCCTGGTCCTGGACGAGCTCCAGGAAACATTCCCTCTCCCCTCTAGTGGTTTGTTTCCTGGCTGATGTAGGAAAGACATTAGGGTTCACAGCCAACAGCCAAAAAGAATTCTTGAGGTGTCTTTGGTACAAAAAAGGTGCTTTTATAGAAGCACAGGGACAGGACCTATAGACAGAAAGAGCTGCACCGGGGTCACGAGGACCGGCCCCCCCTATTATATACTTCCAAGTTAGGAGGGAGTTAGGAAGAGCTTAAGTCTGTAAGGAATTTTGGAGGCAAGGTTTGAGGGGGCTGACTGTTGTTGGGATAAGGTCTTTTATTACCGTGTAATAAAACCTTAATCATGAGACCCTTCAGTTGCATTTTGGTGGGTCATATGCATGGGGGATAATTACCAACATGTATCTTGGGGGTTTAGAGGTAAAGGAAGTTCCCAAAAGAATTTATATACCCTAAAGTAGACTTACAGGATCCTGGGGGTTGGGCTAAAATGGCCTTTTGTCCTTAGCAAAGTGTGGACATCGAGGCAGCTGAGTTCCTACAGGAAGGTCACTCTGCCTGTTTCAAGGACTTGTCCATGGGCTGTAGGTAGTAAGGAAATTTAATAATTTTTCTTCTACCTTTGTGTCCCACACCACTGGCCTCATGTTTTGTGTGCATCCTACTGTGTTTTACGGGGTTCTTTCCCCAGCTTTGAGCAACATGCATGGTGGTCTCCTCATCCAAATGCCCTGAAATTCACTCAAGTCAAAGTGGGGAGAGGAGTCTCTGCAGATCTCCATTCTTCTGTCCGGGTGAAGAACTCTCTTTTCTGGTCCTCTGTCCTAGGAACCCTGCCTACTCTGGTCTCCTGAGATTCGAGAGCTTTCTGGGTTCTGCCTGGCTTCTCTCATCCTGGGTCATTTTGTGGAAACACTCTCCAGGCAGTCGGTAAAATGGGGCGATACTGGGTGTCAGGGTGTTGGTCTTGTTTCTCTCAAAGATCACCACTCAGTGTTTCCTGAAGGTTTTTCTTGGATTTCTTTCCATGTCTCATGGTTCCATGAGGGATGCTAAAGCATGTCTCTTCATCCATGGAGGCCAGGAACCCATTTTCAACCCTTATTTTTAACTTAAAATGTGGTACGTTGATACAAGAGTCCCATTTTTCTACAAATACGTTTATAGAGGATGTAAAAACACTCATGATATGCGCGGAGAACGTGATTGCTTTCAATCTCCTCATGGCAGCCGCACTGATGAAGTTCTTGAACCTAGGTGTGGTTTGGTGAAGTAAGGTTCGGAGCCAACGGCTAAGAATGAATTCTTAAGATGTCTTTGGTGCAAAAAGGTGGTTTATGAAAGCATGGGGGCAGGACCCATGGGCAGAAAGAGCTGCTGCCCCAGGGATGTGAGGAGTGGCTGGTTATATACACAGGAGTTGGGTAGGTGAGAACAAAGCGGGTGATGTTAGTCTCTAAGGAATTTTGGAAGCAAGGTCTCCAGGACCTTGAGGGGCTAGCTATTGTTGGGAGAAAGGTTATTTATTAGCAGTAGTAAAAATCTTCTCATGAGACCCTTTAGATGTATATCAGTGGGCCATATGCTTGGGAATGATTCTCGACACTATCTTGGAGGTTTAGAGATAGAGTTTCACGTTTCTCAAGTGTCCTTGTTAGGGAGAGTTGGGTTTAGAAGAAATTTAACTTTGTTTAGGGCTTGAGGAACTGAGTTATTTGCCTCTGGAAATTGTGCTATTGATAAGGTAACTTCTTTGTTTGTCCATCTCTAGGACATTGGTAAACCAAGGGAGACTCCTATCTTGCAGGATTGTGATCTCTGCAAGTTAACTATTTGTTTTCCTTTTAGGGCAGCCCGGGGTGGCTGAGGAATGTCACACACACTAACGTGGGGAGGGGGAGCTGGTGGAGAGGGGCTGCAAGGTGTCAGCTTTTGTTTTGTCCTCAGCCAGCCTCCTGCTCCCTCATCAACACCACTCTTACAAATATGGATGATATTGGTATTTTCACATTTTATTTGCCCACTTTCTTGAATGGGTTTATGACCTCTCCTACTTTTCATTTTTCTATTTGGATTCAGGTCTCATTGCATTTTAGCTTACAGGTCATTGCTGGTCTCTGGGGATGGTCCCGTACCCTTCCCCCAAAGAACTAGGTAATCAAATGTGAGTTCTCTTCTAACTTGAAAATCACTTTGGCATTTTATAACTTTTCTCTCTCCAGATATACGGTAAACAACGCCTCTCCCATTTGGCGTGTAACACCTGTAGCACACTAAAATATCTATATTATTCGTTCTACCCCGGAAGCTTAAAAAGACCCACAGGCAGTGTAAACACAGCACGAATGACACAGTCACACACACTCTCCACACCGTGCTTTCACTGAAACTGCCTTTCTAAATCAAGGATACGCCAGAGCCCCCATTTCCAGGGAAACGATATGTTAGCGACCCCTTTTCCATTCAGGTTTTAGACTGTCTGGGTTTACTAATTCCTTGTATCCATTCTCACGCGTCTACAATTTCAAGCGAAAAGAAAAGGAAAGGACTTGAATGCTGGTGCGTCATTAGAGACTAAGAAACAGAACCACACCTATCCATTTCAGATGGATGCAAAAGGAAGTTACATTTCAGGAATCCTAATTCAACACAGAGTCTTCTGTAATCTCTTCCCAGCCCCCCTGGGGCAGGGGGAGAGATAGATTGTATCGGTTTACCATCAACCTGCAACAATGTTATTTTTAACCACCTCCCCTGGTCTGACGGTCTTTAACGGACTGATGCAAATATCTGCCTGGGCTGTGTTTCGAAAGCCAAGCCACCTAACAAAGTGAGCTTTAATGACAGGATTAAGTCGTTAACAAATGAAGAGTGTTTATCTGCAAAAGGGCTTCAAAGCCTATTTTCATGAAGATGAGCGTTCTTTCTCTCGCAGCTGTCTTAGCCTTGGGGCCGAATCCGCAGCCCAGGGTGGGCAGGAGTCCAGAGGGCTGGGAGGAGATGCTGAGGCTCTAGGGGAAGAAGGTTTCCTGCAGGTGCTCCCTCACAGGGCAATTTAGTCTCATTCTGAAATGCGTGTGCAGAAAGGAGGTCACTTCCGTCCCTCACAGACCACCGCCGTCTGCTCCTCTAATGGCGCTTGTGTTTGCACAAAATCACGTGTTCCGTTAGCCAAGTGACGTTCTCTGCTCTGTGATTCATTATCACAAAATTTATAGAAAGCGTACCACTCCTAATTACTTGCCAGAGACCTGATTTAGATTATATTTAACTCATTTGCCAAAAAAAAAAAAAAAAAAAAAGAGAGAGAGAGAGAGACTGAGAATAAAGTATGTGTTACCGTCCCCAACTATGACCTGTAGGTACAACAGAATGCAAAATCCGGTTATAGGGAACCTGCTTCGTAAAATGATGCCATTCATGTTAAATATTTATGCATCCTAAATAGTATTAGTCGGTGATGTTTCCATTTGGGGTTTGCTGTTAGAACTCTCAATTCCCAAGATGTTGGATTTCATCAACTTGCACAAAATGAAAATTCAGCTGACCCGTGAACAATGTGGGGGTCAGGGCTGCTGACCTACCTACCCCCTGAGCAGGTTAAAATCTGTGTATAAGTCTTGACTCCCCCAAAACTCAACTAATAGCCTCCTGTTGACGAGACACCTTGGCTAATATTGGTGAGGGAGCAGGAGGCCGGCTGAGGACAAAGCAAAAGCTGATACCTTGCAGCCCCTCTCCACCCGCTCCCCCTCCCCACGTTAGTGTGTGTGACATTCCTCAGCCACCCCGGGCTGCCCTAAAAGAAAAACAAATAGTTAACTTGCAGAGATCACAATCCTGCCAGACAGGAGTCTCCCTTGGTTTACCAATGTCCTAGAGATCGACAAACAAAGACGTTACCTTATCAATAGCACAATTTCCAGAGGCAAATAACTCAGTTCCTCAAGCCCTAAACAAAGTTAAATTTCTTCTAAACCCAACTCTCCCTAACAAGGACACTTGATAGGAGAAACGTGAAACTTTATCTCTAAACCTCCAAGATAGTGTCGAGAATCATTCCCAAGCATATGGCCCACTGATATACATCTAAAGGGTCTCACGAGAAGATTTTTACTACTGGTAATAAATAACCTTTCTCCCAACAATAGCTAGCCCCTCAAAGTCCTGGAGACCTCGCTTCCAAAATTCCTTAGAGACTAACATCACCCCCTTTGTTCTCACCTACCCAACTCCTGTGTATATAACCAGCCACTCCTCACATCCCCGGGGCAGCATCTCTGCCTGCCCACGGGCCCTGTCCCCGTGCTTTCATAAACCACCGTTTTGCACCAAAGCTCCGAACCTCACTTCACCGAACCTCACCAGGGTTCGAGAACTTCATCAATATAATAGTCTATTTATACATATTTTGTATGCACTATGTACTGTAAACTGTATTCTAATGATAAAGAAAAGCAAAGAATAGAAAATGTGATTAAGAAATTAAAGGAAGAGAAAATACATTTATAGGACTACACTGCACTTACTAAGAAAAAATCCATATGCAAGTGGTTCAAACCCACGTTGTTTGAGGGTCAGCTGTATTCTGAGATGGAAACTTCTAGAAGCTCAGATCTTTAGAGAAACTTAGCGCCGTTCTCACCTCGCGTGGCCGAATTCAGATCACGCCTTCCGCTTTGATCTCTTCTTTCATCTGATGTTTTATGCATCGTCTCCTGGGAATTTTGCAAATCGTGTGCTCTTCTGAGCATTTCAGAGCATGTATTTCCTTTAATTTCTAGCTCGTGGACTAACAAAGACTAGCTGGTAGGTGTGTTCTGTATACCGCCTTGAAAACTGAACCTGGAGCATGGCCTTTGAGATGAGGACACATTCTGACCATCTACACATAGGAGTGCCAGGGAAGAGACAGACTCCTTGGCCGTGAAAAATGATGATGTCCGTGCATGTATATTATAGAACTGGAAAAGGGTCCACCATACATGGCTGAAGGAAAAGAAAAACAAAAACAAAAACAAAAACAAAAACAAAACCTAAAAATGAGAATGCACAGGAGATCCCATTTTTGTAAATAAAAATTTGCATGGATATTTAAAACGACAGAGAATGCAGGATGGTGGGAACTCACTGAGAGGGCATCCCCTGACTCATAAGATTCGACATGATTTTTATCCTATTTATAGTTTTGCGTTTCTACTTTCTAGTTTTTGTACAGTATCCACAGACTGTATTCCCCTCTCGTGCATGATTTCGGCAACCCGTGCTCCTTCGGATTCTGGAAACAGATGTTCCTCCTGAGGTGGGCTCAGTAGGTCAGGAGCCTAACTCTACCTGGCAACACCTGTGTCCTTGATCCCAGTTCATCTCATCATGGAGGCTTTTTATTGTCCCAAGAAGAAGCAGGAGTGTGGCACAGTAAGCTATTTTATCGTTAATAGTTAATAGTTAATAATTCATTAATATTAATCTCCTACTGTGCTTAACTTATTAAACATTACCATAGGTATGTATGTATATGAAAAAAATAGCATATATAGGGTCTGCTACTCTGTGTAGGTTCCGGGGTCTACTGGAGGTCTTGGAAGGGAGGGATTCCTTTATGGTTTTTATTGCAAATAAATAAATGAAAGCTTTAGTGTTTTGCATCCACAAGATTTAATATGACCCTAAAACATCCCAGTGGCTCTGGCACGAAAGATACAGAAGAGAGAAGAATGAAAGACGACAGAGCCACGGGTGGCGGGGGTCCAGATGAGACATATTTACACTCAGGTCACTTCCACAGAGATCCTCTTGCGGAATAAAATAAGCTGGAAAAGCATGAGAAAAGCCAGAACTATATTACACTAATTCCCTGTGCCCCATTAGGGAGTATAAAGTCTTTTTTTAAAAAATGTTGCTTTAACTTAATCCATAATCATCCTATATCTCTCATTGATAAGCCGTTCTTCACACATATTGTCAATGTTATCAGCATTTAGGATTATGGCAATTATGTTTAGCTACAACTCCACCGAACGGCTGAAACACAGTGTTCCTACCTGTCTCCGTTCTCAAGTAACTCAGAACAGACGCTCTATTTAAAAAAACAAAAACAAAGCGACCGCTGCGAAAATAAAACCAGCAACCGAAAGATGAGGCTAGAACAAGAGACTTGGAGAAAGTGTCCCCGAAACAAGTCCTCACCAATGCCACGGGGACCTCTATAAATAGAACGAAAATTGCAGGGAGAGTTGAAATAGATAAATTCTTGCATTTACTCCGGAGGTTGTCAGGGTGATTGATAGTTACTGGAATATATAGTTTACATTTGGTAAAGTAGTAATTTTATTGTAGTGATTATGAAAGCCTCAATTAAAATGGCATGCAATTATATTTAAGCCCATTTATAGAGTAGTTCCTCGCCAGAGATCTTCCCCCTCCCTCCAAAACAAAAAAATAAAGTAAAATAAAATAAAACTAAAATCAGAGACAGTAATCTTAGCATTAGGAGTATCTTTGCTTGTGAAACACATGCAGGTAGGGAAAGGAAGGAGAACATATTCTCAACATTTTTTGACGAAAAATGAATGTCCTCTTTTCCCAGTGACAGGATCTGTTTTTGTATTTCTTCATTTTCCGTCATAGTATGGGGGTTTCCTATGTCCCACGCCCATCACTTTATGTTAAATTCAGCCTTTTAAATATAAAACATTGCATTTATATTAAATTCAGATGTTTATACATTTGCAAATTTATAGCTGTCTTTACACATCGGTCTTCGCAACGCAGTCACATCACTGACACAGCGAAGGGGGTAGAAGATGGTCAGACAGCTCGTGGCCAAGGAAAATATGCAGAAGGGTGGGGGGTGTTTGAAAAACTCTCAGCATCCAGACACAAAGGGTTTTGACTGACCGAGGGACATGGGAAGGGTTGAACAGAGACGGAAAGAGAAAGAGAGATTTCTGGGGATGCTATGCAAACATGTGCATATGGCATCCATGTCGCCTTGGCAACGGACAGAACAAGCCCGTCATCGCCGTTGATGGTTGTGTGTTTTTATTGGAGTCGACATCACACAATGGAAATGTGTAGATGAGAAGCACACGAGTGACCAGAATGGAAGCCATGAGGTGTGTGTGTCCTTGGAGATCATAGACTCCTCTAGAACAGACCAGCGGCCACAGTCTTTGGAATCACTGACCCTGGCGCTCTGAACACAGAAATATACAATCATCCATTCATTCAGACTCTTCAGAATTTGTGAGGACGTCGCCTCTGCCTAAATTTTGTGGCAATGTCTTTTCAAGTGTCCCACAAATGGAGATCCCGACGTTGTGGCATTCTCTAACGGACATCTAGGAAAATAGGCTGTGGCCCCAGAAAGCAAACCAAAAAATACTCATCCACCATCCTTTGACCAAAATGGGGCTTAACAACTTGACAACTATTGTTAATCATCAAAGTGTAATTTTCTTTTTTTTTTTTTTTTAATTTTATTTATTTATTTGACAGACGGAGATCGCAGAGAAGCAGGCAGAGAGAGGAGGAAGCAGGCTCCCCACCGAGCAGAGAGCCCGATGCGGGGCTTGATCCCAGGACCCTGGGATCACGACCTGAGCCGAAGGCAGAGGCTTAACCCACTGAGCCACCCAGGTGCCCCCAAAGTGTAATTTTCATTTTGAAAGACTGGCGATGTCATCGTGAGCTTTCTTCTTTCACTCACCAAATCAAGCAATGTTCTGGAATTTGATGGAGCCCCGGGTTTTGAAAAAAAACACCCAGTTGCCTAAGTGTGTTAGTTTTGCTTCATTTTTCAAACCACTTCTTTGTTTCCAGTGAGAATAAAAGTTCAGTAGATTAGGGAAAACAAAACAAAACCATCCAGAGACCAGGTCCCCAGCCATGTGCACGTGCAAATCATTGATGCCGTCTACATACACGTCCGTCCGTTCAGTTAACATGCGCCGAAGAGGAAACCATACTGATCAATTTTGAATCCGCTATTGATAAAAAAGGCAATATCAGCTGTACAGAGCCAAGAAATTAAATTATAACATCCCTTTTTCATAATTTTAAGTGGTCTCTTTAGACCATGGGAGCTGGGATCTGTGGTCTCTACCGTTAACTTGTTTTATTTAGGAAAAATTTGAGTTCATAGTCTGCACCATGGTACGCATTCTAGTACACCACCTGCCGCGCCAGCTGTTTGCAACAGAGACGCAGAGATGAAGAGCCCACGGAAGTCAATTAATGCATAATGTTCTCTCCTTGCAAGATCAGTTACTAAATCTTACCAGTTTAAGTCTGGTATAAAGCAGCCCATGCAAAATTCAGCTTCTCTCATGAGACCATGCATCATCAGAATATCCTATGGCGTCCATGGCTTAAAAATAATTGAGGAAAAGAGCACAGTCCACAGGATCTTGTATTGGAAGTGTAAAACCAAATTCTTTTGGGATATTTATTATATTAAACCAATGCTGCTGCTGCTTTTTTTTTTTTCCTTATGACTTTGAAATGCTAAAGTTAACACACCCATCCATCTTAAATTAATCTATAAAGGCGACCTGGTTCAAACACATGGATGGGAGTTTTGGCAGAACATATCAACCCGAGTCTCACACTTTGGGGTTGAGAAATGTGCTGTGATAATTAAGAAAAAAATACTTGAGACGGAAATATAGGGCAGAAATATTGTTCCTTTAGATATTAACGGATCCTTCTCTACTCACTATAGTAGAAATAGCGGGTAATGGCAGCAGAGAGAGAAATACAGCATTAAAAAATAAAATGTAAAATCTAGAGGCAGACCCGTGTGTAGGAGGCATTTATCATACGTGAGAAGGTCAGCTCCAATCAGTGAGCCATTTCCCATAAACAGTGTTTTATGGGTATGTGCATGTGTAATGTTTGGCTGTCTACTGGGGGCCGGGGAGTCGTATACAGATAGACCTCCACCGGCACAAATAAGATTTTGACTCTGAAAAACCAAAATAAATAAATAAATAAATAAATAACCCTCAAAAACAAAACCAAAAAAATCATGAGGAGAAAAGAGGAATAATATTTTTATAGATTTGGGAGTGGAATACCTTTCTTACATGACTGCAGAAAATCATAAACTCAGGATATTAGATGTCAAACTTCATGATCTCAAGGACCATATTGACTCTGTAAAAGCCAGAAACCGTAAACAAAGAAACAAAACCGAAGCGGTAATCGTCTCTCTTTTATCATTTCAACACACAGAAGGAGCAATGAGCCCATTTTAGTGTTTTCTTTAAGTGAGTGCTTCAAATATGCAAGAAAAATAGGTACTAATAAAATAATCGGACCACAAGAGTCATTTTAAAGTACGAAAAAATGTATTCACGGAAAAGATTTAAATGACCCATGAATGTAAACAAATGGCTCGTCACACTACTATAAGAAAAATAAAGACTACGTTTTAGGTTATCATATTTGCAAAGTGAGAAGAAGGACGTATACATTTTTGAGTATGCAGACAGACGGGCATGTACTCATCACAGTGACTCCGTTAGAACTACCCCTAAAGCTGATATTCTTTTGAAAATGGTTCTGTGTACATGATACATTGATCGCGTGTCTCAAGTGTTTATGATATATCTTATCTTCATGACTTTTCATCACATGTTACGCCAGATCCGAAAAACGCACATTTCCATGGTGCCAGATCTATGAACCTTCTTGTGTAGAACCTCTGAGTCCTGGGTCAAGCTTAGAAAACTTGTGACATCCACACCCCACTGCTGATGTGGAGAAGACCCCCCAGCTCTGCGCCCTTGCCTGGTGTAGAGCTATAATGCTTGGCACCCAATGGAATCATTCCCTTGTTTAGGCAAAGAGTAGGATGCCCATGTTTCGTGGATTATGGGATCAGCTTCCTAAATGGATGAACATCTTAGTTTTTCCTGGAGGACATGGAATGTTTCAGCTTACCTAAAACATAAACCAGTTGTATTGGAGGTTTTGCCAAAGACTGAGACCTCACACTTATCACCGTGCACTTGTCACAAATGCACAGAGCTCACCCTGAGGGTGCACAACTTGTTCATGGTTCAGAGCTTTGCTTCTCAGCATAACTACAGATTTCCAAATGTGTGTGCATGCATAATGTGCGTGTGTGTCATGTGTGTGTACGTAATGTGCATATAACGTGTGTGTGTGTAACGTGCATGTGTAGTATGTGTCAGGTACGAGTGTCATGTGTATAGATGTGTAATCTGTGTGCGATGTGTGTACGTATAGTATGCGTATGTGTGTGTCGTCTGTGTGTGCGTTCAGATGTCTGTCAACTCTCACCTTTCCAAAGGACAACCTGGCATGAATAATCTGTAGGGAAGCCTAGTCCATATGATCTTGGCTTCTGAATCATTTCATTCATGAGCCTTGTGTGGTAGTTGTGACAGGTGATGTGGACAATGTCCTGAGGAATTGCCCTCGGGAAGCCCGGTCATACATGGTAGCTTCCTTTTTCATATGTTCTTCGTTGAATTATGATGCATGTTCATGAGAACTGATCATCGTTTTGGACTCAGTCTCAAGAACACGTGTCCTCCTAGTTTGTGTCAAGAGTTGACTTGCATCGTAAAACACTGGTGAACGCTTGCAGATAATGACCGTGTAGCCCCAATACCAGTACCTGCCACCTGTTATCTGACTTTGTTCATTGACTGTGATTCGTCGTGCCATCTTTCCTAATATCCCCCTGTATGTTCTACTAGATTTCTTAGGATAGGTTTGCCTCATAAAACATGCTGTCTATATGACCTCTATTTTTGAATGGCTTATTACATGGCATCTTAAATAAGGATTGGGCACATGGGTTTAAAGACATGTTTGTTATTTTCCCCTCAAGTGCAGAGGAGAGGTCTCAGCTTGTCTAGAAAGTTGGCTGACCCCCTAGGGTCATGCTTTCTTGGCATGTCTAATGGGCGGGTGGAGAAGATATTGTCTGTCCAACTTATTCACCCTTTTTCGTAGTACACAAAGAATGGGTGGGGACGTGTCTTGTGCAATGGCAGCCACTGGCTGAAGAACACTTGTAAATTTGAGTGTTCTTCACGATTATTTCCTCCTGGAGATTGTACTAGTTGCTCCCTGGTTCTCAAGTAAGAAGCTCGATTGTTTTTGATTTAGCCACAAGGACTTGCTATCTTTAGAAATCTCTCGCTGAAGTAGAGTCTCGGTTGGGATGAATCTGAATCAGAGTGCTAGGAGCTCTTGAGATAGGACTCACCCAAGCAACCACATTGTATCAACAGCAAGCTGTCCAAGCAGCCATCTGTCCCACCTGGCACGTTGACCAGTTCCCAACTATAAAGGATGGGAGAACCTGGCCATTGCTTCCAAGAGCAAAAGTATTTTCAAATCATTGTAGCAGAATTGGAGACAAAGACTTTTCTCCCTTTCCCTGGGAGGATGGAGAGCAGGAGAGCCATCAGGAGAACAGGGCTGGGCATGACCCCATTGCAGCATCCCGTCTGGCTGTCTCCATGGAGCTCATTCAGAGGCACGTGCCTTGCTGTAGGGTGTCCAGAGAGGTCCAGGGTGTCACAAGAGGTTTAGGAGCAGAAGACACAACAGCACAGTATCTAAGCTGGGCTTCCATTTTCTCCACTGACGTCCCCACAAAGCAGGAGGGAACATGCAGGCAATGGCTAGGTCTTCAAGGTAACCCCGAGAGCTGCTGGAGCAGTCTTTGGGAATCATTCTTGTGTTGAAACACTGGCCAGTCCTTCTAGAAGCAGAAGCTGAGATAGGGCTCAAGTTTTATGGAGGGTGTGGTCTCAGCAGAATCTTGTCACGGAGTGATGGGAGCAGAACGGAGGCCAAGGCATCTCAGTCTGGCCCCACAGGGAGCACAGGGGTATGGACTGCAGCTCATCATTTGTTCTGATTGAGGTGAGAGATGTAACTTCTTAAAGCTTACATCAGTCAGTCACTGGGTGTAGGTGAAGGAAGGAACTCTCTCAAGCCCATGTATGTCCACAGCAATCCTTCAGAAATGGGTGTGGGTGAGAACATGACCATCTGCATACGGTGCACCAGCCATAAAGGTAATCTGGTTGCACCATCTGTAAAGAACCAGATACCAAAGGAGCCTGCATTAGCCATTAGGGACCTAGAAATAGAAGTGACCCATGAGGATCTCAGCCATGCATAAGGAGAGAGGGCCACATGGTGCCAGTCTTCTTGCTCACGTATACCTTCCTATTGACTCCACATTATTTTTCTTTTGTCTCTTACGTGCAACTTCTCAGATCCCGATTCCTAGCCCTAATTCCCCGCTTTGCAACCGAGCTGAACACAGACGGAACCGTAGCACATGCGTGAAGCAATAAAGGGCTGATTTAGAGCAGAGGGGAGTGTGGCTGGTTCTGGTTTTTTAAGAGAGTTCCTGTGATGTTTGTAGAGGGTGGCATTGTATGGCGTCAGACAGGGGAAGGGTTTCGTAGGTACAAAGAAGGGTGGTTTGTTATTCATCCTACGGCGCACCTCTTGCTGAAATGTGTGTCTGGCAGTTACGGATTAGCAGGCACAGTCTTCGGAAAATAATTACTTTGTGCCTTTGGGTGTGGGCATTAATTTCTTAGTCTTGGAACCTGTTCCATTCTACATTTCAAATTGCTTTGTGCTTTCTGAGAAACGTGTTTGCTTCCTGATCTCAATCTACGGAGCTGGAGACAGAAGTACCATAAGAGAGGAGGGACACTCCTTGTTTGATTGCAAGGGTTGGGTTTGGAAACATTGTAATACACTGCAGAAAAGATTACTTGAAAACAAAGGTTTGGGTGAGTGATTAGATGGTGGAAACTCTTCGGAACAGGAAGAGCTAACGCCCGTCTCTTCTGAACCAGGGAACACACCACCCACATGCTGCTTTCAGACACAGAGAAGTTGGCCTAATTTATCTGCTTACCATTGTCCTTGCACATTTCAGAGATGAGACCCAATAGTCACCAAATCGCCAGTAAAGGAGAAATGAGCAAATGGATCAAATGAGGTAATACATGAAGCATTTGCAGAGGAGAATGGCTGTTATTATAATACATCCATTTGTATTAAATTATCCATGACATTTTCGAGGCGGAAACAGGATATGATGGGAATTATGCCCATCATCCATTTATCTATCATCCATCTACCTACCTATCTAAATCATCTATCACCTATCTTCCTATCTACCTACCTACCCACCCATCTCTCCACCTATTATATCTACCTACCTATCTACCTGTCTATCATATCGATCTATCATCTATCTATCCATCTATCATATCTATCTATCTATCATATCTATCTACCTACCTACCGATCTACTCATCTATCATATCTATCTATCATCTACCTATCTACTTACCTACCCACCCATCTATGCACCTATTATATCTACCTACCTATCTACCTATCTGTATATCATATCTATCTATCATCTATCTGTATCTATCTATCTCTCTACCTACCTATCTGCCCATCTATCATATCTATCTGTCTATCATCTATCCTCTACATATCATCAATCATATCTACCTATGTATCTACCTGTCTATCCTATCTATCTATCTATCTATCATCTATCTATCTATCTATCATCTATCTATCTTTGTATCTATCTACCTATCACCTACCCTCTATCTACCTACCTATGTATTTACCTACTTACCTATCATCAATCTATCTGTTTCTCCCCATGGAGATATATGTATGCATATAGATATTTTATATATATATGTATATGTATATATATGTATATATGTGTGTATATATGTATATATACACACATATAGATATTTTATATCTATATAAATATATAGATATTTATAAATATATAAATAGATATAAAATATCTATATGTGTGTATATATACATAAAGATATCTTATATCTGTGTATATATATCTCTCTATATATAGATATAAAATATCTATATGTGTATATATACACATATAGATATAAGATATACACATATATACAAAAATATACATATATAGATATTTTATATAGATATTTATATAGATATTTTATATCTATATGTGTGTATATATATCTATATGTGTGTATATATATATAGTGTGTGTGTGTGTGTGTATATATATATATATATGGTGTGTGTGTGTGTGTGTGTGTGTGTGTTTAAGGGAAATTACTAAATTACTAAATTTAAAGTAAGGACAGCCTTCTACACCATATTCCTAACATGTTGGAAGAGTTTTGTGTCTTTCTAAACTGAAAGGATAGAAACACCAAGACTAGGTAAGTGAAAAGAACCGCCTCTAGGACCATTCCCCACCTTTCTGATACATGTATATGATGCTCTGTACCATGCAGACATGTTTTACAAGTGAGTTGTATCTATCAGTATGTACCCTATTAGAAATTAGAACTAAGAGTTCCATTTTTTATTTTTTTATTTTTATTTATTTTTTTTTTTTTAAAGATTTTATTTATTTATTTGTCAGAGAGAGAGAGGGAGAGAGAGAAAGCACGAGCACAGGCAGAGGCAGAGGGAGAAGCAGGCTCCCTGCCAAGCAAGGAGCCCGATGTGGGACTCGATCCCAGGACGCTGGGATCATGACCTGAGCCGAAGGCAGCTGCTTAACCAACTGAGCCACCCAGGCGTCCCTCCATTTTTTATTTTTATTTTAAAAAGATTTTATTTATTTATTTGGCAGAGAAAGAGAGGTCACAAGTAGGCAGAGAGGCAGGGAGAGGGAGAGGGGGAAGCAGGTCCCTGCTGAGCAGAGAGCCCGATGTGGGGCTTGATCCCAGGACCCTGAGACCATGACCTGAGCCAAAGGCAAAGGCTTAACCCACTGAGCCACCCAAGCACCCCAGAACTGAGAGTTTTAAAAAGTTTTCTTTCTTTATTCAGTTTTAAATCACAAAAATAAATATAGTACCTTTTTAAAAAAATAGAATAATTTGGGGGGTTCCTGGGTGACTCAGTTGATTAAGCATCTTGATCTCAACTCAGGTGTTGATCTCAGGGTCATGAGTTTGAGCCCCACGTTGGGGTCACACTGGGCATGGATCCTACCTAAAAAAATAACAAAAAATAACAAAATAATTTTAAAAAATGGAATAATTTTTAGAAATAACTATGCTTTCAAAAAATATATAATAAAGGCAATGTCTTATGTTCCTCCAGCTCTGCTTAGTGTCCGTTTTACTGAAACACAGCTGGCATCTTCTATTTGGTTTTGGATTTTGCCTGTTGTGGTATCTAAAGCTATGGAACTTGTGGTGAACATCACCATATGCTCTTAAAAATAAAAGTACAAAAAAAAAAAAAAGATGCGAACATTAAGTCGAATCCCATTATTTTTATGAAAAGAATTTTGGTTCTGTGGAACCCCAGATACTCCTGGGCCACACTTTGAGAACCACCAATCTAGCCGTCCCTTTGTTTCATGTTGGATGGACGACCGCGTCAAATGCCGGGTCATCCTCCGTTGTGCAAACACAGACTAGAAGCCCCTTGGGACTGGAGACATTCTGCCAACTCATTGGACTTCCACTTAAATTGGGGCCACGTGTTTTCAATGGCGCCATGTACATATCAGTATCTGTCCCTGTTTTCTCTGCACTTCTCAGTTTTCCTAGGGAGAAATATTTAACCCCTGCTCTTAGCCATTTTAGAATCCAACGTGGGAAGAGGGCTGTGCTTCTCAGCACGCAGTGTGTAGACTTTGCTCTGCTGCCGTATTCATACCTGCCCACTAGCTGTAGCTGGTGTCTGGAAGGATGGAGTCCCTTCGAGACAGACATGATTGCCAGTGGGTCCTCTGCCAGGTCCAGGAGGAGGCAATTCTCCAGCCGAGTGGGATGAGCTGGGGCTGGGAGGTTTCATTTTTTTTAGAAAAGTCCTGCTTTATCCCCACTTGGGACCTCACCACCAGAGGCTGCTTTTACCACCAGTTCCCAAGTATTTCTGGCATTTGGGGCCAAGAGTTGTCCTGTTTCCCGGTTTTAGTCCCCTGAGGATGAGATGTTCCAAGTTTCTCTGATCTGGATATGTTGGGATCCGTCCATCTGCTTCCCAGCTTGTGTTACATTGTTGCAATCTTGAACATGTGGTCATCCGCTCTCCTATTTCTGTCTTGCAAAATTTTGCCTCTTACTGACACTTTTTTTTTTGTCTTTTTAGTGGGTTTATGGGAAATAACAGTATTTGATTTGCTATGTTGAATGAGGTCTCTGCCAATGCACTCATATTCGGTCCCCCTGGAATGTCTCAAACTAGCCCATGCTGGGCAACAGTGGAATATTTGCCACTGACTACTTGCATAATTGATTAATTAACATATTCCATCACATCATGAATATGCATGAACCACCCACTTTGGGACACACACATATGTCCTTCTTTGGCCTCTCTTTTCATTCTTTTCCCTTTCCCTGGGAATGTCCATCCCTTATCCTCCAAGAACAAGATGCAAAGGTAGCAGTAAGAATGATGGAGTCGCAGTCAGTGGGAGATTGGATGAGAGAGCACGTTGCGTTAGGAAGGAAAAGGATTGGCCGAACAAGTTCAATCCCATGCAAACATGAACTCGTTCTTGCAAACATGGACGCATTCTTCCAGACATGGTGCCACACACATGCTCTGTAGAACTACCTTCCACCACTACTGCCCTTTCACGCCTAACTGAACCTTTAAAAAGTTGGACATCCTGTGTGCCTCACCTCTAATCTGTTGCACAACTTCAAATCCTTGTCATCCTTTAGACCTGATGTTTAAAGGCAGTCCAGTCCTACTGCTATTTGAAATAGTTTAAGCAGACAAAGCAACACTGTCGCTTTTTCTTTTTCTCTACTGTAGACCAGCATCACATCAAAAGTACATTTTTAATTAAAAAAAAAATCTCATTTTGCATACCTGATACTACCCTGGTATGAAATCCCGAACATTGACCTACCTGTCCTACACAAATATTTGAAGAGTTTGACATTGCCAATATCAATTACAGAAGCAAGAAGTTACAAAGTGTACAATTTAAATTTCGTTGCTGGAAATAGAGTATGTCTGAACTGCAGTCAGTTTTTAAAATAGATCTCCCACAATGGAACACTCAGATTCCAAAAATTTTAGGGATGATTGTCTTTCTATAAATATGCATTATGTTCATTATATCATGCAATGTGGCTAACACATGCATGTTGGAAAGTAAGATTCTTATCGCCAGACCACTTTTATTCAAGTGTAACCATAGAAACATAGGCGATAACAAATTATTTAGACGAGGAATACGGTTGACCCTTGAACAACATGGATGTGAACGGTGTGGGTCCATTTATAAGTGGATTTTTTTTTTTTATAAATACAGTACAGTGCTGTAAACCTATTTTCTCCTCCTTATGATTTTCTTAATAACATCTTCTTTTCTCTAGCTTACTTTATTCTAAGAATATACCACACTCTAGGGGTGCCTGGGTGGTTCAGTCAGTTAGGCATCTACTTTCATCTCAGGTCATGATCCCAGGGTCCTGATTTTGAGCCCTGCATTGGGCTCTCTGCTCAGCAAGGAGTCTGCTTCTCCCTCTCCCTCTGCCTGCCTCTCCGCCTACTTGTGTTCTCTCTCTGTCAAATAAATAAGTAAAATCTTAAAAAAAAAAAAGAATATAGTATATTCTACACATAATAGGCACACAATATGTCAATTGACTGTAATTGGTAAGGCTTTTGGTCAACAGTAGGCTATAACTAGTTAACTTTTGGCTGTGTCAAAGTTATATACAGGGTTTTGATGGCACAGGGAGCCAGTGGCTCGACTGCTGTCTTTGTTCAAGGAGAATTCCTTTTACCATTGTAAGAGAAAGACTCTAATTAAAACTTGATTTGGTAAACAACAATCAATTAGGAATTAAAAAACAAAACAAAACTAGGTTTGGATTGCTTAGAATTCGTACTGGCTTGGAGGTATTTCTCTGGGACTACATAGTCATCGATGGCATCAGCAGTCAAGGATTCTCCTGCCTTTTTACATCTCCAACGTGTTTTCCCGATTTAAGATAGATCTGGATGGGTCCTTAAGCACGCTTCTGTTGTCGGAATGTTTCCTGCATTTCGCTCAGACAACTCACCCTTACATTGTGTTGTCTGGAATGTGGTCATACAGCCATCCCCAATCCCAGGAGGCACTGAGAAATGTAGCCTATTCTCTTACTGGCCAGGGCTGGACCAAGAATTCAGTTCATTAACTGAAGAGGGAGAGTGACATGGATATTGAGGACAGTCTAGCAGTCTCTGCTCTGTGGTGGAAGGGAGATTTTGTTTATCATTTCTAAACGGAAACCCACAAGCTTCTCTTGAATAAATATGGATCAGAAACATGAACCACATATCAATCTGTAGTCTTCCTAATGAAAGGAGGTTTTTGAAATATTTTTGCATCCCTTACTCATTTAGAAGTTTTATTCCCACACATTCATTTCATCCACATTCACCCTGAGAACTGGAGTCAGAAAAGATATCAATGAATGTGGTTTGGGACGACAAAGGTTCATTGAAGTTCATATCTAAGCAATACCATAAAAATTATAACTTAAAAACAATTTTCAAATTACAAGAAAACATTTTCTACAGAGAGCAGTGGCTGGTTATCCACACGTGTAAGGAATGTTAACAGCATCATTTCTGTTACTAGATCTCTAGGAAGTTTTTGTGGGTCTCTCTCTCTTTTTTTTTTTTTTTTTGTCTTTTTGTAAATGGCCGTATGCCTATTACATTTTGAATTTTATGCAAAGGACCACAGGACCATTGAAATTCTTGTGTAAAAAAAAATGCTACTCATAAGAAGCCACACTTTGAGAAAATGTAAAAGTGAACCACATGGGTTAGATGAAGTTGTGTAGGTCAAACAGAATGTAGGTAGATAATTTTAGATTAGGACATGTGAACCAGAGGATTGGCAGGTAAAATGGATCAAGGTAAGACAGTATACCTGGTTCTGCTTTGGAAATTTATGAGAATATTAAGATCTTATGCTCCAAATTCAGCAGCAGGGGGAAAGTGATTATTCCTTGTCCCCAGCCGGAGGAAACACCACAACTGGTTTCAAGAGAGCCCCAGTCTATCAATGTCAGCATCATATCAGGACCAATGCTCCTGAAACCTACACAATCATGAAGCCCCATATCTTGGAAAGCAAGCCTGACCAACCTCACACCAGAAACCATATCTCCACATTACACATCAATCACCCCCTAAATATTCCATTTCAGAAGTTTTCCAAAACTGACCTTTACTGTTCTCCAATATTGGGCAGTTTGCTTGCTTTGTGGACACATCAACCCATAAGCAGAGTCTTTTTTTTTTCAGACATTGAGTGGTGACCTCTTTCTCCAAACTATTTTTGATTTGTAGTCCCTTGTAGAACACTTACTCTGACTAGATTGCTTAGAGTTTGGGGGTATGCATTTCTGCCACTCCTCTGCCTGACTTCCCATTGCTTCAAGACAACACAGTTAACACACATTTTCAACATTTCAAAGCCACCGTGAAGCCTTGTGATCGGTAGCCCGTGGTGCTGGCTTTTAAATGTCTTGCAAACCCAAAGCAGCAATACCAACAGATCTAAACTCTCCAGATTAGGGACAGACTACAAAAAGAGGGTTTATACTTATACATTTGTTTCGGTTCACATGGAGAGCTTTAAATGTATTTCCTTGCTCTCCACGGATAACTCAGTGTCCTGTTACCTAATGTAGCCCGAAATGAAGTGGGAAATTATCGGCGGCACCATAGGACGTAGACCAGAAAGCTGATGCTTACGGCACAAAAAATTATTATTTTTTCAAAGATTCATTTACTTTAGAGAGAGAGGGCATGAGTGAGGGGATGGGCAGAGGGAGAGGTAGAATCCTAAGCAGACTCCCCACTAAGCACAGCGCCCTTCTCAGGGGTCAGATCCCGTGACCCTGAGATCACAACCCGAGCCAAAATCAAGACTCAGACGCTCAACCAACTGAGTCACCCAGGAGTCCCAGGATTATTTTTATATTATATAATCCAAAAGGGTTCCTGTTTTAGTGTGTAGTTCACTGATGATAGCAGGATTAGCAATGATTCTTTTTTATTGGAGCACTCCACGACTCTCTGAATCGATCTGCTTGCCTTTTCTGACATCCTGAAGAGGTATGATATTTATTACTATTTTCAAGCAACTTAGAATTGCCGAGGTACAATTTAAAAAGTAAAAGTGCTCAAAATATATGTGGGTTTTGGGGGGCTTTATTGAACAGATCGTGGTTTGGGGTGTCCAGAAGTAAGTTTGGGCTACATTCTTTACAGTTTTTATAACAACTCATAACACATCTAAAGAGCACATTTCAAGATCTTCTGCTAGAAATGGAGAAAATCATATCCTGCTTTTATACCTTGTATGATATATTCTAACATATGTGCATATGGGTATCCTTAATTACTCTTCTACACATTTATTACAAATATATGTATAGACAGATATTGTATATGTATATGTTTTTACATATGTGTGTATCCTTGATATATAAATGTCAGTGTATATAATATAATGATATATAATTCATACTCCTGAAAATGATAAACTCACTTTTAGGTTAAAAATGGGAAACTTAAAAATGCAACACGAGTTCTATGACTCATGAATATATATATTCATATATTATATGTATATGTATGTGTAGAATTATAGATAGATAAATAGATGGGTAAGATATCCATATTATATATAATATATATGTATATGTATGTATGTATAAAATAATAAATGATAGATAAATAGATCGATAAGATATCTATATATAATATATTATATATTTAATATATTTAATATAATATATAATATATAACAAATCATATATATAACAAATCATAATATAGAACACATATATACATATATTAATTATTTATATGTAATGTTTTATATATCATATAATATGGATATTAATATTGATATAAATATGGATGATTTGAATAATAATATGGATAATATTATATAACATGATATAGAGCATATTATTATATCATATGTATTATATCATATTATAGATCAGATATAATATGGATAATAATAATATGAATATATATATTTTGCAAAATTGTTTTTTTAAAATTTTTTATTTCTTTTCAGTGTAATAGTATTCATTGTTTTTGTACCACACCCAGTGCTCCATGCAATCCATGCCCTCCGTAATACTCACCACCTGGTTCCCCTAACCTCCCACCCCCCGCCCCTTCAAAACCCTCAGGTTGTTTTTCAGAGTCCATAGTCTCTCATGGTTCACCTCCCCTTCCAATTTCCCTCAACTCCCTTCTCCTCTCCATCTCCCCATGTCCTCCATGTTATTCCTTATGCTCCACAAATAAGTGAAACCATATGATACTTGACTCTCTCTGCTTGACTTATTTCACTCAGCATAATCTCTTCCAGTCCCGTCCATGTTGCTACAAAAGTTGGGTATTCATCCTTTCTGATGGAGGCATCATACTCCATAGTGTATATGGACCACATCTTCCTTATCCATTCGTCCGTTGAAGGGCATCTTGACTCCTTCCACAGTTTGGCGACCGTGGCCATTGCTGCTATAAATATTGGGGTACGGATGGCCCTTCTTTTCACTACATCTGTATCTTTGGGGTAAATACCCAGCAGTGCAATTGCAGGGTCATAGGGAAGCTCTATTTTTAATTTCCTGAGGAATCTCCACACTGTTCTCCAAAGTGGCTGCACCAGTTTGCATTCCCACCAACAGTGAAAGAGGGTTCCCCTTTCTCCACATCCTCTCCAACACACGTTGTTTCCTGTCTTGCTAATTTTGGCCATTCTAACTGGTGTAAGGTGGTATCTCAATGTGGTTTTGACTTGAAACTCCCTGATGGCTAGTGATGATGAACATCTTTTCATGTGTCTGGTAGCCATTTGTATGTCTTCATTGGAGAAGTGTCTGTTCATATCTTCTGCCCATTTTTTTTATATGATTGTCTGTTTTGTGTGCGTTGAGTTTGAGGAGTTCTTTATAGATCCTGGATATCAACCTTTTGTCTGTACTGTCATTTGCAAATATCTTCTCCCATTCCGTGGGTTGCCTCTTTGTTTTGTTGACTGTTTCCTTTGCTGTGCAGAAGCTTTTGATCTTGATGAAGTCCCAAAAGTTCATTTTTGCTTTTGTTTGCTTTGCCTTTGGAGACATATCTTGACAGAAGTTGCTGTGGCTGATATATGATTTTAATAATAATGTGGATAATATGATATAACACGATATAGAACACATTATTATATAATATGTATTATATCATATTATAGATCAGATATAATATGGATAATAATAATATGAATATATATTATATATAATATGGATATCTCATCCATCTATCTATAATTCTATGTAGATGGATATCCCTATTATATATAATGTATATGTATGTATGTTTAGAATTATAGATAAATAATAGATAAATAGATGATAAGATATTCATATAATAAATACATATGATATAATATTTATATATTTAATATGTTAAATATATAATAATATAACAAATTATATTATATATAAAATGTTAATTATTTATATATAATATTTTACATATAATATGGATATTGATATGGATATTAATATGGATGATTTGAATAATAATATGGCTAATAAGATATAACATGATATAGATCATATTATATATATAATATATATTATATTATAGATCAGATATAATATGGATAATAATAATATGAACATATATTATATATAATATGGATATCTTATCCATCTTTCTAACTATAATATCTATACATACCTATCTATATCAATATCTATTGATAATTCTATACATATCTCTATGTAGATATATGTACATGAGTACACACATATACACTCTCTTTATATAGGTATCTGTATGCTTTAGAAATCTCTCTGTATATATATATCACACACCTTCAACCAGCTTAGAAATAACGTTTACTTTATTTCAGATATATCACGCAGACAATAGTATACCATGTCATGAGCACCTTAAGAGATGCATGGCTTGTTTTAAAAAACAGGTATACAAAACACCGTCTTTCAAGTTTTGATTTGACTGGATTCTTTCTGGCAGGTCATTACCTTGTCACGTTGCATTATGTGCAAAATCAGGTCCAAAGTATTCGGGGAGACATACCAGCTTAGTGGGAAATGATTTTCAGTATAAATATTTGTGCCCGTGGGGACCTTAATGAACTTGAATGACTTGGGCGTTATCCCTACAAACATGCAAAGGCAGCCCTGTCATGCTCATGCGATCCGACAGCACTTCTCCATTGATGGACCCACAACATTTGTCCCTCAGAAAGATCTTGGTACCTATGATGTGGACTATTGTAACCATCAATTGTAACCATCCTATTGTAACCCACAAAACACTGTCATTCCCATGAAGGTGACCAGTAGTCTCAATCCATCATTGTGGCTGGCCCAGTTTTTGATTTGGGTAAGAGAGGAACATTACAAGCTCCTCGTCCTTACCGAGCATAATTAATAACCGAGTGTTTCCAGAATTTCCCCCATATTTCTCAAATTAACCAGCACCACCAAAAGACATCAGTAACCAATAGTCATTATAGTCCCGTATTTTCCATTTCATTTGTAACACGATGATGAATCCCATTGGCCACCCTCTCCCATGTCTTGTCAAGTAGTCATTCTAAGACACCCACGGTTCAATTTGTGACCTAAGATTTAACGGACTATGCACTACATTTTAAGTGATTAAACCCAATCTCAAGGTCCATGACGCTCTTTTTTTTTTTTTTTCCTAGAATAAAACCTTTTTCTTTTCCTCCTGCTGGAGTGAAACCATTTGCATCTGAATGGATTACTGTAGTCAGACCGTGGGTGCCCCTGGGGGCAAAAAAGCTTCAAGAAACAGCCAAAAGCACACACCGTTGGGCAAGTTGTGGTGTCTACAGAACAAAGAGCATCAGCAAAGGCTGAAGGTCACAGACCCAAGAAGAAAGTGATCACGGCCTCACGGTATAGACGATCAAAGTGTCTAGTACTGTCAAGTCCAAACATTTGAAGAACTTACCCAGTATTTCCCTCCTTAAAAGGAACTCTGGCTACGCAATATTTACCTAAAACCACTTTAAACTTCCATTGTTTTTAAGAAAAGCCTGAGTCTTGCGTTATAGTCCTGAATTGATATCACTTTCTGTGTCACATTTTTTTTCCCCAGAATGTCATGTCTCTGCGCATAGACACTTCTCACCTCTATTTAACACCAGCTTGGGAAAAATTTCGGCTCATGCTGTCCATGTCTGTCTGTATTGTTTATGCTCCGCGGCTCATAAGTGTCTCCACATCCAGGGATGGGATTTAGGCAGAACACAAAAGGGGAAAACGAGAGATTCCGAGTCTTCATGGATTTCTGTTTTTTTTTTTTTTTTTTTTAATTTGTGTTCACACACATCAGTGCGCTCGGTCTTCCGTGAGGGTTTTCAAACTTGAAAGGGCCGCGGAGGATGGTCTCACTTTGCCTTTCCTCTGGCTGAGAGCAGGAGACACCAAGAGTCACAGTGCCGTTCATTTAGGAACCGGGAGCAGAAGACAAGGTTTCACACTCACCCGCTGCGACCCCACGCCCGACTTCCAAAAAGCGGGATTCATCCAGGCTCCCGAGCTAAGTGGCTGAGAGTCAACCCCAAATACAGTAAAAGTGCGCTGTGTGCTTTCCCAATAAAAATAGGATATAAGTGCCCGATGCACTATGGCAAAGACCCTAACAGCATCTGCATGAGGAAGCCAGCACGCCCTTGCAAAGCCCAACTATCCTACTGGGGGTCTTCACCGTTGATTACGGGTCCAGGGCCACCGAGAGAAACATGCCTACGAACGCACTCTCTTTTCTTTATAACTAACGCAGGAGCGTGTAGTAGGTCTTCATTAAAATCAGGCTGATCGGATGTCTTTTTTTTTTTTCTGATCAAGTATCTGCTGAGCTGTGAGTTACTGAACATCTTACAGTCACCCCTATTTTCAAGAAAGAGGAGAAACATGTAACTTTCCCTTTACTGTCCACGGAGACAACAGTTGCCCGAAAAATTAATGAGGCATTGAAGTGAACACCATTAAGGAAGTTCCTTCCAAGGAATTTTTACCGTGTCTGACACTATTTGCACCTGAAGCATCTGGCGGGGGGAGGGGGGAGGATGTGCCAGTTAAAATTACATGCATTGTCTTTGTTGATGAATGGCTTTCTCAAACATGTATTAACAACGTGAAGAGCACGAGATGTGATCCCTGAACTCTGTCCTCACGAGGACAAATAATATGACTTCATACAACGGTAAAACATGATTCGTGTCTGTACCAATACCCTAGATTTGTCGTTTTTCCTACACGGGTGAACGAAAACTGTGTCCTACCAATAAACGAAATAGACCAAGATTACGTGTCTAGGTGAGCGTGACATCTTCTCCATCTTCCATCCCACCCTCCACGAGCATGTATGGAAAGGACAAAACTTGTAAGAAAAAACCGTGTCACCCTAGTACCTGTAAAGTCAGGGATCTGATACAGTCTTAAGGCTAAGTGTATTTTCCTAATTTCTCTACAGGTGTATTTTTAGGGACATGACTCTTCCCTACACTTCTTGCCACATTGTGGAAGGACATCTGTCTTACAACCCCTCCAACGGAGCCTCTCCTACTCCGAATCTCCTGTCTTCCAGGTAAGAAGGAGAAACCACCTGTTTCACATCACACAGAACCAGTCTTTCTTCCTTTTTCCTCCCATCTCTCCTCTTCCCCATTTCTACTTTTCTGTTATTTTCAAATCAAACCCTTGAACCATCTGGCTAACTTTTCTTAAAGACACTCGCAATTTTTAAAAAAAAATTTATAAGGTAATGACACGGCCCACTTTTGTTTTGAATGAGAACCTTGCATCATGAATGGTAGAGAGAGATTTTCTAGGTCGGATGCAACTAGAATTATCTAGGCTTGTCTCAGATATGATCAATTTTTACCGATTCTAAAGAACGCCGACTGTCAGAACGTGTCGTGTCCATGGATCCCTGTATCTGCAATTGGCCTCCCTATGCTGGGATAGTGCTCGCTAAGCAGCCGTCACCAGCTTTCCCACTTACTAAAGTGGGTAGAGACCCTTGGCATTGGCCCACCCACCACTCTGTTGTAGTCTGCGTGACACCGAAGGCTTCCTTTGAGCCCAACCCAGAATCCGGCATCAATGACCTTAAGCAGAAACTTAACTCGTGCGGAAAACTCGAGTAGTCGGAAAAAAGAGCAGTCAGAACTTATATCTTAAAGTACACTTGTCACATGCAATGTAAATTCCAAAATCAACAAATAGGTAGTTGTCAAAATGTGTCACTTCTCCACGGTAGCAGGCTGACAACTCGTGAGATATTTTAGGTGCGTTTTGACAACAAGGAATAATTAATTGTGGCTGCATTTTGGAAGGGATTTTTGCTGAGAAGATCAGCTGATTCCCCAGGTAGGGAGGAACATTATCAGCAAAGGCTCTTCTTCTGCCAGACTTTTGGCCATTCGGCACTCTCTGGGACTTGCAAAGCAATCAGTTGCCTTTCCACAAATGTGCAAAAAAGGGAAGGAAATCGCCAAAGCATATTTTTCATTGTGTTTCTCCCAGCCTTTCTAGGGATGACCTAAAACCAAAATTTGAATCACCTAAGACAGGTATTTGTTCCTTGTTTTACATTCTACTCAACATTCCCCTAGGGATGATGGTGTCAAAAAATGACACTGTAAATGTGAATAAAAAAAGAGAACAGACAAGCAAAGGCACTGTACCTGACTCTAAACCAAGGAAGCGACAACTCAGTGTAGCCATTGATCTTCCCAATGGCATTGCGTGAATTGTATAAAGAGATCGAGTTATTGTCATTAAGTTTAAACCTGGGGGTCCTAGTGTTGGTTCTGCCATTCGTAATGGGTGAAGCAGTCTCCAATGCCAATCATTCATCGTTGGTCTCGGGGAGGGAAAGGCAGGAAGCTGGTGATTCCCTAAGATGCATTCACGGTCAGTTTTCCTTAATCCATCTCAACAGAGTTTCCGGTATTTTTAACAACGTGTCTTTACCAACACAGCAATATAGTTGGAAAAAGTATTTCAGGAGCCCCCGTTATACCGTCTCAACAGAAGACGATGTTTCGACTGTACCATCCTGAACTAGGGAACGTTATTATGCGAGAGATCAGATGGATACTGTGAAAATGATGATTTTTAAAGTTTAAACAAAGAGTGGGTTGATGGAATCTCGTAAGGTCAATATGGTGGCTCGGTTACTGTTAGTTTTAGGAGGGGACCCACAGGTTGCTCCTAAGTTGTAGATTTTCCTGCCTACGCCGTCCTGTGACCTTTGGCGAGCTATATCCTTGGGTTGTGATAAGCATCGACTTACCTTCGTTATAAGAAAAGGAATGCTCGGGGCACCTGGGTGGCTCAGTGGGTTAAAGCCTCTGCCTTCGGCTCAGGTCATGATCCCAGGGTCCTGGGATCGAGCCCCGCATCGGCCTCTCTGCTCTGCAGGGAGCCTGCTACCTCCTCTCTCTCTGCCTGCCTCTCTGCCTGCTTGTGATCTCTGTCTGTCAAATAAATAAACAAAATCTTTAAAAAAAAAAAAAAAGAAAAGGAATGCTCACAGATCAAAGTCAACAGTATTATCTTCTAAGCATTGAATTATGATGCAGGCAAGCAACACCTTTAAGGAATACAGTTCAATAAAATAGACACTTTTCCCCCCTATCAATATATAATCTGTAAATGCCATTTTTGTGGTGTGTTTCAGATTTATAAAACTCCCCAAAGAAACCTGCCATAACTCATTACAATGTAGCCACCAAGCACCGCCAACAGCATCGACCCTAGGCTTGGGGAAAGTTACTTTGGGTTGGTGTCTATTTTACACTGAAGTGTTTCGATTCTAAAGAGTTATTGTCAATTGTTCGGTGATTTCAGACATTTCTGATTGTCTCTCCAAGTGGACCTGGGGAATATTCTTGCCTCTCGTAAAGTTTACCTTGAGACGATGACTTTGTCTCTGCTGAACAAATAAACATCCTTTGTAAGCGTCTAGCTGTTCAAATACACCCTGTTCCATCTTGAGAATTTCCGTAGGGGAGGCACTTTATGGCTTGTCTGGGGTTTAAATATAACGGGTAAATAGGCTTACATCAGAACAAGAATGATTAAACAAAAACCAATTTCAGCAACAAGCATATTTTTCTCATAAATGTCAATGTCAACACAGTAGAGAAATCAGGCTCGAAGGGTCTTCTGGTCAGATGGTCCTCATTTCCCATCCCAGGTAAGTCGAGTGCAAACCTCCCAACTTCGAGACTATCCATTTAGATCCACCAGCTTGAGGTTCAACAGACACATCCCTTATTATGAGGATTTATTCAGAAAATGCGCATAAAAAAAGCACCAGCCTGGCGTATAACAGGTGTCTGGATCCTGTTTATTTAAGGAAGTGCCAAGAATCCAAGGAAATTGGACTCTCATGAATGAGGGGGAATCAACGTTTGCATCTTCACTCTGACCAAAGGACCATGGGTATAGAAGATACTCATACAGTGGGGAGCTGAATGCAGAGGACATAGGGCGATTCTGCACTGCCATCGGGCCTTTTCTGCAACTCGAAACATCATTCCAAAGAAAAAGTTTATTTAGAACAAACTTAAGAAGAGGGAGGAGGAGGAGGAGGAGGAGGAGGAGGAGGAGAAACAAAGAAAGAAGAAGTCATCAGCTTGGATTCATAGAAACTTGAGGACTTGCCTTCAAATTTGCCAGCCACTCTCCGAGTTGTCTGATCAAATCCCTGTCACCATTCCCAGGCTGCTGGACGCAAATACTACGAGTTCTCCTCCATCCGAGGTGTGCGGTGGAATCAGCCAAAGCGACGGGCGAGTTCCAGCTCCCTGCACATGCAAGGCGCCCTTACCGCATTAACCCACGTTGAACCTCTCGTCTGCTGCCGTCCGCACTGATTGCCCTTAACGTCTACCCCAGCTTCATGGAGATGAGACTTCAGTCATACTACAGGTACTTCAAGCCTAATGGCACACTTAGCATTTATAAATAATACAATGATGTTCGCTAAAAAATTTAAACGGGGAAATAGACAGAAATAATTTCTTGACACCCACTTCTGACATAATTGTGTCAAGTCTTCATTGTCTTTCTGAACACAGGCTTTTCCTTGGAGGCAGGATATCCAGCTCTAAAGGAAACAGAATTTGGCCTCAATAAGGCAGCCTACTTTACAATTTATTTTTAGAATGCTATGGATTTAGCACCAAAAGAAGTGACTGATGGTGTTCTAGAAGGCATTAGCACATTTGTCCGGCAACGGATATTTGAACCTTTTACAACACGTTGCTGCTTTGACCTGATTTATTTTGTCTTTTTTTTTTTTTTTTTTTTTCGGTCAGTTGATAATGCTTTGAGATGTCACAGAACAGAGACCAAAACCTTTACGATGAAAATACTCTTGACCCCGGATTGGATTTATGTGAGAAGAATAAGCTTTTACCGCCTGATATTCAAAACTGTTTAAAAGAGATTCTTAACGTGCCCACGATGAGAATCCCCGAAATCACTTCATGTTCGTATACGTTCACACTGTTTGCAAACATCACCGGGGAACGGCCCAATATTTTACATGCTCACCAGTGTGACATTCGGTGTGCAGGTCAAGTACGAGGCAACACGGCCCACGCCGTTGTTGATTGTGAGGGTCGGGTTCAAACTTTGTTCCCGGTTGGCAGTTTTGAGAGGAGCTACTTAATTAGCTTTTACTAATCTAATTATCCCCAGCAGAAGACAAGGGGCAATGGTTTATTAATACCAATGATGCCATCTGAGTTGTTTTCCTGATAGAATTCTTGATGACATCAAGTACACGTTTTCTAAAAAAAAGTTTTATTTGTTTAATAATCTCTACACCCCGTGTGGGGCTCAAACCCAGGACCCTGAGGTCAAATGTCATGTGCTCTCCCATCCGAGCCAGCCAGGTGCCCCCGCAGATAATAATCCTTGTCACAGATAAAGGATTCTCATCGAGTCCTGTTAGCTATTCTAAGTCCCAATTTCAGAAATTGGATTTTTAAAAAAATTTCCCTACAACTCCAGCTACCCATTTTTTAAAGCACTGATGTATTTTTTTTTAAATAACATTTAGAATGATTGATTTTTGTTCCAATTTCTGAGTTATCCAATTCTTGGAAAGAAAAGCATCAAACACTTAAAGAAAACATAGAAAGAAGGAGATGGGAATTAGCCCAACAGGGTTTCAGATCCCTGCTTGCGTGAAGTTTCGGGCCGGGACTTTCTGACTCCTGCTTCTTTGAATTCTCCTCTCCCCCCGGAGAGGCAGCACAAGCTATGATTACAACTTTGGTCATCCCACCCTCCAGAAAAAAACTCATTTGTAATATCCTATCCCACGTGTCCCAGAATTTGGAGAGTCTGTGGTCTCTGCCATTTCACTCAGACTGCCGGGCTGATTCCTCCCGTAGGATTTAATCGAGCACATGCTACAGACCAAGGGCTGATGGGGGACTAGCACGCCGCGTGAGACAAAGACAGGAGTCACGGATGACACACGACTTTGTGTCTGATCATTTTCGGACATGCTGATGTATTCTGGGAGAAAGACAGGGAGGCTTGAATGTGAACACTGTATGTTAGAAATATTTTTCAGCGAGCCACCCTGAGAAACAGTTGTCTGTGTGACTCTCCAGTCTGGTGGACTGGTGAATTTGGCAGTCACTAGTATGCAGCAATGGGTTTAATTTTTCATAAGAAAATATGGTCTCAGCCATAACATATTCATCTTAGGTCCTACAGTTTCTACTCTGCTCTATGTGTCTCTATGCCGCCGTTACATCCGTGTTTAGTGGACCCGTGCAAACGCATTCTTAAAATTCAACGGAAGAAAAGAAAACAAACAAAACAGTTGATGTGCAAACATAACAGAACAAAACCAGAATGCACACAAAAATATCAAATCTATTAAGTGTTTCCCCCCCCCCCTTTTTTTTTTCCTTCACCTTCCAAATTCCTTCCTGTCCAACTTCTCATCTAGGATGAAAACATCCACAGGCTAACATGGAACAGGATTTCAAGACTTAGAAAAAGTAACAGTTTGGATCTTGTTGCAGAAACAATGTATCTGCAGGTGTGAGGTGTGCCTTCTTCACCGTGACTGTAGAGCTAAGCGTCCCCATGTTTGGGGCACGTGCAGCTATAAGTTTGCAAACTTGTACATCCTGAAAGTTACCATAAATGAAGAGCCTTCTCCAAGCACCCGTGGAGAGTTACCTGAGTCTTGAGACATAGAAAGCAGTTCCTGGCTTTATTATTACTGTTGTCAGATGGCCTGTGCAAAAACGTAAGGCATGATTTGCAACAGTGTGTTTAAGGGATGCCTGGGTGGCTCAGTCAGTTAAGTGTCAGCCTTCAGCTCAGGTCATGATCCTGGGGTCCCGGGATCAAGCCCCATGTTGGACTCTCTGCTCAGCCGGCAGTCAGCATCTCCCACGGTCCCTCCCCCACTCTTGTGTGTGCTTTCTCTCTCAAACAAATAATACATTTTAAAAAATGTGTTTAAAAACAAATCCGTGCACTGTGTGGGGAGAGATAATTGGAACAATTTATATCACAACACATTCAGTTTATATCAATATAAATGCTTCTTTTGGCATAGGGGTGGGGAGGCTCTCACATTTTGCTTCCAAATGGGTAAAATGTATATGACCACTAACATACACAGTGTCCATATCACTGTCCTCTTAATCCAGCCACAGAGGATGTAGACTGCATTCAGAAAAACAGATAATGTATGACACGGGCATTGGGCACAAAAAAGAAGGATTCATGACTCTGTTTTTTAGGGAGGGGGAATGGAACACTCCTTTGAGACAATTTCCTCCTACCAACTGAACTCCACGGAAGAAAACGTTATATTCATGGTGCTGACTTCTCCATGGAAGGAAACTGAAGACCTTATACTATCTCCACTCCCCCACCTTCTATGGGCTTCTTCCAAAGAGAGGTCTGCACCATTGTTACTCTCCAAGTACTCAGAAAGGAGAACCATAAATTATCCTATGACATGGTTAATCCTGAGAATTGAATACTATGAGCACATTTACCACAAAACAAAATATATATCATATACATCTATATCACACATATATGCTATATATGTATTTATTGCATATCACTCACATATATAATGTATATCATATATCACACAAATACATATATATCACATATAACATATCACATATATATCACACACATATATAATATGTATCACATATATATCACACAAATATATATATCACATATATATAATTTATATCACACAAATATATATATATCACACGTAAAATATATATCCCATATGTATCACACAAATATATACATCACACATATATCACATACATATCACACAAATATATCACGTATATATCACACAAATATATAAAAATATCATACCTATATAATATATATCACAAATATATCATACAAGTGTATATATATATATCACATGTATAATATATATCCCATACATATCACACACACATATATGTATCACATATAATATATATCACACAAATATATACATCACACATATATATCACACAAATATATATATCACACACATATAATACATATCACATATATATCACACAAATATATAACACCCATGTATATCACACAAATATATATATCACAAAAATATATCACGTATCTATCACACAAATATGTATCACATGCATATAATGTATATCAGATATATATATCATGTACATATATGATATATATATAATCACATATATATCACACAAATATATATCACCCATATGTATTCTACATATCATATATATGAATATACAGTCTGGTGCTGAATAATTCTCAGAGAAGAAAGATGCAACCTTCATTCTAACACATTGCCAGCCTGGTTTTTTCGTCAAATACTTATGTCTCCAAGTTGTTCCTCACTTACAATACATGTGCCAAGCTGTCCAAGAATTCTTGAAATCGCTGGCCCCTGTGCCTTCAAATCCAATGATGGAAAACCATCCCGTCCTCAGCCTTCGTCTGTTTGACATCACCTTCTCCTACCAGCTGGAGAAATCTCTCTATGCCTGTAAATGCTCCTGTGGTTAACAGTTTTGCAAACACTTTTTTCGATAATTTATAGTAGTCAACATGGCAACGTTTCCCCCTACAATTACAGCAAGGTCAAGGTTATCACCCTAAAAAACATATCAAGCTAGTGCCAAAAGGCTGATGTTTTCATGTTTCCATAGTTTTTCCTTTTCCAGAATGTCATCTGGTTGGAATCATATTGTATGTGGTTGCGTGGGTTTGGGGGAAGGAAGAATAAAAGATTTTGTTTATTTATTTGAGAGAGAGTCAGTGAGTGAGCAAGTAGGTCGAGGAGCAGAGGGAGAGAGACTAGCGGACTCCACACCCCAAATTCCCACACAAGTGATAAGACTCACCGTTACATTTAGAATCCACACGCTAACTTACCACCCACAGCCCAAACCTGCAGAATGACCGAGAGAGGATGTTCCAACATCCCACTCTTGGATCAAAGCTGTGAATCAGGTGTATGAAACCTACACTTCTCTCTGCAAAGACTTCAAATGTTTACAGCACCTTTAGATTCGCAGCAAAATTCAGGGGAAGGTACAGGGATTGACCAGATGCCCCCTACCTTGACCCACGCACAACCTTCATTAGCAACATCCCTGTCCAGACTGGATCTCTGTTACCATGAACAAATTTATGTTGGTGCATCCTAACACCCAAACGAGTCACAGGTCACGTTCAGTTTCACTTGCTGTTATGCATTCTGTGGATTTATACTAATATATAATTCCTGGCTGGGTGGCTTGGTTGGTTCATCATGGGACTCTTCATTTCTGCTCAGGTCATGATCTCAGGGTTGCAAGACTGAGTCTTGTGCTGGCTCTGCACTCAACACGGAGTCCGCTTGTCCCTTTCCCTCTGGTCCTCCCTACACTCCTTCACTATCCCAAATAAACAAAATCTTAAAAAAAAAAAAAAATCTGTGCTCTGCCTGTTCATCCTTCCTTCCCCCAAACCCAGGCAACCTCTGATGATTTCCATGTTTCCATAGTTTTTCCTTTTCTAGAATGTCAGCTGGTTGAAATCATATCGTAAGCCACCTTTTGAGATCAGCTTCTTTGACTTAATAACATGCATCTAACATTCTTCCCTGTCTTTTCGAGTCCTGATAGCTTGTTTCCTTTCAGTGCTGAATGACATTCCATTGTTTGGACAGACCAGTAGTTACTTCTCCATTCACCCACTAAAGCACAACTTGGTTGTTTCCCCATTTAGGCTCATTGTTTATATGCTTTCATTTATTCCTGTCGTAAATATTACTGTAGACTAAAAGCATTAGGCTGAGAGTCCAGACAGTGTTGGTTTCACTGATATTATTTTATTTAAATTTTCAAAACTTGTCTTATGTGCCATGGTGATGTTGGCGATGCAGTCAATCACAGATTATATGACAAACTCTCTTAAACAGAGTTTGCAGGATATCTTTGGAGGATGCTAAGAGAACAGAAGACTGAAACTGGAGAGTAGAAATGACACAGTAATAAGCATCTAATGTAATATGTCTCTAGACACATCGCCTGCAGGACCACATATCTGGTTCTCATTCTTCGGTGAAGATATGGCTTGTCTCAACACCTGGAAAAATCACTGTAAAGCAGAATTATGGAGTCATCCGAGGGTTTGCATTTGAAGGAGTGGAGAACCCTTATTAATTTGCTCCATTAATCACCTGTGCCGATCCCATGCAGCTGCTGCTGGGGTCTGACTCTTCCAAACCGTTTCTGCTTTCAAAGCCAATACTGGAAACACCGACGTCAATAAAACTAATCAAGCTGATTGACTGCTGTGAATAGTATGCCCTCAAAAAAAAAAAAAGCCCCTGAGTCTGTGAATCAATACTGAGGTCAACTAGTAAAACTAGGATTTCACTCTGCTGCAGACATAGAGTTTGAGGAGATGCTTCCCAGAGACATACGAAACTAGACTATGTGAGAAAACCAAGACAGAGCACAGACTGTCCTGGATAACAAGAGGAGACAGAAGATAGAAAAGAAACATGTCCACACCATGACTCTCTGTTTCTTTCTCCAGCCAGCGTTCTGCAAACAGGAATGAAATGGGAAGAGAGCTGGTCAAGGTTTAGCAGTAAGACTGGCCTTGGAGGACCTACGGTGGCATCACGCAAGGCAGAGTGGAGTTCTCAAACTGGTCTGGGATGCATATTTAATCCACAAACTGGGGCATCATGGTAGCAGTGTTTGATAATTGGCTGAATTTGAATCCCCGTATAATTTCTGAAGAAGATACATGAGCCTCCAATGAGTCCCTCAAATACCTGTGTATACATACATATTAGTTATTACTCATTATGTATAGTAGATAATACCATATATAACTATACAATTATATATAGATCATTAGTTAGAACTAGTGTATATATTATAATATGCAGTATTATGTTTATAGGTACATAATAGAATGTATATTATATAATTATATTAGTTACTAGTTATTTATATATTTATGATATAGACCTATATGTGATATATATAATATATACTTTATATAAGTTTGGTATAAGTTAAATAAATAGGTATATATTATATAGTTTAATACTTAATTTATAGGTACATAATAGAATGTATATTATATAATTATATTAGTTACTAGTTATTTATATATTTATGATATAGACCTATATGTGATATATATCATATATACTTTATATGTTTGGTATAAGTTAAATAAATAGGTATATATTATAGAGTTTAATATTTAATATATTTATACATATTTATATAATATTATTTTTATTTTTTAATTTTTTTAAAAAAATTATTTATTTATTTGACAGAGAAAGAGAGGTCCCAAGTAGGCAGAGAGGCAGACAGAGAGAGAGGGGGAAGCAGGCTCCCTGCTGAGCAGAGCCTGATGTGGGGCTCAATCCCAGGACCCTGAGATCATGACCTGAACCGAAGGCAGAGGCTTAACCCACTGAGCCACCCAGGTACCCTATTTATATGGTATTATTTAAAATATTAGTTATTAATTATGGCATATCTAGTATGTATAGTTATAACCATATATCACAATTACTAATATGTACTAAGTGAAAAATATGTATTAATATATTAACATTTGCAAAAATATGCAATATAAGCATATGTTTATATCAATAACTAATTTATTTGTCATAACTAGTAATAACAAATACATATTAACTAGTTATATGTGTTATTATAGTATAATTATAGTCATATGTCATTATTACTAATGATAAGTACATATTACTAATATGTAATAACATATAAGTACATATGTATATTTAGTAATATATATTATGTATATAGGAATATATTATATATAGTCATATGTCATTAATGACTAATATGTAACTATATAAAATATTATATTAATACATATATTAACATATATTACTAATACTTAAGTACATGTGTATATATATACATATATGTATATATGTATAGTAATATATAGTAATATATAAATTATAGTGACATATGTAGTCATGTATATGCTATGTACTATATAAACTGCTAATATATATCCACTAAAAACTAATAACTTATTTAATATTTAAGAATATTTCCTGAGGGATGTTTAAACCCAAGTGATTTTTAAACAGTTTAAATCCATATAAGAAATCATAGCGTAAAGTCTTCCTTTGTAGAATAGAAAAAGAGAATCCTAATGCTATAGAAATGGGCACTCATGGATTGCAATAAAATTCCATCAACAGCATCGTGTGAGGATGACAGTCTGCTTAACTTCAAATATTTCTCAGATGGATATAAAGTTGATATGCTAGGAACAATTGCATTGGGTTATCCTTGCTTTGAAGATGTTGTTTTAAAAATGCATTAAAAACTATGCATGAAATTACATCATGAAACACAAAAGAGGTAAAGCAGTGTTTCCAAAGATATTAATTATATTAAATTTAAATGCATGCTACTTAATTAGGGATTCTAAAATTTCATCTAATTCCCTAAATATTTATATATTCAAATTGCATATATTTATTTTTAAACTTCTCTCGTTGAGACGATTAGACACGTCCCTGGTCCAAAATTGAGGTTTCTTTTTGATGCCCTCTGTGGGCCAGGGAAACCTCTTTTGAGAGAATAAAGATGAATTTAAAATTTTGATACTGCATTAAAAGATTTCTTACTAATGGCAGAGAGAGGGCATAAAGACATAATTTTTTATTACTATGATGGGTTAGATAGAAAGGTAGACAGAGCTAAAGGACTACAATATGGGTTTTCAAGAAGAGCTACTTGTTGATTGGAAGGAATAAGTGATACAATCAATGGGCTATTGAGAGAAAATCAGGAATCAAGATGATATGGAATTGCATTCCCAGTAGCTCTACAAATTAATCAGGGACACTGAAATGGTGTGGAGTTGGAGGTACCACGAGTTTTCTTATGTTCCTTGACCTTGTGATAAGCATGAAGGGCACGGAATTGAGTCTTGAGAAGTGCCCAGATGCGAAGACACAAGAGCCCTCTGTATTCCCGGAAGGAGTTTATACAATATTTTTATTTTAAGGGTGTTTAATTTATTGATTCTAGTTGCTGTATAATATCCCATTGTATGAATATCCCCATTTATTTGCCCATTCTACTGATGATGGATACCTAGGTTGCTTCTGGTTTTTGCATATTACCAGTAACATTCTTGTACTGGTCTTTTGATGAATGTGCAGAAGGGAATCAGAACATGCCACCCCAAAATATGTCCCTTTGGCATATGGATTATTTTCAGGTGAAGGCACTTGATGTACAGCCAATGCATAGTAGTGTGCATTTAAGGTTCCAGCATGTCTTTTCATGGATCATTAGCTCATTTCTTTTGAGCCCTTAATAAATATTCCATTGTCGAGATCTAGCAAGGCAATGGCTTACTTACTCACTCAACTACTGATCGACATCTTGGTTATATCCAAGTTTTGGGAATGATAAAATAGAGCTCTAAAAATTTGTGTATTTGTTTCTGTGTAGACCTGTTTTCAGCTCTTTGGGTGAATACCGAGAAGTGTGATTGTGGGGTCTTATGTCAAAGTTTCTTTAGTTTTGTAGGAAACAACCAAATGGTCTTCCCAAAGCGGCTGTACCATTTTGCATTTCCACCATCCCTGAGTGAGAGTTTCTGTTGCTCCAAATCCTCACCAAAATTTGGTGCTATCAGTGTTCTGGAGTCTGGTCATTCTCATATCTGTGTCATGATATCTATTCTTTTGCTTTGCTTAATTTCCCAGATGACATATGGTCTGGAGTGTGGTTTCATATGCTTATTCACCATCTGCATGTCTGTCTTGGTGACGTGTTTTTGACGCATCTTTTAATTGGGATTTTTGTTTTCTTATTGTTTTAAGTTTATTGTTTACTGTTATGAGTTTATTATTGTTTATGAGTTTTAAGAGTTCTTATTATATTTTGGAAAACAGCCCTTTATCAGACGTGACTTTTGTGCACGTTTTCTCCCAGTCTGTGACTTATCTTCTCATTCTTTGACATCATCTTTCACACAGTAGGGTTTTTTAAAATTTTTTATTTTAATGATGTCCTGCTTATTGATTCTATCTTTGTGGACCATGTGTTTAGTGTGAGACCTGGAAAGTTATCACTACACCAAACGTACCTAGGTTTTCTCCTACATTATCTTCTAGGAGTTTTATCATTTTGCATTTTACCTTTAGACCTATAATCCATTTTGAGTTAATTTTCATGAAGGGTGTAAGGTTTGTGTCTACATTCATTGGTTTTGCCTGTGACCATCCACTCGTTGCAACACCATTTGTTGAAGAGATTGTCTTTGCTTTATGACGTTGCCTCTGCTCAGATCAACTGGTCTGTATTCATGAGGTCTGCTTCTAGACTCCCTATTCTGTTCCATTGATCTATGGGTCTATTCCCTCACCAACATCACACTGATTAACCTTTTTTTTTTTTTTTTCTTTACTGTAGCCTTAGAGTAGGTCCTGAAACTGGATAGCATGAACCCTCCAATTTTGTTCTTCCGTACTGTATTGGCTATTCTGGGTCTTTTGCCTTTCCATATGAACTTTAGAATAAGTTTGTCAATATTCATAAAGTAACTTGCTGTGATTTTGATTGGGATCACATCAAATCTATTGATCAGGTTTGAAAGAAGTGGCAAATATTAACTCTTTCTATTAATTACCATGGACTATGCCTCCTTTTAGCTACTTCTATGATTTCACTCATCAGAGCTTTGTAGTTTTTGTCATATAGATGTTGTACATGTTTTGTCAGGTATATACTGAGTATTTTATTTTTGAAGTGATAAAACAGTGGTATTTTCTTTTTAATTTTAAATTACATTGGTTCATAGGAAAACAATTGGCTTTTGTATATTAACCTTGTATCCTACAACCTTGTGATAATGGCTTTCTGACTGCAGAATTTTTTTTTTATAGATTACTTTGGATTTCCTACATAGGGATTCATGTCATTTGTGAACAAACACAGCATTATGTCTGGCTTCACAATCCAGATACCCTTTATTTTATTTTATTGCCTTATTATATTTGGAAGAACTTCCATTCTAATGCTAAAAAGGGGTGGTGAGAGGGATGTCCTTGCCTTGTTTCTTGATCTTAGTGGGAAAGCTTTGAGTTTGTCACCATCAAGTACCATGTTACTAGCATGTTTTTCATAGATGGTCTTTATCAAGTTGAGAAAGTTCTCTTCTATTCCTAGTTCACGGAGAGTTTTTACCATTAATTGGCATTGGATTTGGCCAAATGTATCTATGGATATAATACTTTTCTTTTTCATTCTAAATGTATATATTTCCTGACCATGAAAATCTATTAGTGGTTTCTACTACTTGAGCCTCTAAATGAATCTGGATAACAATATTATTTTTGTAGAGAAACACAAAAGTACAGTGTTTTATTTCAAACATGCTATGTGGATCTTAACTCTAGAGAACACACTGATGGTGATGAGAGGGGAGCTGGGGGAGGATGGGTGAAATAGATAACAGCATGGGGCACCTGACTGGTTCAGTCGATGGGGCATCTGGCTCTTTGTCTCAGCTCAGGTGTTGATATCAGGGTCATGGGTTCGAGCCCTGCATTGGGCTCCACTTAAAAAAAAAAAAAATACTTAAAAAAAATAAATAGGTGATGGGAGTAAGGAAGGCGTTTGCGATGGGCAGTGAGGTGTGGAAGTATTGAGTGACTAAGGTGTGCACCTGAAACTAATATTACATTGTATGTTAACTAACTGAAATTTAAATAAAAAGTAAGCAAACATTTGGGCAGTATCACTACCAATCAATACCCAAGGTCTTCCTGTATTATGCCTATATACAGCCTCTTTATATTTGTACCTAATTCTGTGCAGCCAAAATACAGAATATCCAGTATACAAATATGACTGCTTTGGGTGTGTTTAAAAGATCAAAGACACAGACGCCTGCACTCACTCTCTCTACTTCAAAAGTGATTCTGGCTTTTTTAACATTTCCAAAAGTAATACTTCCTGACAGTGTTTCGAAATGAACTGGGCTTGTCAAAATCATGCCTGTTTTATGTCAGACACCTGCAGTTTCTCAGCACTAAAAACAGCACTTCACCTAAGAGAATTCTAAACTTCAGAATAAACTTCCCTGAATAACATTTTATGGTAGGATTTCAGTTTCTCAAAACTAAGGAAATTCTTTGAATCCCCTATTTATACTGCTCACTTCAGCAGCACATCTATCATTGCCCTATTGTCCATATCACGATGCAACTAAGAGTTTTGTAAATTTATTATTGTGCCTAAAATAAACAGAACATCATTTTTTTCCCCTTAGGGGGATCTGCAAAGTAAAAATCCATCATAATTATTTCTTTTATTAAGTTCATGATTAGATATTTTGGCCCCTTTAGATTTTTTTTCCTCTTAAAACAGTTACCAATATCAAAAATAAGCTATGACATAATCAAAATTGGAGACCACTTTCTCATCTTGGTATTGCTTGGATTTCAACCTCATTTAATGGGGTTGGCACAATTGGAAAATATTTCCTTCTCCACCTAGAAAGTCACAATATGGATCTGTTATTGACTCTTTATTGTATTAGAGATGCAGACAAAACAGGAAATGGTGTAAAGCTTTGTAATCAATGGAAGTTGCTATTTTGGTAATCAGGTGACATGCAACCCCCCCCAATTTTGTTGTTAACCCATATGGGTGTAATGCAATATTGAGTTAAGTCAGTTGTAAGAGAAATGGTAAAAACTGTGTTCATATGTTCATGTTTTCCTTTATTTATTGCATACCTGTTTTCTGGTTTTAAAAAAAAATGTGTTTCAGGCAGAGTGCTGAGTATAGTTTCAAGATGAGCACAACAGATATCCTTACCCTTGGAAGGGAGGTCTTATATTTTATTAGAAGACACAGGCAACAGAGAATAGAAAGAATAGAATAAATGAAATAAACAGTATTTTAGAAGAATAGAATGGAGTACAGGTGCTATTAAAACAGTTGATGTAGACCAATTAGTCTGTGTTGAGAAAAGTCTTGGGGATGTGCCCAAGTGTGGAGACAAGGATACCAGCAGAAATTCATGGAAACAAAGATGGCAGCTCAGAGTAGGAGAGAGCTGAGGAATTTGGTCAAAAGCTGTACCTGATTCTTGGTGTATGTTAACTGTTTAGCTAAAGGGCTTCATCTAATGGATGAGATGTAGGCTATGAAAGGAAGGGAGTAGACAAGAAGATCTCCACAGTTTTCCTAACCTGTCAATGGTTCTTAATTTCAAGAGCTCACAGGCAAATTCAAAGCCCACACTTGTATAACAGTCTGTGTGGGGGTCTTTTTGAAATTGATAGTTTTCAAACATGAAGAGAAGCTAGTTTTGTAAAATATCAGTAGCTTAATCACAGGTATCATTGTAATTTGGTGTTAGTTCAAATAAAGGTATTTCATTTTAAAGCATCATGAATCTTCCCCCTGCATTTCAGGGTTACAGTCTAAAAATCCTCTTCAATTGTATTGTAGAAAGCTTTGATTTTGAGATTCATGAAATCAATGCGACCTTGCCATTTAATTAAATTCAACCAAAACTAGTGAGAGAGGTTCTGAAGAGAAAGTTAAATATGCATTTGCAATATTTGAGAGGCAAATTGGCTTTTATTAATACTTGAAAATATGCAGATCCATTGTTCTGAGAAAAACGCTTATTAATCTTATTTCTAGTTTGCTTTCCTTTTTTTTTTTACTAAAATTCCTACTTAAACTATACCAAGAAAATTTCAAACATTGCATATTCTTTAATTATTCCAGTGTTACAAATGAAGGAACTTTTGTAAGTAAGAAGATTAAAGCAAAAATACATTGCAAAACTACTAGGTAATAATAATCAAGAAAATGCAACAAGAGTGTAAAATTAGATTATAAACTTCTAATTAGGGGGTTCCTGACTGGCTCAGTCAGTAGAACACACAACTCTTGATCTCAGAGTGGTGAGTTCAAGCCCTACCTGGAGCATGGCACCTACTTAAACAGAGAAAAAACCCCTCTGGTTCGAAGAAATAATGCATGCAGGTAGAATGAGTCAGTTTTTTATTTTTCTAATACAAAGACCTCCCTGACTAACTTCCAAATAATATTTCTATCTTAACCATAACCAAATCAGTATGAACAAAATGAAAATAAATCAACTTACCTGGCTAAGGCAACATGAAAAACAAAACAAAACAAAAAAACCAGAACAACCTAGAAAATTGTATTGACTTTTCATTTATGTTTTCTACTCCAAGGAGGTTTCAATACATAGTCGTCTGTATTGAAAAGCATTTCCAGGGGAAGCAATGATGAATTCATAGCAGCAGGTCAAAGATAGTGATCATGGTCTTTTTATTTTTTTTTTTTTAATATGCATTCAGAGTTCCCCTGAATTTTTGGTGTCCTATAAGAATTTGAAAAATACATAAAATGTATTAGGTATGTATTAAAATATATAGGACATTGTAAATGAAATATGTAACAGGAACATGTTTATAAAATCATGCCACACCTTCTGTATGACCCTGCAATTGCACTACTGGGTATTTACCCTAAAGATACAGATGTAGTGAAAAGAAGGGCCATCTGTACCCCAATGTTTATAGCAGCAATGGCCGTGGTCGCCAAACTGTGAAAAGAACCAAGATGCCCTTCAACAGACAAATGGATAAGGAAGATGTGGTCCATATACACTATGGAGTATGATGCCTCCATCAGAAAGGACGGATACCCAACTTTTGTAGCAACATGGACAGGACTGGAGGAGATTATGCTGAGTGAATAAGTCAAGCAGAGAGAGTCAATTATCATATGGTTTCACTTACTTGTGGAGCATAAGAAATAACATGGAGGACATGGGGAGATGGAGAGGAGAAGGGAGTTGAGGGAAATTGGAAGGGGAGGTGAACCATGAGAGACTATGGACTCTGAAAAACAATCTGAGGGTTTTGGAGGGGAACGGGTTGGGAGGTTGCATGAGCCTGGTGATCGGTATTGTGGAGGGCACATACTGCATGGAACACTGGGTGTGGTACATAAACAATGAATTCTGGAACACCGAAAAGAAATTAAAAAAATAAATAAAATTTTAAAAAAATCGTGCTACACCATCAGATGATAGTTTCCATAGATATAAGCCACGCACACATCTCCCAGAACTCCACACACTTTTATAGCTTGGGAGAAGCTGCTTCTGTGCTCCTGAAAGTTACCCTCTAATGTCAACAAAATCCTATGCCTCAGCTAAATCATTTGGGTTTGAACATCTGATAATATGCCAAAAATATGGGTCACATCGCTCATCTTTTTCCATACTACTCAAGTCAAAATATACTAAAATGTGTCTCTGTGAAGGACAAAAAAATGACTTTTGTAGTTGAGAGTCTACTGATTTATTAAATACATAGACTGGCTGGATAAATCTAAGGACAATTTTTATAACACTGTAAAATACTCACTAATCTCTTTATTAAAGTTCAGAAAATTTGTTTATTGGTAAAAAAAACATAGAATAAATAGCCATCTATAATTATTGGTAACAAAATATAGAATAAATAGTCATCTATAAATCAGTCAGGGGAAAAAAAAAAAGCTTAATGAAAAATTCCCATTGGAACCCATTTAAATTTCACAGTTGAAAGCTCCTGTAATTTCAAGATCACTTAGTTTTACCAGCAAAGTCATCTAAGGAGTGTGAAAAATTTAAAAAGCATTTATAAAGGGGTAAATGAAAATGTTTTGTGCATAACAATATTCAACCTAAGATATATAGACACAAGTGAGTAAGGATGCACCTTTTTTCAACAAACCAGTTGCAGTTTCGTATATTTGAAAAATTACTGGTTTCATTAATGACTTCCTTTATCCAGCAGAAATGATATCCATGCACTTTATTTTTTATTTCGTTTTTATCTCACTCATGGATATCCTCTTTAAAGGGAACTCAGACATTATAAATACAATGAAAATTAGTAGCTTATCAATATAAAAGTACACCAAAAAAATTTTGATAAGTTAAAAATTCTGTATCATTTGGTTTAGAATGGATTGGAGAATTTGGGGAAGTTGGTGCATTTACTTCTATGTGCACAACCAAAGGTAGTGCAAATCAAACATAAATACCCATAGGTTTAAATACATTTTGATTATAGTTGTAAACTATGTTCATTTTCAAATATTCAATGAATTCTTAAAAGTCATAGCATAAGTCATCCATAACTTGATATACATGCTTATTGTATTTTTAAAATTGTTTCTCAAAATAAAGTTTATATTTTACTTCATTCCTTCATTCAGTTGTTTAGTTAGTTAGTTAATTAGTTAGTTATCTAGCCTTCATGCCCAATGTGGGGCTTGAACTCACCACCCTGAGATTAAAAGTAGCATGCTCTATCATCTGAGCCCGCCAACTGCTCCTGCATTTTACTTTAGATATACAATCTGCACTTTAAAAGTTTTTAAAAAGTATATATCATGCTAATTTTTCATGTCACTAAGACTTTGTCCACCCCATAACTTTAGTAGCTACCATTGAGTCCCTCTAGGGTGTGGACCATTTCTTTGGCCATATCAGACAGGGTATGACCAGAGAGGCAACTCCAGAGTGTGTCCTTACTCAGTAATGACAGCAGGTTAGCAAATGTTAGGAGGCCGCCATTCTTCCCAGTCCGTGCTGCCTCTTAACATTTATAGGGCAAGCAGTTATAAACAGTTATAGGGCAAAGCATGTTTCTATCAACTCCACCGGTAGGACCCTCGAGATCCCCTCTCGTTTGATCAAGCAATAACCAACGTGAATGCCTCTTTTTCTCTCCCTCACAGAAAATACTTCTCATCTTTAAAGGCCTTTTTTATTTAAAACTCTTTTTAAACATCAGCTTATGTCTCAACACTTGTGTTCATCTTTGGGCTCTTACAAACACAAAGGAAGGCACTGACTATCCTAAAAATAGTAAGGACATGATTCATTATTTATTATTAGGAAACATGCATAGGGTATTTAAATATTTTGAATGAGGAAAATGTCTCAAACATATATTTTGAGTACTTTTCAATTTTCCAACACACCTATGATTTTTTTTTCCTTCTTGATATTTGATAAGGGTGTTTGAACATTACAAATATATTACAGCCAAATCTTATCCTCAATTAATAAAAAAAAATCATGGGAAATAATATTGGTATCCAAATATCACCATTGGAGCTAACATTTGAATGTACCATCTGGAAAAAGGAGAGGAGAGTCAGATAATCTTAGGGGCGCATAAAATGCACTTAACATGAAATGTTAAATTTTAAATACATGTCTAAAAATATGCCTCAGTATTTTCAGGTGCAAACATTTGCATGCAACAGAGATGGTTGTTCATCACAATTTAGCACCTGCAATTCTATCCACAGAAACCCATTGGGAATGAGGGCCCCAGTAAATTGTGCCCATCATAAAGGCCATAAAGCATCAAGGAAGCCCACTATATGGTTTACATGGAATAAAAGATGTCTTTAGATCGATGGCTTCTAGATTTTGTCAAGGCTTTCTATATATATATATTTTTTTATTTTTAAAAACATTTATTTGTCAGAGAGAACGTATGCACAAGCACGGGGAGCAGCAGAGGGAGAAGCAGACTCCCTGTTGAGCAAGGAGCCTGACTTGACACTTGATCCCAGGACCCTGGGATCATGACCTGAGCCCAAGGCAGATGCATAACTGATTGAGCCACCCAGGCATCCCAAAGATTTCTATATTTTAAACAGTTTTATAGAAACTGAAAGACAAATGTGAATTTTATATGAGATCAATTAACTGGATATTAGTCTTTGCATTTTAATGTTTTCTCTCAGGAAGTGTTGGGAATAGAATTTTGGCCATTTGTGTCATCCAAATTATTTTATTACTATTTTTTAAGCCTTCATCTTTTTAAAAGTTTCTTTTTCTTTTTTTTTTTTTTAAAGATGTACTTATTTTAGAGGGAGAGCTGGGGTGGGGGGCACAGAGGAGGAGGGAGAGAGAGAATCTGAAGCAAATTCCTTGCTGAGTGTGGAACCCAAGGTGGGCTCCATCCCAGGACAATTACCTGAGATCATGACCTGAGCCAAAATCAAGAGACAGTTGCTCAACCAGCTATGACACCCAGGCACCCCTAAAAATGTTTATTTAAGTACTCTCTATGCCCATTGTGGGGCTCAAACTCATGCCCCCAAGATCAAGTGTCATGTGCTCTACCCACTGAGCCAGCCAATGACAAATAATTGTCACCCAAATTATTTTAAATATACCTCTCTAACATAAGTGAAACATTACAGAGTATTTAAAGTTCTAAGTGATACTGAGATAATCCACATACCAAAAGTGGAGAAGACTCAGAGAAGGCATGTAGGAATTCAAAAGGAAGAGGTCCAGAGATTTAAAAAAAATGAGATTATGGGGATGCCTGGGTGGCTCAGTTGGTTAAGCAGCTGCCTTCAGCTCAGGTCATGATCCCAGCGTCCTGGGATCGAGTCCCACATCGGGCTCCTTGTTTGGCAGGGAGCCTGCTTCTCCCTCTGCCTCTGCCTGCCACTGTGTCTGCCTGTGCTCGTTCTCGCTCCTCTCTCTGTCGAATAAATAAATAAAATCTAAAAAAAAAAAAAATGAGATTATGGACCCTGCGGTACCAAGAATCCTTTTCAGTGTAGTGATCATCAACAAGCATGCAGAAGACAACTGAGATAGGAATGTCATGTACCTGCTTCCACTACCAGGTAGTCCTGGTGCCCATCTCTTTGTGGATTAGGAACCTACAAGATATCTGGCATGTTGTGCACTCTGAGAAATCATTTCGGAGAAAGCATTGTTAATAAAACAGGTAAAGTTTAATTTCTAAGTTCTCTTTCTTATTATAGTCCATGGCTATGCATCTAACAGAGCTAGGTACTTTCTCTCACTTCTTTTATAAAGGATGGTGGCAAGGAGGGAGGTACAGGTGTTTTGAGTTTGAAGGGCTGCCCACCTCATATTTAAGATACACATGCTCGGTGCAAGGACCAAAGGTTTATCCTAAAAAAAAAAACAAACTCTCCTGTCACTGTATTTATTTCCATTCCTCTCAACTCTTTGACAAAGTTAAATTTTTTCTTTGGAAAAAGTGGACTACGGGCTATCGTATTATGGTTTATGTTTGTGTACGTATATACATATATGCAAAGATGATAGATGATAGAAGGGTCATTGGGTAGATCAGTAGATGTTAGATAAATAGATAAGGAAGGAAGGGAGGAAACAAAGAAGAAAGGAAGGAAGAAAGAAAGAAAAGAAAATTGAATGGAGGGAAGGGAAAGGTTGGATGGTTGGGTGAATGGATGATGGATGGATAGGTGTTGGATGGATAGTTAGAAAATTGAATGGTTGGGGGGAAGGGGCAGGATGGATGGTTGGAAGGATGGACGGGTGGATGGATGATGGACGGGTAGATGTTGGATGGATAGACAGAAAATTGAATGGATGGAGAGAAAGGATGAATGGATTGGTGGATGATGGATGGGTGGATGGATAGATAGATACATAGAATGGTACTTTGATTTCTCTTCCTCTCATGGTAGATTTATTACATACCATCTGCATTACAACATTTGGGGGAATCTGGCACCCCAAGGTTTGAACTCTGTAGAGTCAGAGTGTTGCAATACCCATTTCCATGATAGAACTCCACCCACACAACCTTATCAAGAAATGTCTTCTCACAGTTTCCAATGGCATCTCTTTCTGTTGGCCTACCCACGTGTTTCTCTTCCGCGACGGCAACTTTGATATCACGCAGGACCATGGTAGAAAGACCTGGAGAATCAAAATCTGTGCTTTCACAGTGTTCCATGTGTACACGACGTTTGAGAAACACTGGTAGCCTACGCCCAAGTCCGCTCTAGGTCATAAATACCCAGGAGTTGTCATCAAATATAGTTGGAAAACTACAATGGGTGAGATAAGAACAGGGCAAGACCAAAGTCACAGAAAAGAAAAACATGTCCTGCTGGAGATCAGCTAAGTCAGTCCGATGCTGGATGGAGCTGAATTTATTCTCATCAGGATGAGAGGATGTCTCCCAAGTCTGCCACACTTGAATATTTTGCCCGTTTAACTCCATGCACCTCCTTCATTATGCACGCCCCAATGGCGCACTGAAGCCTAGGGGTGTGTTTGCCTGTCTGCCCCGCAGACTAAGACTGGAGAATTTTTTTAGTACAGAGACGACACTTGAGAGTGCTTGCATGAGGAGACATTCAATCAATTCCAGCGAAATAACGTCACATTTTATTTAGTGGCTCTAAAAGAGAGCACAGCAGCTCATGTCTTCATGATCCCTCCGTGCTCCAAGAAAACCCCAGCCTCGCATGCCCCGTAGCTTTCTTGAAAATCTGTTAGCCGCGAGGTGACAGCTTCCACACCTGGGTCCCTGCCTCCTCCTGGCAGGCGTCACATCTGCTGAGGAACCTTCATAAGGTCACACCTGGAAAGCTGTTTCGGCAACGCAGATGCCTTGAAACAAGAGAATGCGTTTTCCGGATACACACTTGATACTTCTAAGAATGCGTGTTCTCTGCAAACATTCTCCGTCTGTGTGTTTGTATTTGGATTCAAATCCTGAATTTTAACTTCAGCCTCTACGGGGCAAACCCTTCTGACCCAGTGCACAAAGGGCATGATTGAAAGTCACCATGCGTGCTTCAGGGTCTCTCCTTATCTTGGCACACGTGTCAGGAATCGTGGACCAGACACCCATCTGTGATCTAGAACCCTCGACATTCTCAAAGCCTCCATCACTTTGTCCTCCGTGGTACACAGGTCCTGACTCCCTCCTGTCCCGCCAGCTCTGCGTGGCTCTTTGGGTCTCAGGACTCAGGACAAACCAGCCTCCCATTTACTGACTCATGAAGCCCTAATACTTAAAATTCCTGAAGCTCGTTTTCTTCAACTCTATAAGGAATCCACAATGATTCTCTAGAGATTGAATGATATCAAAATTGAATGATACTGTACATTTTGAAAACTGCTCCCGTGAGGAAGAGGCAATGCTATAAACCATGAAAAATTAAAATCTGTGCCCACCCCATCATTGTAGCTCTAACTGCAGGGACCTGGCCAGCGTCCTCTTCCACTGGCTTACCCATAATTCTTATTATTCAAGGCAACATCAAGTTCTTTTCTTCACGAGATCTTATCTGATTTCCCTCTGGAGAGCTGAGTAATTACCCCTCGGAGATGTCTGTGCCCTAATTTTGCGAATTTGTGTATATTTTACTATATAGGATCAAAGAGGCTTTGCAGGTGTGATTATGTCAAGGATCATGTGATGGAGAGATTACCTTGGGAGGCAAGGGAGTCAGAGCCCTAAGAAGATGGGAGGAAGGAAGCAGAAACCAGAAAAAGAGCTCGGAAGAGTCTGTGATATGAAGGAAAGGGCTACAAGACGGGAGACGCACGTGGCTTCTGGGAGCTGGAAATGACAGGAAAGAGACCTTCAAGAGGGAACACAGTCTTCGGACCTCTGGACCTCCATTAGACTTCCCATGTTACAATGTAACAAATTTGTGTCTCTTTACACCACTGACTTTGTAGCTGTGTTTGTTACAGCAGCATAGGGATACCACTTTCCCAGATAGAGCGATATTCCTATTTTTTTTTCTGAATTATTGAAAGATGAATTTTATCTATGGCAAAAAATTGACACTTTCTGTTGCTACCACATGAAAATGTTCCATATGTCTCGAACTCCACTTTTGAGTGACACCTTACAGGTGCAGGAATCTCATTACCCTTTTTAATCTCTAAGGATGAGTTATTATTATTATTATTATAAAAGGCTAATTGTCACACATCCACCCCTCTTTTTAATCCCTTTGGCTAAAAAGCTGTAAAGAAGCAAAGCCATAATTGATCTCAGGTGTAAATGGGACACCCTTAAAACCTTTTTATTTTGAAAAATTACGGATTCACAGGCTGTTGCAAACAAATCCATAAAAACAAAGAGGCATGTATGTGGTGGAAAGAAACTTTCAATCATTTGTCCCAAGGTTAACCATCGGGCTTAACTGTAGTACAATATCCCAACCGGAAAATAGACATTGATATCATCATATCATCATAGACCTTATTTTATTTCTAGCACTTTTGTATGCACCTGCGTGTGTCCGTGTGCATAGTGCTCTGTGATTTTGTATGTGACTTTCTAGACCATAAAGATGCAAAGCTATTTGACCACCACCAAGCTCTCTATGACAGACCCCATCACAGACCCCCATGTCCTGCCCCTGGTAGCCTTCTCCTCTACAAATCTGTCCCTTCAAAATCATCACCTAAGGGAACCATACAGGGTTGTAAACTATGGAAATGGATTCTTTTTTCTTCCCCACTCAGCGCAAGACTTTTATTTTATGTTCCTTTTTGGAAGTATGGTAGAAAAATTAAACCCAGGGGACTCAGGTAACGGTCTCGGTTTTGACACTTAGCAGAGTGTCAAAGATAGTAAAAGCTATTAGAGCCTGGAATTCCTTATCTGTATTACGGGGATAATGGTGTCTTATCATGGAAAAGTGTGAGGGTAGGAATGTCAAACTGATTACACTGTTGCTTACAGAGCAAGATGTCAATTAAAATGAGCTCTTTATTTCACAATGTGAAACAGTGTGGGGGATCTTTTAAAAGATTAAAAATAGAACCACCATGTGATCCAACAAGCACACTCTGGGTATTTATCCAAAAGGGGTAAAAATCACTATCTTGAAAGTGTATCTGCCCTCACCCCTGTTCATTGCAGTAATATTTACAACAGCCAAGACATGGAATGACCCAAGTGTTCATTAGTGGGAATGGACAAAGAAGATGTGGTATATAAAAAATGAAATATTACTCAGCCATAAAAAAGGAGGAAGTCCTGGGGCGCCTGGGTGGCTCAGTGGGTTAAAGCCTCTGCCTTCGGCTCAGGTCATGATCCCAGGGTCCTGGGATCGAGCCCCGCATCGGGCTCTCTGCTCAGCAGGGAGCCTGCTTCCTCCCCTCTCTCTCTCTGCCTGCCTCTCTGCCTACTTGTGATCTATGTCTGTCAAATAAAGAAATAAAATCTTTAAAAAAAAAAAAAAAAAAAAAAAAGGAGGAAGTCCTGTCATTTGGGACAAAGGGATGGTCATTGAGGGCATTAGGCTGAGTGCGATAAATCAGACAGAGAAGGGCAAATATTTACTTGTGATCTCGCTTCTGTGTAGAATCTAAAACACAAACAAAAAGGGGCGCCTGGGTGTCTTGGTCAGTTAAGTGTCTACCTTTGGCTCAGGTCATGATTCAGGGTCCTGGGATTGAGTCCCATGTCGGGCTCCCAGCTCAGTGGGGTCTGCTTCTCCCTCTCTCTCTGCCGCTCTCCATTTTGCTTTTTCTATTTCTTTCCCTCTAAAATAAATATGTCTTTTTTTTTTTTTTAAAGAAATTAATCTGGGAGCACCTGGGTGGCTCGGTTGGTTAAACCTTTGCCTTCAGCTCAGGTCATGATCTCAGGGTCCTGGGATCAAATCCCACATCAGGCTCCCTGCTCGGTGGGGAGGCTGCTTCTCCCTCTGCTAGCCATTCCTCCTGCTTGTGCTCTCTCTCCATCACAAATAAACAAATAAAATCTTTTAAAAAAAGGAAGGAAGTTGCTAAAAATAGATGGCAAGCATTCTCACCACACACACACACACACACACACACACACACACACACACAATTTAGGTGTCTGAGTATTTGGTATGCTTATCCTCATCTTGGTAATCATTCCACAACATACATACCAAATCATCATAGTGTACACCTTAAATATATGCAATTATATTTGTCCGTTAATCCTCGGTAAAGTGGGAAGGAATAAAATTAAAAAAAATAAGTGATTTGTGTGTCCTTGAAGTTTACCTTTTCCAAGGCAATTCTGCTTCAGAAACCCAGCAAAACAAGTCCTTTGTCACAGACAAATCCGTGACTGTTCCCAAACCAGCAAAGCTCTCTCCTCACCTTTTTATCTTTATCCTTTAAATTCGCAAAACAAGGATATCCACCTTCCCCACTGTGGAACGAACCATAAACCATAGTCTCGTGTCTTCCAAGAACCAAGAATGGCGGACCGAGGTCAATAACGTGTCTTCTTCATGTAGCGCGTTTCTGTTTTTTGGTCCCTCCAATACCATGATGACTCACTGGGACGGTCCAATGATGAGAGGAAGGTGCCCCATGGGTAGACAGACGGGCCGTGTGCACTGCACTGATTCTGATCGACCTGAATGCTGCTGGGCACTGGCGCTTTGCTTTGATGCCAGGAGCCCCCTATGCAATGATGAGTCATCTTGGGTATTCTTCTGCCCATCTCCATCACGTCTACTGTTAGGAAAACCATGGCTCTGAACTCCATCGAGTTTGGGATCATCCTTAACATCCTCGTTACAGAAGTGGTGGCCTTGTTTGCAGATGGGAAATAAGGTGGGCTTTATAAGGTTCCTTAGATATCTCTGATGCCCTTTTTGGCAAATTAATGAGTTCTGTTCATTTGAAGTCCAGTGGCTTAATTCCACTCTCTTCACTGGGGTGAAGTCAAGTCTATTTTTATGTCTCTCCATAAGGGAGCTTCTCCTTCATCAGTTAAAATGAGACGGGATGTTCTGTGGCCTGAAAGTCTCATCCAATATTAATATTAATATTAATAATATTAACTACTGAAGGTCATTAGAGACCTGAGGGGAGTTTAACAATGGCGTGGCGGCAGTGGGGTAAGGAGGTGGATTTAGGATTTACTGAGTATGTGACTGTGGGATACTGTTTCCTAGTCAATTTTTAACGACATCGTAGTGACCAATTTCATGATGGCTAAATTAACAGTAAAAGCAACATCTGGTGTTGCCTTCCGCTATAACAAAAAGCCCTATGTTTCATATGAGGTTCTGGATTGTTCCAGGGTTCATAGATCTGGGGATAATTTATTCATCAGACCTGTACTGTTTCCCCAAGGTTATTCCTTCACAGTATCCTACCAAAGCTTCATAAAGCGTTTACATTAGCAGGAAGCACGGTGACCTCTAAGTTTATAGAATGCTTAGGACATGTTTGGACATTAGCAGACACTGGGTTATATCAGACTTAGAAGAGTCCACGTTAGGGCACCTGGGTGGCTCAGTCAGTTAAGCACCTGCCTTCAGCTCAGGCCATGATTCTGGGGTCTTGGGATTGAGCCCCAAGTGGGGTTCCCTCCCCCCATGGAGAACGTGCTTCTCCCTCTCCCTCTGCCTGCCCCTCCCCCTGCTTCTGATCTGTCTCAAATAAATAATGAACATCTATATATATATTTTTTTAAGTCTCCATGCTGTGAGATTCTGGATTTCTGCTTTTAGGACTCTGTCCTCTGCTCCCCTGTGAAAAGAATATTACACAGTATACATAGAGAGTCTATGCACAATGTGATAAAACAGCTCTGAATCTAAAATACACACCAAATACGACGAGATTATTAGTGAAGAGAGAATAGAGATTCTCCCATTCATGATGCTTCATACTGATTGTTGAAATTCTACTGTTTCTTGCATTGGGCTCAATAAATCACATTTTAAAAATTAATCTCTGCCATGCTTTTTTTTTTTTCCCAAATGTGGCTATTTGACAATTTGACCTTACCTATACAACTCACATTACATTTCTCTTGGTGATGCTGGAATATAGGAGACAGATGCAGATTTTATGGCAACAGACTTTATATGACTGCCTACATATTTTATTGTTATTGTTTGTCACCGCTAAAAATGTGAAGCTGGTGTCCATCCCTGTGAAAATTGTCAAGGCAATGAGGACACGTCCATACTGTTAGATGCTTCCCATTGAATAGGAAACATGAGATAAATTCTTATCCAGGGACAGGAAACATTAACTCAATTAGTGTCTGATGGAAAAACAACAGAGTCTGAGAAAGGGTAGATTAAATGGGATGGGATTAATGGTAGGAGATTGTGTTGGAGGTAGGAGATGGGTTGCTCAGGGTTCTCCAGAGAAACAGAACCTGTTTTGGGCTTTTTGTTTTTTTTTTGTTGTATTTGTATTTGTATTTGTTTTTGTTTTTGTTTGCTAACCCGAGACCCATCTCATATTTACTGACGCAGCAGCTGTCGAAGTGAATGTGTGGAAGGTTCATCCAGGATGTTCCTCTAGATGCAGACTCTCTGGGTCCACCTTCTGGAGATTAATCCCAGATAAACCTTTGGTTCTGCAAGTCCCTCTGCGACACAGGGATCTTGGCAAAGAACAAGTCCTCTGTTCCTGCTCTGCTCTCCTGGATGGGCTTTCCTTCCAGAGCCTTCCATGGCTGGACTGGGCTTTCCTCTCTGCTGGATCTGGTTACCAGGCAGAAGAGGTAGCCTGTCCTTTTCCTGATGACCTGGCATTCCTGCGTATTTGACACCACACTCTGCACCTGCTTCAAACCACCACCTAGAAACATGAGCTGACTCCAACCCACCCCAAATCGTCTCTAGCTCACCTTTCTCTCTTCTTCCCATTAATTCCAGCCACCCCTTTTAGACCTCAGCTTTAACGTCACGTTCCCAGGAATGTCTACCTTCGATGCCCTTTGAATTGGAGACGGGACTCCTACTTCTCATTCGCATTCTTGGGAACATGTGCTCCACTTCGTAGTGACCTACGTAGGTCAAAATGTACGTGCTCGAGGTGTCTTCAGAACCCACAGGTAAACACTATGCTGTACTGTCCAAATGTTTAAATAGACAGAGAACAGGAAAGCATCTGGAAGGAAGTGGTGGTAGAAGTGAGGGCACCTTCCACCAAAGGAAGGACTTTCTCAATAAAGGATGCAAACACTCTTAGCCTCCTTTTATTTCCTCTGCCTTGAGGATTCTTGTCTCACACAAGGTCTTAAGCCAAGAAACAGAAGTGATGGAACATTAGTTGGCCATCCCTGTGTCACCCAGGGCAGCCTCACCAGAGATCCCCTCCCTTGCGTCGTCCCCTCCATCCTGACATCCTCCCTAGTCTCAGGGACAACAATGCACTGGAATGAACACCAGGCATCCCTTCAGCGACAGGAGATGGTTGAAGGTCGAATGAGGTCAACAAATACTGGTTGGGGATGAAAAGCAACAACCCAGCTTCCCATCCCAGCGTCCACAGCAATTTCCTTGAGGTGTTGATTGAAACCCAGTGCACACTCTACTGCAGCCAGAAACAGAGAGCCACACTCATTAACAGGCTGCTTTCGGGCCCATCAGACAGTGGCTGCTGATGTGGTCCTCATCGCGATTGGCTAAATTTCCGGAGCACAGGTGTGTGGACAGTTGGAGAGAAGCAGAACCCAGAGTCCTGTCTGTTTGGATATCAATACACTCGACAAGGAATTGAAGGTGTGTAGCTGGTTTGTGGCAGATGGCACGTAGGAGATGCTGTTTCTTCTAGACAGTCCTAGTTCCATCAGAGGTGGGAGGAAGGAGCAGAGAGATTGCAAGGAAGAAAGCCACAGACATTACAAAGACGAACTCGCCCTAAGTTGGTTTCTTTGGAAGTGAGGGTGATTTTCCTGCTGGCTTGGAAACTCCTAGAGACAGGGGACTCTGTGGGTCCATCTTTATAAAATCTATATGTTTTATCTACCCTAACCTTTGCTCTGGGGCAGTACTCAATGCAAGGACCTTAGTCAAATCCAAACATGTTTAATTCAGTGTGAACAAAGCACACCTCAGCGTGCTGGAAATAAACCCGTTGCATTGTCCTCTCAGACGGGGAAATTCAGTGGTAATAGAACCAGAGACTTGTTTGGACACACTTGATGCTGTGACCAAAAAAAAATTAAAAAAATAAAAAATAAATAAATCAGCATGACAGTTGATTTGCCTGAAATTGAAGACTCATTTTAACCAAAAATGTATACTTTTGTCTCAGTGGCCATACCCAGAGTCCCAAGTTCTCCATAAAATATACTATACCCTCTGCAATCAAAATAGTATTTTCAGTAAAAGCATTTTACTGAAAATGGTGGACACACACACCCCACACTTGTGCACACACACACACACACACATACCCATTTAAGCTGCACAGAGAGAGATTTTATTCTATTTTCTATTCCCCTGAACATAGGACACATCAACAGATGTTTCATAAAACCAGCAGCCACACATCAGACAGCATTCAGAGAAAACAGAGTGCATGAGCTGGGTGTTTGGAAACTATCCTCATAAAATAAAGAGAGGTCGTATCTGGAGAATTCTGCCTTGTTGAGAACTGTCCAGGAATCCTTGTAAGCCTCCCACCCAATGCTTGAAAAATTAAACTACATCTTTGCCACCAGTGATATATCTCCTAAGACATAATCCAGTGTGCACTTGTTACACAAACACCTTTTCTAGCAACGTCAAGACATGACGTCACGTATATTGTGCGCCAACTGAAAGTTTTGCAGGTGTAAATTTTGAGCATGATGTGTTCCTAATTCAGGACACCCATGGGTCCTTGTAGCCTGACACATGCTTTGACCATGGCACGGTACACACCTGTAAATGCTGAGTGTGTATACTATACCATATTTGTAAACAAAATGGCGACATGAATGTCAATGAAGTGAGGTAGACTAGAAACTACGAAACATAGGAGAAATTTGTTCACTGCTTTTGTTTGTAGCTTTAGAGTGATAGTGTCAATGCTAAACCTCAGAAAGAGTGTAAAGAAAAGCTGTGAAAATGTTGCTGACTTTGGCAATATGGAAAGTCCACCACAGCCGAGAGTGAGGAGAGCAGAAGACGAGAACAAAAAAGAGGAGAAAAAAAACAAGCTCAAACATAGAGGTGAAAGTAAGATGTTGTTAATGGGAAGTGTCAACAAGACCCCCGCCCCACCCAACCCCCAGCACCCTGGATGCCACCTGCAAGGAAATTGTACATGGCACCATACGCCAATTGCTTCCAAACCCATTGCCTTCCTTAGTCCTCAAGGGAGCACTTTTCATCCAATAACTTCACATCTTTTCCCAGAAATCGAGGCTGAAGAAACGTTACATAACTCACCCGTAATCATGCAGATAAACTATAGTGGAATTAGCACCTGGATTTGCTGATTTTAGGTGTTTACGTTTTCACGTGTCTGTTCACTAGACACCTGTCTCCTCTCAAGTTTAAACCAAAGTAATCCACAGATGGTGTGAATGAAAAGATAATGGTGACCTTCAGGTGAAACATTTGAAAATGTAGGACGATTATATATGTCGGTGATAAGGAGTGCCTTCATATCGGCATTTTAACCCTAAAAGATCACTTCTCAATCTTGGGTCGCAATATCCCCAAATATAGCTCCTTTAACCTTCCTTGTGTCATTTCATTCACTGAGCGCTGGGAGTCTCATCAGCTTCATCACTTACGGTCCTATGAGCCAGGTACCTGTATGAAGGACCCTCAATTTCCTCATTGACCGCATCAGCACAACCTAGGTATAGAAAGGCAACAGTCCCCACCTTCCATTCAAGGATGCCTCTGTGTCCGTTGCAACGTGGGTGTTGTTGGCTTTGTGGCTCGTCACTCAGATCTTAGCCGGAGAGTTTATTTTAGTGTGTCAGATGCAATGCTATCGAAAAAAGCAAAACCAAACCAAAGAAGACAGTCGCATCACCCCCAGCACATTCAAGACAGAAAATATTTTACTCACCTCCCAAAAGTCCCCACAGGCAAATTATACATCCGTAAAAGTGACTTGTCCAACATACCAGACTTCCCAAACTACCATAGGTCTGTGGGAAATAACTCACTGTGATATTCCCGCAGGGTTTGGAAAAGAGAGCCCACAGAATAAGATTCATGGTTGAGAAACTCTTGTTACCACAGGGCATTCAATACTCATTTATTGACAACAAGCTGTCCACTAATTGCAAGCCATGTTGAAAACTAGGGGGAATTCATGCTAGTCAAACAGAAACTTGGGACAAAAATGGGTACGTAAAAGGCCTTAGGTCACTTCTATGCACAAATAGGAACATCGATATTTTCGACCCCATATCATTGTAATAGTAAAGAAATCTAAGTATAATTATAATACCCAGCCCTAGCAGTGATATGTTGATGGCTAAGGGTTCCCATAGAAATTATTCCTTTCCTGGAGAATAGGTTTTGTACTTTAATTGGCCCATTGAATCTAGGAGGTTCTGGCGTCCCCCCATCCAAGAATGTCCTATCCACCAGTGGGCCCATAGAGGATGCAAAAGTCAGCCCGTCTTCCTCCAAGTGGGATTAATTCAATGATGTAACGTAGACTTCACAAGCGGTTTCTGCTCTGTAGATCCTGGGCGAGCAACATCCCATCGATCAGAAACTCTGCAGTTGGGGCCAGCCGTCATGGTTTAACAAGCCTGCCAGGTGACCCTGATCCTTGCTCCATTGGAGAACCAGCGTGTCAGAGTGCTAGAACGATGGAAAAGAAATACATACTTGGTTATTGACATGACCAAAATATAATTCTTAGATGTATTTGGTTTTCATCTGCAGTGCCTGAAAAATGCTTCAGAGTCAGAAGGAGAAATGGGTGTCTTGTTACTAATGCAGGTGACTTGTGACCCCACCCCCCTCCACGGGCATGGGTTCGTTGCCAAGAGAACCAGCCAGGTGATTAGAGAGTTGGAGCCTTCAGCACCACCCACTGACGTTGGCTAGAGGTTGAACTAGCCAATGGTCTGTGGCTTAGTAACTCATGACTTTGCAATGAAGCCTCTTATAAAAACCCAACAGGAGCGTTTCTGGCCCCTTCCACAGTCCTGTGGGCTTAGAAGGCTTTCACACGCTGCTGAGCCAGATGCCAAACTCCATAAGGAGGGAAGCTCCTTTGTTCTGGACTTTCCCCTGTGAATCTCTGCAATGGTCTTTAGATTCACAACCTGTCTCCTCTCCTCTAATACACTGGTGAATGCAGGTGAGTGTTTCTCAGAGGTCTGTGAGCCATGCTAGCAAGTTAATTAAACTTAAGAGAGAAGGAGTTTGTGGAAACCAACAATCTATAGCCATCTGGCCAGGAGCCTGGGGTATATGACTGGTGTCTGAAGTGGGGTGTGGGGGCAGTCTCGTAGGACTAAGCCCTTAACCTGTGGACCCTGACACTATCTCTGGGAAGAAGGTGTCAGAATTGGGTTGTAATGTAGGACATTCTAGTTATGCCCAAGAATTGTTTGGTGTTGAGTATGGGCAACCCGTCTGTGTTGAGAACAAGAATTCAAAGATTTCAGACTCCCGTGGCTATAGCTTAAAGATAATCTACATCGTTGTTTCCCTGTTTTCCGGCCCGACCTTTCCCTATCACCTATTTCATCCTAGAGTCCATGAGTCATCAACGTTCCTACAAGGATCCTCAGGGTTTTCACCTTGAGGGCTAGGAGGCCGGCAGTTACCATCCACCCAACTTCCATGCCGGTGAGTTCGGTGGTCCTGAAGCTTGAGAAAGCCTCTGCCAGATGCAGGGTATTGGCATTAATGAGACGTCTCATCTCACTGACAGATTTCTGTGACTAGGAAGACAGATTGAGGAGACGCGTTACATGATTTTCTATCTCCATAAAAATGCAAATGAATACAGCAGGGATGCCAGATAGGACCACGGGTGATGGGCTCTTGATATCCACCTTCCTAAAATATATTTCCACCCCATGGCATCCCCCAAATGGCTCCAAGTCTGAGTGCTGTCATGATTCTCTGGGGCCATACTTGTATTCCCCCTAGGTCTGGTTGTGCAACATCCTCAGACCGGCGTTTGAAACCCACACCTTGCAGTATTGGATAAAGGTTTGTATCTTTCCAGCAAATCAAGTCAAATGCTGTACTTTCTTCCTAAAATAGGGATTGATTCATTCCTGTGTTCTTAATCCCTCTCTGCTGCAACAAGTCAGTGGGTATTTTGAGCCAGAACTTAAATGCTCCGTCTCCAATGACTCCAGTAAACTCTCCAATACCTAATGTCCGTTCTCCTCCTGAGCCTCCTGCTAGATTTCCTTCCCTTCTCTGTCCTTTTCCACCATTCCTTCATTCCTTCTCAATTTCTTGCCGCTTTCACTCAGTATTTGTACAGCAGGTTAGGGACTGAAGAAAAGACCTTCCATCAACAAATCCCAAGCACAATGGAGAAACTTGCATGAAGAGATCTTTGCAATATTTAATGTGTAGTAGTTCTCTGTTTTATTCTTGCAAAATAGAAGCAGAATGTTGTCAGTTCCAATAGCATTGTCCTGCTCCGAGTGCCTCCTCTGGTCCTAGCTCCGTTCACTGGGTTCACAGTAGGAAGTTTGCACCAAGAGTAGAGCTCTTTACAGAGACTGTATTGAATTGAATAGACATAGCTTGATGCCTGCCTTTTTAACATGAAAACAGCACATCGTACACGTGGTACAGCCTTTACAACTTTTATATCTAAATAATAGTAATTCAGTGCATTTAGGGTAACGAGTTGAATAAACAGCTTCCCCAACCCATGCCAGGATAAGTAGGAAAAGGAGTAGATGCCGCTCACCATTGACCACAGAGCTCATTTTTAAGGTCTCGAAGATTCAGGCTCTTCAAAACCTATAACCACCCCGAACCGCTCCCCGTTGGCAAGAGTCGAGCAGGTTAATTTCTCATCCTGAGGAAATTGTTCTAATTTGTATTGACTGTCATTAGCTTCCTCCAAGAAAATCGTGGTAGGCAATCACCGACCGCGATCACCTGTGGGTGTCTGCTTGCAAATGCAGCTGTGTTGTAGGAACGCAGGGTGCATGGCCTTTTCAGAGATTCAGAGCATTAATGAATGGCAGGGTGTTGGAAAAAAACACCGTGCCTACGATAAGAGAGCCCAGAGATGGATTGCTGCTTTAACGTCTTGTCACCTCTGAGTTCAATTGACTTGGCTTGGATTTCATTTTTTTCCCCATTGTTGGGGAGGGAAATTTTTCCTCCCTACCCCGAGGTTTCCTTGGTCTAAGAAAAAATAGACATGAGACTGAACAGGAGAAAAATTAAACTCGATTGCATAGAAGACTACGGGGGCACCCAGGTAGTCGGGCAATGAAGGCTTTAATGCCATCTTGAGCTGGGAAGCAGGTAGGGCCTGGGACTTCAAGGAGTAAATGGGAGCATGGCTGCCATTGGGCCGCCATCTTCATCTATCCATACTAAAGTTTTTCTAGTTAACTACTGAGAGGAAACCACTATTTCATGGAACTGTGGCTGTATGTGTACCTAATTATATCAAATACTAATCGTAGCAAAGGAGCTAAATAAAATTTTTATAAATTCTGGGAGGCCGGGTTGCTCAGTTGCTTAAGCTTCTAACTCTTGGTTTCAGCTTAGGTTATGACCTTCTAGTTGGGAAGAGAGCCCCACACTGGGTTTCCCATTCCTCGGGAATCTGTTCAAAGATTCGCTTCCTCTGTCCCTCCCCCCACACTCAAATAAATAAATCTTTGAAAACTAATGTTTTAAGATGCTAATGTTAAGAGCATTTTAAAGTTTTCCTCATAAATGTCCAAGAAGATGTGCATTTCAAGACATTTGTAGAATATTATGCTTTTTAATTGGACCTGTATAATGTAGTCTCCAAAGAGCTCCACTGTGCAAGCCTTCGCTTGTTTTTTTGCAAACTCACATTTGCATTTTGCAAGGTTGACATGGCATGTTTTTATCTGGGGTTTTGCAATGCTGATACTGGATTTTGCATGTTATTAAAATATTCTCCTGGCAATCCTAGAGCACTGTTCACGCAGTTGAAGAGTTACGAGTGACTTAGTAATGCATACTATGTGCAAAAGACTCTCAACTTATGACACTTCAGCACTATCTTCAATATTTTAGAAAATGCAGAATAGGGAAGCACCCACTATAAAGGTTGGCTATCTTCTTAATGTTTTAAGCCCTTGAAAGTTTATTTACATTTTTTGGTCCTATGAACAATCATTTCATTTCCAAGTGATTATGATGTTTGGATGAAGTTAGACTCAGCCTATGTATCACCATTTTATCTTCCATGTTGATATAATAATTGAAGGTGTTAAGAAAGCTAAGAGTTGAATCCACTTTAAGCATAGAGGTTACAACCCTACCCCTTGAGCCAAAGAATGCGGAAGTCCCTAGAAACTGGAAACGCCAGCCAACAGATTCTCCCATGCAGTCTCCCATGCACCCTGCTAAAAACTTGACCTTGGCTCTCTGAGATGGAGTTTGGGTTCTAAACTTCCAGAAGTGTAAGATGATCTATTTCTTGTAAACAGCTTGGTTTGGGCTAATTGGTTGCGATAGCAATGGTTACAATATGTGGTAAATTTGCTGGAAATTGTTATTGCTGGTTTTCTTTAGATGGTCTGATGGTCCTCAAGTCATCACCTGAGAAGGAGTTAGAGTAGGGAGGAGTTGAGGGTGTCAAGGTGAGAAGAAAAGCGTGACACCCTCCTCTTGCAGACCAAGGGAAACACAGTAGGCTCGTCTGATGGTACTAGGATTCCCATTTGCATTTAATGAACTTTAATTTTCTCTCTGTGCAATAAAGAGTGGTTCCATTATGCAACACTTGTTCAACCAAACATGTTAAAAATGCATTTTCAGAAAATTATATACAAACAGACTTAAAAAATTCAAAGCTAATGTCTTTATGGGAGGGTAGCCTCCAACAATATAACCAACTGTTTTCCCTGAAGCCAGAACAATGTCATGAAATAATTTAATAGAATTTACCTTGTGAAGACTACACATAATTAAGAGTAGAAAGGTTTTCATGTAGGAGGTTTTTAATATTACTTATATTTTAGTGACAGTTTCACTAATACAGTAAAATGGTACCTTACCATATGGGCAGTGACAGTCAGTCAACATTGATTACTGGGATTTAATTATAATGACTGCGGGATTCAATAACTATAATTCATAAGGGTGGCAGCAGTTCTACCAGCTGTGAATTTTCATCTAAAGATTTCGTTTAGAACCAGATCCTAGAAGTCTATTCATATTAAAAGCACTGGCAATATGACTGATTTGAAATGTTATAAATGACAGGTGGTTGTGGACCCTGCCAGGGCAGAATATTAATATATTTTTTTAAAAGTTCCAAGAGTTATTTTTAGGTGTCTTCTATAACTCAAGTGATTTTCATATTCTAGATCTGCAAAACTTAAATCAGGTCTGGGTGAGATTCAGGGTACTGGTCAACCGGAGGCACATTCCTCTCCAGCTGCGAACCTATGCCATTAAATTTTATGTGTCTGCAAAAAGGGGTGCTGGGGCAGACAAAGGACTGAAATACCCATTCCAAAAGGGAGTGACAGGAAAGAAGAAAAGGTAACAGGTCCTGAGCCAACTCTGAAACCCAGTGGGGCGAATTTCATTAGACCTTAATGAAGGCTTGAGGCTAATCCTCTTTGGGGCCCTCCTCTGCCCTACAGCCCTGCTGGGGTACTGGCTTTGCCCCTGCAGTTTTTGCAGGCATAGTTTGGGCTCCCAAGGTTCCAGCAGGACTCACTCTTGTGTAGCCTCACCCCTACAGTGATTCTTGGTGTGTGATGGAGTACCGTGCCTGTGATGTTCTGGACATCCTCTGATCTGGGTAGAGTTGGCCATAGCCCTAGAATTCTTTTGGGCACAACCTGTACTGTACCTGTTCCTGCTGGCACTATACCTTGGGCAGCCAAGAAAAGTGGCGCCATTCTGCTCTCTTCTTCCCCCCTTCCCAGGGCTTGTTGAACCTGCCATGGGAGGGCTAGCCCTGATAATGTCTGCGTTGCTTTCATGGTCATTCTTCCATGGTCTTGGACAATAGTCCTAGCTTCTATTGAGACAGCTGCCCATCTCCTCATCAGATGGTCCTGTGTCCACACCCTCATTCTTTCCCCAACATACCTTCTCATCTCCTTTGGTACGCACCAGCTGAGCATTTTCTAGATTTTTGAGTTTTTCTTCCTTTTTGAAGAACAGCATCCTCTGTAAATCATTTCTTTCCCCATTCTGGGCTAAGCAGTCAGATGAAACTGGGCTGCTCTTTCAATACTTCGTTTAGAATGTGCTTGAGCTAAACACCCAATGTCCTCACAAGTTCTATCTTTCAGCCAAATTCTTTGCCACTTTACAGCAAGGATCACCATTCCTCCAGTGTCCAAGACCATGTCTTCATTTCTGTCTCAGACCTCCTCAGAATGGCTTTACCATCGTAGTCCTATGGCCATTCTGCTCACAGCCCCTTAGGGAGTCTCGAAGAAGATGGCAGCTCGGTCTCCAGATTCTTTCTTTTCCGAGTCCTCTGCAGAATTACCTTTAAAGGTCCACTCGCGGCAGTGTGGGCTCTTTCTAGCACATACGTGTACTCTCTAGCACATACACATACTCTCCAAGCCTTTGCCCATTACCTAATTCCAAAGACACTTCCAAGATTTCATGTGTTCATTACACCAACACCCGACATCTCAGGTACCAATGTCTGTCTTCATCCACAAGCTGATGTCACAAAATACCTGAGACCAAGTGGCTACGTTGGTTGACCAACACTGTATTAAGTATAGACGAGCAAAAATAAAATGGGTAACCATTGTCAGAAACCAGGAGCAATATTTGGGCATTCCTTGTGCTCAAATCTTAGGATTAAATTTTAACTCCTATTATTGTGGGCTGTGTGTCCACCATGGCATATGGTAAGTTTTCCTGATCTAGAATCCAATCTCTCCTTTCTATAAAAAACAAAAAACAAAAATCGATTATGTGCTCTATTTTGTTTCTACTGTCATGGCAAAAAAAAAAAAAAAAAAAGATAAACCCTTTTCTCAACAATGGTAATTATGACCCTATGCAAACATGGTAGGAGCACAAGAAAGTTTATAACCCGTTTCAGAAGCATGGAGTTAAGAATTAACGGGACTGATAAATGCAGGATACATTTTATTAGATTGAGGAGTTGGAATACCTTGGAGATAAATGAGCATGGTGTGATATTTAACTGTGGGGAGGAAGGCCCTTAAAAGCTCTCCATGGGTAAGCTTATTGATTCTGTGAATGCTTGTTAATGGAAACAGAGGCAGGAGAGGAGCATGTCTGGACGAAGCTGCCTTATGTCATTGTCTATGAGCTATCAGGTAGACCTACGCTCTAGAAAGCGGAGTATTCTTTCTGAAGGTAAAAGCGCTCATTCAGGGCTGGTGGTATGAGCAACCCAGTGGGTTGAGCATGGAAATGTGAGGGACACTAATATTTCATATATTAGTAAAAGAGGAGAAATCCTCAAAAGCCAGAATATGAAAATGCTAGTTAAAATAACATACAGGAAATCCATGTAGTGGAGTGCCACAACACTTGAAGGGATAGAGATGCCAATCACAATCAATTAAATATTGATGTATAATGAAGCGATCATGGAACCATGGCAAATAAGATGAGTTTTTAGGGGAGGAACTGACCCATAAAAGGACCTTATTTACACTGCCTCTTGAACCCCTCTGTCAAAGACTTAAAAGTACGTAACCCCTGTAGTGAAAATTTGAAGATGGTATGAAGTTTGAAGCCAAGAGCCATTCCGTCAATTGACAGAATGAGATGTGGAGAGGTAGACATTGCATACTGAGATTCTGCACTGAAGTCTAAAAATCTTTTGCATAACGGTAGAAAACATAATTTATAACTAACTTAATGATGTTGTGCGGGGTTGGTGGGTAAGCGATGCCAACCCATCCTTCCAGAAATGCTCCATGGTTGGCTATAAACCCATTTCCCTTTGCATTGGTCCAATGGCACCTGGATCATAGATTTTCATTCTACGTTCCATTTTTGAAGAAGCGTGTGGGTAGATGCATGAATTCAAAGTAGGCGTTGAATGGGATAAGACAAGGAGTCTACATCATTTCATTTGTGAATCATTCTGAGGAGGTAGAAAGGTTGAGGCTGGTGGAACGGGGACCCTAGGTATCATGTTTGCAAATATTTGAGTCACGTCTGTTTCTAAGATGATCAGATTGTTTTTCTGGGTATCGTTTCTCCAGGAAGGAGAAGTAAGAGGAAGTAATGGGATGTCCCATAGAGTGGGTAAGACCTGCTCAGTGAGGGGAGGCTACCTCTGGGAGGTGTGAGAATTCCTTCTCAGCAGGTCTTCAGGGAAAAATCTGGAGAGTGACTTGACAGAACGTTCTTGAGGAATGGTTGACTGACCTGAGGTCTTTACTGTCACTTATTAGATTCTCTGTGGTTGTAATTTGTTTTCCATGAACTCCTCTCTGCCTTGAACTATGTATTAGCAGAAAGGCTATTATGTCTTCCTTTTTCTCTTCCCACACACTGACCAATTTCCAGTGTCAGGTAATTACTCGATTTCTACGTATTCTGTAATCCCTGATTATCCCAAATTGGATAAAACTCTTTTTGACATCTGCCAAGCTGTCTACTCAATACCTTTGGGCATCTGAATTTTCAAATTCACCCATTTGTGTTGTGTTTTAACTACTCTCAGCAAATTTAGGATAACCAAGTTTACTTAGCGATATGTCAGCCTTCCAAGGATCGATTTCCTGCTCAAAAAATAGACACACGAGACATATTCAATTGTTATTGAAAATATTTGAATTACCCTTGGGGAAAAAATCTTCAGGACCATTTCTTGCCTTTAGTTTTCTTAAGGTGTAAAGTGCTTAAAGAGAACTTAAATGAAAATATGATTAGCTCCCGACATTTCCAAGGACTTCCCAATAACCTGAACACAGCTCTGAGTAAGAGTAGCAATCCTGGCACAGCCAGCCAAAGGGGACAGGTGGTAATTCATTAAAACAGCATCTCGTCCCATAACTAAGCTAACTAAAAGGCATCAGAATTGTACAACATTCTCATGTCTTCATATAAGACTCAGGAAAATGAGTTACTGGTAGCAGTAAAATTATGAGCCTCTGCAGCTGTCACATAGCCCTTGACGGTAGTCTATCAAATAGCACAACATTTTAATGTCATCACCACCCTTTTGTCCCCCCATGTCCTATAATCTCTTAGCAACATAGTAACACAGGGTCAGGCTGTTCCTTTTTGCATTTCATTGCGAAATGCTTTAACATCCCCAGTATTACATTTTATCACCTTCACGAGGTTAATGATATAAATGATTGAAAAACAAAAGTGTGGGAGCAGCCAACGAGTAACCCAGGCAGGCCATCTCACTGCGATTGGGGAACCCAGGACCTTCAGAGACCGCAAGTATCCTCAGATACCTCCAGTTATGTAGAATCATGCCCTTCCTGGGAATTCACTTTTGTTCACTCTCTGGAATGACCACGGAGCTACACACTTGCATTTCCAGGCAGGTGTTTTAATGAGTGTTCCAGATCCCTATCGGAGAAACCATCCGGAAGCACTACGGAGGCTTTTTTTTTTTTTTTTTTAAGATTTTATTTATTTATTTGACAGAGATCACAAGCAGGCAGAGAGGCAGGCAGAGAGAGAGGGGGAAGCAGGCTCCCTGTCGAGCAGAGAGCCCGATGCGGGGCTCGATCCCAGGACCCTGAGATCATGACCTGAGCCGAAGGCAGAGGCTTTAACCCACTGAGCCACCCAGGTGCCCCAGGTTACATTTTTAAAAGATGTTTTTGGCATTGCGCAAGGTGTCCAAAGACTTTGCAAAACCTACTTTTAAGTAGGCGTCCTTCATGTTTGCCTTCTCTTATTGTCTACTTACATATCCGTTAATACTTCCACTGTTTTATCTCGTAAGAAAAATAACCTCCTACATAAAATGGAGTCTATTTTAATATGGTTTTGAGGTCACATGATGCGATGAGCCCTGGGTATTATACGCAACTGATGAATCATTGAACGCTACGCCAAGAACTAATGATGTACTACATGTTAGCTAATTGAATTTAAAGAAAAAGAATTAAAAGAAGTCTAATGTGCACAACTACCAAATTAAAATGTAAATATGTAATTTATAGATGCATAATATTTACATACTCTTAAGTTTGAATTTATACATTGCCAAGTTATAAAAAGATAGCTGTATTCATTTATTATGTCAGCAAATTTTCATGCACAGATGGCATATTAGAATAATTAAGATTATTTGAAATTTATCCAAGGATTAAAATCCTATAGATGTTTACAGATAATTTAAAGAACATAAAATAACTTACAAATCACTTCATCTTTCTGAATCACAAAAATGTGGGGGAAAGTCAGATATGTATTCAATAGTCTGTTTTCATTTTTGCTTTAAACTTTTTAAAATTTATTTTAGAGCAAGCAGGGGGTGGGACAGATGGGGAGAGAGAAATTAAAGTGAACTTTGTGGTGAGCACAGAGCCCCACCTGGGGCTCAAACTCATGACACTGACATCACGACCAGAGCCAAAACCTTCTGCACCACTCAGGTATCCTCAGTAGTCTGTTTTTTCTTTTTCTTAAGGTTTAAAGAAGAGAATATTAACTACCCTTCTCAGATGTCTTTTTTTTCAAGAATCTCCATGTAACTCTGAAAAAGACATGCATTATGTAGAAAAATGCTATGACCCTTTCATAAATGAAATACACAGATTTTTTTTTAAAGATTTTATTTATTTGACAAAGAGAGATCACAAGTAGGCAGAGAGTCAGGCAGAGAGTGAGGAAGGGAAGCAGGCTCCCTGCGGAACAGAGAGCCTGATGCGGGGCTCAATCCCAGGACCCTGGGATCATGACCTGAGCCGAAGGCAGAGGCTTTAACCCACTGAGCCACCTAGGTGCCCCAGAAATACACATATTTTATAAAATACTAATTTGCAGAGGAAGCTGAAGTTAGGACCAAAGTTGCTAGAATTTTTAATTGAGATTTTATGATGTTGAAGATCCCAAACTTTTCCACATGGGTTAAGGAAACATTAAACCAATACCTTTGTTGCAATTACACAGTCACAATTTCTCACATCATTCACTCTGGACCTGGATATAGGGCTAACTTGTTTCTAAGTCCTGTCTGACTAACTTCTGTTAAATATATGTATATATTTTTTGTTAAATATATTTTGACAGCTGATTGAATAGGGTTGCAAATGCATTTTTACTCTCGAGAAATGGATTGTTTGCAGTGTTTAGAATTAGTTAAATGCATATTTATTTGATCTCTTTATTTGCATGTTTTCTGTTTTGTTTACTTTGAAATCTTCTTAGATATGGAAAATAAGAAATTGAAGACACTTATTGAACGTTGCTATCACGTGAATGTGGGGAAATGATAAACCATATTGCAAGAGACAACATTTAAAAGAAAACCTGCCAAAAGTTTAGTATGTCTTAAAGATTAATTTTGTGGGATAGAAAACATTTTGGCTACATTTAGCTCTATTTGGGAGATAATGTGTTATTCTAAATTGATTACTGTTTTAACTTCATGGAAAATTTTTTGATATGAAATCTAATGAAAACTTATTTAGTCATTACTGTCCATGGCTTTGCCCAGCTACAATAACATCTGTGTAACAAAGGTGATTAGATATGCAGTCATATATCCATCCTACGAATATATTCAAAATCTGGAGTTAAAAAGGGTTAAAAGCCATACAGAACTTGATATCTTTATAATCAAGTGTGGAATCCAGAAATAAGTTTGGAAATGGCAGGATTTAGGGTATGAAGTAATTGATGGAGGCTGATATTTCTGAAAGTCAGTTGGGCGTGAGATACTACAAGAACATCCATTTGGATCTCATTATATGAAAATCACTGGCCTCCCTAATTTTTCAGTCTTTTAGGGAGCGTTGCTATAAATGTGAGCTGGAGAGAGTGTTGTGCATATTAGGAACCAACCCAGACATTTGCTGAACTGTAAACTCGCTCACTTGAAATAGTTTCCATTAGGGAAAATACACATCCTATTGAGAGGAGGGGATTTTTACTAGGGTGGGCTGTGCAAATATTCCCATGGGAAAGAAGCATCAAGTTTGAGGAAAGAATCCCCATCAAGACAGAATAAAAGCAATGGCAGTGTATTATATACAATGTTTCATTGTATACACTTGCAAATATATTTATGTATCATAATTTATACATACTATATACATTAGTGTATATATTATATAGTATGTATATATGTCTACTGTGTTCCATATGCTTTATATACTCTTGTTGCCAGCATAAGAAATTGTTTCCTCATACCTTAATGGGCTTGGATAAAATATTAATACATATATCAATGTATTCCTTTATTCATCTTGAATGCAATTTACAATATTTCTCTTTCCAAATACAAGATGTGGAATGCAGTATTCCGTTCTTGCCAGAGAAGAAGATAATTTTCTAGGACGAAATATTGATGATAGAAGGAAAGCCTATGGTGTCAAGTTTCCGTTCCAAGATGATGTAATAAGAAAAGCATGACCTTTCCTTGCAAATTAAAGAACTGTAACATGGGGGTATGGGGGGCGTTAGGAGAACACACTCCAGGCGAATGAATGCACACCCAGCATTCCTGCCCACATTTTGTATGTGACCATCTCCACTTATAGTTTTATTGTCCAAACAAAACTGTGTATATTTGGAATTTGTTCATTTCTCGAGTCAGGAACCAAGGTGACGTTTCTTGTGTTCACTGGCAGTGACCTCAAAAAGCCATCTTCCTATCCTCCCCATCGATTTGTGTTTGGCCATTCAAGCCAAACGATGTGTGACGGAACACTCTGTAGGAAAGCAAACCTAGAGAACTCCCTTAAATAAAAGCCGATAGGATTGCTGTGCCCGCCATGTCTATTAGATTGTATTAGCTTATTCTGCACACTGATTAGAGCAGGCCAAGCCATACGAGGGGCACAGAGAAGGGACAAACAAGAAAAATGATTTTTTTTTAAATTTCAGCACTGACTATCCTAGCACAGCTGTTTATAGGGCTAACTTGCTTCTATACCCTGTCTGAATAGGGATTCTTGTTTAGTCTGGAACCAGACAGATTTCTTATTTAAAAAAAAAAAAAAGCAGGTCGGGAGAGGTGACGAGGGCTATTATTTCAAAAAAGTTGAGTTACTAAGTGTGCCTTCAACTGACAAGTGTTGATGCCTGTAAATACAGAGACAGCTCGACTAATTGTTTTTAGTTTTGCCCATTGGAAAGAATCTTCAGTTCCCTTCTTTTGCCCTTCAAGTCTATGCACTTTTTTTTTTTTTTTTTAAGATTTTATTTGAGAGAAAAAGCAGGGGGAGTTGGAGAGGGAGAAGCAGACTCTCCACAGAGCAAGGAGCCCTCGATCCTCAAAGGTGATCCTCAATTCCAGGACTCCAGGATCATGACCTGAGCCGAAAGCAGATGGTCAACTGAGTAAACCACCCAGGCACCGTGATGTCCATCCATTTCTAATTACATCCATACCAGACAAAAATCGACACTATATGGATCTCTAGTTCACTTGCCCTTCTGTTAGTTATGGACGGCGAATCCGCAAGGCTGCCCAGTGCCCCAGGTCGGGGAAGGGGTTTCGTGAAGTACTTACCAACGTTTTCAGTATGTGTATGCATCTCTGTAATGGCCGGGCTCAGTACTGCATTCATATGCTTTCTGATGTCTGGTTGATCAGTAACCTCTTTTATTTCCCCCAGAGCCTTGTAGCTTCGATGGCTGTCAATTTAGCTCCATTCTGAACGGATTTCAAACTCAGAAGGCCTCGCATGCCATCAAATAGAAACCAAGTGCCCCTGTCACGCTTTCAACTCTTGGTATGAATAAAATATTTTGTCCATTTATAGAACAAATGACTTTTAAATGTGGTATTTTATTGGGTGACATTTAATGGAAGGGAAAGAAAAAAATAAACGTTTCATTTATGATGAATGCCAGGCCGTGAGGTTGGGGAAATCAGACCAACTTCTCCAGCTGTACTTGGAACCGTGGCATCTGATGTTTTCCACGGGCGTGCTGAGCTGTGTGTGTGATAAAGCATTGCAGAGCAAGCTGAAAGCGGAGGGCTGCCCGGGAAGAGATCCTGCCCAGCCTAATTTATTGCCAAGTGTTTAAAGAGAACAGAGACCGTCCGCAGGGGTTCTTGCAATAAAGGCATCCTGTGTGAGCTGCCCTCACAGCATATAAAAGGCTGTGACCGTAACCTTCTCCAGCTCAATCCCTTGTCAACTCTCTTAGGTCTTTCCAAACAACACCACCTGTGCCGCCTTCTCTACTCGGCATGTGGGCGCCTGTTACAGAAATATCTGACTTCGTCCTAGGAACCGAACCATTTGTTCTACTTTCAAAAGTCACTTGGTTATGGCTCCTTCAGGCACAGTGGGAATTATCTGAAATGATAGGAGTTGAAGGCCTTGATCGGTGGTCAACTGTTCATTAGCAGCATGGTTGGAAGTTTTCTGAAGACCTTTGTGCGGGAGTTCATAAGCTCTTGGATAAGCAAGTTTCCGCCCAAGAGGTTAGGAAACCTTTTTAGTGTCACTCAGCAAATCTGTGTTCTTATGGGTTCCTGCAAGGTTTCCCTTCTTTCCTCTGAAGTACACAGCCAGGAAATGACAGAGTTCACGGGTAATCATCTTAGGTGTTAAATACAGCTGCCAGATATGGGGAAGGGATGGTGATCTGTCCAGGAGAGAACTACATCTTGGTGAGAGACACCCACATAGAACCCAGTTGGTCCTTGCAGGGAGGCACCATTTCTCCAACACTTGGAAAAAAAAAAAACACTAATAAGAAAAAATGGCCATTGTTATCAAGCAAACCTTTTCATTCTTTGACATGAGAGAAATTAGGAAACATTGGACAGTTGCAATATCTCTTAGTCTAGGAAAAATAGCTTGAAGACTAATAATTATCTTTAATGTTAATAATAATTACTGATTGTCTTCATGAGTCAAAGAGGTTTAAAGAGATTTCCTAAGTCTGTCGACAGGACTTCATACCTGATATGTCTAAAGTTTAAGATTGCGTTGCCAAGAAGGAAAAGTCAAAAGAGGCTTCATTTTTCAGAAATACAAGGTCAGTATTTTGGAATCTGCACCTAACCGTCCTCCTTGAGTCCCTGTCTCGCAAATAATTCTGAAAGATTAAGACAAAAGCCGTGTCATGATCAAATAAGTTGAATGTGTTCCATGAAGTAAGATCTTTAGTTTGTGATTGGTTTCAAAATGTCTTTAAATACAGAAGTTGATATATCCTTGTTTAGGTTCAAATCCCCCCAAATACAAAAGACCTTAGGAACGTTTTCGTGCAACTACTATTTACGTCCTAAATTATGGCATATTTCAGTTGTTAGGAAATTGCAATGAGAAAACTGCCCATAGCCAGCATTTCTCATGAATATTATCATGTAACTCCTTTACAAGACAGTGAAGACTTCCCAGACATCCTTGGCCACTGATAAGATCTACCCAAGATTTGTAAGAACAAGAATCTTACCTTCAGTTAAAAACAAAACAATGTAAAACAAGGGACTCAGAAAGCTAGCTGATGAGTAAACAGATACATATAAACAGGTGATGAAAGTATAATTTATTTGTTGTATGCCAAGAGTGTGAAAATGCAGACCGTGGTATTCAGGTCTAGAAGTCTGAAACGAGAAAGTCATGAACCCATAGAACTAAATGCTATGATAATGTGGGTATGACCGTTGTACAATTTCATGTGCAGTATAACAGTATCAAAAAACAAGTAGCAAATTTTACATCAGGAGCAGGAGATGCTTTAAACGCATCCCCTGTAGTGACTTACTTGGTTTAAATGTAATGGTTTTCTGATCCTTCAGGATTTCCTTTGTTTATGTTTTCTTAGGCATGCATTTCCATGTATAAAGTTGCAATATTGTAAATGTTTTGAGTGGGCACGTTTGTACCCTCCCCCCCAAAAAAACCCTCATCTATAGTATTTATGGAGACAGAAGACTCCTTGTCATTCATCAAACTTAACATAGAATGAACAGAACAGATGTTAGAACATCTGTTTCCAACTATGATAGAGGAACTCTTCTTCCCCAAAACAACTGTAAAAGTGACAAGATATACTAGCTGTTATACAAGACATTGGCCAGTGGGCACCCAAAATGGTGGGCGCTTAAGGAATTAAGGAATTTGTACCATGAGCTTGGCTTTTTGCCTAACTACAGACTCCAGCCTGGTGACCTGATGGTTACAAAGAGCAAGATGGCCCCTCTAAGTGGAAGTCACTCTTGTCTGAATTCTTAGCACCTGCCGTGGCTAGAATCTGTGGGCCAGGCAATGGGAATGATGGTGCTGTGCATGCACGTGATCCAAAATCTAGAAGAATGTCCTTCAGTCTCTGTGTCTGAGATGATACATGCCAGAGTATAGGTTCAGAGGGGGTGAATATGGGAGAGAAATACGTGAGCATGGCCTTAATATCTTGAATGTCCCAGTCAGGAAGAGTCGAACCACCTAAATGGTGTCTCATGCATTGCAGAACTCACCTAGTTATCACAAATGTAGATATGAGCACGTATAATTTTGAAAGGCAGATGAGAAGATAAGAATGCTTTTTTTTTTAACTTTTTAAAAAAAATTTTTTTGAGTAATCTATATACCCAACGTGGGGCTTGAACTCATGACCCTGAGCTCAAGAGTTGCATGTTCTATTGACTGAGCTAGCCATGGGCTCTGAGACTGTTTTAGTAGCATTTATCTCTGGGAACAGAAGAGTGGGTTTGTTTTGGGTTTTTTGTTTCTTTTGATTAGTGAGCGACGTCCTTATGTGGCTTCTTGTATGAAAGCAAGTTCTTTACCCTTATCAGACACGATTTTCATCATTAAAAAGTTAAAAAAATACGTAAAATTTGATGAAAACTATACCCCTAGTGGGTTTTTTTAAAAGAATGTATATTTTGCATAGTCTTTTTGCATTATTTCTTACTGGACACTATTATCATCAAAATCTGGGCCTCTAAAATGTTCCATTTAAGGAAAATGGCCAAGAAAATTGAAGCCCTATCTGTAATGTGGGAAATGATAAGAAAGTTCACTTTGGGTAGAAGACTGCATGGATAGCGGTTCTTTGCAAGGAAGCTGGAAATGCCTCGAGAAATAGGTTACAAATAGGCAGTAGAGCTTTTCGTGCTCAGGGTTGTCTATGAAGAGATTTGTTCTGACAGGGATGAGTTTGTGGACGTGGCCACCAGCCTGTCACTGTAACGGGTGAATGAAAAGCTTCAAAATCCTGAAGCAAATCACTGCCGGCCTCAGCCCACTAATGAAGCAGGATTCCCAAAGTCAATTGTGTTATCAGCACAATTCAGTTTGATAAAGATTGAATAACCAGACAAAATAGCATTACTCAATGCCTAGAGATTAGAGGCACAAAACAAGTGAAAGGAGATAAAATGGAAAGTCAATGTATTTTCTATGGTGATCTTCAAAGCATCTTAGGGAGAGCTCAGGTAGTTGTGGCACTAATATACGTGAATGCCATTTTAACAGTTAAATATAAAACCTGATGTAATATAAGTAATCTGAGATAGTATTGTTCTGCTTGGCATATAGAGGTGAAATACATTGATTATTTGTAAATATTCTTAAGCAGCTGAAGAATATTAAGCATTTGAAGGAATAAACCTGAATTGAAGAAAAAAAAACATGTTTATGAGCTTTACATATTTTATGGAGAGAAATACTAAGCCTGCTACAATGCCGAATTCAAATGGGGTTCTTAAAAAAAAACCACACAAAACACTAGAAACAAAAAACAACTAATTCCTTTTCAACTATAAACTTATCTGAAAAATACTGTGACTTCTATTGCAAAATTATACTGCATGTTTTTCTAGCATGTTAGAGTTCGTTGATTTGGAAACAAGGGAAAGTAGACATCTTATTTTTGAGGCTTTTTTTTTTTTTTTTTCAGTCCCCTTTATGAGTAGGATTCCACAACCTCCAGCAGCTGCTTATATAGAAGAAGTGACAGGAGCCAATCAGGGCAATTCACATGACAAAATCCCTTTCTTTTTTTTTTAAAGATTTTATTTATTTATTTGACACAGACAGAGATCACAAGTAGGCAGAGAGGCAGGCAGAGAGAGAGAGAGGAAGGGAAGCAGGCTCCCTGCCAAGCAGAGAGCCCAATGCAGGGCTCGATCCCAGGACCCTGGGATCATGACCCGAGCTGAAGGCAGAGGCTTTAACCCACTGAGCCACCCAGGTGCCCCGACAAAATCCCTTTCTTTCCAGTCTATATGCTTAGCTTTGTGCATTTATCGTCTCATCTTCTAGTGACTTTCAAAACACATCATCTATGCAGTCTTTTGGAGAAGGTAGTTCACTTCCATGCCTTTCATGAAAAATTTTTTGCCACTTACTATTATAGGAGTTTTCAGGTAGGATGCAAATAGTTTAGAACACGTGCATGTATGTGTTATGATGTCAGGGAACGTTTTTATCACCTTCACTTGCCACTTAATTAACTAGCAACAGACACACTGCCATAGGCATCATTGTGTCCTTGCCACGCTTTGCCAAGACTCCATGAAAAATAAATAGTCAATTACCTCTATTCTCTTTATTAATTCTTTCCTTTTAGGTTTTTTCTTTAATTTTTAAAATTTTACTACCTTCTTAACAGGAAGTTTGGGTGGATAACAATAAACATGTTTTCTAATAAGAGCATGCAGAGTTATAAATGTTCCTCTAATACTTCCTTACCTGCATCCTCACAAATGAATGTTCATGTGTTCATGTTCTTATCACTCAGAGTGAGATGCTTTGTAGTTTTCCTTGTGATTGCCTCCTTGAATCAAGGCTCATTTACAAGCGGGGTGGTGGAGGGACCATACAAGAGAAATCACCAAGAAAAGGAGGAAAATTGGGGGTTTTATTTAATGGCTGTCTACATATATCAAAATGTCCAATTCTGTACTTTAAATATTTGTGATTTACTGTGTGTCAGTTATACCTCAACATGTTCCAAAAAATTGGAACTCTTGTGAAATAAACTGTGACATACTGACTTCAGGTTTGCTCCGATCTTCTATTGACATCCATATGCTTACTGATTTTCACACTTTATCAATTATTAAAGGGGGGAATTGAAATCTGGCTCATTGCAATCCTATTGTTTCTTACTTCTAGTATTTGTTATTTTAGAATTTGGTATTTTAAAGTTCTAATATTAGCTGTGTAAATGGTTAGAAATGTCCTCTGTGAATGGAGCCCTTTATTATAGTGAAGTGACGTTCTTTGTGGTGTTTATAGTGTAAATCTTTAAGCTGTCCCAAATTTATCTATTAGTGATATTATTTCATGCATAATATAAGAACGATAGAATAATTTACTTCTATTCCTTTAGAATGGTTAATGAGCATTCCTACACTCCAGATCTCTTTGCCATCTTGTCGTGCATTTTAATTTTACGTAGGCTAGAAATCACAAACTACATTTTAACTTTTGTTTACCTATTCAGTTATCTCCTAAAACGATTAAGCAAGAAGGAAAAATCTGACCACTGACCCACACACTTAACATTGTAGCTCTCAACTGCTTTGATTAAATCTATAGTTTTACCTGGCATGATCTCCCTTTGGACTGAAATTTCTTATACTGCAGATCTGCTTGTGTTTTTGATGTTTGTACATCCAGAAAAAGTTTTCATTGTTTTTTGAAAGATATTTTTGCTTGGTATAGATTTCTAGGTTGACAAGTGTTTGCTTTAGTTACTAACATTTCTATAAATACTATTGAATTTTGCCTGGGGCCCAATTACATTAACTTGAAATCAGTTTGATATTTCCAGATCTTGCTTTCAAGTTTTTCTACTTTTGTTTGTTTGTTCAAGATGAGAGCCTTGCTCACATCTTGATCTCAATGTGAGTAAGGGGGTTCTGGGTGAGTGGAGTCTGCAGGGTAGTTAGACTTCTGGTACAATGGGTAAACTATACCCCAAGACAGACTAATAAAGTCAAAGTGTGTAGGAGTTGAAAGTGTCTAACAATGGCTAATTAATCATTGGACCTCAGAAAATGCAGTAGCCTGATAGATGCAGCTTGATGTAGAAACAGGGAAGACATTTCCTAAATCTGTGTGGCAAAAGCTTAACTCAGTATAGTGGGGAATCACAGTGTCTCACCCTAATGTCCAGACTCATGGCAATTCATAGATGCAGAACCTTTCAATGGAGGAAGGGTATGCTTGAAGAAAGACCCTATAATTAATTAACAGGTGTGTGGAAAAACCAAAAGTTCCCCTAAGCCTTACCCAGAGGGACTTGTGGTCAATTTCCTGGATGAACATGAATAAGGGTAAAGGGAAAACTTCCAGAGATCTTTAAATACTAAGATTTTCATATATTAAATAGTTATAACCACATTAAATGATTTTTTAAAATTCACTCTTAATGTGAAAGGAATGTCATACAGCAGATTTTTATAGTGAAATGATAATACAGTTATATTCAATGTAAATCTCTCTGAAAGATAAATCTAATAAATTAGTCAAATCTAAGTGATAATCAAATGAAATGACTAAGGAAGCCATTTAAATTAGAAAACTTTGTAGTTTGTTTTTTCTTTTGGGAATTCCACATTTCTTTTGATGTTTTTATTAATTGCCCCTTGAAACAAGAGTGGTTTTTTCCGCTGATGATTTCTCTTTGAGAAAATGAAAATAAAGCTAGGAATTCTCATGGTTCTTCCCATTGTCAAGAGTGTGTATTTTTATTAGAATTCACGTAACAGATGCACATTGTATTTTTAAAAGTTTCTGGGTCTACAGTCATCCTGGGTCATGCTCAGTTTTTACCAATTAGATGGAATAACCTCTTTTGAATGTGTGTGCAGAGAATATCCATCCATCTGGATGGAAACCTAAATGAGCTTCTCCCCTACCCATTATTATTATTTATTTTATTTTATTTATTTATTTATTTATTTATTTATTTGACAGAGAGAGCAAGAGAGGGAACACAAACAGGGGAAGTGAGAGAGGGAGAAGCAGGCTTCCCTCTGTGCAGGGAGCCTGATGTGGGACTCGATCCCAGGGCCCCAGGATCATGACCTGAGTAGAATGCAGACGCTTAATGACTGAGCCACCAACGCACCCCTCCCCTACTCATTAAGAATATATCCACTTGTCTGCTGAGGCCTTTAGAACCAAGAATGCTGATAGTGTGCTCAGCGCACAGAGCTATTTTTGTGGCGTACAACAAAACTAATGCCTGTCTCATTTATTTTTGTTAGACTCAGGGCTCATCAAACGTGGATCAGAAAAAAAGTAACAATGGACCATTTCCTTTAATTAGCCCAGTGATGTATAAATAGGCTATAAAGGCTTTCTATGCTTATTTGTCGATAGGTTGGAACAAAAATTTTAAAGGTTGGTTTAAACCTTTGAGTTTTTTTCCATCTTGAATTATGTGGCAGGCCTCAGGGTAATCAGAGCCCTCATATAAGGAAGGCAGGGCTGTCAAAGAACAGAGAAGGTAGCATATTCACAGGGTTTTGAAATTAGGACATGGATGTCTTTTGGGGTCATTATGCTGTCTCCCACATCATGTGATCTAGAAATTCTCTGGTTACACCTACACCCTCCAAAATGGTCAGACACATGTACCTGAAGAGAAGTTTAACCAAAAAAAATGTTTCAGTGTTATCGGTAGCCATTCCAAAGTGGGAGAAAAGTCCATCCACAGTACAATGGATTAATGTGTTGCGTTCCATGTAATACAGTTCAGCCATGAAAATGCATAAAACAATGCTGCACATATCCATATGCATTCATCTCACAAATATAATAAAGAGCAAAAGGGACAAAATGTCCAAGATTACATGGGAAGTGGCACAGAGTGACTTTGTGCTTCCGGGAAATGTTTACTTTCTTGATGCAGGCTGTGGGCAACATGGTCCTTTGTGCTTTTTTTTTTTTTTTAAAGTATGGAACCCTCATATTGGGCTCATGCATGGAGCCCAACACGAGCCTTGAACTTGCAATACTGAGATCCAGACCTGAGCTAAGATCAAAAATCAGATGCTTAACTGAGCCACCCAGGTGCCCCCTTTGTTTTGTTTTTTTTTTTTTTTTCTTTTTAAACACAAATAACTGGGCATTACTGGCTACCTTCTTTTGGTGATTTGCTGCATATATAATATACTTTTAAAAGCTCACAAACACTCAAATTGTTAACGGTGCATACACTCAAAAAATGAATTACTCCTTTGAATCTGATAAAGGTGCAAGCTTTTGGGGCAACTGTACAGCCCATGTTAAAGGAACACATTTTTGTGAAGAATAAAAGTTTATCCATATCTGTTCTCTCAATCTTCTACTTACTTATCTATTCATCTATCAACCTTTTATCTGTCATCAACTATGGCACAGTCTTTTTTTTTTCTCCTTCAAGAATATATTCCTTTTCTTAATCTTTTGATTCACACAAATTTTAACTTCTCCAGCTAGTATTTTATTTTATTTTATTATTTTATTTTTTTAAGATTCAAAAACATTTTTATTGTGCCTATATATATATGTTTGTATATATGTGTGTATATATAGGTATATATGATATATATCATAAATTTTAACCATTTTAATTATGTAGCTCAGTGGCATTAAGTACATTCACACTGTTGTGCAACCTTCACCACACCACCATCCGTCTCTAGTACTATCTTCCCAAACTGAAACTCTACAGTCAGTAAACACTAATATTGTCTCCTCTCCACAGCCTGCTTGATGACCACCATTTCTACTTTCTGTTTCTATACATTTGACTACTCTAGCGAACTCATATAAGTAGAATCGTATTTTATATGTCCTTTTTTGGCTGGCTTACTTCACTTAGCATAATGTCTTTAAAAGTTTACTCTTTGGGATGCCTGGGTGGCTCAGTGGGTTAAGCCACTGCCTTTGGCTCAGGTCCTGATCCCAGGGTCCTGGGATCGAGTTCCGCATCGGGCTCCTTGGTCGGCAGGGAGCCTGCCTCTCTCTCCACCTCTGCCTGCCTCTCTGCCTGCTTGAGTGCTCTCTCTCTCGTTCCTTCTCTCTGACAACTAAATAAATAAAGTCTTTAAAAAAACAAAAAACAAAAAGTTGACTCTTCATGTTGTAGCATGTGTCAGAATTTCCTTCCTATTTAAGGCTGAATAGCATTCCGTTATATGTATATACCACATTTTGTTGATCCATTCATCTATCAATAAACACAGGATCCGTTTCCACATTTTGGCTACTGTGAATAAAGTTGCTATGAACATGGGTGTACAAATACCTGTTTTGAGTCCCTGTTTTCAATTATTTTGGGTATATACCCAGAGTTAGAATTTCTGAATCATATCATAATTGTGTGTTTAATTTTTTAAGGAACTCGTATCTTGTTTCCATGTCCTCCAGCTAGTATTTTATACACGGTTATATTTAATCTATACATCAACTTGAACATTGATATTTACATTGTATTATGTGTAGCAACCCATGTACACTGCATTCATTATATCTATTTTCTTACATCATTTACGTTTACTTTAATATTGTATGAATTTAATATTGTATGAATCCACGTAGAATCCATGTAGAAATCATGGAAACTTGCTCATCTTAAAATTATAGGTACATATTTAATACTTTATTACATAGATACCATATGTTTTACATTTCATGTGTTGCTCCTGTATAGTTAAAATTAATAAAATCTATACATCTGCATTGTGTTGAGGAAACCCACTAAAATAATTTGTACTTATCATTTTATGTAAATTATTTCATGTAAATTATTTTGGATTTTTTTTTTTTTTACATACACAACCACACCATCTGTAAATAGTGACAGTTTTATATTTCAATCTTTACATCCCTCATTCTTTTTGTCTTTGCACATGTTTATAAAAGGTGACATAGAAATATTGACAAAAGGCTACCAGGTCTTATTTTTAACTCAAAGACAAAGTGTTGGATGACTTTAGTGCAGAAACAGAGGGAAATTTTTGGCCAAAATAGCACCTATCAGCACATAACTCAAGAAAGTAATTGTGTATTGATTTAAGCCTCTATTCTAGGAAGATAGAGGTTTCACTATCATTTAGTTAAAATACTCTGGTTTCTTTTTAATACATAACATTTAAAAATGTGCTTTCTTACTTTTCAAGCATATTAATTTTCGCATTGTATTTGATTATTGATAGCTAGGAATTGCCCTATGGTCAATAAACTCTTCATGCTTGCAGTCTGTTTAATTTTGTTGAGATTTGCCGTATAGCCAAAATATGGCAAATTCTGTCAGTATTTCACATACTCTTCAAATGAAAACATAGTCTCTATTTTTTTCAAATGCAATATACTGCATATGTTAATTTGGTCCATTTTGTTTGGGTGGTTTTCCAAACTTCTCTACATCAAAGCCTGATTTTTTGTGTTCCTCTTTCATCAGTTACAGAAAGGGGTAGAGAGGTGGTTCAATTATTCCTCTTGGTTTGAGTTGATGGGGTTTTATCTCTTCAAGTACCTAGTCATTTCTAATTCAGTGCCAGACATTATCCGTGACAAAACATGAATAATTTGAGGTCTTGATTTTATCTTCATTCAGGAAAAAAAAAAAAAAAATGCCTTTGCTGCCAGTAAGTGGCTAGCTGGCACTGCCAATCCCAGATCATTATAGTTTGCTATATGGGGCTCATTGGGTTTTAGCTCTGGTGCCAGCCAGACGTGGTATAGATTATACTCACTCCTGGGATATAGCATTTAGGGTCTCAGTCTAAAGCATTGGAGATTTATTGGTGCTTCTGGGCCTGCTGCTTATACTTTTCCCTCTAAATCAATGAGGCCATTGAAAAGTTTGCTCAACTTCTCACTGCCTCTGAACTATTGGGAGACAACCCTACAAGAAAATCAGCACTAAATGCCCCAGATATGGACCTGATAACCATTCAACACTTTTTATTTTGTCCAGCTTTGTTTCTTTCAATGAGAAGTTTGCTCTGAGTTCTCTAGTTTATGATGAGTTGAAGGGTATTCCTCTCAACTGGCTTTTCAGTGCAATTTTCTAAGTTGCCAGACCTGTTTTCCTATGATCGTTTAGCAACGAGCAACAGAGAACAGGATGCAATTAGGGTATCCCAGGTTTCCTCCAGGAACAAGACAAAGGAAGTTACACAATTATTATGCTTATTTGGGGGGAATGTTTTTAGATTTAATGTAACTGGAGATGCATAACATCTGAACAACCATACTATTAGCGCTTTGGGTAAATATATGCTCACGTTATGAATTATGCCAGCAATAGAGTCAGTGAATCCGGTTATGTAATTCTTGCTGGTTTTTATAAACCAGTCTAACGTAATGCAAATGTCTGTAGAATCCTGTAAGTATATTGTAAGAAATGTATTTGTTATATGTATCATTACTGCAGTATCATTAATAAAAAATAGTATTAGCATTCCCACGAGCTAAGCCTGAGAATAAGTAGGGAACATTGTGCTGTCCAGATGGAAAATGTTCCTTTAGAGAATAGGAATTTAAAGCATTATAGTTTATCATAAAATATCAAATATTTGTAATGAAAAATTTATAAAACATAGAAAAGCCTATATAAAATAATACCGTGATTCATACTTTTAGTATGCTACTATTAAAATTCTGGTTTGTACATTCTTTCCCCCTTTGAAACGGTTTTATAGAGTGGACTTTATTCTCAAAGAATTGTGCACACGGTTAAAGTGAAGGATTTTGTTCTGGCGAGTATCGGAGAAAAATGTTTGGGATACATGGACACCAGTTCAAAGACTATGTGATAGGAAAGAGAGTTTGTTAGAGTCTGAAGTTTCCCTGGGAACCAGACAAGGGAGCCAGGTTTGAATGGGGGGAGTTAGAAGTCACGTACAATTGGAAGAAGTAGGAAATCCTTGTAAAAGAGATGGTAATTCAGCAGGCTTACAAAGGTGCCAGGGGACATGGTAGGATCTCCAGTGGAAAGGCAGTGCTTCTAATCAAGGAAGGCTGGAATGAAGACACATAGTCCAGAACAAGGTGTAGAAGCAGCAATTTTTTCCCCTGGGGTTTGGAACCACCTTTCTCAGTCTTGGCACTACTGAAACTTGTGGCTGGAGATGTACTTGAATTAGAAACACCTACAGTTTTCCCTGTATGTCTTTCTTATTGTGTGTCTCCTGCACTCTTCAAACACACCAGCTGGGTGTCCTACATTTAACTCAATCATGACGTGATCTACAGAGGGATAATATCAGGCTGCACAGGCTAAGGGCTCAGCCCCACAAGACCACCCCCCACTCAGTTGCAGACACCAGTTGCAAGTAGCAGGTCCCTGGGTTGCCCACAACTTTGCTCCAACTTGGTACAAATCAGAGGTTCTCTTCCTCACACCTGATGAATTTGCTTGAGCAGCTCACAGAACACAAGGAGACACTTACATTTACAAGTTTATTAAAGGAGATGGTACAGGATACAGATGAGTAGCCAGACAAAGAGATACAGAGGATGAGGTTTGGGAGGGTCGTAGACACTGGGGATTTTATCCCCATGGAGTTGGGGGTCTATCACCATCCCCAAGCAGACGTGTTCACCAACCTAGAGGTTCTTGCTGTCCTATTGGGATTTTATGGAGACTTCCTCACTTAGGCATGATCCATTATTCCATTTCCAGCCCTGCTCCCATGTCTGGAGAATGGGGAAGGCCATGAAAATTCCAAGCTTCTAATCATAGTTTTGTCTTTATGGTGCCCAGCCCTGGTCCAGAATCCCACCAAGAATCATCCCAGGGACAGGATGCCCGTAGTGCTCTTAACATTTATAAAATCACAGGTGTTTTAGGAGACCCCATGCAGGGACCCAGAACAAAGACCAGTATATAGATTTTCTATTATCTCACATACCTCTTTATTGTATTTGAATGTTTAGGAACATGTCTGATCTCTACCCACCAGATGTCAGTAGTGTTCCCACTGCCAAAAATGTGTCTAGACATTTTCAAATGTCCCCAGGGGTACACAATACCACCATCTCATCCCCACTTCCCATCACACTGAGAAACACTACTTTATCCCTTGGCCACATCTGTGGCTGGGACCAGTGTAGATCAACCCCTGGAGGTTGATAATTTAGACTGTGTAGCCCCCTAACATCTCCCTGCTCCAACCTTTGGAATCAGCAATTTTAGTCCCAGTGATGACCCCCGTTAGTTTCCTTAAAATCCCACAATGCTTAAAATGAGATTGCTTTCATGAAATACATACATCAGGTTAGTGACTATTTCTCATTCCAGAGTGTGGTCATTGAAACCCATGCCATCTGCAAAGGAAAGGTTCATACCTGCTGGAGAATTTAGGTGTCCAGGAAAGTCCAACAGACCTCTGATGTTTCAGGTGAGTCTTGCGTGTATGACTTTAGGCTGAGGGGGCAAGGGGCATGGAAGGGTTTTTCTGACTGAGATGAACTCTTTATGGAGTGTAACAAACACCCATTGGGGAAGGTCTGGGAGTCAGCTCTATCTAACGGCTCCCTAAACTACAAACAGATCATTCATCAGATGGTTGACCTATGATAAGGATCCCAGAGTGTATTTTTCAGTCCCTAGCTTATAAAACAGACAATTTCAGAGACAACAACATCATGAATGATCTGAAACAGACCGTACCAACTACGGAAAATGGAAACTTATGTTGGCCAACATCAGAATGCGAGCAACAAAATCTCTAAAATTTAGGGAATTTTTATATCACAAGATGACTCAGCATCAAATAGATGATGAATTTTAAGCATTTTGATATGGATGTTATTGAAACATCTTTCACAAACACATTTTATAAAAACAGAAGACAGTTTTACATGGATGTTTTCTATAAACGCATGATTTATTTTTAGCTCCCCTAAGGACAGCTGCCAGATTATGACTGAGAACTTGCAACTTGATGGGTCAGTGCATTTAAAAAAAAAAAAAAACAACCATAGTTACTATGGAAATTTGATTTTGGAATGAATTGTGAAAGATTCTATGTAGCAAATAAATATAGATGGGTAAAGTGTTTCACATATCATTTAGATGAGCTCACTGTATCTTTCTACACATCATCTGGTATAGGACAAACAGTATTGTTTGGAGCACAAAGAATTTCAATTTGCATAAATCCTTGTAAAGAGCTACATTTTCAGACCGCATTACTTCATTGGAGAGAGAGAAAGAAAACACCATGCAGTGTCATCGAGGTTGAGATATTTGGAAAATCAAATTAGTATTCATGCTGACAGAAGCATATTAAGATCTATATTAAAATAGTTTGGCTCTGGACTCGTAGGAATATATGAGCTCTACAACCAATGATGAACCAATGGCTGGATTCATGATTTTTACACACGTCGAGATAGTGACTTACGAAATGCATAGTGAAATACTGAGGAGGGTGATGTGTTTATCTGTTAGAGTGGTGGTCCTGGCTTCCCCGTCACCTTTACAAGACTTTAGGCTACAAGAGCTCAGTCTTCTTTCCATCTTGACCTGACAGGACCACATGTCCTCGTGACCTGAATGAGGAGATCAGCTCCCAGCCTCACAGATAGCACTCTTGAAAACCAATCCTCCATTCCCAGTGCCACAGGGACGTCTGCAAATGTCACGTCTTTGCTGTCCCAGCATCTGTGTTGGCTCTCCTCTAGTGGGTGATGAAGCCAGATTGCACTGTTATGTTTTATGCACAGGGCAGACGGCCTTCTATTACTTGAGTCTCATGATTAGGTGGGAATGATCCATATCCTTACATCTCCCTTTCGGGGATGTTTGTCATTCAGTGGACTGCCCGGTAGTAAACCTTGCATTTTAGCAATCCAAATTCCTCCCATTATGACCATAGACAATGTCTCTTTATACACAGCCTGGGAATAACCCTATTTGTACGTGTTTTGTTTTTTCCTTTGTAAAACTCAAACACGAAACAGATCGAAAGAGAGAAATAGCACGTTGGCAATGTATGGTATCCCCGCTAACTTTTAATATGCCATTTGGAGTGAATTTGGATGTGATTTGCTTTTCTTAACACTTTGCTTCTATCTTCAATTGGCACATTTTTTATTGACTTCCGTACTTACCACATCTTCTAGAAATTGCTTTGTACCCATCCCTTATCATCTCTAGATGTGTATCTATCCCAGAATATGTATCCATAATTGTCCTAGTAAGAGCCCAAGGCATGGCCCCAGTTGATGGGTCCAGGAGTGGGCATCTGAAGTGAGGTGGACCTCCAGATAGCTTTCTAATGATGAATGACAACATCCCCCACTCAAAAACCTTCAGAGCTTTCTTGGTCAACTCCTTTATAGGGACTTTGCAATTAAACACAATCTTTTACAAAGGGAGAGATATACCCGTATCCTTCCCATATACTCAAACTGAACTGACTGAGCTGAGTGAGGTAGGCTGAGGGCGAGTTTTGCTGAGACAAACCATCATTACAATTCACCTGTGGTACCTTAAGATGCAAGTTATATCCCCATATTCCCATTGAAGCAGGAGCTCATGGGTCATGACACCAAACTATTAGGACAGTCACACGTGCTGATATTTTTGCAAACTTAAAAAAGAAGTCACGAGAGAAAACCCAGTCTTTGCCGAGTGGCAGCACTAGGTTGCTTTGCCTTCTTCTAAGTAGTCGTTGGGGGGAAAAATATGACAAAACAATAGTGTGGTCATGTAGGAAATGTAGCTTCTCAGTTCCCTCTTTGATAGCAAGATGTGAAAAGGCAATGCAAGAGAGACAAGTGACAAGAGGGTATAACCTGCATCCATGATTATCTGCCATTTGTAACCCAGATCCAAAATCCTAAAACATAAATAAACTGAATTCAGAATTACATATAAAATCAATATTCACTTCATCACCTACATGCAGACTGGCTACATAGAGAAATAAGCATAAGGGGTGCCTATGTATCTCCATTGGTCAAACAGGTGACTTTGGCTCAGGTCATGACCCCCAGGGTCCTGGGCCCTTGAGTCCATGTTGGGCTCCGTGGGAAGTCTGCCTCTCCCTCTCCCGCTACCTCTGCTTATGCTCTTTCTCAAATAAATAAATAAAATCTTAAAAGAAATCAATGTAAATCATTACATTAACAAAAAAGGAGAAATTGGAAATAATATTTGGCATTGCATAGAAGATCAATGAACAAATATAAATTATATGGAAATAGATTAGATATTTAGAACTAAATATTTAGAACTAAATATTGGAAAATCAATTTGCAGAAGAGTATATTTAAAATTATATTAATAATATTATAATATCAAACCTTGATAAAATGATTTGTGGCTTAATTACAATCACAGTCAAAATCCTAGTGTGTAGAAATCCACAAGGAGATTTTACAATGCATATGGGAATATAAATGGTCAAGTACGGTTCAGTCACTCTCCAGGGAGGACACTTGGGGGGGGGGTTACATTCTCAGATGTCAGGATTTATTGTATAGTTATAATAGCTTAGACAGTGTGGTATTACACTAAATTTTCTGATAGGACAGAATAGAGACATTACATATACCCCCTTATAAAGATATTTGGATTTTGATACAAAACCTTGACACACACTAGCAGACAATCTTTCAAGCGTACAGTATTTCTCAAGTAACTATGTAGGGAGGAGAAAGATGTGTACCTCACACCATATACAAACTGTACTTCACACAGACAGTAGGTCAGAATTTCAAAAGTAAAACATTGAAACTAGAAGTTCAGGTAGGAAACTAACTTTATGATTTTGTGTTAGAAAAGGTTTTTGAAAGCGTACATTAAAGAAAAAAACAAAAAAACAAAAAAAACAGAAACAGAACGGAGCAGATACATAGGTGGTGCACTTGGCTAAGCATCCAACCCTTGGTTTAGGCTCAGGTTGTGAACTCAGGATCCCGAAACCGAGCCCCCCATCAGGCTCCCTGCTCAGCATCAAGTCTACTTCAGATTTTCTGTCCCTCTCTCTCTGCCCCTCCTGCTCATGCTCTCTCTCCCTCAAATAAATCTTAAAAACAAAACAAATACCCATCAGGGAAAGACAGGTACATTGAACCATAACATAACTAATAGTTACCCATCAAAAGACACCACTGAATGAGTGAACATATGCGTCACGCAATGGAAGAAAACATGGTATCTATAAGGACCGTAAGATGACCTCGTCATTCATCAGAAGACATCACCGAATGAGTAAAGATACACACCAAAGAATGGGAGAATGTGTTTATGGCATTTATGTTTCAAAATACATAAATTGCTCTGAATATAATAGCAGACTTCTATACAGAATAATTAAGGAGTCTTACAAATCAGTATGAAGAAGGCAAATAGTGAACGTAGTGATGGACCCAAAAGACTTTACAGAAAAGCATACCCCAATTCCCAATTTCCATGTGACAAAATGCATCTTCATTCATCATGATGGAAATTCAAAATTAAATCAGAATGAGCTAATACCCCACACCAGCCAGAATGGCTATAATAAAGTAAGGTCAAGACCCATCAAGCGCTGGAGAAAATTAGAGCAAGAGGTTATCTCATACTGCTGATGGTTCAGCACCTTTGGAAAATTCTCTGATGATTTTCACCAAACCTGCAGAGATGATACATCAAGTGTGATCCAACAGTTTCCAAAGACATATGTTTGTATGCACATGCATGCACACACGCAGACACATAATTATTTTAAGGACATTTATATGGAATTGTTAGAAACAGGAAATAATCCAAGGGTCCATTTACAAGGGAATGGATAAATCAATGATAGCTACGCCTCAAAGAGAATCTTGAAAACAAAGGAAAGAAGTCATCTACCTCTACATCGTACATCACAGGTTAAGGTCACCAACATAACGCTGACCAGAGGAAGCAGCAGATAAAGAAAACATGCTGAATCATTTCACTTTACTGCTGCCCAGTCTCAGCTTTGGCGTCCCATACCAGAAAAAAAAAAAACAAACATTGTCTTTGGGAAGGTCGTCAAAGTACGTACAAGGAGCTCGCATGAGGTGAGGTTCGAAGGCAGTACTGATGTTTTGTTCCTTGATGTGGGTGCTGATCACAGCTGATAAGCCCAATGACAATTCTGCAATTATATACAAATTGTATGCATCTTATTAAAATACACAATGTGGGCGCCTGGGTGTCTCAGTGGGTTAAAGCCTCTGCCTTCGGCTCAGGTCATGATCCCAGGGGCCTGGGATCGAGTCCCGCATCGGGCTCTCTGCTCAGCAGGGAGCCTGCTTCTCCCTCTCTCTCTGCCTGCCTCTCTGCCTATTTGGGATCTCTGTCTGTCAAATAAATAAATAAAATCTTTAAAAAAAAACTAATTAAAATACACAATGCTGCAACTTCAAGTATGTAAAAAATAAAGCAACCACATGTGTATCTTTGTACATAGGAAAACAGAAGGACATACGGCCAATGATCATGGGTTTGCCTCTGGGCGTAGATGTATACCTTTTCCTTCTTACAGTTTTTAAAGTTCCCTGAAATACTTTTTAATTCTGTGACATTTAAGGAAAAAATGTTGCGTTGAGACAGTCAATAAATGCAGCCCATTTTTGGCAGCGTTGTCTGGTAAACCATTTGATGTGGTGCCCACAGAGGAGTTGAATTTCGTGGGAGCTTTGAGTCTTGGGCTGTGTGCAGCATCTCCCCGGTCCTGTTTAGTGTGTGGTTGGAGCGGATAATTTCACAAACACAAGCTCACTCTCTTTCCCTAGTTCCGTCCATGCTCCTTAACTGCTCTCTGTCTCCTCTACTGCATTTCACACCTAATCTGACTTCAATCTGCCATCAGAGTCTACGTTAACCTCTTTGCAGCCACATGACGTATTTAACGTTAATTTGTCGACGACTCCCTCTAAATCTGTAATATTGAATGCTTTTAGATTCCCTGTCTCAGTAGGATGAAGCTATCATATCCAGAAAAACACAAAACAAAAAAACGGGGTGGATTTCACTTAGAAACGTATATGCATCGAATTCTAGGTCATAGCTCATGAATTGGCATGTGCATTAGGATAACTATTCACAGTGATGTATTTACCTAAAATAAGGGGCATAATAATATACTTTAAGGAAAAACACTTCATCCCTAGGGGAAGTTATGGTCTCTTAGGGGTTTCAAACAATGTCCAAGGGAAACACAAGAAAAGTCCTCAGATAGATGCATCTGTGCTGTGTTCATCCTCCAAAGGGTAGTGAGCCTGCAGCTTTGAGTGGTACCAAGAAAGAGCCAGTGTCTTGCTGAGTCCCCTTTCAGACAATTTGAATTGACAAGCAGGGGATCCACCTCCCTTTCCGAAGACTGACATCAGGCTGTAAGCAGGCATCCACAACGGTTTGTCATAACCTATCTGTGTAGTTTGCATTTGGGAGCCCAGTGACCACAGGATTTCAAATGAACCTTGTCTACATCTTTGTCTCATCTTGACCTCACTTAAGCACGTCCCACAACTTCCTAGTCTGTTCTATCAATCACCCCCCCGTCAAATCAAACCCCTCAAAACCAAAGTAGTTTTGTTTTTTAAAAAGATTTATTGATTTAGGTGAGAGAGAACACGCACGAGAGCACGGAAGATGGGGCAGAGGGAGAGGAAGAGAGAACATCTCAGGGAGACTCCATGCTGAGCGCAGAGCCCGACACGGGACTCGATCTCATCACCCTGAGATCACGACCTGACGCGAAACCGAGTCAGACTCTTAACAAACTCTGTCACCTAAGCACTGCTCCAAAAAAACTTTTATATCAAACTTGTGAAATTACACCATTGGCTTATAGCAATAAAACAGTGCTACTGTAAGCATAAGTTCAGACATGGAAATAACCTCATTATATACGCATTTGCAAAAATGGCATTTAGTGTCCACTATGATATATACATTCCTTATCAATTATTTATGCACAGATTTACATGTACATATTGGTCTATGTTGTCTGTACATATTAAAAGATCTACAATACATACTGCATATATCTATGCAGAGTGAGAAAGTCCCGTGTGGGACATGCTGGAATTTGAAAAGTAAATCAAGAATACTTGTCCCAAATCTTGTCCAGATTCACTCTAAAAAGACACCCGAGGAGAAAGCAGGGCAGACTTCACCTGTAGAAGACACAGGATTTCATTTATGAGCTGTGGAGCGTTTGCAGATCTTTCCAAAGATCCTTACTGTGTTCTATTTCCATCTCTTTGTATAGGCTTGCTAGCCGCCTGTGCGTGCCTTTTATTCCAAAACCTTACTGTGAAAACATCCCCAAGAACATGAATAAATGTACACTAATGAGAACTATTTGTCAATGTGATTTTGCACGAAAACCTCTTTACTCAGAATTAAGTTCCTGGAAGAGGATGCTGGGGTAAACTTTGAAGACACCGTAGGCGTAAGTAGATTACAATTGCGACTTCCCTCCGTGACACCTACAGGGGCCATTTCAATCCCTGGCGGAGAGGAGACCTGACATTCCAGAGACACAGACAGAACTGAGAAAGCATCTCCAGGAGACCAAACTCCCTCCTCATGGCTGTTTACTCCCCCGACACCCTTGTTTATTCTTTCCTTCTGAATGGGCATCTTTTTAACTCTAGGTGGTGTCCTGTGATATTTCTAAGAAAGAATCACACTAGAAACTGTCTTTGAGCTAAACGGCTCAGAGGCATGCTATGTCCTTGAAATGAAATCATCTAAGTGGTGATTTTAATGTCTATAATTTCTTTTTTTTTTTTTTAAGATTTTATTTATTTATTTGACAGGCAGAGATTACAAGTAGGCAGAGAGGCAGGCAGAGAGAGAGGGGGAAGCAGGCTCCCCGCCGAGCAGGGAGCCCGATGTGGGGCTCGATCCCAGGACCCTGAGATCATGACCTGAGCTGAAGGCAGAGGCTTTAACCCACTGAGCCACCCAGGTGCCCCTAATGTCTATAATTTCTAAAGCATCCCTTCTTCCCCAGACTTCTACACACAGATTCATATATGTGGCTTCACACACACGGGGCCAGCGGTGTGGTCCCATGAATCAGGGAGCTCACACATAAATGTTTATACGCCTACCTACCTAGAAAGACCAATATGTCAATTAATATTGACTCCAAAGACATGTGTCTTTTGCTCGCCAATTCATGTGATCTTCCTAAAAATTGGCAAACGCTTTTCTCTCCAGTTTTTGGAATTCTCTTTGCAATCCCATAAATTTGGGACATTGATGTCATTGTTTGAATAACTCAGAACCCTGAATTATATCTTTTCCAAATTGTTTAGGTAATTTGATTGTAATAACAAGGAAGAAGAGAGGAGAAACTTGCTTCTATTTTCAATCCTTCCAAATGTTCAGATGCATACAGTTAAATTCAGAACTGCCACTCCTATCTTTCTAAGAAACCGTGGAAACAGGAAATCTGTTCATTGGTAGCAATTATATGCATTTTTTGTTTGTTTTTTGTTTTTTGTTTTCCATCACCGACTTGAACAATTCAAGATGCAGTCATTTCCACTCTGACAGCAAGGTCACACCACATCCTCACCCAGCTGTTTCTGTTGCTTTATACAGTATTAATATTAATGAATTCTGATAACCAGAATGATTCTTTTTTAATAAACTGACATTCAATTAATAAGAGAAAAATGACTGTCATTTTTTAGTCGTGCAAGGCAGCACCTAGCAAAGTTCTGCAGACATCAATCTCGTAAATCTCAAACCACTCTGAGGAAGAGGGCCCTGGCAATATTACTATTTACTGCAGGCATTCAATCTTCATTAGGTGAGATGCAACTTGAGGGTCCGTTGGTGAAAATCCCACAGGCTGCTGTGAATGGTAGGGACTAACTATTCCTTTGTAAACGGAAAGTAATATCACATCTGAAAGAGAGGGTAACACCGTATTTAGAAGACAGACACCCAAGGCAATGAAACGTATGGCATTCTACAAAAATACCTTCTCTCTCTTTTTTTTTTTTTTTAATTTCAAATTAGCATCTGGTTAACAAAACCTAACATTGCCTCCTACAATGTCAGATGGAAATTTTGTGAGGTCTTATAAAACATGAGAAACAGGTGGGAGACGAAGGAAATCATGGGGGATGGTCTCTGTAAATCCCTCTGCACACTGCAACACCAGATGTGAGACAAGAGCCATGGGGGAAGTCATGGGGCAGAGAGATACCATCTCTCAGAATGTCTTCACCTCCAAAGAATCAACCCTAACCCCGAGGGCAGAGAGAAAACATCTCTCAGAATGTCTTCACTTCCAAAGAATCAACTCAACCATGGGGGCAGAGAGATACCATCTCTCAGAATGTCTTCACTTCCAAACAATCAACCCAAAGGTGAGGGCAGAGAGAAAATATCTGTCAGAATGTCTTCACTTCCAAAGAATCAACCCAACCATGAGGGCAGAGAGATACCATCTCTAAGAATGTCCTCACTTCCAAAGAATCAACCCATCCACAAGTCCCAAGGACAAATAAAAAGCCAAAGGGATGCTTTGTATTCCCATCTTGCAGAACAATGGGAACTAACTAGCTGGAGGCAGAGAGAGGACAGTACAATTTCTCCCATCTTCATGTCCGCATGAATTAAGTGCAATAATTATCATAAAGTATAATCCTAACCCTCATGCAAAGAGGATGCTATTAGTGTCAAGAGGAAGAATGTTTGTGCTGTACAGACTCTTTAAAGTGAACACATGGTTTTGGATACTATTTCTTGGGAAATCATTGCCTATGATGTGATCAGATTTGAAACTATGGATTAAAAAATGTGACAAAATATACCTTAGAGAATTGTCAAGTATTTGGCTGTAATGTGTCACCTACATCACTGTGTAAGGATCCCAGAAAAGTTAAAATCTTTGTACAAAAGTTAGAGGGAATAACCCTAAAAATAGACCAATAATTTTATTGCAGTGTGCCGCTTGATGAGGTGAAATGTATTATCCCATTATTTAAAATCTCAACAGAGCTGTTTATCTTCTGACTTCATGGATTTCTTTTGTGCATGTCTACTCTCCACCAAACTGAGGTCCATAGAGCAGTTACACTCTGCAAAGTTCTAAACAACCATTATCAACGTAGTTTTTAGGATTGCAGGGGAGAGGGATTCAAGTTCAATGCATGTGATTGCTAAAAAAAAAACTTAAAATAACATAAAGGACTTTTCTAATCATAATCTTATTATTGTCTGAGGGAGAAATAAAATAAAACTCAACCCTCCAAGCTTTAGCAAGAAAGAAACTAGATTCCTTAAATGTGACAAGAAGTTGTCTAGCACCCTGCAGCAGTCAATTTTTTTTTCATACCCCCTCCTTGGGCGTCCATTGATTGTAACTTCGCCCAACCTCATTACAAGAGATTAGAAAGACTCCAAAGTATGCTCATATGGAAAAAGCCTGCAGCAAGTTATTTCCACTTGAGAAGTTTAGGAGTCCCTGACAGGTTTAAAAAATAATAATATTCATGACCATTGGCACATATGCTAAGTACAGAGGATTTCTAAGTCCACGGATATTAATAATCTTGCTTTCTCCTTGAGCGTCCATTGATTGGAACTTGGCCAACCTCATTACAAGAGATTAGAAAGACTCCAAACTACGTTCATGTGGAAAAAGCCTGCCTACGTCCATGGAGATGGGAGGTAGAGGTTTTAATGCATAGAGGGGGTCATGGAGATGTGAGATTTCAGAGTATTTTTATAGTAGATTGCAATCTATTATCTTGTGTTGCCTTCACATATATCTTAATCCACATCAGCTTGTCTAATGAAATCACAGCTAAACACACATTTTAACATACATCCAAGTAAGGCAATAAGATGTTATTTGCTTCACTGCTGAGGGAGGCTCGGGGTAATAAAATTCTCATTACAACCAATCGTGCTACTCTAGCATAATTGCAGGTACTACAGCTTAGTAAAGGGATCTTGGCCATAAATACAGCAGCACAGAGAAGAGTGAGTTTCTTTTACGTGGTCCTTGTTGGAGCTTCAAGTCAACACTTCAGGAGAAAGCAAACATACACCGAGAGGTTCCCTGTCAGCTCCGAGAACCAAAGTTCAAATTGGGTCTTTCATTTTTTTTAACCTGGCATCTCTCATAGGATACAGCAGTGGAGATAAGAGCATCATTGCTGACCCAATTTCCACTGATTGAATAAGCATGAAATGGGACACAGCCCGGAGATGAAGGAATTCTGGAATTCCTGGCTTGCAGAGTTGCTAAAGGTTGTCCCCCAAAGTAGACCAGGTCTGCTGTCTTGTTGTACCCTAAATATTCAGTTCTATTTATCCTAGGTCTAACGTCTTTAAACAGAAAACCTCTACCCATTTCACCATCTGTATCAGTCACGACTTATAAGGCTAGCTGCTGTAACAAACAGCACCAACAATCTCTTTGGCCTCACACAATCAGATCTCCTTTGCTCAAGCAAATTCCCATTTGCTTTTTTGGTAAGATGGCTTACTTCTAAGCAAGGACTCAGAAATGCAAGAGTTCCCCATCTTCTCTCTTCTACAGCATGTGATCTCCAAGGACCTCGAGATGGACAAAGGTATAGGGTCCACCAGGTCTAACGGGACACACTCCCATCCACTCAAGTTCCCTGGGCCAGAACATGGTCCCATGGTCCCAAATTAACCTCTCAGGGAGGCTGGGGAACGTCTGTTGGGAAGGAAAGTACTTGGTGAGCACAAGGCAATATCTCCGGTCCTCCACACTGATCACAAAACCTCACCACCACCCAGGCTTTACATACATCCCAGGGGAGAACTTTGTTTCTGAGAGCGAGGGGGAAAAATGCTAAATTTATCTGTCCATCATAACCATGGGCTCTGCAGACCAGCATTCACAGCATTAGTTAGAGTATATTTTTCCTCTATCAGTCAAAACCCATGAAACAAAAATTGAAATTCCTTGTTATTAAAAAGGGATATCTGATAGAAACTGGGGATAAGAGGAATGTGGGGTCTTAAGAGTTTGGAATCATGAGACCAAGTATCACGGTGTATGGTTGCTACATCTCTCCCATGTGGCTGTTCTTCTATGCTTATTTTATTCACTTATCTCTTCTTCCGTATATCTACACCTCCTTACCTCCTCTCCCTTCTGTCACTTTTTCTTCCTCCTCCCCTCTTCCTTCTTCTCTCTTTCTCCTTCTTTCCTCATGGTCCCATTTCCTTCTTCTGTCTTTCTTCTTTCCTCATGGTCCCATGAATCAGGGAGCTCACACATAAATGTTTATATGCCTACCTAGAAAGACCCATATATCAATTAATATTGACCCCAAAGACATATGTCTTTTGCTCACGAATGTCCTCCCCCCACCACCTCCTGCTCCTTCTCCTCTCTCTCTCAAACTCATGACTCCATTCAGGGTATGTGGGAACTTTATTCTGGCCACGTATCTTACAATGTACGACTCTCAGCTTAAACAACCAAAGAAGATACTGGAGACACTTAGCTATTGGACTTTGGCTTACCCGTGGTGAACATAAAAGTTGAAATTGTATTGACCATGAGCTTATGGGCAGACCAACGGAGGGCATATTTCTAGAAAAGTAAGGCACTATAGATAATTCTGTGGTTGCCCATTATACGTTATCCATGAGTCAGACAGGAGCTGAGAGGTAAGGATTGATTCTCCTCTCCACATAGATTTCAGGGATGATCCGTTTGTACTAGTGGCCCATGCCCAGGGAGAGTTCTCTTGCAATACTCAGCTCCAGGTAGTGATACTGGCCCATTTTCTTGTTTAGCCATTTATGATCACAAGTGAATGACATTTTTATGTTTTATCTCACACTGAGTAGAAATGTTCTACCATTTAGGAGAGCTCCTGGATTTAACCGTATGCAAACCTCGTACTGGCTGATCACAAATTCCTCTTCCAGGAAGCTGAACTCAGAACAGCCCTTAATGACCCAACTTTGGCTGAAGGAACTCTTGTGATCCCAACAACCCCATAAACACGGGTGGAGGTTATGATGAAACTGAGCCTGATGCTAGAAAGTAAGCTTCATTTTCAAAGTGCCAGAAGTAATTGATTGGTATTGGACTCGTGTGCCATTAAGACAAGTCAGAGGGAAAAAATTCTATCATCCGTTAGTGGTACAGATGTGCTTCACAATATGATTCTGGTAGGAATACCGACAACCGTTCATGGAGGCGCACATTTTGTGAAATGATGCAGTGTCATTTTTGCTCGCCTTTGATTCATAGCATGGAAGGAATATAAAAATCAGCTATTTCATAAGTTACTTTTTGGCTTGTAGACTTTTCTTATGTGTCCTTCTGTTTTAGGAATTTACCTAATTAATGCCACATCAGTAGAAAAATATCCTCACTTTTGTCTTAGCAAAGGAAGACATACCAGATTGAGTTCTACTGGCATAAAAGCAAGAATTGTGAATTTTTTTGATGTGGAAATTGCTATCGGAAATGAGGAAGTTAAATTTAGAAACCCTGAAGATGCAGGTCCATTTACCAAATACATGGTCATAGACTTAGCCTGTGCAGCGTCACTCAAAAGACGTTCAATACCATGGAGCAGACGCATGCTGATGTTTGAATGTTTCCAAAGCTTTGCAAAGCAGTGACAAGAAAATCCCGACGTTGCCAAATTAGGCAGAACAGACCATACAGCTTTATAAAAGAAAGAGGAGCAAAGGTGACAGTCACTGGCTGAAAAGAGGAACCAGATCATTGATTCTCCAAGTACAGTCCAGAGGGCTTGCTAAAAAGGCAGAGCTTCATGCCGCATTCCAGAACCTGGAGGTCCAATCCAGCCCTCTCTAATTTCGTGAATGCTACCAGTGATGCAGATGTATGCTCAACTTTGAGAACCACTGGGGCAGATGAACCAAGAAGCTCCTGGCTTACATTAGGAGAGAGAGGGCTAAAGACTCCTAAGTCTTGTCTTGGAGATACTGCAGCTGTTCTGTGGTCTCCCATCTCCTGTCAGCAACGATGAGGACTGTGTACACAATCATTCCTCAGTGCCCAGGAAGGAAAAATCAAGGCTCCTTGGCAAAGAGCCTGGCCATGCTTTGAATGAAACAACAACTTGGAGCTGAGTCATCATGTCTTTGCCATGGAGAATCAAACGGGACTTTACTGATTTGGGGAAAGTGCCAACCCAGGAGATTCACTGGCATCAAACAATCAAGACAGCCCTCACTTATGGAAATGAGCAAGCAGAGACAAGTTGAACATGATTAGCAGTAATGAAGAAATCTGGGAAACCGCCACTTGTTAGAAGCAGAGACCAATTGGAAGCTATTTTGATGCTATACCTTTGAGTATTATTTATGAACCTATGAAGGCTGAATAATGGCAAATGGAAAGGTACGAATTTTGGCTGGCTTCCAAATCTCCATTAAGATGGAATGCTTAGTTCTGCTCAAATTGTTCTATTAGGGACTAATCATTCTCTTCTACTCTGCCACACACAGGAATGTTCCTTGGCTTTCCACAGTGCTTAAAGTCATCACTTCATTCTGTTAAGTAGAACGACAGGTGCCTACAACGAAGGATGAACTCTGTGATCCTGAGGCAGCCTGGCTAGTCTGAGACCAGAAAGGAGGAGGAAAAAAAAAAAGAAAGAAACCGGTGAAATTCGGTGCATTGTAAAAACTGACCACATTCACAGAATTGTGAAGCAGGAAAATCTACCTAGACCCTATTTGTAAATTGGGGGACTGTATAGGATGAAGACCATCATGTTTGTAAGGAAAAAGTTCAAATTGTTAAAAAAAAAAAAGTTAACTTTACCAGCAATTAATTTTCAGGCAACAAATTTATAGGCACAACAGAGAAAGTCCTGACTCTGGGGAAATCGGAAATATATTTTCTTTCAGATTCAAATCTCCAAATGGGTTAAAAATATATCTAGATGCAAATTGCACTGGAGCATGGGGGAGACAGATTGCCACTTGACTGGAGGCATTTGCAATGAAAGGATAGAACCTGTCCCTGAGCTGACTGGTGGACCAGACACAGAAGAAATGGGGACCAGGAGTTGCCATGCTGGGCGGTGCCTCAGGGGCCTCCTGTCCGTACAAGTTGATCCTGGCTCTAGTTTCCTACACAGCTGGTCTGATACAGATGGACTTTCATGACTCTTAAACCAAGAAAAAGTCCAAAAGAGTGATTTACAGTGTTGAGTGCCCAAGCGTATCACCTGAAATGGTTTACAGTCTACAGACTCAGTTAATTCAGGAAATACAGTGGATGAGCCTTTCTTCATGGTATTTTTATAGGTTACTCTATTAAGTCACCAAGACTGAAAACCCCTGTTCAGGTCCTTGAAGGGTTTCTCCACATTTGGGCTGAAAAAAAGCAACATCAGCAATATGTGGGAACTCATTGGAGATGCAAATTCTTGGGCCTTTCCCAAACTAATGATTCAAAAGCTCGGGGAGGAGGGCAGAGCTTGAAGATGCCTTCTAGGCAACTGTGACACCAGACACATTTTAGAACCACTGATTCAACTCCTTGCTTTTCAAGAAGTGTGGTGCCAAGAACCTCAGCATCCCATGGGACTTGGCAGAGCTACAAGATTTGAGGGTCTATCCCAGGTAGGCTGAATTTGGATCTACACTTCATCAAGGTCCTCAGGTGGTCATATATTTACTGTTTAAGAAGCACGGATCCCTCATCCTTAAGGGGCTCTTCATTTCAGCCTCTGACTGTGCTTTCCTGTGTGTTCCTATGAAGGTCACCCTTCAGGGCAAGAGAATAAGTCTGATATGTTGTTGGCTTTCCAGTAGGGTGAGCTGGGAGGTGAGGGTGCGTGTGATGGTTCCATTGGGTGATTATGTGTGCTCACCCCTCCTTGGAGTAGATAGTGCCGTACATTATACAATAAGTACTTGGTGGTTTCCTGCCCTGATGATGCCCAGAAACAGCTGTGGGAACTCATTACTTTGGTCCCAAGGAAGGGAGAAGCCCAGAGCCTCCAATATCCTGCAGGTGGAGGGGGTATAGGACGGAAGTCAGACACTGCATAGTGGCCTCTTTCTTCTTCAACTGCAGCATCTTTCTTCAACCTACTACCTAGTCTCTACCCTTTGTGGACCCTGATTCCTCTCCTCTTTGAGGCTGCTCTTGGACTGCATTCTTGATGGCATCAGAAACACGGGATTTGCATTAGCTTCTCTTGAGCTTCTCTTCCTCATCCTCCCTGGGCAGTCCTATAGTCCTATAGTCTGTGCTATAGTCCCCTCCCCTCCATCCGAATCCCGCTTCTGACTGGGCTTCTATCAAACTGACGACACCACCCGAGAACTGGAAGGAAGGCAAGGAATCCATCAACAAGTTGGTGGAGAACACGATAGCTTTCCTTTGGGATCAGCATTTGAGCCTGCTCCTTCCTGATTCTTGGGAAGACATGCATGTTTTTATTCTAATGAGAGTTTTTCTACCTGCTGTGTTCCGTGAAATGGTTGGAAAACACGCTTCCTGAAACCCAACTTAGACTTAGACCTTGGAAACACTTGTCTGTTTATCTGTCTTTCTCTCTCAAAGTTGGCATTTTCTCTTGTCTGAAATGTCACCTGTATCTAGATCATGGCATCTCTGGTACCTTCCAGCACTCTTTACATCTGACAAAATGGTTCTACCTGGGGGTGTACCCAGGATATCATACTGGCTGCTCTTGTCCAGCGTCTTTGTTGTGGGGCTAAGGAGGTCTCATTGTGCCCAAGTCTGGGGCTCATTTCTGGGGTTCGTAATGTTCTGAACAGTTGGTGATCTCTTTTAATTTTCTCTGGTTTCCATATTGGCTATGTTTTAAGAGCAGAGTTTCCTTATTGAGATGCCCTTTGTTTTCTGTTTATAAGAGGAATATTCAGTTGATATAGTTACATGTCTGAATTATAGGGTTGTTTGCCTTCTGGGATTTCTGCCATAACCTGTTTCGAGGAGGTCGTTAAGAGCTTGTGGTTCATGTTTCTTAGAGTAAGCTTTGGGATGCTTGCTAGATCTGCCACCATATCTAGTGTCTGGGAAATCAAGGAGTCACAAGATTGCTGTTTGTCCCATTTTCTCATGCATTGGGAGGATGGTTGGCTGTCACTTTCTGGGGCTGCAGGCACCACCTGGTCCAATGGGAGTAGAGGTCTTTCCAGGTGGCTGGTGGTCTTGGCTTGTCTTGCAGACCAGTTAGGGTTCCATGTAGTGCTAGTAGCCAAACCACTTCCTCTGTAAGATGGGCAGTTTGGGCAGGAAATATGAGATGTAGGATGAAATGAGCGCCATGACATGAGAGCTTGCTGTGGGTGAATCTGATGTTACAGCAAGTGTGGGTGGACACCCTTGATCCCATCACCTCCACTTGTGTTGTAAGCTTGGGGAATAATGATTATCCTCTCCATATATCAAGAAGTGTATGCTTGGACCACCATGTCCCAGGACACACAACTGGCTTGGCGTCCCTTCTGCCTTTCCAAGCCTATCTCTCGAAGACATCCTTCCAGAGTTGGAAAGTTCCTCTGCAGGAACCCGGAGGTGTTAGTTGTTACATTCACGAGCCTCACCGTTGTTCACAGTGACACACTCCTAACAGAGAGAGAAGAGTCACGGCCCAGAAAACAAGGAGACAAAACCATGTGGCAATCCTAACTCTTGTTCCTGCTACTCTGCTTCCAGAGAAATTCTAGCCCTTAAAATCCTTTCCTACTCCCTCTCTGCCTCAACCACTTTAAATCAAACCACAGCAATTTGTGTATTGATCATGAAACTTGAAATTGGTATTGTTGATCAACCCTGAAGAAAGCAAAGACAAAAGTAGAAAAGAAAAAAAAAAAAGATAATGTAGGACCTAGTAAATCTCAAGTGTAATTTTTTGAAAAAACTTATATGTTTTCAATATATACATGGAAAAAGGAAAAAACGAGAGTGACAGTTAAGAAATGACAAGGGGGAGATAGAAATATGAGAAATTCAGTGACATGTTCCAGAGCAAGCAAACAACACATTCAAAGGAAAGAACTATGCTAGGATAATAAAACCAGTTTAAATTGGTCCAAAGTCACATATAATCTGTAGCTCCTTTTGTTTGACTAATATAAGGAATTGTTCAAAGAATCTCACCAATTCAAAAGATGAGGTTTACCCAGACGATGTTACAGGAAAAAGTCTTCCAAACATTTACAGAAAACATTTTCTTAGTGCATTATTCCAGGTGGTAGTAGAACCTTGAAAAGAACTTGGAAATTTTATGGAGTATAAATAATAAAAGCCGCTGAGCACATAGCATACACACACATGTCACAAACATTTAACATACTCTCACCTGGGAAAGTGGACTTGTTTAATCAATTCCTGACAATGCAGTCTTAAAATCCCCAACATGGATTTGAATCTCTGTCTCTCCTTCCCTCCCTCCCATGAACGCAACCAGGCATCCTCCATGGGCATTGAAGCTCTGTAAATAGGAGCGTATATGTATTAACTCATTGTGCCTTCCTGATCATTCATTTCACTCTTTTTTCTCCAATAAGACCAGTCTTCATCTCTGACAAGAGCTTTCATCTTTATATCCCCTCATTACACGATTCCAAGAGTCCCTCCGGTTCCTTATATTGTGTTGGTATGCCATTTTTTCCCACCTTAATATTTTTCAATCTGTGTCTTGTTATTTGTGTCTATGTATGTGGGTGTCTATTGTTTAAATGTCTTTTTTTTTAATCTTTTTCAATGTTCCAAAATTCATTGTTTATGCACCACACCCAGTGCTCCATGCAATACGTGCCCTCCTTAATACCCACCACCAGGCTCACCCAACCTCCCACCCCTCTCCCCTCCCAAACCCTCAGTTTGTTTCTCAGACAACCATGAGAGATTGTGGACTCTGTTTAAATGCCTTTTAAAAATAGAGCACAGAGGAAGGTCTTGCTTCTTTATCATCCTGACAATCTATCTTTTAATTGGACTATATTCTGTTTCACAAAATGTGATGTCTGATATGGTTGTATTTCAGTGGACCAGCTTGACATTCAGGATCTGTTTGTCCCATTTCTGCTCTGTCCCTCTGTTATTTCTTTTCTACATTCTTCTGAGTTTGGCCGTAATTTCGCTACTCCATGTTCACCATTTATTATTTTTAGTTACTTCTAAATTTTTTCAGTCGTCAGTCCAGTGGTTAGATGGTTAACCTTGAAACCATCTTAGATGGTGAAACTTGAAAGAAAAAATACTGTGTGATTTCTCATGCAAGACAAGAAACCTATAAGACTCCAGTTCTATTTACTTCCCTCAAGCCGTTCTTGGTGTGCTTGTGAAATACACTTGTGCAAATGTCATAGACCCTACAATATACTTTGTGTTGCTTGGTCGTGGTTTTAAAGCAAGGCTGTGTTTATTTAAACAGTGTGTTTTTTACCCACATACCAACACTTCTGTTGATTCTCATTCCATTCTGCAGGTCTACTCTTCATTTTCTGTAATTGACCTCTAGCTAGTCCACTTCTTCCAGCTGGGTCTGCAGACAAACGTCTCATTTATCAGAAGATGCCTTTATTTCACCTTATTTATGAAAGTAATTTGGATGTAGAGTTCTATATCTAGCTCTTTTCAGTTTTACTATTTTTTCTTTATGCTTCAATTTGAATGACTTTTTAAGTTCATCGATCCTTCTGTTGTATATCGTCTGCTGTGATTCTAGTCAGGAAATTGACTTCACATATTTATTTCAACCCTGAATATTTTCTTTTCTACAACACCCTAGTCCCTCCTGAAACTTCCCTACTTATCACTCATACTTACCTTTTCCTGCTGCATTTTTATTTATAATAGTTATGTTAAACTCCTTGTCATAATTCCCAAAGATGGGTCATCTAGAGATCTGTTTTGGGACCAATTTATTTCATTCAACATTGTTAAGATTCTTTGATCATATGATCATTTATATATATCTATTTTCTTGCCTAATATCTTGTCTAAAAAAGTACTAGAAGATGAGACATAAGTATGTGCATGTATGTGTACTTGAAAAGGGACTCTAACCCTTTTGTGGGACGTCAAGATGAGAGTGTGAGCACCTTGAACCCTTCACGAGTTGAGACATTTGTAGGAATGGTTGTCTTTATTTTTATTTTTTTTAGAAGATTTACTTATTTATTTTACAGAGCTAGGAAATGAGGGGTAGGGTCAGACAGGCAGGGAGAAGGACAACAGACTCTGCACTGAGCACAGCGCCCCACATGGAGTTTGATCTCATGACCCTGAGATCATGATCTGAGCCAAAACCAAAAATTGGATGTTTAGCTGACTGGGCCACCCAGGCGTGGTTGTCTACAATTCTTCCAAAAGGCCTCGGGTTGGAAGTACCAGGAGTCTAGCTCTTCTCTTTACTTTTGTAGTACTACCTCCATGCATCTAATGTACACCACACCTTCTCATAGGCTTTGAAATACCCCATCCACAATGAAGGAGGAAGAGAACATAAATGACTCAAACCTAGCCTTATAAGGATAAACACATGAAAACTGGTTAATCATTGAAACAGGGTTAATAATGAGATTCATATGCCCCTTAAAGAGTAGAAACATGTTCAATCACATGCCCAAAAAGCAAGTAAATACTATGCCAGGGTTCTCCTTAATGAGTCACCTTTGTAACAACAAAATTTCAGGTGAAACAAGTCTAGATGCACTGTCATAATTTCCCCTTCTTATTTATACCATTAATGTCCATTTTTACCTGCTTTAGCAAGAGCTAAATGGCTTTAGTGTTTTATTGAACGCACACATTCCATTTTTAGTAATTTTCCTTCAGACCTATAGATAGGAGAGTATTATGTAAACATTTGTATTTTATATTTTTCCATAAAATAAATGTTTTGAATCAATGTGAATGTATATAAAATGACTGGTTAAAATAATCACTAGCAGGAAACACACAGTCTAAAATAATTCTATTAAAAATAAGTTAAAATTGATGGTTAGTTACCCATTGAAATGGTAAGTAGACAAAGTAGAAATCATGTCAGTGGCATGGGATTCAGGTATGCAATTTAGAGAATTAAGAAGAATGTGGTGGCAAAGTATTCCTTTTTTTAAGCTTATTTATTTTTTTAACGATCTCTACACCCAATGTGGGGCCCAAACTCACAACCTCAAGATCAAGGGTCACATGTTCCTCTGACTGAGCCGGACAGGCACCCCAAAGAATCCTTTGTAAAGTCTGGAGAATATTGGTGAAACTCTGCCAAAAGCAGTGAATGGAAAAGAGAAAACACAAGTGTGTACATATTCATACACACATAGACAGATGATATTAATGGCAAGTACAGCTAGATACTAAGGGTTCTGAAAATTTCAGTTGATTCACTATCTTAAGGAAGGAAAAATACCCACTAAAAACACGGATATGACTGTAGAACTGTGTTGCGGAAATTGGACAAAGACAACAAATAGGAATATTTTGTGTAGGTGTGCATATGTGTATTTGAGGACATACAACTTCTTTCTTGGTGTCTCGACATTGAGAGGAAGCATTGATTATCAGCAAATTATATTAAAGAGGCTGACAGACCTGAAGGGGAAACAATACAGTCTTGAAGGCTAATTCACTCTGAATGTTGGTGCTCCCCCAGCTTTCAGGGCCACCAGTAAAATTTGGGAACACATGTCATAACATATGAACATGTTTTTATACATCATTTCCCTGTATTCCTGTATAACTCTTGAATATTACACATATTAAAATGTACACAAATGGTATTCAGACATACGTGACTGGACCATAGAAGATGTGATGGGTTGGTCAATGAAAGGCTTTTAAGTAAGAATACAATGATCAGGATTGGATTTTAGAAAGGGCATCAAGTTGGCCTTGCAGAATAGGGACATTAGAGGAGTGAATCAGACTACACAGGGACATGGTTTTCTCATGAATGTTCTCATACTGATGTCATCAGAGTAGGTATAGACAAAGAAACTGGTAAGACACAAGTCTGGAAGTCTCCAGATCATCCCTCCGGCATTTCTTGACCAAGAGAGACTGCTGAGCTTTGATGGAAACCCAAGAACATGCAACGAACATGGTAGCAAGACAACCATCATTTCCTTGGGGGAAATTCCCAATTCTAGAACTGGAACAGGAAACATCTAAGAAGAGCCCAAACTTCTCGTAGGACCAGAAGGTAAGGACTTATTCCCAAAAGATAAGGACTTATTCCCAATGACACATGTTGAAATGGTCTATGCAATCGAATACTATTGCGTGAGAATCCAAAGGATAATTAAATATCCATTATTCCATGCTGCTATAAATATAGGATTGAAAAGAAATGAAAGAATGAGCAAGGATAGATGCATTTCCTTTACAGAAGAATTCCAAATAACTTATGTAGACTCTACACCATGAAGGAAGCGGATCATTCTTTACCACTTATGTGTGAGCTGTGTGGGGACTTCCTTCCAAAGAACACTGTATAGAAAGTGGGGGAAAGCAGTCACTTTGTAGTGGGGAATTCCTGACAAACACAACGTCCGCCAGCCAGCGAAAGCCAACATGACCAGTTAGTCCAGTACAGGGGATGTGCCCTTGATGAGATGCAATGGAAATGGAATTTTACCTCTGTGGTCTCTGCTGAAACCTATAACCCTAGTCTAATCATGAGAAATACACCGGACAAATCCCTACAAAAGGACATGTTGCAAAACACCGGACTGGGACTCTTCAAACCTGTCAAGGTCACACAAACACATGAACTCTGAGAAATTGTCTAGAGCAATAGAGGAATACAGGACAACAGAATGTAACGTTTGGTCCTAGAACTCCCACAAAAAGGAACATTATGTAGAAACTATAAATAAGGACTCTCTAGTATATAGACTTCAGTTAAGAATAATGTACTAAAATTATTTTGTTTATTGTAATAAAGGTTCCATATTAATGTAATAGCAGAAACTGGGTTTAGGGTAGATAAGCCTATCTGTACAATGTTCTTCTTTTTTTTGGTAAATCTAAAACTATTCTCAAATAATAATAAAATTTATTTAAATACAAAGGTAGGAAGATAATGGGGCAAATATAGAAGCCACAGGAAGAGGGAATTCAAGGAGGAGAGAAGTCACCTCTGAACATCACTGCACATAAATCAAGCCAAAGTGGGACAGATTTTAGGTTTTAGTAAAAGAAAAAAATCATTAAGGACCACTGTGAGACCAATTAAAAGTGATTCTGAGATTTTTTTTTTAGAAGAAATGTATAAGATAGAACTGAAAAGTCATTTTTTCTTCTCCTAATTGTTATCAATAACATTTAAATGTTTTAGGTACTTAAATTCTCCTTGAGAGATCTATAATGATGTTTCTGAGTTTTGAAATGTTTTACAAAAACCTCTTCCCAAAATTGAGCAATCATGGGGTCTTTAAGTTTCCTTTTGTCACGAAGGCTGTTTCTTTACGAATGGCTGTTATTGACTTCATCTACCAAGATTATTTTAAATATCATAGTCCTTAAGGCGTAGTACTACCCACAACGACTTTTTCATTCGCTTGACCTTAAAGAGATTGGAAAATGTCAGAGGCTGCCAAATTAGCAGAAGGTGACTTGATCTTGAATTTAAGGGTTACAGTTCCAATGTATTACTTAAGTTTGTTCCTAGGGCATTGGATTCCTACATTCAAGCTGACGTTAGAGGTCAGACATGTTTCATTCTGCATTTTCAAGATGCAGGTGGATTAGTGCCTGAGGTGGTTGGATGGTGTAATGGGGTAAGAAGTAGTGTGAGTGGATCCCGGCGTGGTTCACGCTCAACCAGCTCCTCTGTTAGAGATTATTTTGTGTCCTTTCAGTATTAACAACATATCTGAGGACTGGTTTCTCCATCAACCCTGAGGGAATACATAAAAATAGATAAAATGGATCAAAATACACTGGTCCTCTGAATGGATAAGGAAGATGCGGTCCATATATACAACGGAGTATTATGCCTCCATCAGAAAGGATGAATACCCAACTTTTGTATCAACATGGACAGGACTGGAGGAGATGATGCTGAGTAAAATAAGTCAAGCAGAGAAAGTCAATTATCATATCTTATTTGTGGAGCATAAGGAATAACATGGAGGATATGGGGAGATGGAGAAGAGAAGGGAGTTGGGGGAAATTGGAAGGGGAGGTGAACCGTGAGAGACTGTGGACTCTGAGAAACAACCTGAGGGTTTTGGAGGGGCGGGGGGTGGGAGGTTGGGTGAGCCTGGTGGTGGGTATTGTGGAGGGCACGGATTGCATGGAGCACTGAGTGTGGTACATAAACAATGAATTCTGGAATACTGAAAAGAACTTAAAAAAAATAAAAATTAAAAAAATGCACTGGTCCTGAAATTGCTGATGGTTGGCATTATTGTTTTTTGTTGTGTTTTTAGTAAACACACCCACCCACATGTGTCTACACCTGGGTTCTAACCTACTGCTCCCAGAATCCTGGGTTGTGTGGAAATAGCAGATCCAAGGGAGCCAGTTCAGTTTCTTGTTGCCAGAGTCTTTAGGGATGGATTTACCATCACTGTTGGAAATGAGCCTGTGGAAAAAATGAAGTTTATCTGGACACCTCACTGGGACAGCATCTCATGTGGAAGGAGGTTGGGCTTCCATGATCTACTTGGTTGGAGAGTTGGTCAAGTGCAAATGGCACGTGGCTTTGAGTTCCAACCTACTGCAATGGACCAAAGGATTTTACTTTCCAGCAAGGACATGCTACTGTGTGGGGAGCTCCTGGAAAAGGAGGTGGATAACATGGCTGAGCTCTCTTATCCTTTCCCACCTGGGCCTCAGCCTTGCTCTACACAAATATCCTAAGACGTAAGGATATGCGTGAGAGGGAAAAACCAAGTACTTGGGCGTTCATGTGGGTCCAGATCTGCGCTCAGATGTATTTCAAAGCAACTTCTAAGAGTGAAGGTGCTCAGTGCCCAGAAACCACTAGAATATTGTTCCTGGCTGGTCAACTCCACGAACACACAGCCTTGTCCCGAGCAGTCATCTTGAGGATTCACAGATATTTACTGAGGAGAGATTCTTGATGGAGGCGCACATAATTTTTATAGCCCCAAGTGGGTCCAACACCTCTTTGGGAAAATACTCTGTATCTAACCCCGTTTCTGCTTCCACCTCGTGAATAACCTACGTATGTAGCGAGCCAGGAGAGGTCACCATCTGTGATGTTCTCTTTCCTAAAATAAAGGGAGTGTCTGGGGACCGTGACTTCCACGGCCCCTTCCAGCACCAAATTTCACGGATGTAAATGCCTTGTATGGGTCCGAAATACGTTCTTTTAGGTTGGGAATGCTACCACCCTTATTTTGATTTTTACTAATTTCCACTAACCACTTGGTGTCAAAACAGAGTAACGATTAGATTCTGCTGATCGGTGCTGCTGTAAACCTTTCAATTTACCATCACTCACAAACCAAGCTGTATTCAGTCCGGACATCTACGTTCACACTCTGAAAACATCCAACAATAAACTCATCAATAACAAAGTGAGTGCAGAAGTTAAAAAAAAAAAAAAAGTATCCTTTGATTAAAATATTAAGAATGATCTCAAGCCTTCCACATTTCCATAACTAGTCCTTGGGATCCCTGTGCAGGCTTTATGATTCGTAGCCTATAGAAATAGTTAGGACATTATGTTCTTTTATGATGGCAGTGTTCCTGCAAGTCATCGGGGAGTGTTTTGAGGGTATTTGGAATGATTTCCACACTTTATGGGACAAGAGAAAGTCAAATAAATTCTGTCGACTGTGGATGTGTCAGATAACAGAGATCTCGTGCCTGCTCAGGTATGGGAGTGTGCTTTCAAGCTCCAACACGGTGTGGTGGGCACCCCCTTGGTATCTTTCCACCTCCTTGTCCACATCTGTAGAAAGAAGATACTAGCACATTTTCAAGATTATTATATTAATGAAATAGGAAAAAGTCTTGTGATTGCATTTAAGAAATTGATATTAATATCACTTTCCCCTCTCTATCCTTCAACCATAATGGAAAAAATGAGGGGACCAGTTGAATGAAGGGGGAAATGTCTCAAATATTTGCATATTACAAAAGCAGGCATAAGAGAAGATTGGAAATAAATGGGAGATATTGTTGAATGTTTGCTAGTTCCTACTTTATAAATCTGTGCCTCTTTTAAAAAAAAATTTATTTATTTATTTGACAGAGATCACAAGGAGTCAGAGAGGCAGAGACAGGGGAAAGCAGGCTCCCACTGAGCAGAGAGCACGATGCGGGGCTCAATCCCAGGACCTTGAGATCATGACCTGAGCCAAAGGCAGAGGCTTAACCCACTGAGCCACCCAGGCGCCCCTATGCCTCTTATTTCGGAGAGAAATGCATTTTCATTGTAGGAAACTTGGAACTTGAGAGACAATCACAGGGTGATCAACCAGCCCTCCAAAGCCGTAGCCTAAATTGACCATAAAAGCAGACGATGGTAATCATTATCTTATTTTTGGCGTATTCTCTTATATTCCTTTTTTTCTGCGTATGGGGAAATAAAGAAAAATGGACTATAGTATCATTCATAAGAATTTCAGAGGGATTTTTAAAAAATTATTTTTCATTTTAATTCCAGTGTAGTAAACATATGGTGGTATATTAGTTTCAGGTGTACAACATAGTGGTTCAACACGTCCATACGACACCTGGTGCTCATCACCACAGGTGCCCTCCTGAATCCCCACCATCTCTTTTACCCATCCCCCCATCCACCTCCCCTCTGGTGACCCTTCCTATGTTCTCTAGAGGCAAGAATGTGATTTTTTTTTGTTTGCCCTTTTTTTTCATTGTTTGTTGGTTTTGTTTCTGAAATTTGACGTATGATGGAAATCATATGGCGTTTGTCTTTCTCTGACTGGCTTATTTCCCTTAGCGTAATACTTTCTCCACCTACCCATTCATGGTGTTGTAAATTATAAGATTCTTTTTTTTTCTTTTTTTTATGGCTGAATAACATTCCTGTGTGCATGTGTGTATGTGCGTGTGCGCACGCGTGTGTGTATACACACCGCATCTTCTTTATCCGTTCATCCATCAATGCATACTTGGGCTGCTTCTATAATTTGGCTATTGTCGATAATGCTGCAATAAACATAGAGGTGCTTATAGCTTTTCGGGGACTTTTTCAATGCACAGTTTCTTTTGAAGTAAATACAATTCAGGCACACTTGTAAGAAAGGATAGAGATCCCAAATGCCCTTTATCCAGACTTCCAATAGTAACATCTTGCAAAATTTGCAAATCTGCAGCATCCCACCCAGAAAATTAATACCAGTCCAGTCCAGCACGCCAGGATCTCTCCTGTTCCCCAGTGACAGTAACACCCACTCCCCTTCTGCCCAACCACCTTCTGAATCCCTGAAAACCACAAATCTGTTCTGTAGTCTCATAATTTTGGCATTTCAAAAATATTACATAAAAACAATACATTTGGGTGGCAGTGCTTTTTTCATTGCCCGGTGGGGCTGGTTCTTCATTCGGGCTTTGCCGGCATGGGGTGGGGTGAAGCCATCATTTTTCATGCCGTGCTTGGTTGGAATAGAGTGATAATTTTCTGAAGGTACTGTCATGCCCTACTCCTCCTTCCCTCGTCCTTTAACTAGAGAGAAGGCCATGGGGGACTTATTTTTCTTAATCAAGTATTATTTCCTTTTCTGGATTACTATCTTCCTTTAAAAAAAAATTTTTTTTTAATTATGTTATGTTAGTCACCATACAGTACATCATTAGTTTTTGATGTCATGTTCCAAGATTCATTGTTTGTGTATGACACCCAGTGCTCCATGTAATACGTGCCCTCCTTAATACCCACCACCAGGCCAACCCGTCTTATAAGATGCAGGTGATTCAATGCCCACCCTAGAGTAGTATGCTTTCCTGACATTGTAAGGAGCGTGTGCTTTAAAGTATAAGGTGAAGCTCATCCCCTAGTGCCATCACATGATCTGGCAGCCTGAATTTTATTAGTTGATAGGAGAGCTCTGGGGTATCTTCCATCAAAAAAAAAAAAAAAAGGGCTAGAGACAGACTGTAATTATAATCCATGCAAGATCACAACCTGATTAATGAGATGATAGTGTACATAGCAGAAATACTGGGGGGGGGGGGATCAAAGGCTACAAGGGAAGCAGGAACGTTGAAATCTATGATGAAATGATGGATTATTGTCACTAAAAACAGTAACATGAAGCACAACAAAACCAACTAAATTCAGGAAACAGAAGATTGTAGGATGCAGTGGGAATGGTACACTAGAAATTCTGGGGAGCCACCCATGTAAGAGACCAGGAGGAGACACAACCCTGTGACCTCTTGGGTAGCCTACAAAGTTCCCCAGAAGTAGGAACACGTAGCCCTAACATCTACATGGTGCTTCCTGAGCTGGATTATCTATGTCTGGCATATTCTTTTATTTTTTTTTGAAGATTTTATTTATTTGACAGAGCTCAGAAGTAGGCAGAGAGGCAGGCAGGAAGTCGATAAAAGAAATGGGAAAACAAATAAAGGAGTACAATGTGAGCTGCCTGGAAAGATATCTAAAAAGATAAGTAGAGTTGATCCTTGAACCACATGTATTTGAACTGTGTGGGTCCATTTACATGCGGATAAAGAGGAGACAGTCCTGTAAATGTATTTTCTCTTCCTGATGGCTTTCTTTAATTTCTTTTTAAAGATTTATTTATATATTTTAGAGAGAGAGAGAGAAAGTACAAACAGGAGTGGGGCAGGGGGAGAGAAGAAATCTCAAGCAGTCTCCACACTGAGCATGGCGTCCAGTGCGGGGCTCAGTCTCCCGACCCTGAAATCATGACCTGAGCAGAAACCAAGAATCACAAGCTTAACTGATTGAGCCACCCATGTACCTCCTTCCTTATGGTTCTCTTAACCATCCTTTCTTTTCTACAGTTTCCTTTTTTCTAAGAATACAGTATGGACTGCATAGGACGTACAAAGTGTGTGTTAACCAACTTTATTAAATTATAAGCCTTCTGGTAAACAGTAGGCTATCGTTAGTAGAGTTTTGGGGGGAAATCAAAAGCCATGTTCCAATTTCTAACTAGGGGGGTGGGGAATCAATGCTCTAACCCCCACACTGTTGTAGGACCAACTGTATAGTAAAGCCATAAAAAAAAAAATGCCTCGCATTAGGAAAGATATTCTGGAAAATACAGGCGTGTGAAAAAGTTGTTCAGTAAACATAGTGAAAGCACATTTCTATAAAGTTAAAATATTTTAAAGGTAACACATTTTATTCACCTGTAACGTTTAACCATTTCATGAAACAAAGAGAAACTTGAATCTCTATACTGATTTACATTGTATTTTCAAGGGAAATCTCATTTTTTAAAAATATTTCATTTACTTATTTGACAGATCACAAGTATGCAGAGCGCGTGGAGGGGGGAAGCAGGCTCCCTGCTCAGCAGAGAGCCCAACGTGGGGCTCGATCCCAGGACCCTGAGATCATGACCTGAGCTGAAGGCAGTCTTAACCTACTGAGCCACCCAGGTGCTCCAAGGGAAATCTCATTATTATACAGATTTGTCCAATAGTCCTTTGGGTTTTATAAATCATTGTCAATTAAAATTTTTTAAAGATTTATTTATGTATTAGAGAATTGAGCATACAGCCTGATGTGGGGCCCAATCCCAGGACTGGAGATCATGACCTGAGCTGAAATCAAGAGTTTGCTGCTTAACTGACTGAGCCACCCAGATGCCCCATTGTCTATTAAAATTTTTAAAAGGGAGCACTTGGGTGGCTCATTTGGTTAAGCATCTGCCTTCCGCTCAGGTCATAATCCCAGGGTCCTGGGATCGAGCCCCACATCAGGCTCCCTGCTCATCAGGGAATCTTCTACTCCCTCTCCCTCTGCCTCTCCCCCCACTGATGCTCTCCCTTTCTATCAAATGAATAAAAAAATCTTAAATTAAAAAAAAAATTGTTGGTCTACTTTATATGTCATGGATTAAATAGAACTCCCAAATGGGCATATTTTATTCACATACCATTTTTGAAACTTTTCATGGGACAAAGACAAACTTGAAAACCTGCTGACGATTTATATATTTTAAGGAATATTCAATTATCACAGAGATCTGTGATACCAGTTCATCATAAAGATCAATTATCAGAGAATATTTCCCTCTTTCATAGTATTTGTTTTATACATGCTAAAGCTCTGGGATTTGGTGCCTAGATACTCACAATTAAAACTTTATTGTGGAATCATTTTTGGTCATCTGAAAGTACCATTCTTTGTCTTATTTGCTAGTGTTTGCTTCATTTCTTTCACTAAATTAACCTTTTCTCAAGGTTCACAACAGAAACTCCTCCCTCCTTCCTCCCTTCCTCCCTTTCTTTCTTTCTTTCTTTCTTTCTTTCTTTCCCCATTGTTCTTGTCGTATTTGGCCCATTCTTTTATTTTCACTATTTGAGTCCCTTTGGGTTTTTGCTCTTTCTTTTGGATAATATTTTTTTGTGACAATAGATAAAACTGAACACCTCATGTGTGTTGATACAATAAATATATTCTGCATAGAGGCTTCTATTTCTTTAACATATACAACTATATGTTTATATTTTACCTAATCCTCTATTTTCAACATGCTATTGAATCACTGCCATGGAAAACGATAAAGAAAATTCTTCTTCCCTTGCCTTTTCACATGCCTCACCAATCTGATTTTCCTTCATTGTCTTATTTTCGTTATTGAACGTGAGTCACATATTTGAACCCTAACAGAGTCAAGCATATCTAATATATGCTGATCATATATAAATAATTGTGAACCCCAGCTGTTAAAAAAAGAGGAAATCATGTTATTTGTATATTTATTTACATTTTTGTAGAGTTAGCTGATGATGTTTTCAAGCAAAAAGTGGAAGGTTCCACCTGTTTTCTTTCTGCTACTAATAGTAAAAATGTACAGAAAAAAACAAATTAAGAACTATTAAACAAAATGGAACCACATAACTAGGATGTGGGCAATTCACCACCTGTCTGGAAGGCAAGAGGTCACAAAAACCTAAGTTCTTTCACAAAAGGCCCTTTGAGGAGATTGAGGGTGGGACTCTTAGATCTCCCAATCAAACCAAAGAGTACCTAGAAAATTTAAGAGTATTATCTCATCATGCTCTCAGTAGATGCCAACAAAAGACAAGGAATCATCTTGGAAAGATGTGGTGTGAGCCTCATGGAGACCGTCCTTATGATATACACTGGAGACCCACAAAGTTCTCCAGAACTTGCCATCAGTAGAAAGGCCAGTTTGGACTAGTAGGGACAGAGACTACAAATGGAAGGATGGTGGCCTAGAAGGTAGAGCTAAGAATCAGAATGTTATGCCCAGGCAGTTGGAACCCTGGAACCTAATAGAATTTGCTTGGTTAGATTTTTAAACTGTACTGGACCCGTGACCCCAGGATACTTTCCATCCCCCCAGCCCCCACTGGTTGAACCAGAATGTCTATAATTGTTATTCTATACACCCCCAATCATTGTATGTTAAGAGCAAATAAATTGTGGTTTTTTGTTTATTTATTGATTTTGGTTTGTTCTATTTTCTTTCATTTCATGGGACCATGGACTTGTAGAATATGGACCAGGGTTATTACATGTTGGGATTTCCTCTATACACGAATTAGATGAGAAGATTTGGGAGTTCTGAGCTGATGGGCTATAAAAGAGATTTTGGACTTTAGAGTTGGTGAAATTGGATAGGAGTTCTAAAGACCTTCAGATGGGGTGAATATATTTTGCTTTTGAAAGGGTCATGAATCTTTGAGGCCAGAAGATAAACCATGATAAAATTCTAAATATGGACTCACAGGATTGGTACCCTCTTGTTATTCAACCAAACACTAATCTAGGAACCACTGTGAGGATACCTTGATGTTGTAATTATGGATATTAATCACTGGTCCTATGATACGGAAATTATCTATATTGGCTGTGGGGAACCAATGTAAAATCACAAGTGTACTTGAATGGGAAACAAAAAACCAAAACAGTTTCTCAGAGAGAGGGAAGAAATTCATAGCGGGAGAGCGTGTGATGCCTCTGGTAGCTTCGTGAGTTGAGGAAAGAGGGCACAAGTAAAGAAACACAGACTCTGGAAGTTGAGACTCATTCCGGCTAATTGCCAGTGAATGAGCAGAATTCAGTCTTCGAGATCTGCCAATAACCTGAAGATGCCTCGAAATGAAATCTTCCCTAGAGCCTCTAGAAGGGAATGCAACCATACCACCCTACCCGAACCCTGATTTTGTTCTTATGAGACTCTAAGAAGAAAACGAGCTAAAATACACTACATTTGTACATCTGACCCACCGGAACTGCAAGATAATAGATGAGTGTGCTGATAGCTGATAGAATTTTAGTTCATTGTGATGGCAGCCATAGAAAATGATATAATACTGTATACATTTTTTTCTAGCAGAATTCATAGAAACTACAATGTCTACATCATAAATATGCCTGCATTTCCTCCCATGTAGAGCTATATTTGAATGACCATCTATAAACTGATTAAACTACCTGTGTTCCTTCAGCTCTTTCCATGCATTATTACACTGTCTTCCAACATTGAGCATTTCTGAGTTGAAAACTGAAGTCTGCTTGTTGTACCATAACTTCACATACATGAGTTGATGTATGACATGTTATTCTAAAGATTCTTTCTACCTCTGGAATCTATGGAACTTTCAGGAAATATTTCAGGTTTACGTTTTTCTGGGAATAGTACAATTTATAAGTACATAGAGGTGAGTCTTATTTCTGGGAGGTTCTCTCAACATAATCTTTAAATATTTATGTATGCCATTGTTTCATTAATTTTTGTTTGGGCACACCAAGAGGGGATGGTGGATAAGAACCAGTGGTTTTAGTAAGGAAAACCATAGTAGGATGTAATTACATATGCAAAGGTGATCAACCTTCCTCTTAATTAAATGATAATTGAAACAATAAATACACATTTTTATCATTTACTAGTAGGTGTAGTTTTACAAGCTTAATCATAATGCTCAAGTCTACACGGATTTGAGAAGACTGGCATTCAGATTACTTCATATAGATTTGGAAGGAACCATAGTTGATAAACCTTTCTGAAGAAAATTTAGAAAAACATAACTTAGTTTCACTTACCCTCCACCTAGCTGTTGTAATTGTGGGATTGAGCATACAGATGATTACATGGGCAAAAATATATGATATTGTTTCAAATAAAAAACAACAATTTGCCCTGCAAACTGGAAACTATTGTCCATCCGTATAAACTCAATTACATGAGAGTATATTAGAACAGGGAGGTATCACTGAAATTCAAAAGAATGAAATAGATTTATATCAGTTGACATGGAAGATCTGAAAGTTATCTTTTTCATAAAAAAATAGGGTATAGAATAATATATATTTACAAAATTCCTTATCCTAAAAAAAAGGATGATATGTATGATCAAATTCTATCCATATAGAATTAAAAATAGATATCACAAAAGACTGTATTTTCATATTTCAAAATTATTCTCAACACTCACATAATATCAACAAATTGTTTTTTGAAACACTTCTTTCATGATAGACACTGTTCTATTTATGTCGTTACTGTTGTGCTAAAGAGCCCAATTCCATCTGGTGTGTCTGTCTGTTTATATAGAACTTGTCCATATCTGCAGAATATCCAGGTTCTCTGAAAGCACCATCTACAGAGACATTACTTACGTTATAGAAATCGGTAAAATTATTCATAGGAGAAAATGCAGGTGAGAATGCATGGACAGTTTTAAAACATCAGTATTTATCAAGAGATCCATTTTTGGAGAGTCTTGATAAACACTGTCTGTGTGTAGACAGCTTTAAAACTGTATTTTTTAGCAACCCTATTTAGCTAGTGCTATTTCTTCTCGTTTTGTTTAAACACATTATCCCTTATTTCATTTTGCCTTTAAACCATTGATTATATTTATGATGTTACCTAAACTTGTGACATGAAAGAAGCATCTAAATGACCAAGCATATAAGATAACGAGGACTTGGGATTAAACACAGCTCCGCATTTAATCATCCTATATTAGCTTTTCTCACGTGTAATTCTTGAAAATCCTTTTATGTTTCATAAATTCATTTCTGATTTGCTAAATAGATCAAGGTCTCTGTCATGGGCTCATTGTGGTCCCCCAGCATTTTGTACAATGGAGCCTCAGAATGTGGTCATATATGGAGTTTGGGTCTATAAAGAGGTGGTTAAGATGAAATGAAGTCACTCAGGTGGACACTGATCCCATATGACTGGGGTTCTTATGAGAAGAGGGGAGGAGGGACGCTTGGGGGGCTCAGTCAGTTCAGTGTGAGACTCTTGATTCTGGCTTAAATCATGATCTGAGGGCTGTGAGATTGAGCCCCACGTCAGGTTAAGTCTGACACTTGGAAAATACACTGTGTGTTAATTTCCTTTCCTT